>NC_136272.1:97652575-97783345 GCF_964187855.1 Myxine glutinosa
ACGTTTGTTTGTCTGTGACCGCTGTTTCTCGACAACCACGGGTCCGATATACTTTAAACTTGCCAGGTATATTGCTGGGGACCCGAGGATGTGCCTTTTCAAGGTTTCATATTAATCGGACAATTACTTACCGAGCTATGTCCAAAAAACGATTCAACCAATCAGAGAGCAGCGAGCTATCGCGTGTGCCGAACGTGGCGGACACACTCTGCCTCGGATGGCACATTTGAGAGCGTATTCATTTATTTCCGTCGGCAAACTATGTTGGCGCTATGTTGGCGTTAAACGATGTTTTAAAACTAATTAAAACCCCGGGGGATTGTCACTGTACTCGCAAGCCGTTCGCCGTTCGCTTTGGCGTTGCGAATGGACCAAAACATTTCATGCACCAAACCATTTCATGTAAAGCGTTCGCCGTTCGCTTTGGCGTTGCGAATGGACCAAAACATTTCATGGACCAAACCATTTCATGTAAATAGAGGGGGGGATATAATTTTAGATATAGATATAGTACGGGCATGCCCTAGTATATATAAAACACAGTTTGTGTGTGTGTGTGTGTGTGTGTGTGTGTGTGTGTGTGTGTGTGTGTGTGTGTGTGTGTGTGTGTGTGTGTAATGTTACCGATAGACTCCTAAACGGAGAGGCTCACGTGCTTGATATTTGGCATAGACATGGCAATTGAGCCTGGGAAGAACATGGCCGACCTAAAAAAATATATTTCATAATATTTTTTTACCATATTTTTACCTCAGCGCATTTCAGCGAGGAATATTATACACGGAATCTGACCGGGGGCAGAGCAGCGCGCTGATTCGCTCAGAGCGATCACGTGATGTTCCATTCCTGCCGCCAGTCCATCTATATATATAAAACACTGTGTGTGTGTGTGTGTGTGTGTGTGTGTGTGATGTTACCGATAGACTCCGAAACGGAGAGGCTCACGTGCTTGATATTTGGCATAGACATGGCCATTGAGCCTGGGACGAACATGGCCGAGACCATATTTGACGAGATCCATATTTTTTATTCATATTTACCTCAGCGCATTTCAGCGAAGTACCCGCTAATCTCAGCCAGTGCCAGAACAGCTCGCTGATTCGCTCAGAGCGATCACGTGATGTTCCATCCCGTCACGCGTTTGCACGTAATTCAGGGCGAAAAGCGATTGCGTTTTTTCACCTTTATGCGATTGTGTTTTGTGTCGATTTTGTGCGATATGAATTTTAAAAAATTCGTGTTTACGAATTTTCGTGTTTACGAATTCGAATACGAAGGATTTCCCCTTTCCCCTTTCGATTTTGAATACGAATCGAATACGAGCTTGAGTCGAGAGGGCGAATGTACGGGTTGGGAATGTACGGGTCTCCCTTCCCCCGCCCGGCAACGCCGGTACTGGAGGGCGTGGGCACAGCATCGGTGAGTCTCCAAAATCCGCTTCGTGCTCTTGCGAAGATGCAGGACGATGTCGCGATTGTTGTGCTGCTCTCCGACCATGAGAACTGCAACGTCATTGTTGACTGGCCCTCCCCTTCCCTCCCCCGTCCGTCCTCCCCCTCCCTTCCCCCTCTGTCCTCCCCCCTACCCCTTCCCCCCTCCCATCCCTCACCCTCCCCCTCCCTTTTCCCCCTCCCCATTGCCCCTCCCCCCTCCTCCCATCCCTCCCCCCTCCCTCCCATCCCTCCCCCCTCCAATCCCTCCCACCCTCCTCCCATCCCTCACCCTCCCCATCCCCCCCTCTCCCCCTCTTCTCCACCTCTCCCCCTCCCCCTCTTCTCCCCCCCCCCTCTTCTCTCCTCCCCCCCGTTCCCCTCCCCTCCCCTCCCCCCTCCCCTCCCCTCCCCTCCCCCGCCCGGCAATGCCGGGTACTTCTGCTAGTTGAACATAAAACACAGTTTGTGTGTGTGTAATGTTACCGATAGACTCCTAAACGGAGAGGCTCACATACTTGATATTTGGCACAGACATGGCCATTGAGCCTGGGAAGGACATGGCCTACCTAAAAATATTTGACGAGATCCATATTTTTTTATTCATATTTACCTCAGCGCATTTCAGCGAGGAATATTATACACGGAATCTGACCTGGTGGCAGAGTAGCGCGCTGATTCGCTCAGAGCGATCACGTGATGTTCCATCCCCGCCGCCAGACCATTGAACATAAAACACAGTTTGTGTGTGTGTAATGTTGTAATGTGTGTAATGTACGGGTCTCCCTTCCCCCGCCTGGCAACGCCGGTACTGGAGGGCGTCACAGGATCGGTGAGTCTCCAAAACCCGCTTCGTGCTGTTGCGAAGATGCAAGACGATGTCGCGATTGTTGTGCTGCTCTCCGACCATGAGAACTGCAACGTCATTGTTGACTGGCCCTCCCCTTCCCCCTCCCACCCCTCTCCCCATCCCTCCCCCTCCCCCCCTCACCTCCCCTCCCCCTCCCCCCTCTTCTCCCCTCCCCCCTCTCCTCCCCTCCCCCCCCGTCCCCCTCCCCTCCCCCCCGTCCCCCTCCTCTCCCCTCCGTCCCCCTCCTCTCCCCTTCCTCCTCCCCTCCCCTTCCTCCTCCCCTCCCCTCCCCCGCCCGGCAATGCCGGGTACTTCTGCTAGTAATATATACCTATAACAAGTTTGGTCAAAATCCCATCACTGGTTAACAAGTTAGCTCGGTAACGGGTTGTTTTTTTTTTTTAACCGAAAGGGACCTCTGACCTTTTACCCCCATAATCTAATCAGTTCATCTTCACTTACGTGTACCAAGTTTGATTTATATCCCTTCAGCTGTTCTCTGTTACAACAAACGACAAGTATTTGCAGTAAAATGTGAGAAAGTGGAAAATTGAGTTAGAAGGGAACATTAGTAACACGAAGCCAGAGGAAAACAACTCCGACCCTCCGGTCTTCAATCGACTCGAAAACTCTCAATCATTTAAAAGCAAATGCCAGTTAAAGAAAGGAAAGCACGTGCAATGCAATCAAAAACAAGTCTGAACTGATCCGGCATCAACAGCATATTCAAACAAGTTTCAAAACCTTCAGGGTCTGACATGTGTGCTCCAATTCAGCATCTGAGCAGCATGTTAAAGTCCAAGGAAGACCCCAAGCCGGCTAACTCGGCAGCTCGCACCTGCTTGTGAGGATCGATGATGTCAGGATGTTTTACCAACTGGGGTTTTGGGTTGGTACTTTGGCTACATTTGCCTTGTCGCCCCCGTTTGTGATTTGAATCCACCTCGTCAGCACCTGCCTAGTATGTATAGAAGAACACCGAGGGATGACCTTCAACCAATGTCAAAAAAATTATACATTTACAACCGACAAGTTGCACCATCAATCAGATTGCGTTTATGCAGATATTACACATGCTCATAAAGGTTTTCTCTTATAGGTTACGTAACGTGCATGTGTCCACGACACAGTGGAACACTAAAATGTGAGCATTTCACTTAGAGGCAATTATCATGGTGATGACAAAGGCAATTTGGAGCAAAGGTGCTTTGTGATGACTATGGTGGCAATAATGAATAACCAAACATTAATCATTGGCAGCTTGTGTCTTGCCGTATCTCTCATTGATAGCGAAACAGTTAAATGTGATAATATAAATTATATGTAAGTAATGCAATCACGATATATATTGTTGCGGATATGAGGATTATGTTTTTTTTTTATTGTGTTGTATTGTATGGTAAATTGTTGTGTAATATTGCTTGATTCTGGCCCCTCCTGCCTCCAGTGTTGTGTAAAGATCAAAGGGCGTTCCGGTAGTTAATTCCATAAAGCATACACGTCAGCCAATCATAGAATACCCCTGTTCGATAGTTATATCTTTATTATGTGTATCAGGGTAAGGCCTTGTCTTCCATTAAAATGACACTCCATTGCACCAAGTGAAAGAAGAGTAGATCCCCTTTCATTCCCATTCCCAAAAACCGCAATTGCCAACTGTTCCCTCCGCAACTCCATTCGCCACAAAGTAGGCTCGGAGAAGAAGGGCGTGTCTCCACCTCGTCATAGAGGGGAGGAGTGAGCCAGCCCCGAACAACCAACCAAGCACGAGGGGTTTGGTTTGAGAGGGCGGAGGAAGAGCGATCGAGGAGGTTCGCGAAGGTTGAGGGGCGGGGCCTATATAACCCGCCGCGGGACGCTCCCCAAGCAGATGAGTCCAGAGAGATGAGTCCAGGAGATGAGCTTTTACTGAGATGAGGAGATGAGTTCTGAGTTCTGCAAAGAGACGAGCTTCAGAGAGAAGTGCGCAAGGAGTAAAGAGAAGCGCGGGGAAGCCTTGCGAGAAGTGCACGACGTCACCCTGCTTGCTCCCAGCCTGACGAGGCCCGGTTTGCTGTGTGCCCTGCAAAGCCTTCCAGTTTGTGGTCCGAGCTGAACCTTCCTCCCGGTCCAGCCAATCGTTCCTGCCTCCATTCCCCATTCGTGTGAGTCCGTCTCTGTTTGTTCTGTCAAGGGTATAAGTTAAGCCTGTTTAGATAAGCTAGTAATTTTCACTGTGTCACCTGCTTTTTCCACGTTCCCTGTAAATAACCGTGACTGCTCCTTTTGCTTGTGTGTGTAAATAATAAATCCCGTTACTCTTCTGTACGTCTTCTTCTTCCTCTTTACATTCGGTCGCTTTAGAGGTTTCCAAATTGAATATCTGTGGCGCGATCTGGCCAACGTTCGGGGGATCGGGTGAATCGGGGAAACTGTACGACCGCGGGGCCTCCGCTCGGCAAACACAACATCTTATCCGCGGGCCGTAACAATATACATATATATATATATTTTTGTTACTATTATTATTTCTTATTTTGTGTATGTGAGTGAGTGAGTGGGTGAGGGTGTGTTTTTGTATGTTGAGTGGTGTATGTTGTAAGGGTAGGTGGTTGGTTGGTGTTGTGTGTATGTGTGTGTATGTGTGTGTATGTGGGTGTATGAATGATCTGGTGTTGGTTTCCATGTTTGTTTGGTGTTGTGGATTCTGGATGTGGAGGTGTTGTTGTTGTTGTTGTAGTCTGCGTTCGCACTGGCTGGGGTGGGGGTATGTACGCATCCAGGTGTAGTTGCTGTATGTGGATGTGTACGTGCCCCTGCTGACCCACCTTAGCTGACCGTATCGAGGTTGAAGGGCCGAAACGGGATGATGCTGAGGACCTCGACTGAGGACCCGGTCAGTGCGGCACACTTGTGACCAGGTGTGTTTTGAACTTATGTTTGTGCTGGTGCTACCAGTGACTCCCAGGAAAGACTGGGTGGCGACCAGGAATAGGCTGGTGACGCTGGAGAGACAGCATCAGGGGCAGGTGGCCTTGTAAGCCATTTTTCCAAGCTGCATGGTTTGGATTGTGTAGCACCCATAATTTACAGTGTTGGTTAAAAACAGAGAACACCCCAAGGGCTCTCTGAGAGGTGGGGCGGAAGATGGGCCCAAACGGACAGATAAAATGGATAAAGACCCCTATACTGATGTTGACAAACGAGAACGGATTGTGGATGCAAATCTGGTAAAGTGTCAGTGTGGACGTGAGTTCGGATCCATCAGAGGGTTGAGGATCCATCAGGCCAGGAAAGGGTGTGGGAGTGATCGTGTGGGAGTTGTTTGTCTATAGGGTGATGGTGTGCATGTGGAGGCAGGGCAGGTTCGAGAGAAGTGTGGGTGTGGACGTGAGTTTGAGTCGGTGAGAGGATTGCACGTCCATCAGAGCCGAATGGGGTGTGTGCGTAAGGTGGGTGAGGAGGAGGTACAGCAACGCAGTGCCTTTGAAAAGGGGACACGTAAGACGGCCGGGAGAAACAGCCAGGTAGCAAGCCACAGTGTTGTATGTCCTGCGGTTGTACTTCAGCAGGGAAAGGATGTGAGGAGGAGAGTGAAATGGCCAGGTATGGGAGAAAGGGAAGTATGGGCGAGAATGGATGGAGTGATGTGTGGGGTGCTTCATAGGGTGAAAGGAAGGGTGGAAGATAGATTGAGAAAGATGAATGTGCTGCAAATAGGTGCACCAATACAAGACATTGTTCATTTTGAGAAAAAAGTGTGAAAATTGGCACAGAGCTAGGTCTTAGTATACTAAAGACATCTTGATTAAGGGCCAATTCAATTTCAGTCCCAAAATGCAATATGGCCGCCAAATTCAAAATGGCCGCCACTTACACAGAAATCCTGCCACTTTTTATGTTTATTTTAAATGACAAGCATGAACATTGCCACAAAGGTAGGCGTGTGTCTCCTAAACACATCTTGATAAGGGGGCATTCCAATGTCAGTCCCAGAATCAGATATGACCTCCAAATTCAAAATGGCCGCACCTAATATCACGCTTGCAAACCTGCAGCAAGTTTATACATGTAAGCAGAATTATTGTTACTATTAATTATTACCTATGAAATGCATTCCTTTATGACTTATAATTGTAATTTTTGTGATCAGAGCACAAAGTACATCTAAAATGACAGGTAGCTTACCATGGCTGCCACTTTACTGTCATTCACAGTCTCCGTGACATTTACAATAGGTTGTACATGGCATTCTGGCCTTAACACATTTGCACTGGCCAAGACACCCTCTGTCCACATTGCAGCCACACTTGATAAGTTCTTGGCAAGATTTACAAGCTTCAGGCAGTGTTGTCCACAGAGGCTGCCACAAGTCCGACGATCCTCATGTCCAACCCCAATCACATGGCTTAGGTAACTCTGGGGCATGTAGTAGGGCTTGTCCCCAGATGTATGGAGCCTGAAATATTGCTCTTTTTGCATGCCGAAGAGTGCTGCTGAGGTCGGTGGGATGAATTCAATTGACCTTCCCTTTTGAGTGAAGAGTTCTTTGCGGGCATCATCAACACTCTCACAGCAACTTGTTCTGTCGTACATGAGAACAACAAACCGCTCAATTGTCGGAATATGTGCTCTCAACTCTTCTTCGGACGGTGGAACTCTACCGAGAGCAGCAAATGCACCCAGCACATCCGGGAATACCTTGCTCGTTGTCCATGCAGTTTTCTTTCCTTTGTTAAGGAAAAAGGATGTTTGGTCACAGCCAGTGAAAGCGTGAAACATCAGTAGAGACATAGATTTCTCTGGTCCGAAGGACTTGGCGATTGTATGCACTGGTGTCAGTCTACAGTGCTTGCCGGTGCCGAATAATACCCACATCTCTTCGAGGTTCGTTTGGGTAAACAAAGCTGTACATATAACGACCACGTGTCTGTGTCAACAGTCCGTAGCATCGCTCGCTGGCATCCAGTATCAGCAGCATCTGCTGCATGCAGTAGAAGTCTTGCATCAGCTTCCTCGTGGGTGCAAGGAGATAAGCGGCTGATATCCTCCACTGGGGAGTTCAGCAGAATCAGTTTGCCAAAGGTAGAGATGACCTTCCTTTCACCATGGATTGTGACAGCTTGTTGAGCCAGGAACGCAGAGTTCCATTTTGTTCTCATCGATTCTAAGGAATGCTTGCCAGTTACCTGGTATCTTGGTGCTTGGCTGCACACGTCTCCTCGTACCTTTTCCCCTCTTTTGCCTTGCTGTTGCCTTAAGACTATTTGGAATGTATTCATCCCAAACAATATCTACTCTACTGGCTTTCCTAAGCTGAGACTGAACATCGGGCAGGAATACGAGCTTGGAGGGCAGCTACATCTAAAGGCGTGAAGAACAGCATGAACTTTGGTGCTGAGACAGTGTGGGAGTGGAAACAGATCTGAAAGTGCAAAAGTACAAAGACAAAGTAGCTACAGAGAAGATATAAAGAGTAAAAACCTGAAACATAATATCAGTTTTGTGGTAATCACCTCTCTCCACTGTCTCCTCTCCCCTCCCCTCCCCTCCCCTTTCCTATTTGTGGTGGTGGGTTTCAGTGGAATATAATTATTGTTTGTGAATGTACGTATGTACATGTAAGTAAAAACCTATGTTACTTTCACTCAAAGTAAAAGAAAAACATTAATTTTCACATTCATGTCAGCGAACAATGAGATTTTGGCGGCCATTTTGAATTTAGAAACCATGTTGGTTTGAAACCGAGAGCAGCAATGATGAAACAGGCAACCAGCGCCCTTTCTAGACATTTTATATGTTTTCAATCATAGCAAAAATAGCTTTAATATACCGATTTCCATGTTTATATTAGTTTTCAGGCACAATAGCGGCCATTTTGAAAAAAATAATTTGGCCCCTAATCAGAAATTATTCAGTATACTGTGTAGTATATCTGAGCCAAATTTCACACTTTTTTCTCATTTTGAACAATCGTTTCACCCATCTAATCTGCAGTGCTATGAATGAGATTGTGTTTGAGTATGCATGTGTCACGTTTGGAGTGAAAGAGTGTGTAGAGAGGGGTGAGAAGGAGGCATGTTTGAGCAGGAGGCAGAGGAAGATCCATGAGTTTGAATGGAGTTGAGGCGTTTGAATGGAAGATGGAAGAGGGTAGTGGAAGGGGAGAGGAATGGGCTTGAGGTGTTGACGAAGCATGTGAGGATGAGGTTGGTGAAGTTGAAGAGAGTGGAAAGGATGAAGAGGCAAAGAAAGGAGAGGCAGAAGAAGAGAAAGAGGTTCTTTGAGAATCCTTTTCAGTTTTTGAAGGATCTGTTGGAGCCGTCTCGATTTGGTTTACTGAAGGTACCAAAGCAAGAGTTGGAAGGTCACCTGCGTGCCACGTACGCAGACACAAGGAGGAACGAAGTGGTGGAGGACATCGAAGGATTGGTGAGCGACAGAGCCAGGTGTTCCATTTGATTTGTCAGAGCCAAAGATGTCTGAGATTGAGGCAGTTTTGAGGAAGGCATGGGCGGCATCGGCTCCAGGACCAAGTGGAGTGCCATACAAGGTGTTTAAGAGTTGTGAAGGCATCAGGCAGTATCTGTGGAAGGCTCTGAAGGTGGTATGGAGGCAAGGAGTGGTGCCCAGTCAATGGACTAGGGCGGAAGGAATTTATATTCCAAAGCAGGAGGAGGCCGTGACACTGGAGCAGTTTAGACCAATATCATTGCTCGATGTAGATGGGAAGATATTGATGAGTGTCTTTGCGGCACGGCTCTCAGGCTTCATCAGAGGGAATGGTTTTGTGGATGGTTCTGTGCAGAAGGCAAGAATACCAGGATCACCAGGATGCATTGGACACTCGGCAATGGTCTGGCAAGTGTTGCAGGAGGCAAAGGAAGGATGTGGCGGTGGTATGGCTGGATTTGGAGAATGCATATGGGTCAGTGCCGCATGCCTTGATCAGGTATGCCATGGATTTCTTTTGGGTGCCACGGAGATTTAGGGATTTTTTGATGGCATATTATGATCAGTTTTGGATGCGGATTGCGACACAGTCCAGAGTGGCAGAAGTTGGAAGTGGGGATCCCGATGGGATGTACCATCTCCCCTATTTTGTTTGTGCTGGTTATGGAGTTGTTGATACGTGCGGTGAGTGGACATGGGAAAGAAGTGGAGCCAGCCGCTGGTCAGAGGTTGCCAGCAATGTTTGCTTTCATGGATGACCTGACATTGTCCAACAGTCCGCTGATGCAGCAGTAGAGGTACTGGGGCAACTGGAAAGGTTGATGCGGTGGGCAAGATTGGGATTTAAAGCAAGAAAGTCGAGGAGTGTGGTAGTGAGACGAGGAGTGGTGGATAACATGCACAGGTTTGAGCTGGGAGGGGAGGTGGTTCCATCATTGGTGGAGGCCCCTGTGAAGAGTTTGGGAAGAAGGTATACAGTGGAGTTGAATGATGTGGGAAGTGAAGGAGGTCAGAAACAAGCTTTTGAGAGGTTTGAAGAGGATTGATGGATGTGGTTTGCCAGGTAAGTTGAAGGTATGGTGTTTGAAGTTTGGATTGATGCCACGAGTATTGTGGCCATTGATGATGTATGATATTGTGATTGGGCATGTGGAGAGGATGGAGGTTGTGGTGATTGGGTTTGTGAGGAGGTGGTTGGGAGTGCCACGCTGTTTGACGAACATTGCCTTTTATGGTCAGGGTGGAAAACTCCAGTTTCGCTTGACATCATTAACCGAGGAGTTTAAGGTGGTGAGGGTGCGGGAGTTCATGATGTTGCGGGATTCAAGTGATGCAGTGGAAAAGAATGCTCTCCCAGAGAAGAAGGGAAGTCGGAAGTGGAATGCAAGAACAGAGGTGGACGAGATGGAGGGGCGGTTGCAACAGGAGGAGGTCATGGGGATGGTACAGCACAGGAAGCATGGCTTTGGGTGGATGAAGCATGAGCGATGGGGAAAGTCATGTGTGAAAGAGAGGAGGAAGATGGTTGAGAGGGAGGTGAGAAGAAAGGAAGAGGAGGGGAGATATGTGAAAGCAGTCGGTCAGGCACAGCAAGGTGCTTGGACTAGGTGGGAAGGTGTGCGGGTGAGGATGTTGAAGTGGCAAGAGATTTGGAGGATGGAGCCAATATTGTTGAATTTCCTGTTGCGGGCAACGTATGATGTGCTTCCGTCACCAGTAAACTTGAGATTGTGGGGGTTGTTGCAGGAGGAGAGATGTTATTTGTGTGGAGGTGTGGGAATGGTGCAGCATGCACTGAGTGCATGTTCAGTAGCATTGGCAGCAGGACAATACAGGTGGCGACATGATCAGGTGCTGGCGGTGGTGGTGCAGATGGTGCAACAAGAGGTGCTGAGGTCGAGAGAGAGAAGAGTGGAGAAGGAAACTGATGGGGGAGAGGTGTGGTTTGTCAAAGAGGGCCAAGTGGTAAGAGGTGGAAAGAGGAGGAGGTTGAAAGCAAGAGGGATGTCAGATGCTTGTGGTTGGCAGGTGGTGGCAGACCTAAAGCCACAATTGGTATTCCCAGAGGAGATCTGTGTGACAAGGTTGCGGCCTGACATTGTCATTTGGTCAGGTGCAACAAGACAGGTCATCTTTAGTGAATTGTCTGTACCGTGGGAAGAGAACATGGAGGAGGTGCACGAGAGGAAGAGAGGAAAGTACAGTGAGCTGGAGGCAGAGTGCCGGGAGAAGGGTTGGCGAGTTTCGTGTCAGCCATTTGAGGTGGGGTGTTATAGGGTATATTGGCAATTCCTTTTCTGCATTTCTTGCTCGGCTTGGAGTGTGTGGGACAGAAAGAAGGAGGATGTGTGACAAGGTGGCCCAGGTTGCCTTGAAAGGCTCATTTTGGATATGGAGGAAGTTTATGGAGGCACGTCGAACGATGTAGGTTGGTTGTGTGTGGGTTTTTTTTGTTTTTTTTTGTTACGATTATTATTTCTTATTTTGTGTGTGTGAGTGAGTGAGTGGGTGAGGGTGTGTTTTTGGCATGAATAAATTTTTGCATGAGTGTGTGTTTTTGTATGTTGAGTGGTGTATGTTGTAAGGGTAGGTGGTTGGTTTGTGTTGTGTGTGTATGTGTGTGTAAGAATGATCTGATGTGTTTTGTTGGTGAGTGGTGTAGGGTATAAAGGTGGGTGTTTGAGTGTTCCACCATGTTTGTTTGGTGTTGTGGATTCTGGATGTGGAGGTGTTGTTGTTGTAGTCTGCGTTCGCACTGGCTGGGGGTGGGGGTATGTACCCATCCAGGTGTAGTTGCTGCATGTGGATGTGTATGTGCCCCTGCTGGCCCACCTTAGCTGACCGTATCGAGGTTGAAAGGCCGAAACGGGATGATGCTGAGGACCCGGTCTGTGCGGCACACTTGTGACCAGGTGTGTTTTGAACTTCTGTGCGTGTGTGTATAATATAGTATATATATACAGACTTGGCATTTAATATGGAATATTTTTTTTTTCTTGACTTGGGTTTACTTTCTGAACTCGGTATATCAATCTGGTGAGTTTATTTTACGCTTCGGTGATTTCTTTGTTAAAAGAACCATGTCACTGATTGTCTGTTGCAGCAAGAAGTCAACAACAGGATTATATCACAGGTGGCGTGACAAAATGTACGGACAGGTACATTTGACGATTGGCTTCACAATCGGGTATATAAGGGTTGTTGTGTTCTGTATTATTGGAAAACAACTGCTGCACGTCCACAAAAGTTATTGCCGCTTCCCCTGGAGATGGTCCGTCAACTCGACAATGCTGTTTGTCATTTAGTGGTGGCTTTATGAAATTACGGCATGAAACAGCGTGCTATTGCTCGGCAGTATGGCATCACTCAAGGTCAGGTGTCAAAGATCCTGAAACGAAATGCTCAGAGGGGTGTCCCAACTCCAATACCGAGGCCAGGACGTCCCCGCAGAACCACAAGGAGGAATGATCACCAGCTGCACCGGTTAGTCCGCAATGGCCATACCAAGTCAGCTAATCAGCTTAGGGCTGAGTGGCAGCAACTGACAAATGTGCCTGTATCCAGAAGGCTAGTCAACCAACGACTGGTTCAAGCAGGCTATCGTGCCAGGCATCCCCTGAGAAAGCCACGCCTGACCAGACAACACCGCCAGCGCCGATTGCAGTGGGCCAGAGAGCACCGTTAATGGCAGCCAGGACACAGGAATCACGTGATCTTCAGTGAATAGTCTAGATTTCTGGTCTATCGTCAAGATGGTCACGTCCGAGTGTGCAGACAAGTGCATGAAGCCTACAACAAAGATTGTATAGTGCCAAGAGTCCAAGCTGGAGGTGGTGGGGTGACCGTTTCGGCTGCTTTTCATGCAGGGGGCAAAACTGACCTGGTTGTTCTGAATGGAAACCTGAACCAGTTCAAGCACAGGGCCATTCTGGAAGAAACATTGCTTCCATTTGCTCGTGCAGCCTTTCGAGGAAACGTTGTCTTCCAAGATGACAATGCACGGCCTCATCGTACTCGCATGATCCAACACTTTCTTGCTGACCGTGGTGTCGAGCATATGGAGTGGCCTGCCATGTCCCCGGATATGAATCCGAGAGAGAACTTGTGGGCAGAATTAACGCGTCAAATCGACAACTTGGACCAGCATCCGACCTCTGTGCGTGAATTGCAGCAGGCTATTGTCACTGTATGGCAAGCGATTCCTGTCCAAACCTTGGCAAATCTCGTGAACAGCATGCCTCAACGTGTAAGTGCTGTCCTGAATGCTCGTGGGGGTTACACGAAGTACTGAACTGTAATTTTACTGTCCGTAATCCCAGTCGTAATTTAACTTTTGTTTTTGTTATAAAAAAAATTTGTCTAATGTGCAAAATAAAGAGATACTTCTGGAAAACGTACAGAAGTTTAACACAGTACTGTCCATGAATTGAGTTCGATATCAGTTTACATCACTTTCAAGGATCAATTTATTTGTTTCGAAATGTCAAATGTGGTTTTTGTTTCTTTTAAAGGTCACATTAACAAAATCTAGAATAATTTCAACATAATTCCAATGAACTTTTGGTTCGAAGACATCTTGAAAAGTAAGTTCACCCCCACAAAAAAAATATTCCATATTAAATGCCAAGTCTGTATATATATATATATATATATATATATATATATATATATATATATATATATATATATATATATATATATATATATATATATATATATATATATATACTAGCAGAAGTACCCGGCATTGCCGGGCAGGGGAGGAGGGGAGGGGGAAGAGGAGGGGAGGGGGAAGAGGAGGGGAGGGGAGGGGGAAGAGGAGGGGAGGGGAATGGGGAGGGGGGACGGGAACGGGGGGGAGGGGGGAGGGGGGACGGGAACGGGGGGGAGGGGGGAGGGGGGACAGGGGAGTGGGGAGGGGGAGGGGGAAGGGGAAGGGGCAGGGGGGGAGGAGGAGGGGAGGGGGAAGAGGAGGGGAGGGGGAAGAGGAGGGGAGGGGAAGAGGGGGGAGGGGGAGGGGGAATGGGGGGAGGGGGAATGGGGGGAGGGGGAATGGGGGGAGGGGGAATGGGGGGAGGGGGAAGGGGGGAGGGGGGAGAGGGGGAGTGGGGAGGGGGGAGGGGGGGGAGGGGGGAGGGGGGAGGGGGAGGGGGGGAGGGGGGAGGGGGGAGGGGAAGGGGGGAGGGGAGGGTGTGGGGGTGCCCAGGGGAAGAAGGGCCCCTCCCCCCCTCCCCCCCCTTCCCCCTCCCCCCCCTTCCCCCTCCCCCCTCCTCCCCCCCCCGTTCCCCTCCCCTCCTCTTCCCCCTCCCCTCCTCCTCCCCCTTAACACCAGGGGGGTTGACTCGGCCTGTCATCCTACCGAGGTCGGCAAATTGAGTACCAGTTCACTGGTAATTCCCTGTGTGCCGCAAGAGGCGCCTAACAGGGTTGGCGGTGTTTGGGAATAGTTATTTGACTCAGGAGGATACAAAATAACTATACAGGGCTTTTACAAAGCAACGCTTTATTAGCTAATAATTCACTTGTTGTCTATATAATAAATAACTACAATACTATAACGAATTCAGTAATTCAAGTCGTTGGTTCTTCTTCGTTCGGTCTTCTGCGCTGTTCTCGTTCCGTACTCGATCGTTCCATTTGGGCAGAGGTTCTCGTGTCAAGTGCTCTCGACTCAAAGTTTGTCCTTGTTTATATCGGCACGCTCGAGTTAATCCTCCGTGCGCTAACTGTTAATCCTCCGTGCGCTGAAGCTCCTTGGTCATCCACAATCACCCCCCCCCTGCTGGGGAGTTCCTTCACCCTCTTTGCATCCCGATGTTGTGTGTTAGCCCGGGGCCATGATACAGGTGGACAAAGGAACTCCCAGGTTCCATGTTCTGAGATACATTCCTGACATTCTTACGAACCACCTGGACTTCACCTGCTTCGTTACCAGTTCCAACGATCAATGAGTTACATTTCCACAGCGGCACGAACCCGGAAGTCGGAACTCATTGTCGTCAAATAAATGTAGCATGTATGTTTCACTCTCTGTCACATGCCGTTGGTCCCATGTCAATCGGATGAAGTTGAAAAATTAACATTACAAAGTTTCTCTGGGACGTACTGATTCCGAATAATGAAGTTGAAAAATTAACGTTCCGAAATACGCTAATTACGCTAACAGAAGCGCTGGCGCTGCGAAGCGCTAGAGGGAGCGCTGCGCTCCCTCCCTTCGATTCCCTCCCTCTTCTGCTAGCGCTTCTGCGCTAATACGCTAATTTTAAAACCCGAAGTTTAAAAAAATTTAAGGTGTGCTGTAGTTGCTCTGAGACGTACTGATTCCGAATATGCCTTTGGTTTTTCTCTGCGATGAGTAGTTCTCGAGTTATAAGAGGACAAACAAACATACTTTACTGCTTTATATATATAGAAGTTGGTACGATTCGGCCAAGGAATCCCAGAGATAATTGCAATTAAGTGAGCCGTGACGTCACGGAACGCGCCGCCGGTAATATATTATAATTTATGGGAATCTATGCAGCACGACATGGTCATCACGGAAACCAAGGCGCCTTTGCCGGCGCAAAACGGCTCTCCCAGGGTCAAACTCGGTATCGTTGTGAGCGCACGGTTCAGCCCTTCGAGAAAAAGTTTATTTTGTAAAAATCGAACCACGCGTTAAAAAGATATGACTGGTTTTGTTCGCCGGCACGTCGGCGCTCGAATCGGCTCGCGATAAAATCCAACACGTCCTTTGTCGGGGTCGTCTGAACCAACCACAGGGCCTAGAAGGCTGGGACTGGTCTCAAACGTTAGGTCTCGATCATCTATCTATAATTCCATTAATCTCTGTGTGTATGTGTGTATGTGTGTTTGTATGTGTGTATTGTTACGGACACGGTTTTTGGATGTTATTTTACCGAGCGGTGGTGTATTTAACCGCGTCCGAACAGTTACTCCCCGATTAGAACCCGATTCCAACCGAACGTTGACTAATCGCGCTACAGATATTCAATTGGGAAACCTCTAAAGCGACCGAAAGAGAAGAAGAGAGAAGAAAGACAGAGTTTGGAGGAAGAACAGATTTATTATACACACACAAGCAATATTTTAGAGCGACCAATATTATTTACAGCAATAGATGGAAAAGAGCAGTCACACAGTGCATTGTTAACTTATTCTATTTCATTTACTTAATCCCCAAGACAAACGAGTAGGACAGGACGTTCACACTCACACGGTGGATATTGCAGGCAGGTAATGGCTCGAGGTTGATTGCTTGAGAGGAAGGCAAGGTCGGAGGCAGCAGCTTTCAACCCCTCGCGGTTTTGGCGGGAAAACCTCCGTCGCGTATCCGCGGCCGTCACACCTGCTCCTCTTCCTGGGGTGGAGCCGTCTCCCTCCGTTCAGCGCGTCTCTCCAACGACAGGGGATATTGCAGGCAGGTAGGTAGGGCTTGCGGTGGATTGCGCTCCTCTTCCAGGTCATCCCCCAGCGTATCTCTCAAGGCCTCTCTGTAAAGCAGTTCCTTACATTCGCTTTTATCACCTCCGGCGGAATTAAGCCGCCGGCTCCGAGGGCACGCCTACCGGGTCACTCACCGCGGTGTTGATTGGCTGTTAGGGCCGGTTCACTCCTGCCCTCTTCTGACGAGGTGGAGCCACGCCTTTCTTCTCCAACCTTACCTCGTGGCCAATGGTGGTTGAAGAGAAAAACCGACCAAAATGCGGAAGGCAAATGGAAGGGAGGTTTTGGGGAAATTGGGAGGGCCTACGCTTATTTTGTTTGATACAATGCAAAGTCAATCTAGTGGAAAACACATACTTAGCCTACATGGAATAAGGAAATACACTATTTAAAAGATATATCGTG
Source organism: Myxine glutinosa (assembly GCF_964187855.1). Classification (NCBI taxonomy): domain Eukaryota; kingdom Metazoa; phylum Chordata; class Myxini; order Myxiniformes; family Myxinidae; genus Myxine; species Myxine glutinosa. The sequence goes on from NC_136272.1 coordinate 97,669,142, forward strand.
ACCTGCGTGTATGTTCTATGAAATTAATTAGGAGGACGGCTGCGACCATTATTTACATTACCAGGATGTTACCATACCAAAACCATACTCTTCACATCCGTTACCCTTCCTCCAAAATTGTTACACTCCTCAAAACCCGTTACACTTCTCAAAATCGTTACAGTATGTTTGTCTGTGACCGCTGTTTCTCGACAACTACCGGTCCGATATACTTTAAACTTGCCAGGTATATTGCTGGGGACCCGAGGATGTGCCTTTTCAAGGTTTCATATTAATCGGAGAAGTAGTTACCGAGCTATGGCGATTTCTTTACCAAACACTGCAAGCCGTTCGCTTTGGACCAAACCATTGCATGTAAATAGAGGGGGGGGGTTCTGTGGTCGTTGCGAATGGACCAAACCATTCATGTAAATAGAGGGGGGGGGGGGGGGGGTTCTGTGGTCGTTACTGCCACGTGGTTTCAAAGTTTTTTTTTGTTGTTGTTGTTTGCACGCATGTTTTTTTGCACCCACGTACGGGCACGCCCTAGGATGTTTACACACACACACCCCTACACAAATTTTTTTTTTTTTTTTTTTTTGGCAAGGAACGGGCACCCACGTACGGGCACGTCCTAGCTTATATATAGTACGGGCATGCCCTAGTCTATCTATAATTCCAGTAATCTCTGTATGTGTGTTTGTTTGTTTGTTTGTTTGTCTGTGACCGCTGTTTCTCGACAACCACGGGTCCGATATACTTTAAACTTGCCAGGTATATTGCTGGGGACCCGAGGATGTGCCTTTTCAAGGTTTCATATTAATCGGACAATTACTTACCGAGCTATGTCCAAAAAACGATTCAACCAATCAGAGAGCAGCGAGCTATCGCGTGTGCCGAACGTGGCGAACACACTCTGCCTCGGACGGCACATTTGAGAGCGTATTCATTTATTTCACGTTGGCAAACTATGTTGCCGTTAAACTATGTTTTAAAACTAATTAAAACTACTTTGCGATTCATCGTAACTGCGATTCGTAACTGCCGTTCGCTTTGGCTTTGCGAATGGACCAAACCATTTCATGTAAATAGAGGGGGGGTTCTGTGGTCGTTCGCTTTGGCTTTGCGAATGGACCAAACCATTTCATGTAAATAGAGGGGAGGGATATAATTTTAGATATATATATAGTACGGGCATGCCCTAGTATCACGTAATGCTGGAAGCTGCACGTCTCTGTGATAATCTTGTGGACCATGACAAGAGATCGTGCGAGTCGTTCACAACGGCTTCAAGCACTTCCGCATTCGACCATTTCATGAACGCCATACGCCCCGCCCATCAAAGCGCGTACGTATTAAACGAACATACAGTGGCCCATGTGTCGTCATTTGCGCATGCGCCAAAGTCTTTGCAGGAACATGAAGCATCGGAACAACGCATTTGCGCATGCACAAGAGTGAGAACCGCCTGTGCACCATTACGCTAACAGAAGCGCTGGCGCTGCGAAGCGCTAGAGGGAGCGCTGCGCTCCCTCCCTTCGATTCCCTCCCTCTTCTGCTAGCGCTTCTGCGCTAATACGCTAATTTTAAAACCCGAAGTTTTTAAAAATTTAAGATGTGCTGTCGTTGCTCTGAGACGTACTGATTCCGAATATGCCTTTGGTTTTTCTCTGCGATGAGTAGTTCTCGAGTTATAAGAGGACAAACAAACAAACATACTTTACTGCTTTATATATATAGATATACATATATAAATATATATTATATATATATACATATATATATATATATATATATATATATATATATATATACATATATATACATATATATACATATATATATACATATATATTGTTACAGACGCGGCTTTTAGATGTTATATTGACCGAGCGGTGGTGTATTTAACCGCGTCCGAACAGTTACTCCCCGATTAAAACCCGATTTCACCCGACGTTGACCAGATCGCCCCACGGATATTCAATCGGGAAATCTCTAAAGCGATCGCAAGAGAATGAAAAAGAAGAAGAAGAATACGGAGGAAGAACAGATTTATTATACACACACAAGCAAAGGATGGAAGAAACAGTGACACAGCGAATCCTTAACTTACACTATTCGTTTTTACTTAGCCCCAAGACAAACGAGCAGGACAGGACGTTCACACTTACTCAGGGGATAATGCAGGCAGGTAAGGACTAAGGCTTGAGATGGAGGCAAGGTCGGGAGGCCGCCGGTCGCAATTCCTCGCGGTTTTGGCGGGAAACCCTCCGTCGCGTATCCACTGCGGGAGACGCCACGCGCTGGTTCGGCACACCTGCTCCTCTTCTTGGGGCGGGGCCGTCTCCCTCCTTTCAGCGCGTCTCTCCAAAGCTGGTCTCCTTGCCGAGTACCTCTCCTCTTTGGCTTGGAGCGTTTCGCATCTCACCGCCTCTCTTTGGTGCAGCCTCGTTGCTCCTCTCCAGCTCATCTCGCAAAGCAGTCCCTTACAGTCGCTTTTATCACCTCGGCCGAAATCAAGCCGCCGGCTCCGAGGGCACGCCTACCGGGTCGATCACCGCGGTGTTGATTGGCTGTTAGGGCCGGTTCACTCCTTCCCTCTTCTGACGAGGTGGAGACACGCCTTTCTTCTCCAACCTTACCTCGTGGCCAATGGTGGTTGAAGAGAAAAACCGACCAAAATGCGGAAGGCAAATGGAAGGGAGGTTTTTGGGGAAATTGGAAGGGCCTACGCTTATTTTGTTTGATACAATGCAAAGTCAATCTAGTGGGAAAACACATACTTAGCCTACATGGAATAAGGAAATACACTATTTAAAAGATATATCGTGGCCTGCGTGTACTTTTCATGCAATTTAACTAGGACGCTGACTGCGACCATTATTTACATTACAGGGTGGTACCGTACGTTTGTAACGTTCACATTGTAACGTTTCCACTTCGTTACACTTCCTCCAAAATTGTTACACTTCTCAAATTCGTTACACACTTCTCAAAATCGTTACACTGCACCCCCCTTTCTTCAGGTCCGCCCTCGGGCCTATGAAACTTTAACTTAGTGTGACACGTAGGTGTAATTCCCTCTACAATTAACCTGACCCTGAGTGTGACAATTTTAAAACACAAATAAGTATGTCCCCCTATTGCATTGCATCCTGTCTAACAGACTCAAGCCCACAGCTAACCGAATTACGGGATTGTTCTCAAACTATACATTTACGGTGGGGAGCATTATTTACAATGACGTGATTTCTTATTTACAACGCAACCCAGGACCTGTGTTTTTTTTTTTTTTTCTTTTCTTTTTAGGGAACAAGAGAATGAAATTCCTGTTGGGAGGGAGGAGACAGCACGCATTGCATCGATGCACCAGTACCAATACCACCAAAGCACCCAAAAGCACCAAACACCACAAAGCACCACAAAGCACCCAAAAGCACCATCCAGTGCGCAGTCACCATGGCTCATAATAAACACAACAAAACAACTGGTGGTGGTCTTCTCTTTCTCTGCTGGGCCGATGTTCTTTCCGACGTCTTCTGGCTTCATGCGGCCTAGTTGGAAATAATAAAAAGCACAACTTGTGTCCATTTTTATTTAGGGCCTCAGGGGCCAACTAAGGGTGGTCCACCTGTTTGGCATAGGTGCCACCTTACCGAGGTCCGCAAGCAAGATTCCCTGGCCACTATGGCCGGTTTCCAACAGAGGTGCCCTGCCCCAGAACCTGGGGTCCATCAAGTGGTACTTGGCCGCAGAACAGCGGTCCATAAAGTGGTACATCAACGCAATGCATGCTGGTTCTGGGAATCTCGGGCGCACAATGGCCACCTCACGCACGCTCCCATCGGCACCCAATGGCGCACAGGTCATGTGGGAGACAAAAGAAGGACAATTGAGCGAGGGGTAAGGTCACAAGGGTACACGTCAATAAGGCAATGCAAGGTGAAATGCGTACGGAGGCCGAAGTGAGAAAGCTCGTCCCTACCATACGTCACCCCCCTGTCACCTACCCTACCCTTGTTCTCACCCGATATGTACAAAAATCTACACATTTACAAATTCGTCACTACTGTCACGTCTTCCCCATATTTCCCCTATACCAAATTCGTCTCCACAATCCCTTTACTTCAAAATTTGCCATCACCAATTCATCATCAATCCTCATAAGGAGGGAGAGATGGAATTACGCACAATGTCACACCCACGTCATGATGCGTCTCACAATCCAAACATTTGCATCATAAAAAATAATCAAAACATGGCATGGTGTGGAGTACCTGTCACCTCAGGTGAGTGGATGCAGATGGTGCGAGGAGATCCTTCATCCTAACTATCCTCTAAATGACTTTAACACACTTTACACTACCCGGGGTCTCTCCCTGCCCATCCATTGGCCAACTTACACTATGGGTTCTAATAACCAATTCCCATTGACTAACTGTGGTGCTTCTCAATTTGGGGTCTCACTCCCCCGATTCATCTCCCGGTGCTCTAGCACAATTTCTGGGCTGCGACGTGTACCTCTCCCAACAGGTCTACCCACCTGCACACCTCCACCACTGTAGTTGCCACCCGAGCTTACCTAGCTCCTCACCCTAACCTAACTACTGGGGACAGCCCCTCTCCTGGCTCTGTCACCCCATGGTGCCCTCTGGCACTGGGCTACCCGGGTCCGTCCTCCGGATCCTCGGGCCCCATCCACAACAACTACTACCGGCTCCCAGAGCCCACCTGCGGCCTCACCTGGCCGACATCCTCACAGTGGTGGAGTGCCCAAACCAACTACACACACTAACAGGCTACACGCCCAGCCATTTCCACAACACCAACGCACCCATCCACATACCATTCTGTCACCCGCACCACAGATGCCAATATCCAACCACAATTTACCTGTACCCTCTACCTAACACTTACACTACCCGCCCCGGGTATCCGTGATGGGGTCCACTCTTCCCCCATTCACACCTTCGCACCATCCACTCCACTCCACAATTTCCACCATTCTCACTCCACGACCATCCATTCCAATACTCCAGATATTCCACACTACCATTTATTCCACACAGCCACATACACCTGTTCTTCATTCACCTGTCGTTGCACACCTGTGCAATCATACCTGGTGCCACCTGCACCCTCCTTTCTTCCTGGACCATTTGGTCAACACAACACGCAATCACCACTACTCCCTCATACACTGCTCCACACACCTGTTCAGTTGCACACCTGTGTAATCACACCTGTTCCATTCTCACCTGTTCAATCCTCACACACACGGCATCATCTCAGCTAACTACTCCCCTCTGAAACTTGCGCTTCCCAGTCGTCCCTTTAAACTATTGCGCTCTCACGTCATTATCATCCACACTAATCTACCTGCGTCCCCACTACAGGTATCAGTCACTAACTAAACTTAACGTTACCTAATGTCATCTTCGCTAGATCCCTATCATTATCCAAGCCCTCCCTGGCTCGGTTGTCATAGCCACCCCATAAACTATTGCGCATTTGCCCCCACGTCTGTGAGGGATGGTGGATTTGCCATCCCACCACATCGGGGGTCTCTCACTATAAATTTTGTTCGTCCAAATTCCAACCAATTCAAAAATTTTCCATTTACTGCCAATTCTATTCACTTTTCTAAATTTTGTATCAAATCACTACTATCACTATCACCATCACCCGTCTACTTATTAGGTCCCCTCGGTGCGCCAATTCACATCTACAGCCCGGCTTCGTACAGCCGAGCAATGAACGCGGGTCGTTTTGTGCCAGCGGCTGGATACGTCCCGCCGCACTCGGGGCAGGGACGGGGGCTTACCTGGGCCGAGATCCCACGCACCACCTCGGCGTGGAGCCATCCAATGTCCCGATCTCGACCTGCCGGCACGTCTCAATAGAAAGTGGTCGCCATGACGACCCTTCCTATCGGGCTGCCCGCTCCGCCTAGTGGAGCACGGACGCGGCCGTTCCAAGCGAGGCCCAGCGTGGATCGCGCACGGCGGTCCTTTCGAACCCGCCGTGGCTCGGATCCCCGCTGGTTCTCGCGGCACGCGAAGCTGCCCGACGCGCACCGAGGGCCCGAGTCGGCTATAAGTCGTTCTAACCTCTAGCCTGGTTACCGTCGACGCTTCACCTGGATTCTTACAAGCATACGCTACCCCTTTCTTGCTCATACATGCAGCTGTTTCCATGCTCCTCGTCGTACCGTTCCTTACACACCTCGGTACACTCATTCCTCTCCCAGCCTTGGTCACACACCCGACCACCGAACACTTTGGCACACATTCGTTGGTCGCACACCTCACCAATACACCTCTTCGCGCCCCCTCCTCGGTCACTTCCTCCGTGACTATCACAGGTGTGCTCTCATTCGCACACCCCACCACGTGCCTCACTACCAACTCAAATGTGCCTTCCCACACACGCTCTACCATTCCAGGTGTGCATCCTTCCATTCCAGGTGTACATCCTCGCTCACCTGTCACAACCAACTCACGCTCCGTTTCACTCTCACTACTCTCACCTCCCCTCTCGGTCGCGCACTCACCCTTACTCTCGACAGCACACTCTTTCCTCATGCACCCGTCCGTTACACACCTTTCTCGCGCATCCTCCCGCGCACACTTTTTCGTTACCTCCTCCGTAACACTCACCACACCGCGCTTCCCTGTGCTCCCTCGCACACGCGCTACGACCGACTCACTCCTGACGGCACACTCACTCCTCGGCGTGCACTTTTTCCTCACACACCCCATGGTCGGACATTCTCGCACACCTCTTTTTTCGCACACCAGACCTGTCGCACACTTCACCAACGGCCTCTCACGAACACCCGGATCCAAACCAATCCCCAAGCCGACTGAAGCTTTCCTCACATCATATACATTGCCACTCACCTCCGTACTTTGTCTCCGCACCTCCTTTGCCACCTGCAAACTCTTTATTTGGTTAGTGAGCATCACATCATGATTTGAACACAGACCTTGTACATATTCCATTACTTCCTCCTTTATCTCCCTTTTAGTTTCCCTCCGTCTCTTCTTAATTTCACTCACCCCCTCTTCCACTTCCTCTAGTTTTTGTTTAACCTCTTTTATTTCTCGGTGCGTCCCCTCAAGTTCGTCCTCTAGGGCTACCGTGACCGTCTCTATGTGCATCCTCACCTGCCGGTCCTTTGTCTCCATTATCTCTGTCACCTCGTCCACCCTCATTGTCAGTTCCTCCCGTACCATCTGACATTGCCTCTGCGTCGCTATTAATTCGTTTTTAATTTCTTTTTGTGTCGCCTTTAACCCTCCTAGTACCGCAGTGTTCTTTTGAACCTGCTCCACTAACTTAGTTTGTCCCTCTGTCAGCTGCTCCACCTCCTCCGTCAGATCTTCTATTCCCCCTTGTAACTTAGCCGTATTATTTCTCACCTCTTTCTCTATACGCTTTTCGCCTCGCTTTACCTCCTCGCGTAGCCCCGAAACCTCCTCACTTACCCCTCGTCGTATTTCCTCCATCTCTTTTGTAGATGCCACCCTCATCTGTCCCAATTCATCCCTCTGAGCATCCAGTTTGGTTTCTACCCCGATTTTCACCTCCTCTATCTGCTCTCCCATTTGTTTGATTTCCCTGGCCGATTGTTCCCCTATTTCCCGCAATTTGTCTTCCATCCTATTTTCTAACCCCATTAACCCATTTTTCACTCCCTCTATCTGATTCTCCTGGGCAGCCATTCTATTTTCTACCCCCTCTAACCCCTTTTGCATCCCTTCCATTTGATTCTCTTGAGCGGCCATTCTGTTTTCTACCCCCTCTAACCCCTTTTGCATCCCTTCCATTTGATTCTCTTGAGCGGCCATTCTGTTTTCTACCCCCGTTAACCCATTCTTTACCTCTTTTATCCCGTTGTCTAACCCCTCAAAATTATTGTCTAACTTCCCAAATTTCTTGTCTAACTCCTCAAAATTATTGTCTAACTTCCCAAATTTCTTGTCTAATCCCTCACCGGTACCCCTCGCTTCGTCCCTCATTACCCCCATTTGCCCCATAATTCTGCTTTCCATTTTTTCACTATCAGCCCTCCTTTGCTCACTCTGCAGGTTGAGGGACGCCTGCATTTGTACTATACTGTCGTTTTTTTTCTGCATTTCCACCATGAATTGGGCCATGAAGGCTTGCATTTGGGCCGCGCTCATTGGTTCCGCGACCGTGGCCCCCTCAACCACGTGCGCGAGGGCGCCATTCTGTGCGTCTGAAACCTCCGCAACCACATTGCTATTTTTCTCCTCCTCCCTATCCTCCATATACATTTCCCCGAGGTCCTGGGTCGATTCCACCCTGTCTATTTCTCCCACCGACATCCGATCGCCTTGATTGTCCATGGCGCGATCTCAAAATTCGGGTTTTGCTTTATAAAACAAAATAAATTTCGGCAGCTCGTAATTTTGACCAAAATTTTTTTTCTAGATGTTTTAAAAATTTGGTTCGGGACCCGAATTCCACTCCCAGACACCAATTGTTACCGTACTAACACAATTGGTGTCCAAAATTTGGGCTAAATAAATTTAGTCCCAGGTTCGAATCCCACCTCCTGACTACCAATTGTTACAGACGCGGCTTTTAGATGTTATATTGACCGAGCGGTGGTGTATTTAACCGCGTCCGAACAGTTACTCCCCGATTAAAACCCGATTTCACCCGACGTTGACCAGATCGCCCCACGGATATTCAATCGGGAAATCTCTAAAGCGATCGCAAGAGAATGAAAAAGAAGAAGAAGAATACGGAGGAAGAACAGATTTATTATACACACACAAGCAAAGGATGGAAGAAACAGTGACACAGCGAATCCTTAACTTACACTATTCGTTTTTACTTAGCCCCAAGACAAACGAGCAGGACAGGACGTTCACACTTACTCAGGGGATAATGCAGGCAGGTAAGGACTAAGGCTTGAGATGGAGGCAAGGTCGGGAGGCCGCCGGTCGCAATTCCTCGCGGTTTTGGCGGGAAACCCTCCGTCGCGTATCCACTGCGGGAGACGCCACGCGCTGGTTCGGCACACCTGCTCCTCTTCTTGGGGCGGGGCCGTCTCCCTCCTTTCAGCGCGTCTCTCCAAAGCTGGTCTCCTTGCCGAGTACCTCTCCTCTTTGGCTTGGAGCGTTTCGCATCTCACCGCCTCTCTTTGGTGCAGCCTCGTTGCTCCTCTCCAGCTCATCTCCAGTCATCTCGCAAAGCAGTCCCTTACAGTCGCTTTTATCACCTCGGCCGAAATCAAGCTGCCGGCTCCGAGGGCACGCCTACCGGGTCGATCACCGCGGTGTTGATTGGCTGTTAGGGCCGGTTCACTCCTTCCCTCTTCTGACGAGGTGGAGACACGCCTTTCTTCTCCAACCTTACCTCGTGGCCAATGGTGGTTGAAGAGAAAAACCGACCAAAATGCAGAAGGCAAATGGAAGGGAGGTTTTTGGGGAAATTGGAAGGGCCTACGCTTATTTTGTTTGATACAATGCAAAGTCAATCTAGTGGGAAAACACATACTTAGCCTACATGGAATAAGGAAATACACTATTTAAAAGATATATCGTGGCCTGCGTGTACTTTTCATGCAATTTAACTAGGACGCTGACTGCGACCATTATTTACATTACAGGGTGGTACCGTACGTTTGTAACGTTCACATTGTAACGTTTCCACTTCGTTACACTTCCTCCAAAATTGTTACACTTCTCAAATTCGTTACACACTTCTCAAATTCGTTACACACTTCTCAAAATCGTTACAATATATACATATATATATACATATATATATACATATATATATACATATATATATACATATATACATACATATTGTTGCGAATATGGAATTTGGCCTCCATATCCGCTTGTAAATATTCCCCTATTTCCCCAATACTCCCCAACTATCCCCAATCCCCCATTCCCTAGTCCCATTGTCTGTAAACAACAATCAGTAGAGCCGACCTTCCCCTTTTTCCCCCATTAAATGTCGTGCCCAGGTCCACCGCATCTCACGTAGACAACTTTCGGACATCTTGCTAGTTATTCTTAGTCTATGTCAGTTAAGGACTCCTTTCCATTAATTCTGACTCTTCGTTGCACCAGAATGTGATTATATGGCACCAGTAGTGAGTTTAGGACCTTTTCCATACCTCCTTCCATCTTCTTCCCCAAACAACAACTACAACTACAACTACAACAACAATTACAACAACAACGACGCTGCGCGGGGGGAGTGTGCGTCATCACACCGGCTCGGTTAGCCGCCATTGACAATGCGCGCCGGACCATGCGCTCCACGGGGTTACCACGAAGGGGCTCCTTGTCAGTCCCCCGTCAAGGGCGGAGCCGGTAACCCCCCCCGCACGCACCCAATGAGAGGCGACGTGCCGATTCCATCTGGGGCGGAGCTAACGAGCCGAGGGCGTGTCACTCCCCGCCGGAGATACGAAGCGACTCACCGGATGTGAGGTCAGATGCGCCCCCAGCCTGGAGAGAGAAGTTGCCACGTACGAGCGCTGAATACCTCCCCGCATCTCTGGACCGGACCGAGTCGATTCTGACCTTTGAGCCCAGGTGCACCTGGAGCCATCGATCCTGCCTTTCCTAGCCATCAAACCCCGTGTGAGTCAGCCCTTTGTCCCGTTTATCTGTCGTCTGTTGGGAATAATATAAGAGTGTGTCTAAGTGCTTGTCTTTCTATGTTGTACCTCTCGTCCCTGTAATCTGACCTTCCGAACGAATATAATCTCCTCCGGAGGTCTTGAGAACCGTATCCCTGGAGTCGTGTCATTTTAATCCCAGCCGTGTGTCTTTTCCTTCATTGATCTAGCGTAGCGCGATTAGTCAACGTTCGGGTATAATCGGGTAACTTGTGCAGACGTGGTCATACCAAACCGCTCGGTAAATAACATCTAAGCCACGTCTGTAACAATTGGTGTCGAGGAGTGGAATTCGAACCCGGGACTAAATTTATTAGGCCCAAATTTGTAACAATTAGAATCGATTCGGAGCGCGTTTCCCGCGCGAAATTATAACGGCGAAATTTGAATTTGTTTTACAAAAATAAAAACCCGAATTTTGAAAGTCGCGCTATGGCAGACCAAGACAGCTGGGGTCCGGTAGGGGAGAGTGAGGCAGGGTCGGTCCAGGACCAAATTGAGGGACAGGAGGAGAGCGAAGCAGCGAGGGTAGCAGACGCACAAAATAGCGTCGTTGCGCCCGACGTTGCGGGCGCGCAAAATGGCGCCTCGCAAGAGCGCGCGGTAGCCGAACCCGAGATGCCAATGAATTGGAACCTGTTTATGAAACAGATGATGGCCTTTATGGTAAAAACAGACGATAATTTCAAAGGGATGGAAAACAGAATGGGAAACCAAATGGGGGTAATGAGGGACGAAGCGAGGGGTACCGTTGAGGGGTTAGACAATAATTTTAAGGAGTTAGACAAGAAATTTGAGGGGTTAGACAATGGGATAGAAGGGGTGAAACATGGGTTAACGGGGGTGGAAAATAGAATGGCTGCCCAGGAGAATCAGATAGAGGGAGTGAGAAATGGGTTAATAGGGTTAGAAAACAGTATGGAAGGCAAATTGAGGGACATGAGGGACCAAGCGGAAAGGGAAGTTAACCAAATGGGGCAGCAGATAGAGGGGGTCAAAATGGGGGTAGAAACCAAACTGGATGCTCACAGGGAGGAAATGGAGCAGATGAGGGTGGCATCTGGGCAGGAGATGCAAGTGATGGGAGAGAAGATCAGAAGAGGAGTGAGTGAGGAGGTCGGAGGAGTGCGCGAGGAGGTGAGGCACTGTAAGGAGCACATGGAGAAGGAGGTGAGAAAGGGGACTGTAAAGTTACAAGGGGGCATAGAGGACCTGACGCAGGAAATGGAATTGCTGTGTGGATTGTGAGACGCATCACGACGTGGATGAGACATTGGGGTGATTCCATCTCTCCCTCCCTAGGAGGGACTGATGATGAATTGGTAATGGCAAATTTTGATGTTGAGTTGGAGATGGCAAATTTTGATGAAAGTTGAAAATAGCAAATTTGATTGGTTAGGAGGGAGAGAAGACGAATTTGGTTTATGGGAGGAACGGGGAAGACAGTAGGGACGTTTGTGGATTTGTAAAGTAGATGTTTATGGGTAGTGTTGTGTTTTGTGGATACAGTAAGGGGTAAGGGAGGGGCCATGTAGGTTACCTGGTGGGGGGGGGGGGGGTGGGGGGGCGTACGGTAGGAACGTACCTGTCTCACCTGGTTCCCATGTGCCCCCAGTGTGCATTACCTTGCATTGCGTGCACTTTTGCGCCCTTACCACCTTACTCACTTGTCTGCTTCTTTTGTCTCCCACCTCCGAGGATCTGGCTTTGGGGTAGAGAGAGAGGAGAGAGAGGTGCTGGCTTCGCAGTTGTGGGCCTGCACTTTCGCTGTTTGCTGCTTGGATCGATACACCATATGGACCGCAATGTTTGTGGCCACCCACAATGGACCGCAGCTCTTTTGCGGCCAAGCACCACCCGTGGATGGACCTATGGGTCAACGTGGCACCTATGCCATACAGGTGAACCACTTATAGTTGGCCCCCTGACGGCCACAATAAAGAAATGGACGCGGTTGGCGCCTTTCTTTATTTTGTTTAAAAGAAGTAAGAAGGCCAAGTGCACCACATGAAGGCAAGACCAGCGGCAGAACATCGGCCGGCTGCGACACCACCGGTGATTTGTAAACACTTTATTGGTGCACCGGATGGTGCTCACTGTGTGATGGGGTGGTGCTTGATGCTTGGAAGGGGTGCTCTGCACATTATTAAAGGCCGTAGGCCACAGAGCACTCGTGGGTTGGTGTATCGATGCTAGCATGCGTGCTCTCTCTATGCATAACATCTGCATGTGTTCCTCCAAAAACAGGTCCTGGATCGTAGTGTAAATATCAGCGTAGTCTTGTGTAAATAATGCTCCCTACCGGCTGTATGTTTAGTTTGAGGATTCTTTCCGGATTCGGTTATCCTGTGGGTGTGTTTCTGTGAGGAGAAGGGTGCAACGTCGCAGGGGGACATATTTACTCATTTGTGAATATCTGTAAAACTGTCGCACTCAGGGTAGAGTTAATAGTAGAGGGAACTACATTGCGTGCCACACTAAAGTAGGTAAAAATTTATCGGGTCGGGACGCCCCGAGGGTAGAGAAGGGTGCAATGTTGCGAATATGGAATTTGGCCTCCATATCCGCTTGTAAATATTCCCCTATTTCCCCAATACTCCCCAACTATCCCCAATCCCCCATTCCCTAGTCCCATTGTCTGTAAACAACAATCAGTAGAGCCGACCTTCCCCTTTTTCCCCCATTAAATGTCGTGCCCAGGTCCACCGCATCTCACGTAGACAACTTTCGGACATCTTGCTAGTTATTCTTAGTCTATGTCAGTTAAGGACTCCTTTCCATTAATTCTGACTCTTCGTTGCACCAGAATGTGATTATATGGCACCAGTAGTGAGTTTAGGACCTTTCCCATACCTCCTTCCATCTTCTTCCCCAAACAACAACTACAACTACAACTACAACAACAATTACAACAACAACGACGCTGCGCGGGGGGAGTGTGCGTCATCTCACCGGCTCGGTTAGCCGCCATTGACAATGCGCGCCGGACCATGCGCTCCACGGGGTTACCACGAAGGGGCTCCTTGTCAGTCCCCCGTCAAGGGCGGAGCCGGTAACCCCCCCCCGCACGCACCCAATGAGAGGCGACGTGCCGATTCCATCTGGGGCGGAGCTAACGAGCCGAGGGCGTGTCACTCCCCGCCGGAGATACGAAGCGACTCACCGGATGTGAGGTCAGATGCGCCCCCAGCCTGGAGAGAGAAGTTGCCACGTACGAGCGCTGAATACCTCCCCGCATCTCTGGACCGGACCGAGTCGATTCTGACCTTTGAGCCCAGGTGCACCTGGAGCCATCGATCCTGCCTTTCCTAGCCATCAAACCCCGTGTGAGTCAGCCCTTTGTCCCGTTTATCTGTCGTCTGTTGGGAATAATATAAGAGTGTGTCTAAGTGCTTGTCTTTCTATGTTGTACCTCTCGTCCCTGTAATCTGACCTTCCGAACGAATATAATCTCCTCCGGAGGTCTTGAGAACCGTATCCCTGGAGTCGTGTCATTTTAATCCCAGCCGTGTGTCTTTTCCTTCATTGATCTAGCGTAGCGCGATTAGTCAACGTTCGGGTATAATCGGGTAACTTGTGCAGACGTGGTCATACCAAACCGCTCGGTAAATAACATCTAAGCCACGTCTGTAACAATATATATATATACATATATACAGTATATACATATATATATACATATATATATACATACATATATATATACATATATATATACATATATATATATATACATATTGTTACAGACGCGGTTGTGGATGTTGGTTTACCGAGCGGTTTGGTATGACCGCGTCTGCACAGTTTACCCGATTATACTCGAACGTTGGCCGAGTTGCGCTACGCTAAATCAATTGAGGAAAGGACACAACGGCTGGGTTAAAATGACACGACACCAGGGGTACAGTTCTCAAGACCTCCGGAGGAGGTTATAATAGTTCGGAACGTTAGATTACAAGGACAAGAGAGACAGCATAGGAAGATAGGCACTTAATCACGGTCTTATAGTAACCCCGACAGACGACAGATAAACAGGACAAGACTGACTCACACGGGGATTGATGGCAAGGAAGGGCAGGTAGTCGGTGGACAGCACAAGGTGCACTCTTGGCTCAGGGACAGGATCCACACGGTCCGAAAGATGCAGGGAGGTCTCTCAGCGCTCGGAGGTCGCGACTGGTTCTTCTTCAAGCTCGGGGCGCATCTGACGTCACGTCCGGTAAGTGGCTGCGTATATCCGGCGGGGAGTGACACGCCCTCGGCTCGTTAGCTCCGCCCCAGATGGAATCAGCCCGTTGCTTCTTATTGGGTGCGGGGGTTACCGGGCTCCGCCCTTGACGAGGAGATGACAGCCAGCCCCTTCGTGGTAACCCCGTGGGCGCACATGGCAATGGCGGCTAACCAAGCCGGTGTGAGGACGCACACTCCCCGCACCGCGGCCACGCCGCCCCCGCTGTGGTTGTAGTTGTTGTTGTTGTTATTGTTTCATGAGGAAGATGGGAGGAGGTATGGGGAGGTCCTAAACTCACTACTGGTGCCATACAATCACATTCTGGTGCAACGAAGAGTCAGAATTAATGGAAACGAGTCCTTAACTGACATAGACTAAGAATAACTAGCAAGAGGTCCGAAAGTTGTCTACGTGAGATGCGGTGGACCTGGGCACGACATTTAATGGGGGAAGAAGGGGAAGGTCGGTTCTACAGAGTGTTGTTTACAGACAATGGGACTAGGGAATGGGGGATTGGGGATAGTTGGGGAGTATTGGGGAAATAGGGGAATATTTACAAGCGGATATGGAGGCCAAATCCCATATCCGCAACATTGCACCCTTCTCTACCCTCGGGGCGTCCCGACCCGATAAATTTTTACCTACTTTAGTGTGGCACTCAGATGTAGTTCCCTCTACTATTAACTCTACCCTGAGTGCGACAGTTTTACAGATATTCACAAATGAGTAAATATGTCCCCCTGCGACGTTGCACCCTTCTCCTCACAGAAACACACCCACAGGATAACCGAATCGCGGAAAGAATTCGCAAACTAAACATACAGCCGGTAGGGAGCATTATTTACAAGACTACGCTGATATTTACACTACGATCCAGGACCTGTTTTTGGAGGAACACATGCAGATGTTATGCATAGAGAGAGCACGCATGCCAGCATCGATACACCAACCCACGAGTGCTCTGTGGCCCTACGGCCTTTAATAATGTGCAGAGCACCCCATCCAAGCACCAAAAGCACCACCCCATCACACAGTCAGCACCATCCGGTGCACCAATAAAGTGTTTATAGTCACCGGTGGTGTCGCAGCCGGCCGATGTTCTGCCGCTGGTCTTGCCTTCGTGTAGTGCTTGGCCTTCTAGCTTCCTTAGAAAATAAAGAAACGCGCCAACCGCGTCCATTTCCTTATTGTGGCCGTCAGGGGGCCAACTATAAGTGGTTCACCTGTATGGCATAGGTGCCACGTTGACCCATAGGTCCATCCACGGGTGGTGCTTGGCCGCAAAAGAACTGCGGTCCATTGTGGGTGGCCACCAAAATTGCGGTCCATATGGTGTATCGATCCAGGCAGCAAGCAGCGAAAGTGCCGGCCCACAACTGCGGAGCCAGCACCTCTCTCTCCTCTCTCTCTGCCCCAAAGCCAGATCCTCGGAGGTGGGAGACAAAAGAAGAAGACAAGTGAGTAAGGTGGTAAGGGCGCAAAAGTGCACGCAATGTAAGGTAATGCACACTGGGGGCACATGGGAACCAGGTGAGACAGGTACGTTCCTACCGTACGCCCCCCCCCCCCCACCAGGTAACCTACATGGCCCCTCCCTTACCCCTTACTGTATCCACAAAACACAACACTACCCATAAACATCTATTTTACAAATCAACAAACGTCCCTACTGTCTTCCCCGTTCCTCCCATAAACCAAATTCGTCTTCTCTCCCTCCTAACCAATCAAATTTTCCATTTTCAACTCTCATCAAAATTTGCCATCTCCAACTGAACATCGAAATTTGCCATTACCAATTCATCATCAGTCCCTCCTAAGGAGGGAGAGATGGAATCACCCCAATGTCTCATCCACGTCGTGATGCGTCTCACCAATCCACACAGCAATTCTCATTTCCTGCACACAGAACAAAGAAAACACAGGTGTGGAGTCATCATCATCACCACAGGTAAGTGGCTGCGTATGGTGCGACAGGTTCATCAATCCTAACTATTTCCTAAATGACTTTAACAACTTTACATTACCCGGGGTCTTTCCCTGCCAATCCATTGGCCAACTTACACTATGGGTTCTAAAAACCAATTCCCATTGACCAAACTGTGGTGCTTTTCAATTTAGGGTCTCACTCCCCCGATTCATCTCCCGGTGCCCTCGCACAATTTCTGGGCTGTGGCGTGTACCTCTCCCAGCGGGTCTACCCACCTGCACACCTCCACCACTGCAGTTGCCTCCGAGCTTACCTGCTCCTTACCCTAACCTAACTACCTGGGGAAGGCCCTCTGGCGCTCTCCCCACTCGGTGCTCTCTCTGGCACTGGGCTACCCGGGTCCGTCCTCCGGATCCTCAGGCCCCACTGACACTAACGGCTCCCAGAGCCCACCTGCGGCCTCACCTGGCCGACATCCTCACAGTGGTGGAGTGCCCAACCAACTACACACACTAACAGGCTACACGCCCAGCCATTTCCACAACACTAATGCACCCATCCACAATACCATTCTGCAACCGCACCACAAATGCCAATATCCAACCACAATTTACCTATACCCTCTACCTAACACTTACACTACCCGCCCCGGGTACTCGTGAAAGGGGTCCACTCTTCCCCCATCCACACCTTCGCACCATGCACACCACTCCGTACCACTTACTCCAACTCTCTCCACACCACTCATTCTCTGCTCCATATATTCCACACACCTGTACTTGCACACCTGTGCTCTCACACCTGGTGCCACCTGCACCCTTCTCTCCCCAAGCGCATTCGCGCTGATCCACACACTCACTACTCATACACTGCTCCACACACCTGTCCAGTTCTCACACAGCATCATCTCATCTAACTACTCCCCTCTGAAACTTGCGCTTCTCAGTCGTCCCTTTAAACTATTGCGCTCCCACGTCATTATCATCCACACTAATCTACCTGCGTCCCCACTACAGGTATCAGTCACTAACTAAACTTAACGTTACCTAATGTCATCTTCGCTAGATCCCTAACAATATCCTAACCCACCCGGGCTAGTTTTCACTGCCATCAACCCCATAAACTATAGCTCCTTTGCCCCCTCATGGGAAGGGTGGCAGGGATGCCACCCTTACCCACCGGGCCCATCGCTCACTACCAATTTTGCACATCAAATTTCAACAAATCAAAAATTTGCCAATCACTGCCCATCATCTGCCAATCATCACTGCCAATCCTTTGCCAATCATCAAATTTTGTTTTTTCTCTAATTTCGGGGCCAAAACACTATCCTCATCACCCGTCTACTCACTAATACCTCTCGGTGCGCCAATTCCTGTCCAAAGCCCGGCTTCGTAAAGCCAAGCCATGAACGCGGGTTCTTTGGTGCCGGCGGCTGGATACGTCCCGCATTCGTGGCAGGGACGGGGGCTTACCCGGGCCGAGATCCCACGCACCACCTCGGCGTGGAGCCATCCCATGGCCCGATCTCGACCTGCCGGAATGCCTCAACAAAAAGTGGTCGCCATGACGACCCTTCCTATCCAGCCGCCCGCTCCGCCTAATGGAGCACGGACGCGGCCGTTCAAAGCGAGGCCCAGCACGCACCGAGGGCCCGATTCGGCTAAAAGTCGCTCTAACCTCTAACCCGTTTAACGTCGATGCTTCACCTGCATGCTTACACCGCGCAGCCCGTTCCTTGCTCACACATCCAGCCGTTCCCATGCTTCTCGTACCTTTCCTTACACACCCAGGTACACTCATTCCACTCACAGCCTTGGTCACACACCTGACCACCGAGCACCTTGGCACACATTCGTTGGTCGCACACCTCACCAACACACCTCTTCGCGCCCCCTCCTCTGTCACCTCCTTTGTGACAATCACAGGTGTGCTCTCACCCGCACACCCAATCACGTGCCTCACTACCAATTCCAGCGTGCATTCCCACTCACGCTCTACCATTCCAGGTGTGCATCCTTTCTCACCTGTCACAACCAACTCACGCTCCTTGTCACTCTCACTACTCTCACCACTACTCTTGACAACGCACTCTTTCCTCATGCACCTGTCCGTTACACACCTTTCTCGCGCACACTCTCCCGTTACACCCTCTGTAACACTCACCACAGACGTACACTTTCTCGTTACATCCTCTGTAACACTCACCACAGGTGTACACTCTCTCGTTACTTCCTCCGTAACACTCACCACACCGCGCTTCCATGTACTCCCTCGCACACGCGCTACGACCGACTCACTCTCGCCAGCACCCTCACTCCTTGGCACGCACTTTTTCCTCACACACCCCAGAGTCGGACTTTCTCGCACACCTCCTTTTTCGCACACCAGACCTGTCGCACACTTCACCAACGGCCTCTCACGAACACCCGGGTCCATCTCGACCCCCAAGCTCATTAAATCCCCTGGCGCATCATACGCACGACCATATTGGTCACCACTTACACCGGGTCCTCTTCCTCTTCGCTTCTCCTCCATCACCTGCGAATCCCTCATCCGGTTAATGAGCACATCATCACGATCCGAACACAGACTTCGGACCAATTCTTTTATCTCCTCTTTTATCTCTTTCTTATCCCCTCTCCGTCGCTTCTTAATTTCGCTCACCCCTTCTTCCACTTCTTCTAATTTCTGCTTCACCTCTTTTATGTCCCGGTACGTCTCCTCAAGCTCATCCTCTAAGGCTACCTTGACCGTTTCTATGTGCGTCCTCACGTGCCGGTCCTTCGTCTCCATTACCTCTACCACCTCGTCCAACCTCGCTGTCAGTCCCTCACGTACCATCTGACATTCCCTCTTTGTCGCTATCAAGTCGTCTTTTAGTTCTTTCTGTGTCACTTTTAACCCTCCTAATACCGCAGTGTTCCTTTGAACCTGCTCCGTTAGTCCTTTTTGTCCCTCCGTCAGCCGTTCCACCTCCTGCGTCAGGTCCTCTATGCCCCCTTGTAACTTTACAGTCCCCTTTCTCACCTCCTTCTCCATGTGCTCCTTACAGTGCCTCACCTCCTCGCGCACTCCTCCGACCTCCTCACTCACTCCTCTTCTGATCTCCTCCCCCATCACTTGCATCTCCTGCCCAGATGCCACCCTCATCTGCTCCATTTCCTCCCTGTGAGCATCCAGTTTGGTTTCTACCCCCATTCTGACCCCCTCTATCTGCTGCCCCATTTGTTTAACTTCCCTTTCTGCTTGGTCCCTCATGTCCCTCAATTTGCCTTCCATCCTGTTTTCTAACCCCTCTAACCCCTTTTTCATCCCTTCCATTTGATTCTCTTGAGCGGCCATTCTGTTTTCTACCCCCATTAACCCATTTTTCACCTCTTTTATCCCGTTGTCTAACCCCTCAAATTTGTCGTCTAACTTCCCAAATTTCTTGTCTAATCCCTTAAAATTATTGTCTAACCCCTCACCGGTACCCCTCGCTTCGTCCCTCATTACCCCCATTTGGTTTCCCATTACCCCCATTTGGCCCTCCAATCGCTCACCCAATCGCTTTCTATCAGCCCTCATTTCCTCCCTCATTTTCTCGCTATTCTGGGCCATAAGGGCCTTCATTTGTATGAAAAAAAGGTTCAAATCTACCAGCGGCGCTACTACTGTCGCGGGCGTGGTCGCCGTGGCCATCTGCGAGGCGCCATTTTGCACGCCCGCACCCTCGTGCGTGACGACGCTATTTTGCGAATCTGCTACCCTCACTGCTTCGCTCTCCTCTTGTCCCTCAATTTGGTCCTGGATCGACCCTGCCTCACTCTCCCCCACCGGAACCCAGCCGTCTTGGTCTGCCATAGCGCGACTTTCAAAATTCGGGTTTTTATTTTTTTTGTAAAACACAATCAAATTTCGCCGTTATAATTTCGAGCGCGGGAAACGCGCTCCGGATCGAATTCCACTTCCCGACACCAAAATGTTACCCTAATGGTACAATTGGTGTTCCAAAATTTGGGCCTAACTGAATTTAGTCCCAGGTCCGAATCCAACTCCTCGACACCAAATGTTACAGACGCGGTTGTGGATGTTGGTTTACCGAGCGGTTTGGTATGACCGCGTCTGCACAGTTTACCCGATTATACTCGAACGTTGGCCGAGTCGCGCTACGCTAAATCAATTGAGGAAAGGACACAACGGCTGGGTTAAAATGACACGACACCAGGGGTACAGTTCTCAAGACCTCCGGAGGAGGTTATAATAGTTCGGAACGTTAGATTACAAGGACAAGAGAGACAGCATAGGAAGATAGGCACTTAATCACGGTCTTATAGTAACCCCGACAGACGACAGATAAACAGGACAAGACTGACTCACACGGGGATTGATGGCAAGGAAGGGCAGGTAGTCGGTGGACAGCACAAGGTGCACTCTTGGCTCAGGGACAGGATCCACACGGTCCGAAAGATGCAGGGAGGTCTCTCAGCGCTCGGAGGTCGCGACTGGTTCTTCTTCAAGCTCGGGGCGCATCTGACGTCACGTCCGGTAAGTGGCTGCGTATATCCGGCGGGGAGTGACACGCCCTCGGCTCGTTAGCTCCGCCCCAGATGGAATCGGCCCGTTGCTTCTTATTGGGTGCGGGGGTTACCGGGCTCCGCCCTTGACGAGGAGCTGACAGCCAGCCCCTTCGTGGTAACCCCGTGGGCGCACATGGCAATGGCGGCTAACCAAGCCGGTGTGAGGACGCACACTCCCCGCACCGCGGCCACGCCGCCCCCGCTGTGGTTGTAGTTGTTGTTGTTGTTATTGTTTCATGAGGAAGATGGGAGGAGGTATGGGGAGGTCCTAAACTCACTACTGGTGCCATACAATCACATTCTGGTGCAACGAAGAGTCAGAATTAATGGAAACGAGTCCTTAACTGACATAGACTAAGAATAACTAGCAAGAGGTCCGAAAGTTGTCTACGTGAGATGCGGTGGACCTGGGCACGACATTTAATGGGGGAAGAAGGGGAAGGTCGGTTCTACAGAGTGTTGTTTACAGACAATGGGACTAGGGAATGGGGGATTGGGGATAGTTGGGGAGTATTGGGGAAATAGGGGAATATTTACAAGCGGATATGGAGGCCAAATCCCATATCCGCAACATATACATATATATATACATATATATACCGCATATATATATACATATATATATACATATATATATATACATATATATATACATATATATATACATATATATATACATATATATATATACATATATACAGTATATACATATATATATACATATATATATACATACATATATATATACATATATATATACATACATATATATATACATATATATATACATATATATATATATACATATATATATATACATATATATACATATATATATATACACAAAGAATTAAGTTAAGCACCCCCCCCGTTTTTTTACAACCTCGCACATTACACGTTTGTTGTCGTCAAAACAGTGTAATATACCCATGATATTGCTATATTTTCTGGAGAAGTGATATTATGGTCACATAAAAACATAACAATCATGCCGTTTTCAATATTTTATTCTGAATAATTTAAGGTGAAATTTTTTGGGAATTTTAGGCATATTTTCACCTCAATTTAAGTATGGAGCTATAGGTCCATCACGGACAGTGTGGATGACGTTTATGTTTTCTAACGTACAGTCATTGTTCTGAGAAGACCTCTAGCGATCTTTGCGTCAATAACGTGTGTAGGACCCACGTGATCGGATCACTGACTCAACCAATCACATTTTTTCACTTTGATCACTCAATTTCATCAATGGATAATTGCTAATGTCATACCTATCATTATTTGATCTCACATACCTTAGAATATATGCCAATGTATACATATACACAAAGAATATATATTAGGGGGTGCTTACCTTAATTCGTTGTGTAGGGGTGCTTAACTTAATTCTTTGTGTATATATACATATACATATATATACATATATATACATATACATATACATATATATACATATATATATATATACATATATACACAAAGAATTAAGTTAAGCACCCCCCCCGTTTTTTTACAACCTCGCACATTACAAGTTTGTTGTCGTCAAAACAGTGTAATATACCCATGATATTGCTATATTTTCTGGAGAAGTGATATTATGGTCACATAAAAACATAACAATCATGCCGTTTTCAATATTTTATTCTGAATAATTTAAGGTGAAATTTTTTGGGAATTTTAGGCATATTTTCACCTCAATTTAAGTATGGAGCTATAGGTCCATCACGGACAGTGTGGATGACGTTTATGTTTTCTAACGTACAGTCATTGTTCTGAGAAGACCTCTAGCGATCTTTGCGTCAATAACGTGTGTAGGACCCACGTGATCGGATCACTGACTCAACCCTACGTCTCATAGACCCTGTAAGCCGTCGTATGCGTTGCTGTGGCAGGTTGAACCCCCTCGAGCACGTTTGGGACATGTTGGGACGACAAATTGCGAAGATGGTCCCTCCAATAGCCAATCTGGATGAATTGGAACGTGCATTACATCGGGAATGGAACAACCTGCCACAGCAACGCATACGACGGCTTACAGGGTCTATGAGACGTAGGGTTGAGTCAGTGATCCGATCACGTGGGTCCTACACACGTTATTGACGCAAAGATCGCTAGAGGTCTTCTCAGAACAATGACTGTACGTTAGAAAACATAAACGTCATCCACACTGTCCGTGATGGACCTATAGCTCCATACTTAAATTGAGGTGAAAATATGCCTAAAATTCCCAAAAAATTTCACCTTAAATTATTCAGAATAAAATATTGAAAACGGCATGATTGTTATGTTTTTATGTGACCATAATATCACTTCTCCAGAAAATATAGCAATATCATGGGTATATTACACTGTTTTGACGACAACAAACTTGTAATGTGCGAGGTTGTAAAAAAACGGGGGGGGTGCTTAACTTAATTATTTGTGTATATATATATATATTGTTACCGACGTGGCTTGGATGTTATTCACCGAGCGGTTTTGGGATGACCACGTCTGCACAAGATTATACTCGATATTATACCCGAACGTTGACTAGTCGCGCGATGCTAGGTCAATGAAGGAACAGACACACGGCTGGGATTAAAATGACGACACCAGGGATACGGTTCTCAAGACCTCCGGAGGAGATTATATTCGTTACGGAAGGTCAGATTACAGGGACGAGAGGGACAGCAAAGGAAGATAGGCACTTAGACACAACCTTATATTAACCCCAACAGACGACAGGTAAACGGGACAAGGCTGACTCACACGGGGATTGATAGCAGGAAAGCGGGTATCGATGGCTCAAGGTGCACTCTTGGCTCAAGGACAGGGTCGACTCGGTCCGGCCCAGAGATGCGGGAAGGTCACAGCGCTCGGAGATGGTGACTTGTCTGCTCAAGCTGGGGGCGCATCTCACGTCACATCCGGCGCGGGGCCGCGTATATCCGGCGGGGAGTGACACGCCCTCGGCTCGTTAGCTCCGCCTCGTGGAATCGGCACGTTGCTTCTCATTGGGTGCGTGCGGGGGGGTTACCGGCTCCGCCCTTGACGAGGAGCTGACAAGGAGCCCCTTTGTGGTAACCCCGTGGAGCGCATGGTCTGGAGCGCGTTGTCTGGAGCGCATTGTCGATGGCGGCTAACCGAGCCGGTGGGAGGACGCACACTCCCCCCCCCGCAGCGCCGTGCCCCTCTGTTGTTGTAGACGGGGAAGAAGATGGGAGGAGGTATGGGAAAGGTCCTAAACTCACTACTGGTGCCATATAATCACATTCTGGTGCAACGAAGAGTCATAATTAATGGAAACGAGGCCTTAACTGACATAGACTAAGAATAACTAGCAAGATGTCCGAAAGTGGTCTACGTGTGGTGCGGTGGACCTGGGCACGACATTTAATGGGGGAAAAAGGGGAAGGTCGGCTCTACTGATTGTTGTTTACAGACAATGGGACTAGGGAATGGGGGATTGGGGATAGTTGGGGAGTATTGGGGAAAATAGGGGAATATTTACAAGCGGATATGGAGGCCAAATTCCATATTCGCAACATTGCACCCTTCTCTACCCTCGGGGCGGCCCGACCCGATAAATTTTTACCTACTTTAGTGTGGCACGCAATGTAGTTCCCTCTACTATTAACTCTACCCTGAGTGCGACAGTTTTACAGATATTCACAAATGAGTAAATATGCCCCCCTGCGACGTTGCACCCTTCTCCTCACAGAAACACACCCACAGGATAACCGAATCCGGAAAGAATTCTCAAACTAAACATACAGCCGGTAGGGAGCATTATTTACACAAGACTACGCTGATATTTACACTACGATCCAGGACCTGTTTTTGGAGGAACACATGCAGATGTTATGCATAGAGAGAGCACGCTTGCCAGCATCGATACACCAACCCACGAGTGCTCTGTGGCCGACGGCCTTTAATAACGTGCAGAGCACCCCTTCCAAGCATCAAGCACCACCCCATCACACAGTGAGCACCATCCGGTGCACCAATAAAGTGTTTATGAATCATTGTGTGGCTGCTGCTGGTCTTGCCTTCGTGTGGTGCACTTGGCCTTCTTACTTCTTTTCAAAAATAAAGAAAGGCGCCAACCGCGTCCATTTCTATATTGCGGCCGTCAGGGGGCCAACTGTTAGTGGTTCACCTGTTTGGCATAGGTGCCACGTTGACCCATAGGTCCTTCCACGGGTGGTGCTTGGCCGCAAAAGAACTGCGGTCCATTGTGGGTGGCCACAAACATTGCGGTCCGTATGGTGTATCGATCCAAGCAGCAAACAGCGAAAGTGCAGGCCCACAACTGCGTAGCCAGCACCTCTCTCTCCTCTCTCTCTACCCCAAAGCCAGATCCTCGGAGGTGGGAGACAAAAGAAGCAGACAAGTGAGTAAGGTGGTAAGGGCGCAAAAGTGCACGCAATACAAGATGATGCACACTGGGGGCACATGGGAACCAGGTGAGACAGGTACGTTCCTATCGTACGCCCCCCCCCCCACCAGGTAACCTACATGGCCCCTCCCTTACCCCTTACTGTATCCACAAAACACAACACTACCCATAAACATCTACTTTACAAATCCACAAACGTCCCTACTGTCTTCCCCGTTCCTCCCATAAACCAAATTCGTCTTCTCTCCCTCCTAACCAATCAAATTTGCTATTTTCAACTTTCATCAAAATTTGCCATCTCCAACTCAACATCAAAATTTGCCATTACCAATTCATCATCAGTCCCTCCTAGGGAGGGAGAGATGGAATCACCCCAATGTCTCATCCACGTCGTGATGCGTCTCACAAATCCACAGCAATCTCATTTCCTGCTACAAACCAAGAAAACACAGGTGTGGAGTCATCATCATCACCTCAGGTAAGTGGCTGCGTATGGTGCGACAGGTTCATCAATCCTAACTATCTCCTAAATGACTTTAACAACTTTACACTACCCGGGGTCTTTCTCCGGCCAAACCATTGGCCCTCTTACACTATGGGTTCTAAAAACCAATTCCCATTGGCCAAACTGTGGTGCTCTTCAATTTGGGGTCTCACTCCCCCGATTCATCTCCCGGTGCCCTCGCACAATTTCTGGGCTGTGGCGTGTACCTCTCCCAGCGGGTCTACCCACCTGCACACCTCCACCACTGCAGTTGCCTCCGAGCTTACCTGCTCCTTACCCTAACCTAACTACCTGGGGAAGGCCCTCTGGCGCTCTCCCCACTCAATGCCCTCTCTGGCACTGGGCTGCCCGATCCATCCTCCGGATCCTCGGGCCCCATCCACAACTCTACCGGCTCCCAGAGCCCACCTGCGCCCTCACCTGGCCGACATCCTCACAGTGGTGGAGTGCCCAACCAACTACACACACTAACAGGCTACACGCCCCGCCATTTCCACAACACTAATGCACCCATTCACAACACCATTCTGCAACCGCACCACAAATGCCAATATCCAACCACAACTTACCTATACCCTCTACCTAACACTTACACTACCCGCCCCGGGTATTCGTGAAAGGGGTCCACTCTTCCCCCATCCACACCTTCGCACCATGCACACCACTCCGTACCACTTACTCCAACTCTCTCCACACACCTGTACTTGCACACCTGTGCTCTCACACTTGGTGCCACCTGCACCCTTCTCTCCCCAAGCGCATTCGCGCTGATCCACACACTCACTACTCATACACTGCTCCACACACCTGTCCAATTGCACACCTGTGCAATCACACCTGTTCCATCCTCACACACACGGCATCATCTCAGCTAACTACTCCCTTCTGAAACTTGCGCTTTCCAGTCGTCCCTTTAAACTATTGCGCTCCCACGTCATTATCATCCACACTAATCTACCTGCGTCCCCACTACAGGTATCAGTCACTAACTAAACTTAACGTCACCTAATGTCATCTTCTCGGGCCCTATCAATATAACCTAACCCACCCGGGCTAGTTTTCACTGCCATACACCCCATAAACTATTGCTCCTTTGCCCCCCACATGGGAAGGGTGGCAGGGATGCCATCCCACCACATCGGGGGTCTCTCACTACCAATTTTGCACATCAAATTTCAACAAATCAAAAATTTGCCAATCACTGCCCATCATCTGCCAATCCCTTGCCAATCATCAAATTTTGTTTTTCTCTAATTTTGGGGCCAAAACACTAACCTCATCACCCAGTCTACTCACTAATACCTCTCGGTGCGCCAATCCCTGTCCAAAGCCCGGCTTCGTAAAGCCAAGCAATGGATGCTGGTTGTTTTGTGCCAGCGGCTGGATACATCCCGCATTCGGTGCAGGGAAGGAGGTTTACCCGGGCCGAGATCCCACGCACCATCTCGGCACGGAGCCATCCCATGGCTCGATCTCGGCCTGCCGGAATGCCTCACCAAAAAGTGGTCGCCATGACGACCCTTTCTATCGGGCTGCCCGCTCCGCCTAGTGGAGCACGGACGCGGCCGTTCAAAGCGAGGCCCAGCACGCACCGAGGGCCCGATTCGGCTATAAGTCGTTCTAAACTCTACCCCGTCTAACGTCGATGCTTCACCTGGACGCTTACACCCCGCAGCCCGTTCCTTGCTCACACATCCAGCCGTCTCCATGCTCCTCGTCGTACCTTTCCTTACACACCCAGGTACTCTCATTCCACTCACAGACTTGGTCACACACCTGACCACCGAACACTTTGGCACACATTCGTTGCTCGCACACCTCACCAATACACCGCTTCGCGCCCCCTCCTCGGTCACCTCCTCTGTGACAATCACAGGTGTGCCCTCATTCGCACACCCAACCATGTGCCTCACCACCAACTCCAGCGTGCATTCCCACTCACGCTCTACCATTCCAGGTGTGCATCCTTCCATCCCAGGTGTACATCCTCGCTCACCTGTCACAACCAACTCACTCTCCTTGTCACTCTCAATACTCTCACCTCCATTCTTGACAGCGCACTCACCCTTACTCTTGACAGCGCACTCTTTCCTCATGCACCTGTCCGTTACACACCTTTCTCGCGTACACTCTCCCGTTACGCCCTCTGTAACACTCACCACAGGTGGACACTCTTCCTTACTTCTGACAGCGCACTCTTTCCTCATGCACCTGTCCGTCACACACCTTTCTCGCGCACACTCTCCCGTCACACCCTCTGCAACACTTACCACACCGCGCTTCCATGTGCCCCCTCGCACACGCGCTACGACCGACTCACTCTCGCCAGCACCCTCACTACTCCTTGGCACGCACTTTTTCCTCACACACCCCAGAGTCGGACTTTCTCGCACACCTCCTCTTTCGCACACCCGACCTGTCGCACACTTCACCAACGGCCTCTCACGAACACCCGGGTCTATCTCGACCCCCAAGCTTCTTAAATCCCCTGGCGCATCATACGCACGACCATATTGGTCACCACTTACACCGGGTCCTCTTCCTCTTCGCTTCTCCTCCATCACCTGCGAATCCCTCATCCGGTTAATGAGCACATCATCACGATCCAAACACAGACTTTGGACCAATTCTTTTATCTCCTCTTTTATCTCTTTCTTATCCCCTCTCCGTCGCTTCTTAATTTCGCTCATCCCTTCTTCCACTTCTTCTAATTTGTGCTTCACCTCTTTTATTCCCCGGTACGTCTCCTCAAGCTCATCCTCTAAGGCTACCTTGACCGTTTCCAGGTGCGTCCTCACCTGCCGGTCCTTCGTCTCCATTACCTCTATCACCTCGTCCAACCTCGTTGTCAGTCCCTCACGTACCATCTGACATTCCCTCTTTGTCGCTATCAAGTCGTTTTTTATGTCGTTTTGTGTCGCTTTTAAACCTCCTAATACCGCAGTGTTCCTTTGAACCTGCTCCACTAACTCCGTTTGTCCCACCGTCAGCTGCTCCACCTCCTGCGTCAGGTCCTCTATGTCCCCTTGCAATTTTACAGTCCCCTTTCTCACCTCCTTCTCCATGTGCTCCTTACAGTGCCTCACCTCCTCGCGCACTCCTCCGACCTCCTCACTCACTCCTCTTCTGATCTCCTCTCCCATCACTTGCATCTCCTGCCCAGATGCCACCCTCATCTGCTCCATTTCCTCCCTGTGAGCATCCAGTTTGGTTTCTACCCCCATTCTGACCCCCTCTATCTGCTGCCCCATTTGGTTAACTTCCCTTTCCGCTTGGTCCCTCATGTCCCTCAATTTGCCTTCCATGGTGTTTTCTAACCCCTCTAACCCTTTTTGCATCCCTTCCATTTGATTCTCTTGAGCGGCCATTCTGTTTTCTACCCCCGTTAACCCCTCCTGTATTTCCCCTAATCTATCGTCTAATTTCCCAAATTTCATGTCTAATCCCTTAAAATTATTGTCTAATCCCTCACTGGTACCCCTCGCTTCGTCCCTCATTACCCCCATTTGGTTTCCCATTACCCCTAATTGGCCCTCCAATCGCTCACTCTGAGCATCCATTCGGTTCCCCATTACCCCCATCATTCTGCTTTCCATTTCTTCGCTATTCTGGGCCATAAGGGCCTTCATTTGTATGAAAAACAAGTTCAAATCCACCGGGGGCGCTGCCACGGTCGCTGGCGCGGTGATCAGCGAGGCGCCATTTTGCGCGCCCGCTTCTTCGTGCGTGACGGCGCTATTTTGCGAACCTGCCGCCCTCACTGCTTCGCTCTCCTCCTGTCCCTCATTTTGGTCCTGGATCGACCCTACCTCTCTCTCCTCTACCGGACCCCAGCTGTCTTGATCCGCCATAGCGCGACTTTCAAAATTGGGTTTTTTTATTTTTATTTTCGTAAAACAAATTCAAATTTCGGCCGTTATAATTTCGCGCGGGAAACGCGCTCCGAATCGATTCTAACTGTTACAAATTTGGGCCTAATAAATTTAGTCCCGGGTTCGAATTCCACTCCTCGACACCAATTGTTACAGACGTGGCTTGGATGTTATTCACCGAGCGGTTTTGGGATGACCACGTCTGCACAAGATTATACTCGATATTATACCCGAACGTTGACTAGTCGCGCGATGCTAGGTCAATGAAGGAACAGACACACGGCTGGGATTAAAATGACGACACCAGGGATACGGTTCTCAAGACCTCCGGAGGAGATTATATTCGTTACGGAAGGTCAGATTACAGGGACGAGAGGGACAGCAAAGGAAGATAGGCACTTAGACACAACCTTATATTAACCCCAACAGACGACAGGTAAACGGGACAAGGCTGACTCACACGGGGATTGATAGCAGGAAAGCGGGTATCGATGGCTCAAGGTGCACTCTTGGCTCAAGGACAGGGTCGACTCGGTCCGGCCCAGAGATGCGGGAAGGTCACAGCGCTCGGAGATGGTGACTTGTCTGCTCAAGCTGGGGGCGCATCTCACGTCACATCCGGCGCGGGGCCGCGTATATCCGGCGGGGAGTGACACGCCCTCGGCTCGTTAGCTCCGCCTCGTGGAATCGGCACGTTGCTTCTCATTGGGTGCGTGCGGGGGGGTTACCGGCTCCGCCCTTGACGAGGAGCTGACAAGGAGCCCCTTTGTGGTAACCCCGTGGAGCGCATGGTCTGGAGCGCGTTGTCTGGAGCGCATTGTCGATGGCGGCTAACCGAGCCGGTGGGAGGACGCACACTCCCCCCCGCGCAGCGCCGTGCCCCTCTGTTGTTGTAGACGGGGAAGAAGATGGGAGGAGGTATGGGAAAGGTCCTAAACTCACTACTGGTGCCATATAATCACATTCTGGTGCAACGAAGAGTCATAATTAATGGAAACGAGGCCTTAACTGACATAGACTAAGAATAACTAGCAAGATGTCCGAAAGTGGTCTACGTGTGGTGCGGTGGACCTGGGCACGACATTTAATGGGGGAAAAAGGGGAAGGTCGGCTCTACTGATTGTTGTTTACAGACAATGGGACTAGGGAATGGGGGATTGGGGATAGTTGGGGAGTATTGGGGAAAATAGGGGAATATTTACAAGCGGATATGGAGGCCAAATTCCATATTCGCAACAATATATATATATATATATATATATATATATATATATATATATATATATATATATATATATATATATATGAAGCTATTTCTAACCACTGATTGAGTCACTGACTGATGTTAATGTTCAGTGCCTTCTTGTAGGCATTGAAAGCTTAAATTTGGCGTGCTGACGGACAACAAAGCCGATACACCGGGAAGAAAACACAGAACCGTTGGAAAGCATCCGTAAATGAAAATGTATGTAATAAACCGTAAATGCAAATGAAAAAAAAAAACCAAAAAAAAAAACAATTTATATCTAGATCTTGAAAATTTGAATTTCTTGAAATAATCTTGAAATTGACAATTGACATTTGTAATTTCTAGAACTATAAACTATGAAATAAAAACCTCAATGAAAATTTACGTAAAAAAACCCATAAACGCATCCGTAAAAAAACCAAGAGCCGTTTATTTTATCTTGTTTTATCCCTCATAAAAAAACAAAAAAAACCCACCTTTCGAGGCCATTTTTCCCCGCAAAGCGGGGGTTGGCCTTTTTCGGGGACCGTGGTTGTTGTTGTTTTTTGGTCCCCTTTTTGAAGCAATGTTTTACAGCCGGATGCCCTTCCTGCCACCAACCCTTTTTGTCGCCTTTTACGACAAGCAGGGAATTACCAGTGAATTGGTACTCAATTAGCCGACCTCGGAAGGATGACAGGCTGAGTCAACCCCTCTGGTGTTAATTCAGCGATCGACCGGGATTCGAACCCAGGATCCTAGGATCCTAAGCTGGCACCCTAGCCGCTAGCCCAACACCAGGTTTTATCCCTAATAGAGGGGTCAATATATGGTTGAACCCCAACAAAATTGATACAAAAGGTTTTTCAATGGATTCTGGTACCTTTGGGCATGCTAAATAACATACTAAAAATCTAGTAACATCTGACTTCCGGAAAGGGGTCATTTTCAAGATGGCGTCCAAGATGGCCGCCGGGAGCTTAAAATGGCCATATCTCAATTATTATTCAACCCAGAAAGGTGGTTTTGGTGTCTAACCCTAGGTTTTAGGGCCCAAGGAATCCAATTGAAGCAATAAAATTACCATCAGTTAATTATTTATTGACAAGTCCAAGATGGCATCCCAAGGTGACATCCTGATCCACTAAAATGGCTCTGTCGAATAGTAGTCAACCTAGAGAGATTTTTTCAGTGTGTAGACCTAGGTTTAAGGCACCCAGGAAATCATCAAAATTACTTAAATAAGCACAAAGTAATCAGGTAATCCAGTAAGCCAGGTTTACCAGCCCATTAGGCATTTGTTGTCTTATACAGTTAGTCGCTATTCATCGTCATCCTCCGACTCACCAGCTAATGAACCAAGTGTGTGTTTCAGATTGGAGATAAGAGTGTAATGTGTCTACACCACTGCCACCTGTGACTCCAGTCCACAGTATTCAGTGATCATTACAGACAAAGGTTTGTACAAAGCTTGAGAGGTTATGGCAAGGGACAGACTATTTTATATTGGTCTTTATATTGGACTTTATTTTATATTGGACTTTATATTTTATATTGGACTTTATATTTTATTTTATATTGGACTGAAAAATCTGACAAACAATTTATTTTCATCTCAAAAGGAATAAGTATATTATTTGGTACATGTATGCATAAACAAAATCCATATTTTTTCATGGATGGAATATCATGGATGATATTCATCCATGCCCTGACTGGTTGTGACACGACTTCTCGGATTTTTGGTGTTGGCAAAAAGACTGCTTTCCCGAAGCTTGTAAAAGGAGACCCTGTCCTTCGGTCTTGTGCCAACACATTCACCATCCCAAACCAGACCACAGAGGTGATCGATGACCTTGGATGCCGAGTAATGGCTATCCTCTTTGGTGGCAAGTGCAAAGATTCCCTTGCACCAATGCGATATAACACCTTCAGCAAGAAGGTTGTCTCTGCTTCGTCTTTTGTAACACCCGAACGTCTGCCCCCAACTGAATCTGCTACCAAACTTCACTGTCGTAGAGCGTACTACCAGATCATGGTATGGATGGGAAAATAAGAGGGTATGGATGCCATGAAATGGGGGTGGAGCCTGCAGGATAATCAGTTTGTCCCACTTATGTCAAGAATGAACGCTGCTCCAGACAGTCTCTTGAAGGTCATTCATTGTAACTGCTCCACTGCCTGCAAGACACTCCGCTGCTCTTGTAGACGATATGGACTACCATGTACTACTGCCTGTGGACCGTGCCAACTTGAAGAATGTGACAATCCACATAACAAGTTTCTTCCAGAGGAGTCGGAGGATGACAATGAATAGCGACTAACTGTATAAGACAACAAATGCCTAATGGGCTGGTAAACCTGGCTTACTGGATTACCTGATTACTTTGTGCTTATTTAAGTAATTTTGATGATTTCCTGGGTGCCTTAAACCTAGGTATACACACTGAAAAAATCTCTCTAGGTTGACTACTATTCGACAGAGCCATTTTAGTGGATCAGGATGTCACCTTGGGATGCCATCTTGGACTTGTCAATAAATAATTAACTGATGGTAATTTTATTGATTCAATTGGATTGCTTGGGCCCTAAAACCTAGGGTTAGACACCAAAACCACCTTTCTAGGTTGAATAATAATTGAGATATGGCCATTTTAAGCTCCCGGCAGCCATCTTGGACGCCATCTTGAAAATGACCCCTTTCCGGAAGTCAGATGTTACTAGATTTTTAGTATGTTATTTAGCATGCCTAATGGTACCAGAATCCATTGAAAAACCTTTTGTATCAATTTTTTTGGGGTTAGGTGAGTTTTTTTCGTATATTGACCCTACTATAAATTGAAGAGGATAGTATGACCTGGGTGGGGATACCAGTTAGTAGTTTGCAAATAATGGATAAATACAAAACTATAATATCTTGGTTGGAAACTCGTCCCTGCCCATGACAATGGGTAGATGCCCTCGTTCACTGTCCTAAAAATAAACAAGTTTTATTTAAATCCCTTCAGCTGTTCTCAAGTATCACATTTTTACCAGACATGACAGATTTCACATCGATCAGTGAAGCGGTTTTGGAGAAGGGATATTTTTTAAATATCGGCTTTCAAGCTAATATGGCTGCCAAACCACGTGACACATGACATCAAAAATGTAAACTCGGCATATGTATGGGAAGGAGATCACATTTGTGAAGTTTCGTGCTGATCGAATAAGGTTCGTTTTTCTATCCAAGATGGCTTCCAAACCACGTGAGCTACGACGTCATCATTTCCCAACTATATGCAGCAATGGTGTTAGATGACATTTGTAAAATTTCGCATCGATAGAGTAAGCGGTTTTAGAGATTTAATTATTTAAAATTTTCCTTCAATCCAATATGGCTGCCACAACATGTGACCAATGACGTTTTCGTGATCAACTTTTAATGACCATGCCTAATCAATGACAAACGTAAAGTTTTAAGTCGATCAATTCGGTGGTTTGGGAGAAGATGTTTTTTTTAAAGGTTTTAGGTTAAATCCAATATGGCTGCCAAACCATGTGACCCATGATGTCAAATTTCATATTTCAATACATTTGGGTCATAGATCATGTGCATGCAATTTCAGATATTTAGGATAAGCCATTCGATTAAAACATTTATGGCTGGTATACCACTTCACCAATGATGTCATTATCATGCTTTTGTTCTCCATTGGGAGTACTGTACTTGACAATGTGATAAGTTTGAAATTTTTCCATTCAGTGGTTTCCGAGAATTTTTAAAATAAATTATTTGCATTTGATCCAAAGTGACATACGATGTCACAATTATCATAAAAACAGGTGTCACTCCTAGCCTGAAAGTTTTGTCTCAAATGAACATGTATGTGGTTGCTGAGAAAAACGAGGTTTAGCCCGTACGGACGTAATATGCAAAAACATAATGCCTCCGGCCACCTTCGGGGGTGGAGGCATAAAAAGGAACGATATTGATGTTTATCTGCAGAAAAATTGGTTGAGGATCCATCAACACTATGCACTCTGAAATAATTAATTTGTTCCTTTAATTTTGAGGGTGGCATCATATTGACGCACAACCCATCTCTCGTAGAGTGATCACAACAACTGACTGTCTGACACTCAGCCAAAGTTGATGTGATGGGCAATCACAACAACGGAATGAAGGCAGAACCACATATCTTCGTGCAAACCTGTTGTACATGCCATTGCCCTTCCGTTTCCGGTCTTGCTGGCGAGGGTTCGTTTATTCTCAGCTCTCCATGCTATCCATCGAAATCGAAGTTAAGTAATTGTTCACATTTGTATTTTCGTTATAACTATTTATTTTATGGTGTATATATTGTCTCCCGACGAAGATTTTCGGTGCAAATCTTTCATACCTGTATTGATAATCGTGTTAATTCGGGTCGTGTTTTGAGGCCTTGTAGTTGTACAGTGAACACTGTACAACCTTGAGGCTTTGTTTTTCTCTCAGCGGTCCGTGTTTTTGTGATCCAATAACTTTCGTTCTCTGTTTTCCCAATCTTTTCACCCCATAGCCCTCTTCCTTGTGTAAATCACAACTCAAAAAAATCCAAAAAAAAAACATTTCCTTCTCTGTTCTCATTCGTTTATTCATTCTTATTCGTTCGTTCGTTCGTTCTTCGACCACGTGTTTCTCCCCCATTTCCCCAGATAGATTGTCAAATTTCAACTCGTTATTTTATCGTCCATGCGTTATTGTTTTGATTATAGTTACTTTTGGTTTGAATTTCCTGTAACTTGTAATTATTTAATCGTGTTCTGCTCCTCGTGTGCGGCCTTGTAGTTGTACCCCCGTCGGTGTTTGTTATCTTAATCGTGTTTTGCTTGGCTCTTAGTTTTTTTCCCTTCTACCCCGAACATAATACTCTGTCTAACGTTCTAAATCCCCACCTCCCCCCCCCCCCCCCACCCCCAAAAACCAAACAAACAAACAAAAAAACCAAAAACATTTATTTTCCTTTCTCCACGTGTACTGTTGACTCATCCTGTATTTTCTGTCCAGGTGTGCTGTTCGCCCCGCCCCCATTAACTCCTTGCCATCCACCGTTTGCCCTTCACGTGACTCGTGGTGGTCCCTCCCGGCTCTCCCCCCGTTGGTATTTTTGTGCACATAAGATTGTTCACGGTTCTGTTTAAATATTATTTAAATATGTATAACCTTTCCCCTTCAGTGTTTTACTCAGTGGTATTTTACAACACGCTGTTTTTCTTCCTATTTAAAAGGCTTTTCTCAATTTCCTCTCCAACTCATTCCACCTCAAAAAAAAGAAATTCAATATCTTATACGTCTCCCTCACTACATGGTCTAAATTCACATTCATTCCATCCCTCCTCCATCATTCTGAGCCGGATTGCTAACTTGAAAATCACAACAAACCCAATTTGTTTTCAATGTTCGTCTTTCATTAATCATCCACTTTCTAAACTCCCCTCTTGCCCCTCCCATCCAAATCCCTCCCCTTGCACCTACACTCCTAAACTCCCCCCTTGCCCCGCCACTCTTAAACTCCCCCCCTACCCCTCCACTCCTGAACTCCCCCCTTGCCCTTCCACTCCTGAACTCCCCCCTTGCCCTTCCCCTCCTAAACTCCCCCCCAACCCCTCCCATTCAAATCTCCCCCCATACCATTCCTCTCCAATTCTCCCTCCTCTCCCCTCCTCCTCAAAGCTGCCTCCTCCCCACTTCGTCTCCCTTCTATCTCATACCTCCACACCCCCCAACCTTCTTCTTTCCTCTGCCCCCCCTCAAACAACCCCTCACTGTGCCTCATCCCTTCACCTTCAAACCTTTCATCCTCCTCATCCTTCCCTTTCTTGGAACTCTTCTGCAATCGCTGACACACTAACAACTGCTCTTCCTACCTCCCCCTCTCATCCTTCATCTTACCCTACTCCTCCCCTCCCCTCCCCTGTACCCGATGCTCCCCCTCTCTCTTCATTAACGGTATGGACCTCAAACATCCGGGGCCTTCGCTCAAACCTGACTGATCTCTCCATACAGGTTGCTTCTGACAATCCAGACTTGATCTGCTTAACAGAGACTTTCCTCCTTCAAGATGTCTCTGATTCCTTAATATCTCTTCCTGGTTACTCCCTCCTCCGGTATGATAGACCTGAGCCTCGGCCTGGTGGTGGGGTGGCTGTCTTTATCAAAAACTCTCTTCCTCACTCTCCTTGCACTGCCCTCTCTCCTCCTCACCCCCAGGAGTACCTCTGGCTACGGCTTCCTCTCCGCTCCCACCTTTTGTTCATATGTGTTCTGTACCGTCCCCCAAACAGTGATGACTCCATCTACATTTCACTGTCTGACAACATGGACCAACTTCTATCCACTCATCCCAACTCTCTCTTCCTCATATGTGGTGACTTCAATTGTCATCATGCCACCTGGTTGGGTGTGGGTTCCTCTCTCACCAGTCATGGCACCTCAGCAAAGGACTTCTGTGACTCACTGGGATTGACACAATCTGTCAATTTCCCGACCCGGATCTCAGCCAATGGAGTATCTTCTCTTCTAGACTTGGTTATGACCAACTTCCCTGCTAATGTCTGCTGCTCTTCTTCTGCTCCAATCGGTTCTTCTGATCATGTGCTTGTCAAAGTGGACATCTCTCTGGCCATTCTCAGAGAGCCTCCTCAGCGTCGATGAGTCTGGCATTTCACTCAGGCCGACTGGGACGGTCTTCAAGCAGCCATCAATCGTCTGGATTGGTCTCCCATCTCCACTGCCTCTGACATCAATTCTTCCTGGGAATTCTTCCAAAGCAAACTGATCTCTCTCATGCACAGATTTATCCCATCTCGCCTTCAGTTGTCTTACCCTTCCTCCCGTCCATGGTACACTGAATCTTGTGGTGAGGCAGTTGCCCTGAAACAACTTGCCTTTGCCTCTTGGAAGGCTAATCCAACTGAAGGAAATCTCAGTTCCTTCCACCAAGCTCGGAACAAGTGTGTGTCTACCCTCAGGAGTGCCAGGAAGCACTATCTCTCCTCACTCAAGAATGAACTCTCAAACCTGTCTCCTTCCTCCAAATCCTGGTGGCGTCTGGTCAAATCCATTTCTGGTGTTTGTTCCCCCTCCATTCCCTCCCTTACATCAAATGGCCACACAGTTGACATCGCACGTGACAAAGCCGAATGCCTCAACTCTGTGTTTGCCTCAAAATCCTTAGTCCCAAACCCATCTCTCTCTGTTCCCACCTTTCCCAGTCGAACCAAACTGCTCCTGGACTCTGTGACCTTCTCTCCTGACAAGGTGGAGGAGTTTTTGTCAAACCTCGACTCTGATTCTGCAACTGGACCAGATGGCATCAGCCCACGGGTCCTAAAATCCTGCTCTGCCGCTCTATCTCACCCTCTCTCTGTTCTTTTCACCCTATCTTTTGCTCAAGGTCTTCTGCCAGCATCCTGGAAATCAGCAAACATTACCGCTTTACACAAAAAAGGTGCAAAAACAGATCCTTGCAACTACAGACCAATCAGCCTGCTCCCAATTATCAGCAAAGTCATGGAATCCATCATTGCTTCGGATATGAAATCTTTCCTCTTCTCCAATGGCTTGATCTCTGATCATCAATTTGGTTTCAGACCAGGTCACTCTACTCTGGACATGCTGCTTCTGCTGTCTCAACAATGGATGGAGGTCCTCAATGCCAAACAGGAAATCAGAGCTGTCTCCCTTGACATATCACGTGCCTTCGATACGGTCTGGCACCCAGCTCTGCTCACCAAACTCTCCTCCTATGGTATCCATGGAAATCTCCATGCATGGCTTGCGGACTTCCTCTCTGGTCGTAGTCAACGTGTGGCCCTGAATGGATTTCTCTCATCTCCCCTTCCCGTTCAGGCTGGAGTTCCCCAAGGCAGTGTGCTGGGCCCTGTGCTTTTTCTGGTCTTTATCAATGATCTCTCCGACTCTCTGGAAAATCCTCTGTGTCTCTTTGCTGATGACTCCACTCTCTGCCGCTCCATTCCTCTTCCCTCAGATCGGCCGTCTGCAGCCTCCTCACTCTCTGAAGACCTGGACAAAATCACAGACTGGTCAAACATGTGGAACATGTCTTTCAATCCTGACAAATCTCACACTCTTACTATGTCTCCCCGAAAAGATCGACTGGACAACCCTCCCATCTACTTTCTCAACAATCCTCTCCAAGAAGTTCTGTCGCTCAAGCTTTTGGGTCTCACCATCTGCCATGATCTTTCTTGGGAAAACCACATTTCCAAGCTGGCCTCCAAAGCCAGTCGCCGACTGGGCATCCTCCGTCGTGCGAAGTCCTTCCTAGGCACACCTGAGCTCCTCACCACATACAAGGCTTTCATCCGCAGCTCAATGGAATACTGTTCTCCCCTATGGGCTGGTGCTCCTGCCTCACACCTGGCTCGGCTTCACGCTGTTGAATCCAAAGCTTTCAGAATCATTGGAATCTCCCGCGATGAAGCTATCTCTGAGGGCCTTTCACTCACTCACCGCAGGCAGGTAGGTGGTCTTTCTGTCTTCTACCGACTCCTCTCCGGCCTTGCTCCCCCAGCTCTCTCTGTGCTCTGTCCCCCAAATATTCCTACAGGTCGCACAAGATCTGCCAGCCACCCTCTGATGGTTAAACTGCCGAAATCTCGGCTCTCTGCTCACCTTCACTCTTTCATTCCTCTTTTCTCCCGCCTCTGGAACAAACTCCCACACTCACTTCAATCACACTCCTCCCTCCAGGTCTTCAAAACAGCTGTTCACCACCATCTCTTATCTTCCCCCATCCAAAACCTTGATCTTTTCTACCCCCACTAATTCACCCCAGATCCACCTTGTTTGAAATTCCAACTTCTTTCCTGGAAGTCTTGGCAGTGTCCATATGTTTTATACCTCTCCCACCCCCCCCCCCCCTTCCCATGCCTTCCCCCCAAAGCCCTCTCCCTCCCACAGTTCTCTCGATGTCTCCATGTCTCTCGGTCCCTGCTCTCAAATGTTGTGTTTGTGTCCTTCCCCCTCTCTCCCCATCTTGTCTACCGCTCCCGATGTTATTTGTTTTGTGTGTCTGTTTGTCTTTCTGTGTGATTAATGTTCGCTCTTTCACGAGCCTCGATCTTGTATACAAAATTTAAAAAAAAAAAAAAAAAAAAAAAAGTGAGGAAATTTCAAAACACTAATACAAAAAAAGGTAAATGCCAAACAAACGTAAATTCAATTGAAGTGGTACTTCAGCTCTCCTCTCCCCCACTCCACTCCACAAAAATCAAAAATATTCTGCACAACATTATACATGGACAATAAATTATGAAAGAAAAGAGGAAGGCCAGATAGAGAACCCATTGTGAAAAACAAGGCACAACGCCCGTTGAGGTAATGCCAGTGCGGTATTTAATTCGATCCAAATTCATATGTCCATCTGAGGCAATGCCCCTTGCTGACTCAGTGGGGACAGAGCTGGTGGGTTGCAGTGGGGTGGGGTGGGGGTTCGGAGCGTGGGCAGATGTGTGGAAGATGGGAGGAGGTGGGTTATTTCATCAGCACTCGGGTCCAATGCTGCAGAGTCAGACCACTGATCACGCACGCAAGCTCCAAAAATAAATAAATAAATAAATTAATAAAACGCTTGAACTTGATATTCTCTCCAATTTGGTCGAATGTTTTCAATGTTCGGTTTGAGCTGCTGAGGCTTGGTCGGTAAGAAGGAAATGCTCAAAGTAGGTCAATGTGGCATTGTCTGCTTTGCAACATTCCGATTGCCTGTCAGCACCAAGAAGCAGCAGCCCGGAAAAAACAAAAACAAAAAGTACAACGATTTCCGACCGACCAATGAGAAGCAACCGATAAGTTTCTAAGAGCCAATCATGGCGCCCGCTGTCGGGAGGAGTGCCAGGTTCCAGGTCGCAAAATGAGTGTGGCCAAGTGCACACCCGGAGGGTGCTTCGATCCTCCCAATGCGACGCACAAACAAGCCCCAAAGGTATGCCGCGCTGATGGCTTGTATGTGAGAGTTCACGGTTGAAAACAAAAAAACAAATCTCGTTCACAAATAAAACCTCTCATCGAGTCTCACAGTCAAACAAACAGGCCACAAATAGGGATTCTTGCCAACAGGTGCGTGCAAAGCTTTGCTTCTCCGTGTGTCACAAATATGTAGAATGGATTACATTTTATAAATATCAAGAGTTGCCAGGGAATAAAAGATTGATTCATAAAGGGATAAACATATAGGTATCCCTGTCCCATTCAACCCACGTTTCCTAAGCACATGACACATGACCTTTGGCAAACTGTAAATTCAATAACTCATTCTGATGAGTTTCGGGAACTGAGTGGCGTGCTGATGAGGAGGGGAGTGTCGCTGAAGCTGAAGGGAAAGGTGTATGCTGCATGTGTGAGAAGTGTTATGATTTATGGGAGCGAGACATGGATAATGAACGTAGAGCAGCAACGAAGGCTGGAAAGGGTGGAAATGCGAATGGTTCGACGGATGTGCGGAGTATCGTTGAGAGAGAGGAAGACAAATGATGAATTGCGAAAGATGATGGAAATATTGCCTGTGATTGATGCTGCGAAGAGGAACAGGTTGAGATGGGTTGTTCATGTGTTGAGGAAGGATGAAAGTGACTGGTTGAGAAGAGTGATGGAAATGAATGTAGAAGGAAGTAGAGGACGGGGAAGACCGAAAAAGACTTGGCTAAAGATGGTGGAAGAAGAAATGCGGGCAAGGGGGTTAAACAAGGAGAGATGCAGAAAATAGGGCAAAATGGAGAAGATTGTCATGGGGACCGCAAGGCTAACCCCCGCTCTAGCAGGGAAAATGGCCTTAAAATGCCTGTTGTTGTTGTTGTTGTTGTATTCTGATGCTTGGTGTGTTCAAATGAAATATATTAAGTTACCGCTTCCCTTCCCTGCGGTGAGTCTACATTTATGCAACAACAATCCCTTTGCATTCAACTGTCAGCATCAATCACACGTCAAACAGGAGGGCAAAAACATGCGTGACAATAAGCATGCGGAGAAAAATAAATAAGTACGAGGACTGCAAACATGTTTATCCCGAATTGAAGGTCAAGCCATTTAAAGAGAAACATGGTAATAGTATTACTGTGATATGGATGGAGAACTGGTTTTACTGGTGAAGACTTCGTGTTGTGGAACTGCGTCGGTTGACAGGTAGAACGATGGATGGAATTAAACGTCATATTGATTGAGGTCCTTTCATCGGATGTCTTTTGCTTCAATGAAGGGTGAATGTCCAAAATTGACCTCTGACTCCACCAAAGGGTTAATGCCTGAACTGAATTGCCTCTTATTCAGTTGAAGGATTAATGCTCAAAACTCAGCTATTTTGCTCCAACAAAGGGTTAATGGCCAAAATGGACCTCTTTTGCTTCAATGAAGGGTTAATGTCCGAAACAAATCTCTTTTGCTCCAATAAATGGTTAATGCCTAAAATGGGATATTTTGCTCTGACGAAGGGTTAACGCCCGAAACGGATGCCTTTTACTCCAACGATGGGTTAATGATAATGACCAAAATTGAGCGATTTTGTTCCAACGAAGAGTTAATACTTGAAACGGGCCTCTTTTGCCCCGATGAAGGGTTAACATCCGAAACAAATCTCCATTGCTCCAATAAAGGGTTAATGACCGAAATGGACTATTTTGCTTCGACGAAGGGTTAACACCCGAAATGGATGTCTTTTACTCCAACAACGGGTTAATGGCTAAAATAGTTACTTTTTCCAATGAAGGGTTAATACTTGAAACGAGACTTTTGCTCTGATGAAGGGTTAATGTTTGAAATTCACCTATTTTGCTCCAATGAAGGGTTAATTCCCAAAACGGGCCTCTTTTGCTCCGACGGAGGGTTAAGCTTCTCCTTGCTTCCCAGTGCGCTAGGCATACATCGATAAACGCTGTCGATTCAATTCACTATATGACAATATGTTCTGGAATTACAATAAAGTTAATCATGTGTTCAATGCTCTGATGTTAACTTTATCTTTTTACAGTGGTCTGAAGTATTAGCTCGAGAAACCAGGAAGCCCAACAGTGACTCAGAAGGAGCCACAAACAGTGTACCAACCCCAGATTAACATGTGCTATTCACACCACTGAAGAGGACCCAAGTGCCAACCTTGCGTCTGTACAGAACATTGATTCATGGAACAATCTGTTAAGGGTTGCCAAGATATGGAAATATGTTCCTGTTTTGGATGCTACAAAGAATGTGAAGGAGGATGAAATCCCATAGATCCAATTATCATCAAATGTTTTGCAGTACATTATATATGTGATGGGGGAGAAAACAAACTTTAGATGTTATTATGTCAAAAGACTAAGCTCTCCATGAACCTGCCATGGAAGATACTGATAGGAAGTCATCGGGGATATGCACCGAGCACATCAACAGGATATTAGGCAGTGTGCACATTCTGGAAGAAGCAAACAAAGTACTTTAAAGGAC
This sequence comes from Myxine glutinosa, assembly GCF_964187855.1. Classification (NCBI taxonomy): domain Eukaryota; kingdom Metazoa; phylum Chordata; class Myxini; order Myxiniformes; family Myxinidae; genus Myxine; species Myxine glutinosa. The sequence goes on from NC_136272.1 coordinate 97,712,965, forward strand.
AAAGCAACACTTGACCATTAATGTCCACCATCTTGTGTGACAACACAACGGTGAGAAATGGAGGAAAGAATCCCAGCAATTGTCGGCAGATATTTATAGGCTCCTGAATAGGCTTGGGCAATTCGTAAAATTTGAGAATCGATTCCGATTCCGAACTGCTGTCTCGATTCTGAGAGGAATCGATTCTGATCCTTCACCACAATTTAATCAATTCATCCTTCTCACACACCCAACCTGCTCAACTAGTTTCATCCAAATTTGTCTTTAATTTTTGAGATATCTGCACACAGACAAACAGGAGTGAAAACATAACCTCCATCCATCTTCGGTGGCGGAGGAAATAAAGAGAAATAACTTCAGCATAAAATTGATGTTTATGAGTAAATAGAACTAGTGGCATGACTTGTTTTACAAGTCCGCAAATCGACTTCGCTCCCCCCTTCGCAGTAGGTTACCTCTGGGTGTTGCCAACACATACACTACCGGTCAAAAGTTTTAGAACACCTCAATTTTTCCAGTTTTTATTGAAATTTACGCAGTTTAATGTCCAGTGAATAACCTGAAATGGTACAAAGGTAAGCAATAAACTGCTCGAGGTTTAAAAAAAAAGTTTAGGTTAGCAAAAACGGGGAAATAATGTAAATTGCACAGTTATATTGTAAAAAAAAAAAAAAGGCCTTCTTCAGGGAACAAGTAATGGGTTAACAACTTACAGCTGTTCTGCAGCAATGTAAGTAAATTAAGCCTTGAAAGTTGATGCAAACAATTCCTACAGGTGTCCCAACCTCTGCTGATTACTTGATTACAAACCCCCTGTCTGTATAAAAGCAGTATTGGAACAGACTGTTATTACACCCTCTGAAGCATTATTTGGACAATATTGCACTGCAGGAAGTAGTATATTGGAAACTGGAGGAAACTGGCAGGAAGAGGTCTGGCAGACCCAAAGCCACAACAGAATCAGAAGACAAGTTTCTGAGAGTCAACAGCTTGAGTGATAGGTGGCTCACAGGACAACAGCTTCAAGCTCAGCTTAACACTGGTCGAAGTAAAGTCTCAGTTTCAACTGTGAAGAGAAGACTTCGAGCTGCAGGTTTGACAGGTCGAGTGGCAGTAGGAAAGCCATTGCTAAGATGGCAAAATAAGAAAAAGAGGCTTGCCTCGGCCATGAAGCACCGCCACTGGACTACTGAAGACTGGAAGAAGGTCTTATGGACCGATTAATCAAAATTTGAAATCTTTGGTTCATCACGCAGGGTTTTTGTACGCCGTCGAGTAGGTGAAAGGATGGTTCCTCAGTGTGTGACACCAACTGTCAAACATGGAGGAGGAAGCGTGATGGTCTGGGGCTCTTTTGCTGGATCCAGAGTCGTCGACTTGCACAGAGTGACTGGCACCCTGAACCAAAAGGGCTACCCACAGCATTTTGCAGCACCATGCAATACCCTCTTGGTGTACACCTAGTTGGTCAGGGGTTCATCCTACAGCAATATAATGACGATAAACACACCTCCAGGCTATGTCAAAACTACGTTCGAGGAAAAGAACAAGACGGTAGGCTTCAAATCATGGAATGGCCAGCACAGTCTGCAGACTGAAACCCCATCGAGCTGGTTTGGGATGAACTGGATAGAAGGGTGAAAGCAAAGCAACCTACAAGTGCAACACATTTATGGGAACTTATGCAACAGTGTTGGGGAGCACTTCCCGAACAATATTTGATTTCCATTGTAGAAAGAATGCCACGAGTGTGTTCGGCGGTTATACCTGCAAAAGGTGGCTACTTTGCTGAGTCAAAAATTTAAATTAAATTTTGTGAAACAAAATGATTCCACGATTTCTTTTTATCTCCAATTGTTTATTTGTTCTATGCTTAATTTCAGAGTACATTGAGACATTAAACTGCGTAAATTTCAATACAAACTTGAAAAATTGAGGCGTTCTAAAACTTTTGATCGGTAGTGTATGCAAAATTTTGTAAGATCGGGTAAAAATAGTAAGGTGCCTCCCCCCCGCCCTCATCGTAGGGGTGGGGTTGCTTGTGCCGAGGACCTGACCATGGGTACGACCAACACAAATGCTAAATTTGGTAGAAGTCGGCCCAGCCCTGTATGATCTTTGTATGATTTTCATACCTAGAAAGTACAACAAACAAAGAGAGAATTGGCTTATTTAATTAATATAGTAGGATAGATAAGTTGTTGGGATTGGGGGTGGGGGGGGAATAGATTACCAGGAGTGACTATTGAGCAGGCTTGCATTGCGCAATCATAAATAAGTGCTTGTGGATGTCTGTTTCCGACTTGCCGATGATGACGACTGATCTCGGTCACGTTTGACAAGACTTTCCATTACATGACCACGAGCTTCCCTTGGATGGAATGACTTAAACATAACGGATGTACACGACATGCTGCAGAGCACGAATCAAACTTGTCTCGGATATAAAATCTCGCTCGGTTTTCCGGATTATTTTCGAATAGAAAGAAGCTCCAGATCATGCTTGATGACGTACAAGCTTTTCGAAACATATTTTGATTTTTGAGGAGGTCCTCCATGGCCATTCCTATTTCCTAGTTTTACTGCACAGAGAAAAAGCTAACGCTGTCACGTGCCTTTGTCCCACCATGAAACACGGAAATGCTCCTGGGAAAGAAAATGAGAAGTAAAAGTTGCTTCAAATTAATCCACACCTACTGGGAAATTGTAATTTTTTCAATTAAATAAAATTTTTTAACCCGGTTTACCTGGGCGGTGTATAAGGCAACAGACCTTTTTTGACCTAGAGACCTCGATTCCTTTGGACTTATTTTCATTGGAAATATGCATTTAAGAAATATGCTGTGATAATTTTGCTGTTACGAAATATGATGTCTTTGGAATTTCACAATACTCTAAACAGATATAATAGGCTAATGCTGTCTGTAGAGCTTGGTGTTGGCTTCACGGTTAGGGTGCCGGCTTGGGATCCGAGGATCCTGGGTTCGAATCCCGGTCGATCGCTAAATTAACACCAGGGGGGTTGACTCAGCCTGTCATCCTTCCGAGGTCGGCAAAATTGAGTACCAGCTTGCTGGGATGAATGATCCCGGTGTGTACCCCGGTTTAGAATAGGTACACCGTATCCCCTGCGCATCGTAAGAGGCGACTAAGGGTTGGCGCCAGAAAGGGCATCCGGCCATAAAAACATTGCCTCAAACAGGGAACCATGATTGTCATGGGGCCCGCAAGGCTAACCCCTGCTCTAGCGGGGAAAATGGCCTTAAAACGATCATTCATTCATTCATTCAATGCTGTCTGTAGAATCCCGGAAGGAGAAGTCCGACCCACATGCACACAGTTCGTGAGTACATTCTGTTGATTTTCTTTCCAACTTGAATGAACTACAGACTTGGCATTTAATATGGAATATTTTTTTTGTGGGGGTGAACTTACTTTTCAAGATGTCTTAGAACCAAAAGTTCATTGGAATTATGTTGAAATTATTCTAGATTTTGTTAATGTGACCTTTAAAAGAAACAAAAACTACATTTGACATTTCGAAACAAATAAATTGATCCTTGAAAGTGATGTAAACTGATATCGAACTCAATTCATGGACAGTACTGTGTTAAACTTCTGTACGTTTTCCAGAAGTATCTCTTTATTTTGCACATTAGCCAATTTTGTTTCTAACAAAAACAAAAGTTAAATTACGACTGGGATTACGGACAGTAAAATTACAGTTCAGTACTTCGTGTAACCCCCACGAGCATTCAGGAGAGCACGTACACGTTGAGGCATGCTGTTCACGAGATTTGCCAGGGTTTGGACAGGAATCGCTTGCCATGCAGTGACAATAGCCTGCTGCAATTCACGCACAGAGGTCGGCTGCTGGCCCAAGTGGTCGATTTGACGCGTTAATTTTGCCCACAAGTTCTCTATCGGATTCATATCCGGGGACATGGCAGGCCACTCCATATGCTCTACACCACGGTCAGCAAGAAAGTGTTGGATCATGCTTACGATGAGGCCGTGCATTGTCATCTTGGAAGACAAAGTTTCCTCGAAAGGCTGCACGAGCAAATGGAAGCAATGTTTCTTCCAGAATGGCCCTGTACTTGAACTGGTTCAGGTTTCCATTCAGAACAACCAGGTCAGTTTTGCCCCCTGCATGAAAAGCATCCCAAACGGTCACCCCACCACCTCCAGCTTGGACTCTTAGCACTATAAAATCTTTGTTGTAGGCTTCATGCACTTGTCTGCGCACTTGGAAGCGGCTATCTTGACGATAGACCAGAAATCTAGACTCGTCATTGAAGATCACGTGATTCCAGTGTCCTGGCTGCCATTGACGGTGCTCTCTGGCCCACTGCAATCGGCGCTGACGGTGTTGTCTGGTCAGGCGTGGCTTTCTCAGGGGACGCCTGGCACAATAGCCTGCTTGAACCAGTCGTTGGTTGACTAGCCTTCTGGATACAGGCACATTTGTCAGTTGCTGCCACTCAGCCCTAAGCCGATTAGCTGACTTGGTACAGCCATTGCGGACTAACCGGTGCAGCTGGCGATCATCCCTCCTTGTGGTTCTGCGGGGACGTCCTCGCCTCGGTATTGGAGTAGGGACACCCCTCTGAGCATTTCGTTTCAGGATCTTTGACACCTGACCTTGAGTGATGCCATACTGCCGAGCAATAGCACGGTTTCATGCCGTAATTTCATAAAGCCACCACTCCATGACAAACAGCATTGTCGAGTTGACGGACCATCTCCAGAGGAAGCGGCGATAACTTTTGGAGACGTTCAGCAGTTGTTTTCCACTAATACAGAACGCAACAACACTTGTATACCCGACTGTGAAGCCAATCATCAAATGCACCTGTCCGTACATTTTGCCACGCCACCTGTGATATAATCCTGTTGTTGACTTCTTGATGCGACAGACAATCAGTGACATGGTTCTTTTAACAAATAAATCACCAAAGTGTAAAAGAAACTCACCAGATTGATATACTGAGTTAAGAAAGTAAACCCAAGTCAAGAAAAAAAAAATATTCCATATTAAATGCCAAGTCTGTATATATATGGAAAAAACGGACTTGTCATTGTCTGTTTTGCAAAGAATGACAGGATAAACTTTTGATATAATTTTCTGAACCAACAAATGGATTCTCGATGGCCGAAGAGATGAGGCATAGTCAGAATCAACTCTGGAAACTTGGAACCGTTACAGGAGACGAATCGATTATTTTGCCCAAGCTTACTGCTGAAGCTAATTATCACAAAACATGGAATCCTTTGGTCACCAAAAATGAAGTTACAGTCAGACAGAGATGGTACCGATCTAGATGTCATATACAGTATGCACATTGGGAGGACTTGACATATCAAGAACTTCTGTCATGTATCTGAAATCCCTTTGTTCATCCTGGTGTGATATCAATAACTTAGTGTGCAGTCCTGATATTTAATGCTGATCAGGCAGATCTGGTCAGACTTGTCTAATGGAAAAAAAATATCCCCACTGGATGTCCTTGATAACCTGTTCAAAGCGCACCAAGTAGGAGAGGACGTTATCCCAGGACTTCAAGAATAATTGCCATGAGAGTGATCCTCCTCCTTAGAAATTCCATGACAAGATATCCAAACTGGCATTGAAAATCCCCTGACATCAACAAGAAAAATAATTTCAAAACATCAGGAAAACAAGTCCAACTCAAAGCAGACAAAACATTTTTTGGACACATGAAAAACAAATTAATCGGAGTAAGCAACTGGATCGTAAAGTACGAGCACGCCCACAAGGTTCCATGTGCTTTGGCAACATTTCATGGAGATCTATGGGAGACCAACAAAGCAATGTTTGGCATAGAGGTTGGGGGTCGGGGGAGAGTGTGAGGGGAATATCTCTCGAGCAGAAACCATTCCAAACATCTCTGCTGTTATTATATATGGAATGATCCTGGTTCAGAAGAGGAAAGGAAAACAAACAGGAACCTTGCATAGATTTACTGATTATATTCTGTGCTTGGCACTTCATGGGGGTGCAAAGAGTGACTGTATTGATCAAATGTTAATGTCTACCGGAAGGCATCGATAAAAAGTTTTGATACATTGAACACAGGGTCTAATACAAACATTCAGTTCAAGAATCACACTGCAGGCGACATAGTACAGCAGTGGAGAAAGTTCCTGTGTTCCATATACAGTATCAGCGGGAGCAGCAAAGTGAAAAGCAGGGTTATGTCCCTTCAACAAGTCAAGGAGAATCAAATTATCGGTTGCAGAGTGCAAAAAGTCCAAATACAAAGAGATATTAATTTTAAAAGTACATTATGTGACATGTGAGGACGTTTGCTACAAGTTCACTAAAGATGGCTGGGAAGAAATAGAGTGGAATTCAAAACGTGAAGAGGAAGTTACGTACAAGCTTCTCCATGCAGGCCATGCCCTCAGAAACTTGATATTTGGGTGATCATGACGGGGGAAGACACGGACATATTTGTGCTGTCTCGGATTATGCAATGGCCTACTTTACTTGCTGCATCTGAAATGTGGTACACAGAGGCATACCAGATTCATCAATATCAATAAAGTTGCTGGACTCCTTGAAATTGATGGATGTACAGTTTGATTGGCATATGTACATTTTTAGGAGGCGACGCTTTGCCTTTGCAGACAAAGGAAAACTTTGCAAACCAAGAAGCTTAGAATCCATCGTCGGAGCAAAATGGAATGTCTGTTAACCATCCTTTGCTTAATAGACACCCTGTATATCCCACCAAAATACAGGGTGTATATTAAGTTATTGTGCCACTTCAAACTTTTATAGCTTTTGATGCACACGTGATAGAAACAAAATATAAATGGTGCGTGAACGGATAATTCACAAGGTTTTGTTGATGCTAATGTTATTACGACATGTGCATGAAACAAAATGCAGGGTTAATCAATCCATTCATTTTGTCCCTCTGTCGGCCTGTCTGTCTGCAGATATCAGTTTATGATCGAGGAACAACTTCGTTTCAATTGAATGTTATATTTTGAACAGTGTAGAACACAAATCAGAACACAAACCTGCAGTTTAGCAGTACCTGGGAAAAATATGATGCCATTTTACACCATCTCAACCAAACAAATATGCCACTTGCTCTCTATTTTGAGGAATATAGAGATTGAGACAAAATGGCGGCTTGTAGGAAATACAGATTGTGCTCAGAAAAGCAAAGCAAGAGTATAAAAGACCCTTCCCATGTCCTTTTTATCAAGACTGCATGGGGTAAGGTGTTCTGTAAACTCTCTATTTGATGTTGTTCTTATTGCTGTTGTTAACTCCGCAATTCCCCTGGGTTTCTCGACGAGTTGGTTCTTGAACTACAATGATGAAAACTTTCACACACCACCTTGTACCAGCAAGGCAAGGATCCCTGCCACTATGCTTTGAATGCACGACGGTACTTAAATGAAGTCTTCCCAAAGAAGTGGATTGGTAGATGTGGACCATTTGCTTGGCCAACTCATTCACCTGTCTTATCCTCATTAGACTACATTTCATGGGGCTTTGTAAAACTGTTGTTTCCTCATCAAAACTCCATTCTTTTGTTAAACTTAGGGCTACAATCACAAATGCAATTCATGAAATTACTCAGCCGAGTTAGCCCCTCCTGCACAGTGGTCCTGTGTTAGAAGTTTCCTTGTTTCAAGACTCGGTGAAGATTTTGCCAGTTTTTCCACTTCTTCTTTTTCTCTGTAGTCCTTCACTTTTAGTGGTTCTCTGCCTTATTTAGGGTAAATTGCAATAACAAAACTAGAACGGCACTTATCGACATCGACCGATATGCTTCCACCCACATTATTACATCATTATACATACCTGTACCAAGTTTGATTCAAATCCCTTAAGCTGTTCTCAAGTATCACATTTTACCTGACATTTTGATGTAGAAATTGAATCAGTTCATCTTTGCATCATAATACCTACTTTGTAGAAACTTTGGTCAAATTCCCATCACTGTTGTTGTTGTTGTTGTTGTTTACAAGTTGTTGTGGTAACAGGATTTTCACCTGTCAAAACCTCTGACCTTTGATTTCGTGACCGGATTGAACGATGCATTACGAAAGAGGGCAGTTACGTTGAAGCCTAAACATTTGAACTGTATTGAGTGAAAACTTTATGAACTATGCTTTCATGCACCATTTATAGTTTGTTTCTATCAAAAGTTATAAAAGTTTAAAGTTACACAAGGACCTTATGGATACTCTGTATAATGTGGAGATATTAAGCTTTAATTAGAATGGGTTCCAAAGGGTGAATTCTAAAGGGAAATTCTAATGGGCAATTCTAAAGGGTAATTCTAAAGCGTTCTAGATTGTAATTCTAGAGGTTTCTAAAGGGTAATTATAAAGAGGAATTCCAAAGGGTAATTCTAGTGTTCTAAATGGTAATTCTAAAGGGTAATTCAAAAAGTGTTATAAAGGGTAGTTCGAAAGGGAAATTAGTTCGACTTTCTGGTCGCAGTCAACGTGTGGCACTGAATGGAATTCTCTCTTCTCCCCTTCCTGTTCAGGCTGGAGTTCCTCAAGGCAGTGAGGGCCCTATGCTTTTTCTGGTCTTCATTAATGATCTCTCTCACTCTCTTGAAAATCCTCTCTATCTCTTTGCTGATGACTCCACTCTGCCGCTCCATTCCTCATCCCTCAGATCGGCAATCCGCAGCCTCTTCACTCTCTGCAGACCTGGACAATATCACAAACTGGTCAAACAAGTGGAACATGTCTTTCAATCCTGACAAATCTCACACTCTCAATTTGTCTCTCCGAAAAGACCGACTGGACAACCCTCCCATCTACTTTCTGAACAATCATCTTGAAGAAGTTCTGTCACTCAAGCTTTTGGGTCTCACTATCTGCCATGATCTTTCCTGGGAAAACCACATTTCCAAGCTGGCCTCCAAAGTGAATCGCCGACTGGGCATCCTCCGTCGTGCAAAGTTCTTTCTGGGCACGTCTGAGCTCCTCACCACATACAAAGCTTTCATCTGCAGCGCAATGGAATACTGCTCTTCCCTCTGGGCAGGTGCTCCTGCCTCACACCGAGCTAAGATTCACACGGTTGAAACCAAAGCATTCATAATCATTGAAATCTCCCGCGATAAAGCTGATTCTGAGGGCCTTTCTCTCTCTCATCGCAGGCAGGTAGGTAGGTGGTCTTTCTGTCTTCTACCGACTCCTCTCCGGCCTTGCTCCCCCTGCTCTGTCTGTGCTTTGTCCTCCAAATATGCCTGCAGGACGCACAAGATCTGCCAGAAAACCTCTTCTGGTGCAACTGCCAAAAATCAAGACTCTCTGCTCACCTTCACTCTTTCATTCCTTTTTTCTCCCGCCTCTGGAACAAACTCCCTCACTCTCTTCAATCCCTCTCCACCCTCCAGGTCTGTAAAACAGCTGTTCACCACCATCTCTTATCTTCCCCCATCCAAAACCTTGATATTGTCTACCCCCGTTGAAACACCCCAAATCCGCCTCTTTAAATCCCCAACTTCTTTCCTGAAATTCCGAGAAGCGTTCATTTGCTTAAAACCGTGTACCCCTCCCTCCTCCCCCAGCCCTCCCCCTTCCACAGATCTACCGACGTCCCTGTTCTCTTCTGTTGTTGTGCTTGTGTGCTTCCCTCTCTCCCCCTCTTGTCTCTCGCTCCCTTCATTGCATGTTTTATGTGTCTGTGCATGTTTTCATGTTCAATGTGTTCGCTCTTACACGAGCCACGATTCTGTATACAAAAAAAACCAAAAAACTTCTAGTGTTCACAAGGGTAATTCTAAAGTGTTCTATACGCTAATTCTAAAGGGTAATTCTAAAGTGTTCTAAAGGGTAATTCTAAAGTGTTCCAAAGGGTAATTCTAAAGTGTTCTAATGGGTATTTCTAAAGTGTTCTAAAGGGTAATTCTAAAGTGTTCTAAAGGGTAATTCTAAAGTGTTCTAAAGGGTAATTCTAAAGTGTTCTAAAGGGTAATTCTAAAGTGTTCTAAAGGGTAATTCTAAAGTGTTCTAAAGGGTAATTCTAAAGTGTTCCAAAGGGTAATTCTAAAGGGTAATTCTAAAGGGCAATTCTAACGGGTAATTGTAAAGGGTTCTAATGGGTAATTATAGAGGGTTCTAAAGGGTAATTTTAAGGAGTAATTTTAAAGGGTAATTTCAAAGTGTTCTAAAGGGTAATTCTAAAGTGTCATTCTAAAGTGTAATTCTAAAGGGTAATTCTAAAGGGTAATTCTAAAGGGTAATTCTAAAGGGTAATTCTAAAGGGTAATTCTAAAGGGTAATTCTAAAGGGTAATTCTAAAGGGTAATTCTAGAGGGTAATTGTAAAGGGTTCTAATGGGTAAATTCTAAAGGGCAATTCTAAAGGGTTCTAAAGTGTAATTATAGAGGGTTCTAAAGGGTCATTTTAAGGAGTAATTCTAAAGGGTAATTTCAAAGTGTTCTAAAGGGTGATTAAAGAGGGTTCTAAAGGGTAGTTCTAAAGGGTAATTCTAAAGGGGTTCTAGGGTTCTAAAGGGGTTCTAGAGGGTTCTAAAGGGTAGTTCTAAAGGGTAATTCTAAAGGGTAATTCTAAAGGGTAATTCTAAAGGGTAATTCTAAAGGGTAATTCTAAAGGGTAATTCTAAAGGGTAATTCTAAAGGGTAGTTCTAAAGGGTAATTCTAAAGGGGTTCTAGGGTTCTAAAGGGGTTCTAAAGGGTAATTCTAAAGGGTAATTCTAAATGGTAATTCTAAATGGTAATTCTAAATGGTAATTCTGAAAGGTAATTCTAAAGGGTAATTCTAAAGGGTAATTCTAAAGGGTAATTCTAAAGTGTTCTAAAGGGTGATTCCAGGGTGTTCTAAAGGGTAATTCTAGGGTGTTCTAAAGGGTAATTATAAAGTGTTCTAAAGGGTAAAGGGTAATTCTAAAGGTTAATTCTAAACGGTAATTCTAAAGTTTCCTAAAGGGCAATTCTGTAGTGTTTCATTCATTTCGAGGCTTTGCCTGTTGCATAATAAAAATGTCAAACTTAACCGCTTCCTATGGACACGGGTGCAATTTGTTTTTTTTCGTAAATACTAGTGGTATCGTATGGAGGAGTTTCAACTTCATAGCATTATGCCCTCCCTCTGTTGAGTTAAGGTTAGGGTTAGAGGAACCTTAACTCTAACCTTCCTGTCTGTTTAATTATACATCTTTATCTTCAACTTCTAGATACAATGTCAACATCATACCTTTCAGTTCATCCTTCTTTTGTAACATACACTGCACATGAAAAAAACAGGATTTGTTTTCTTTGCTCAAATGACATTCTTCGACAATGGAACTCTCGACGTGTATTATTATCAGAAAGTTAGGCCGACTGAGCAGCTTTTGAACTATGTTCCGTTTCAGGAACATCATGAATATGATAAAAAGGGCAAGGAAGAAATGAGGAGTGAAGCAATGAATGAGGAGGAGTGAAAAAGTTATTCCCTTTTTGAAAACGTTTCAGTCATAAACACGACTTGACAATGGCATCAATAAACTCTCCAATTCCTCGGAACAATGCCGGGACACTGGCTGGAAATGACATCAGAAAGGACCAACATATCATCATACCTTCTAAAGGGTAATTCTAAAGGGGAGATCTCGCGAGATCACGGCGAGGTCACGTCTTTTCGAAGCTAAGTGATCTTTCTCAATTGTGTTTTTGTCGAGACTGTATCTATCTTTCGGTGTATGTACCCTATAGCGTATCTTTTGGAAAATTTTCGGTGCTAATTTTTCGTACATGTATACACAATCGTCGGTTAATGCGTATCGAGTATTCTGAGGCCTAGTACTCGTAGGCTTGGCTACCGTACCGTCTCCGACCTTGTGGTTTTGTTTTTCTTCAGCGATTCGTCGAATGCGCTGCAATTATTTTCGTTCTCTATTTCGTCCCTGTCGTTCACCCCATACCTCCTTGTTTAATATCTCTACTCAAAAAAAAAAAAAAAACCCCAAAAAATATTTCCTTCCCAGGTCTTATTCGTTTATTTGTTGTTCTTTTTTGTTCGTTCGTTCTTCGTTCGCGATCACGCGGTTATAAAATGTATAATCTCTCACCTGAACAACTATTTTCTCTTATATATTATAACACCCTTTTCTTCTTTTCCTACAAAAGGATGCTTTCGTCTTGCTCACCAAATCTATTCATTCCAAAAAATATATATAATACCATCTCTTACAGTTCCTCCTTTCTACATTCCCTAAATTATCCAGAACTCCACCCCTCCTTCAGTGTCCTCAAACGTATTTTTGACTCGAAGATCTCAAACTCATTTTGCAAAAAATGTTCGTTTCCCATGAATCGTACACTTTTCAAAATCCAATCTCACCCCTCCCCTCCAAATCCTCCCCATCACCCATCCCTTTCAAATCTCCCCCCTTGCCCCTTCCCTCCCCTCCCTCCTAAACTCCCCCCACACCCCTCCCCTCCGAGACTCTCTCGCTCCTCCCCTCCTAGACTCCCCTCTCACCCCTCCTCCTCAAAGCATCCTCCCTGCTTCTTCCCCCTTCCAACTTTCACCTTCATCTCCCCCAACCTTCTGCCTCGCTCTTCCCCCTCCTCAAATAACACCTCACTGTGCCTCACCCAATCTCCATCAAACCTTTTGTCCGCCCCATTCTTCCCTTTCTCCAAGCTATTCTGAAATCTCTGACACACCTTCAACAGCTCTCCCTACCTCTTCCTCCTCTTCCACATCTAACCCTACCCCTCCCCCCCTGTTCTGGACCCGATGCTCCCCCTTCCTCTTCATTAACGGTATGGACCTCAAACATCCGGGGCCTTCGCTCAAACTTGACTGATCTCTCCATACAGGTTGCTTCTGACAAACCAGATGTGATCTGCTTAACAGAAACTTTCCTCCTTCATGATGTCTCTGATGCCTTGGTATCTCTCCCAGGTTACTCCCTCCTCCGGTATGATAGACCTGAGCCTCGTCCTGGAGGTTGGGTTGCTATCTTTATAAAAAACTCTCTTCCTCACTCGCCCTCCACTGCCCTCTCTCCACCTCACCCCCAGGAATACCTTTGGCTACGGCTTCCCCTTCGCTCCCACCTTTTGTTCATATGTGTGTTGTACCGTCCACCAAACAGCGATGACTCCATCGACATCTCGCTGTCTGATAATATGGACCAACTTCTATCTACCCATTCCAACTCTCTCTTCCTCATATGTGGTGATTTCAATTGTCACCATGCCAGTTGGCTGGGTGTGGGTACCGCTCTCACCAGCCATGGCTCTTCAGCAAAGGACTTCTGCGACTCACTGGGACTGACACAATCTGTCAATTTCCCGACCCGGATCTCAGTCAACGGAGCATCTTCTCTTCTGGATTTGGTTATGACAAACTTCCCTGAAAATGTCTGCTGCTCTTCTTCTGCTCCAATCGGCTCATCTGATCATGTGCTTATCAAAGTGGACATCTCTCTGACCATTCTCAGAGAGCCTCCTTAGCATCGATGAGTCTGGCATTTCACTCAGGCCAACTGGCACGGTCTTCAAGCAGCCATCAATCATCTGGACTGGTCTCCCATCTCTACCGCCTCTGACATCAACTCATCCTGGGAATTCTTTCAAAGTAAATTGCTCTCTCTCATGCACAGATTTATCCCATCTCGTCTTCAGTTGTCATACCCTTCCTCCCGTCCATGGTACACAGAATCTTGTGGTGAGGCTGTTGCCCTGAAACAACTTGCTTTCGTCTCCTGGAAAGCAAATCCAACGGAAGGAAATCTCATTTCCTTTCACAAAGCCCGAAACAAGTGTGTGTCCACCCTCAGGAGAGCCAGGAAACAATATCTCAGTTCTCAAGACCGAACTCTCTTATCTGTCTCCCTCTTCCAAATCCTGGTGGCGTCTGGTCAAATCTGTTTCTGGTGTTTGTTCCCCCTCCATCCCCTCCCTCACCTCAAACGGCTTAACGGCTGACTCCGCACGTGAAAAAGCTGAATGCCTCAACTCTGTGTTTGCCTCTAAATCTTGTGTCCCAAACCCATCCCTCTCTGTACCCACCGTACCCAGTCGTACCCAGCTGCTCCTGGACTCTGTGTCCTTTCCTCCTGACAAGGTGGAAAAGTTTCTGTCAACCCTCGACTCTGATTCTGCAACTGGTCCTGACGGCATCAGCCCACGGGTCCTAAAATCATGTGCTTCTGCTCTTTCACTCCCTCTTTCTGTTCTCTTCACCCTCTCTTTTGCTCAAGGTCATCTGCCATCTGCTTGGAAATCAGCCAACATCACCGCTTTGCACAAAAAAGGTGCAAAAACAGATCCCAGCAACTACAGACCAATCAGCCTTCTCCCAATTATCAGCAAAGTCATGGAATCCATCATTGCTTCAGATATGAAATCTTTCCTCTTCTCCAATGGCTTGATCTCTGATCATCAATTTGGTTTCAGACCTGGTCACTCTACTCTGGACATGCTGCTTCTGCTTTCTCAACAATGGATGGAGGTCCTCAACGCCAAACAGGAAATTAGAGCCGTCTCCCTTGACATTTCACGTGCCTTTGATACGGTCTGGCACCCTGCTCTGCTCACCAAACCCTCCTCCTTTGGTATCCATGGAAATCTCCACGCATGGCTGGCGGACTTCCTCTCTGGTTGTAGTCAACGTGTGGCCCTGAATGGGTTTCTCTCATCTCCTCTTCCTGTTCAGGCTGGAGTTCCCCAAGGTAGTGTTCTGGGCCCTGTGCTTTTTCTGGTCTTCATCAATGATCTCTCTGACTCTCTTGAAAATCCTGTCTATCTCTTTGCTGACGACTCTACTCTCTGTCGCTCCATTCCTCATCCCTCAGATCGGCAGTCTGCAGCCTGCTCACTCTCTGCAGACCTGGACAAAATCACAGACTGGGCAAACAAATGGAACATGTCTTTCAATCCTGATAAATCTCACACTCTTACGATGTCTCTCCGAAAAGACCGACTGGAAAACCCTCCCATCCACTTTCTGAATAATCCTCTCCAAGAAGTTCTGTCACTCAAGCTTTTGGGTCTCACTATTTGCCATGATCTTTCCTGGGAAAACCACATTTCAAATCTGGCCTCCAAAGCCAGTCGCCGACTGGGCATCCTCCGTCGTGCGAAGTCCTTCCTTGGCACACGTGAGCTCCTCACCACATACAAGGCTTTCATCCGCAGCTCTATGGAATACTGCTCTCCCCTCTGGTCTGGTGCTCCTGCCTCACACCTAGCCCGTCTTCACGCTGTTGAAACCAACGCGTTCAGAATCATTGGAATCTCCCGCGATGAAGCTAACTCCAAGGGCCTTTCACTCACTCACCGCAGGCAGGTTGGTGGTCTTTCCGTCTTCTACCGACTCCTCTCTGGCCTTGCCCCCCCCAGCCCTCTCTGGGCTCTGTCCCCCAAATATTCCTACAGGTCGCACAAGATCTGCCTGCAACCCTCTTATGGTTAAACTGCCAAAATCAAGACTTTCTGCTCACCTTCACTCCTTCATTCCTCTTTTCTCCCGCCTCTGGAACAAACTCCCTCACTCTCTTCAATCCCACTCCACCCTCCATGTCTTTAAAACAGCTGTTCACCACCATCTCTTATCCTCCCCCATCCAAAACCTTGATCTTTTCTACCCCCGCTAATTTCGGTCCCCTTGTATTTTATACCTCTCCCCCCCCCCCTACCCCTCACCCCTCCCCCTCCCCCCCTCTTCTCCCCTCCCCCCCTCTTCTCCCCTCCTCCCCTCCCCCCCCTCTTCTCCCCTCCTCCCCATTCCCCCCCCCCCCTTCCCATGCCTCCTGCCCCCAAGCCCTCTCCCTCCCACACATCTCCCTGCTCTCAAATGTTGTGGTTGTGTGCTTCCCCTTCTCTCCCCATCTTGTCTTCCGCTCCCTCTTTTTGTATATTTTGTTTGTCTGGTTGATTTGTTTGTGAAATAAATGTTAGCTCTTTTACAAGCCTCGATTCAGTGTACAAAAAAAAAAAAAAAAAAAAAAAAAAAAAAAAATCTGCCAAGTTTCACATTCTATCATGGTTGGGGAAAGCCCATTTGATTCCCCCTTTCTGCAGTAAGTACAAAAGTAGACACAGATTGCATTTCTTGTTCCAGATTCTGCAGTGCCTGCTAGTGGGTAAGGTGGGATTTCACGGGACACGCGAACGGTTCGCGAAGGATGCGAATGTCGAAAAAATGGCAAAGTCCAACATTCGTATGTTCAAAAAAGGAATTCGGGAATTTCAAAAAAGTTTGAAATTCCACCCGAACAAAAAACGACTCCTGCGAACAATTGATGACGCTTCCGAACCCCAGCGCATGTTTGGCGAACTTTTGGAGCCTAAAATACGAATGTTGGACTTTGCCATTTTTTCGACATTCGCATCCTTCGCGAACCGTTCGCGTGTCCCGTGAAAACCCACCTGTTCCGTTGAAGTCGGTGTTCGGTGAATAATCCCAGGTCCCATTCTCTGCCAATTTGTGACTGGAGCCGCACTGACCATGGGACTCTGGGAGGCCCTTCCTCAACCCTTCCCCTGTGGTGCTAATAGAGAATATAAAAAAATTGCATTCCGTGTCATCAAGATACATATAAAAAGCACCTTTGAGTACTATGAACCGACTTGTGGCCTTTCCATGCACAAAAACAGGTATTTGAGACGTAAACGTGATGCGATGAGAGTGCAGGACTCACGGTATCTGGCATGGCAGCTCTCCTGGCTTCAAGTCTCAAAGCCCTCATGGAAGCTTTAAGGTCCTCAGGGGGCAGAAAGAAGTTGGGAACCATGATTTTATCCAATCTTTGGATGATGCAGTCAAGTTTCGAACGTTCTCATCGCTCACAATCAATACAACAACAACAGGCATTTTAAGGCCATTTTCCCTGCTAGAGCGGGGGTTAGCCGAGCGGTCCCCATGACAATCTTCTCCATTTTGCCCTATTTTCTGCATCTCCCCTTGTTAACCCCCTTGCCCGCCTTTCTTCTTCCACCATCTTTGGCCAAGTCAATCAATCACTCACAATCAATCCCATGTTATAATCTAAAGCCATCCCCTCGTGCAACAATCCAGTCTACAAATTCAATGTTTTTGTGGAGATCACATGACCTTTGCAAGCAATGCTAATCGCTAGATTAAACCCTTAAGGATACAAATCGATAAACTCAAAATACCACCCTTGTTTACAGCCTAGTGATATCAGTGTCCAATCTGCTGCCATCTTGCTCACCTTCACACCAACCCAAAAAGGATACATACTGGATCCAGGTCTGGCTTCTTCAAATGTTCCATGAGCTTCTCTGTGGCCTAGAGCAGTGGTGTCGGGTGATCCCACTACTTGCATTGCAGTCACAGATGTTTTGTCTATTGTGGAAACATGTTTTGCTTCACCGAGTACACGATTTTCAACAGCGTGTTCTCCAAAACCTCCTGGTATATCATGTTCCACAATTTCTGAAGCATCCTGGTGAGCACCAGCAGAACTCAGTGCATCTCCATGGTTCTCCAGCTCTTCACAATCCTGAAATGGTAGCAGAACCTCACTTTGGTCACAAATTTCTTCGGGTTGACGATCTACCTCCTCTACCGAGCTGTTTGGTGTGAGGTCAGTGTGCGACACTCTGACAGTATCAGTTGAAGAATCGCCATCCTCCTCATCCTTCAGACTCTCTACTTCATCAACTTCAGATGCTTCTCCAGTTTGAGTCTCTGCTGATGTTTCTTCCTCTTTCTTGTCAAGTTTCTTCTTTTGCTCCACATCAATATCCTCAAAATCAAGGTGAGTGTCATTTACCGACAGGACACTAGACCATGGGCTAGTTTTATCAGTACTGCACGACACATCATTGAGCATCCGTGGCACGATCAAGTCTTCTTCAAAATCACCAGCAAAATACTCATCCAAGACATCCATAGCATCAGCAACATCTTGTCCCACGTCCTTTTCATCAAGCACATCATGAGAACATGTGCGCACCTCTTGCACAAGTGAGCGATGTTCCTTGTCCAATTCATCATCATAAACAGTTGCTCTATGAAGATGACCTACCGCTTGCAGAAAATTCTCAGGCTTAAATAGAGCCATTTCAGTCCTTGATAAAATATCATCGGGACTTGCTCCATCAAGCAAATTGTCTGCAGTGTAGGCGTCCAGCGTGGTTTTCTGCACACAAGCTCCGTGTGCACGTGGAACCGCTGATCCGGTGTTGATAATTCCAAAGTCTAAAAGTTCCAAAAAAAAAAAAATGCGAGGAAATAATTAACAGTTTTAAATGAAGTACATTTACCACCTTGTAAAGAGGCAGCAATGCACAGATATTCAAGTTAGGGGGTTCTATCTGTGTTTATTACGGGCTTCGTTTAGTCAAAAATAAACTATCAGCAGCACCCATTTGTCCTTTAAGGCTCCTGGGGGTGCCCTCCGTCCTCTTCCTTCACACTCCCCAACATGGGTGAACCCAGCTTGGGTAAATCCACGAGACAAAACGATACTTAGTCCACTCCAAAACTCCGTGATCAATTAATTGATTAATTAAAAAATATATCGTTTTGCCAAAGCATTTGTTCACTATTGTGCCCAAATTTCAGCTTGTTAAGCTCAAAAGAATGTCTGAGATATCGCCCGGACAAACAAGAAAACAAACAAACAAGAAAGAAAACAAACAAACGGAGTGAAAACCGATTCAGGGCCTGGCAAAGAAAAAAAAAACCTTTGACGCCTGGCAATGATGTCATGCAGTGCCTGAAGATTGGAATAGGGAGGGGCGCAGTGCAAAAGTCAAGGAGTGTGAATACTTTCTGAAAGCACTGCATATACGTGTATGTTTGTTCATGTGTTTGTGTGTTTGATTGTGAGTTTGTACTTGATTCTTTCACGGTCAAACCGTAGCACTTAAGCACCCCAAAATTTTGGTGTAGGTACTTTCGGGAGTCCCCCTCCTCGCCCCCACCCCAAATGGCAGCGCCAGGTACCCTTGCTAGTAATACATAATAAAGACACGGGGGCCCCCTAACATGCAGGATGAGGCAAAGGTATGATGCACTGGATCCCAAAATAAATTATTTGTTCTCAGGTTTTGTAAAAGTGCAAATGCAACCAACCAAAAGCTGCAGCACAGCAATTTCAAAATATGGTGCACAGTAATTGCAGGTTTCCCACTCTAATGTCCTCCATAAACAGTAAAAGCAAGCTTTCGAGAAACGTTTAACTTTCTCTGTGTGATGAAGTGCCGCCACCAACCTGTCATTATGCTGGATACTTCCGAAACGAGGCGGTTCGACCTTTCGAGCAATCCAAGCACTTCCGGATCTTCAGATGCAAAATTCTCCGAAGGGTCATCAGTTATTTCCCTTTCGACCGTGTTCCCTTCCTCAGCACGCCCCAGTCCTTCCACCTCTAATTCTTTGGGGTGCATCATCTGTCTGACGGGATCTGCATTTTTGGGGATCAACCGTCGGTGCAACGACCTCCTAATGTTGTCTAGGTCATCAAGGTGTCTCCTGAAAAGAAAAAACAATGTCACAATGAAAAATCATTTTTCAGCCAGTTTTCTCTTGTACAATTGGATACAAGTGCAGCAAAACTTACACAAGGAACTTTAACATAAGAGGAGGCTATCTGGCCCAGCATGCCTGTTGTGTGCTACTACATCAACTACATCAACCTATTGTGCTGCATCAACACTATGTTAATTTAATGAAATATGAATGATCGTTTTGAGGCCATTTTCCCCGCTAAAGCGGGGGTTAGCCTTGCGGGCCCCATGACCTCATGATTCCATTTTTGAGGCAGTTTTTATGGCCGGATGCCCTTCCTGGCGCCAACCCTTAGTCACCTCTTACGATGAGCGGGGATACGGTGTACCTATTATAAACCGGGGTACACACCGGGATCATTCATCCCAGCAAGCTGGTACTCAATTTGCCGACCTCGGAAGGATGACAGGCTGAGTCAACCCCCCTGGTGTTAATTCAGCGATCGACCGGGATTCGAACTCGGGATCCTGGGATCCCAAGCCGGCACCCTAACCGCTAAGCCAACACCAGGCTTAGCACCAGGCACACCAGGCACTTAGCTTAGCTTAGCTATTAACACCAGGCTATGTTAATTAAAGCTATTATTTCATCTATTCCTGGAGGAGGAGGAGGAGTATGGAGGAGAATAGTGGGGGCAGGCACAATGACATCACCAGGGTTATAATACACACTTATCTACTCGGAAATTAGTTTGTTAAGTTTCAATGAGTTCATTAAAAACAGTTATTTTCATAATTACAAAGTTTAATTTGTCTGAAGGAAACGCTATAGGAAGCCTTTTGAATTTTATGTGAAAAGAAACTGACATTACTTCACCTTCCAAGATCCAATATGAGAGTGCCAAGAAGAGTGGAAAAGCCACCTCCCCCCAACCTTCCAAGGTTAATCTAATCTCTCTACCCCCCCAAAACAAACTAAACTTCCTTCAGACTGCCTAGAACTTGGGACATGTTGTAATAATATTTGGACCATTTCAAAGCCAACACAAAGCTTTTCCAAGCAACAAACGAGAAGAATGGTGAAATGGACATAAAAGGAGGAAGTGTTCAAAAAGGAAGCTTCCAAATCAGACGAGAGAAGATAAACTAAGACTTAAATCACAGACATTCACAAGTGAATGCAATACATCTCCTCTGATTTGCAAAATCTGTTCTCCAGCAGCTCAAAGTTCGCTTTTCTATGTTAGGGCAGATGGTTACCCTTCACCTGTGTCAAATCAAAACTTCCCTCTTGGAAACCTTGTAGATCAGAAGTGAAAAAATGCATGAAAACAACAATTATAAAATGTTGGTCAATGCTAACACTACTGTTAAGACTGGCCACATGAAACAGGTAGCCATATAATCGAGGTTATAGAACATCACAAAACATTTGTCTATGCGAACCTGAATTCTGTGTGTTGTGGCCACATAATCAAGGTTTACTAATTAATGCAATAGGTCCAATGTCAGATCATGGCACAAATAGGTCAGCCCAGATTGTAAAAGCCTTCAAAGATGCCGCAAAGTGCATCATAACCTATATGTGAACACATAAACCTTTGCCAAGTTAAGACATTAAGACACCAGACCAATGTTTGCCTGCTTTGGTTTAAAGGGACAGTAAGGTATTCTTTGTGCCAAGATTTCTCTGGATTTGTTTCAGTACAAATATTGGCAAGCCAGAAACTTTAATTTTTTTTGTCTGATTTAGACCTTTGATCCCATGTGGAATATAATGAAAAGCACCAAACTGATGTCTATCTACTTAAGTTTGCAGAGACAGTGGGAAGGTATTTCTTTCCATCAACTATTGTCTGGACTGTTTGAAATACAGGGGCATGGTAATCCAGAAACCTTAATTTTGTGACCGATTTTCACCTTTGATCCCTGTAGAATCCCAAAAACGACTGTAATTTGCAATTTCCTTATGCATCTCCATAGCGGCAGTTTGGAAGAATATTTGTGCCAAAGACTCGAATACAAGAAGACAAGAAGACAAAATGGGTGATTTTTAGTGTTTATCTTCACCTCTCAAAATCAAATGGGGAGTTTTGGGGTGGGGATGAGGAGAGAGGGGTGAGCCCTAAATCAACAAAATAAAAAGGAGTATGGGTGTGTTGGACCAAGGTACTTCACCGATTAATTTGGGAGATTTGGCGTAGAAATGAAGGAACGGTGTGCCATTGTAATTGTTGGAAAGTAGAAATCGGAGGAAAAACAAACCTCCCTTAGTGTAGGAAAGGAGACATATTAAAACTTTTTTTGAGTTATCTTACTATAATTCACCAAATGTCCGTCCGTCCGTTCGAAGGTACCGCAAAAACAGCTCAACAGATCGCAACGATATTTTGGGTGGGTTTTCCTGGGACCCCTGGGAGTAAAATAGGCTATATTGTTTTTCCAATTTTCCAATTTTCCAGTTTTTCAAAACACGATGGAATAATATTTACCGATATGAACAGTGATGTGGCTTTTGTTGAAATTCTACAAATACTGTTTATTCTACGTACCAGGAGAGAGTAGATCGACTCCTGACAAACTCTTCCTCTGTAAACGTGCAGCTCCGAAGAAACCCGGCAGCATGTGCAAAGCGACTGAGAAACAGGTGTAGCAGCCGCTTCCGTGTTACAGATTCGGCGCGCATTCTTCACACATAAACGTGCGCCTGAGAAAGACGTGTAGCGGCCGCTTCCGTTTTGCAGAATTCAATCTTTTTTTCAAAATGGGCGCCATGTACTGTTTATATTTTGATGATTTGCGTGCGATATGATTCAACGGATGTTTATATGAATCGTTTAAAATTTAAAAAAGCCTTTAATTTCCGATATTTTGCCTTTCATTTGGGCTTCCCAATTGAAGCCCCGCCCATAGGGCGGGTACCGTTGCTAGTTTTTTAAATGAGAGAGTGAGAAGCGATATCAATGAAAGGAAGAGATTTAGTCGATTCAATCATCCTCATCATTGACTGAGAAAAGTACCACTGTACTTGCACATTTCCTAGCTTACAGCATGATGGTCCACATGCCAATTACCAACCTGAGCTTCCTCTCCAGGGAGGCCCGAAGAGGGGTGCACAGAGGTCCTGCACCTTCCCCACCAAGCACATTCCTCACAGGTGACGTGGCAGCAGCTTCTTCGGGGCGTGCCAGCAGCTGAAGAGACTCGTGAAAACGACGTACATTGGCTAGATGTTCTTCAAAACGACCTCGAGACATGATCCATTCTTGCTTGTCCTCTCTGCCACACCAAGTTTGGTTTTCTCAAAGTAAGCCTAACAAAAATAAAGCTTATCGGAGCGAAAGGATGATCGGAATTGGTATGGTGAGGTCAACTTGCATGTCAAATGAAATTTTTATTTTAACCAAAATAGCAAGACCTTGATTGCTTATTAGCTTTTAAAATCAGTAATCGGCTCCTTTTATAAACACCTCATATTCAATACTTTTCCCTGGCGAAGTCCCAAATCAAACTTATCATTAAGAAATAAAAAGGAAAATAAATAAATAAAAACAAGCCAAATGAGCCTTCATCATTGTGATGTTGCCGTGGCAACTAAAATCTGTTCAAAAGGTCTTTGTATAATAAATAAAAAAATGTTTCTCATCGATAATAAACTGCAACAAATAATAAAGCATAACCTTATGAGACCCAGCATTGTATGAAATTCCTTCTTTCCATAAAATAGTGTAAAAAGATTGGCCGGCAGAAAAGAAAAGGTCAAACCACACAGGCCCAAATGGTTCAGCCGAGCCGGCGCACCTCACTTCATGCTGATGTCGTGGTATTTCAGCTTTGATGAAATGTTGCGATGAATGGCCGACTGACTTTAACAGCAAATGCTGTTGGCCTGCTGGACAGAGATCAGAGTCGACCTGGTAGAATTTTAAAAAAAGGAAAAACGGAAATAAAAATCTGGACTCGAAGCAGGCTGCCACTAGAACTTGCTGGTGTTCATCTAAACTCTTTCACAATTCCTGATATAACTTAACATTGGATTCTAAAATGCAGACTATTGGGGATGGGGGAGGGGGGGAGTGGGGATGCGTGCTGCAGCAATTGTAGAAATCTTTACACTATATTGAGGCTGTTTGGTGTTCCCATCTGAGCCAAAAGCCTATGATATTTGAAAGCCAGGTTCAAATTGCATAAACAGTCTCGATTTATCCAATATCTATCGATGCCCTTGTAATTCATATAAAAATACAGTGAGGTCTAATTAGAAGAAGAAGACAAAATTAGGGTATAGATAATTTAATCAAAGGTTCCAAAGCCGAAATGATGATATTCTGTCACCTGAAGCATATTGCCATCAATTTAATCGAGACGTGGTTTTTAAAACGTATTCTTAGCTCGAAGGAACTGAGGACAATGCACTTAATAGAAACAGTGATATCGCTACGGAGTGATGCCAATTAATTGATGACGTCACAAAGCAGAAAAATTGGTTCACAAAAATGCAAGCAAATCAAAGCGAGTGTTAGCCCACTGTTCCGAGGTTTATTTACTCCGATTTTAAAAGCAATCCACATTTGTCTTTCTCGAATTCCACATGGAGAGCAGAATTATTTATTTTCTAAAACCAACAAAGTAGGAAAAGTTCTGGAGTGTTTGTACAAACTGAATAGAGCCAGTCACATCTCACGGCAGGTTTCCTTTTGAGATAGGTGTTTTTCAAACGATTGGTTCCACTATTCATAGAAGAGTTCCATCATATCACATGTCCATGGCAAAGGACATGACATTCCGTGCCAAGAATTTTTTTTTTTTTTGCACTGAATAGCAGAACATCTAAAGGCAGGATCAAGGCCTGACATTGGGACTTCACAACAGTCAGCTAGATTTTTAAATCCACTGATTTACATTTTACTATTTGTCAAAAGTGTTAATGTTTTGTGAATACGTTTCTAAAGTCAATCCGAAGTGTGCCAAGTGACCATATAAATATCCCCAATCATGTGCCATACTGATGTTAGATTTGGTGTAACCCTACACACGATATCAGGTTTATCCATTTCATAATGAGGCCTAAGTTCACACACCGTCTTGGTAACCGTCCTGGAGCAAACGGCGGGGGATCCACACCAAAAATACACAAGATAGTCACTCAATGTGCTCAGCAAAAGTGATAGGGGTTGGAGTTCTGAAACCTGCACGTGTTGGCTCTACTTTGACAAATCTTATCAGAGCAAGGCCGAAAGCCTAGCATGAGCAGTGCTTAATTAACCGATACAACCCCAGGAAGTGCCAATGGCTTCGGGCAGAAGAACGCTTGGGTGGAGTTGTGGAACCCTTTATGGAGTAAATGCTATCACAAGGTGGAAAAATTGATACTATAGATCAACCAAGACATGCTACCTTGTGAGTAAATGGTATTGAATCAAAGGCTAAAAGAAGGCAAACCTTATAGGACACCATGCTGCAGGAGTTGCAACTGCAGTGATTACGAGCAAACAAAAACTCATGATGACTACAAATAACACCATTAGGGTTAGAGCTCCTGACATCCTCTCTCCCATAGTGCACACACCTCAGATGACTTCTTGTTAATATATATATTCTCAAAGCAATGAGGATCGAGTCGGTTTGAAAATAGAAACAAAGGGAGAAAACTCTTGCATTGCAAAAATATCATCAAAAGTAGCAACAATTCATGTGAGAACTGCACACCTTGATCGAGAGGCCCAAAATCCGACAGAAGAAGATGAAGACAAGAAGAAGAAGAAGAAGAAGAAGAAGAAGAAAATGATAGCTTACGAGTTGGTGTGTGTTGCATTCCCACCAAGATGCTGAAAACCCAGGTTCAAATCCCATATACTATATGTATTGGTCCATTCTATATGTATCCACACCAAAGGGATGCTTGGAGGAAGAATAGGTGAGGGAAGAATGTGAGCAAGGGGTGGGAGAGGGTACATGGGGTGAATAAGCTGGAAACATTCTCAAAAACAAAGTCACAGTGCAGTAATCTTCATCCTGATGAAGCAGCACTTACACGGAAGGAAGAAAGGGAGTGAAGAAGAGGGCTGAAATAAAAGGAAGGGAAGCTCGGGGATGTAAAGGAAATGGAACAAAAAGGTTGGTGTTGGGCGAGGGGAGAAAACACAATAACCTGGAAAGGAAGGGGTGAGATTGGGGAGAGTTAATAAGGGTAGAATATATCTTGTGTATGGATGGGGGATAACCTGAGGAGGTGAACAGCCATGTTGAAGCTATGGAGGGAAGAATGGGATTGAAAAGACTGAGGAAGTTGGTTCCGCAGGTATGAAAAAAAAAAAAGGAGAGGAACAAATGAGTGGAGGTGTGCAGTAACAGCCTCGTTTTGGGAGTTTCACCAGAAGTGGGTTACTGAAAAAGAGTGTGCATTTGGGGGAGGGGGGAGGAGAGGGTTTAGGAGGTGGGATAGCACAGAAAGGGCAGGAGAAGCAAGACTAGACAGCGAGTGGCAAAAGACAGAGAGGCCACTGGCCAGTCTGCAAAGCAAGAGTAACGGGTTCAGAGATTTAGCTTCATCGTGGGAGATTCCAATAATTTTGAGGGCATTGGTCTCCATGGCATCAGGATGTGAAAGGTGTGAGGGAAACCTGCCCAGAGAGGAGAGAGGAGAGTTGCAGATGAAGGCATTGTACATTGTTAGAAGCTAAGATTTGCCAAGGAAAAACCTGGGACAACAGACGATGCCCAGCTGGACTTGGCGGACAACTATATGGTTTGCCTAAGAGAGATCGTGGTTGACGGCGATGGCCAAATGTTTGAGGGACTGAACTTCTTGAAGAGCTTTGTTGAGGAAATAGATGGGAGGGTTTCTCAGGCAGCCTTTTTGAAGAGACAGAGTGAGAGTGAGTTTTTCAGGGTTGAAAAACATATTCGAAGTTTTTGACCAGCTTCTAATTCTACCAAGGTCTGCAAAGAGGGAAGAGGACGTTGCCTGCCTATCTTAAGGATGAGGGATGTCAAGACAGAGGGTAGAGTCATGAGCAAAGTTATAAAGAGGATTTTCCAGAGAATCAGAAAGATCGTTGATGAAGATGAGCATGACTGGGCACAAGACACTGCCTTGGGGTGCTCCAGCCATGATGTGGAGAGGAGATGAGAGGATCCCGTTGAGAGACCCACGTTGGCTTCAAGAGTAGATGAAGTCAGTAACGCATGTGTGGAGTTGGCACTGGATGCCATAGGCAGAGATTGGAGTGAATGGCAGGATGCCATACTGTATCGAATGCTCTAGATATGTCCAGAGAGATGGGCCTGATCTCACGTCTGTTATTAAGAACGTCTGTCCATTGTTGGGAGAGCAGAAGCAGCATGTGCAGGGTAGAGTGACTGGGTTCTGAATCGGAACGAAAAGGCTGAGAAGGATTTGATTTCACCTGTGATGATGGATTCCATAATCTTGCTTATAGCACGTGTTCTCGCACTTCCGCAAGCCTCGGTTTTGAATCCCAAAACAATTTTAAAAAATAAAAAAACACGCCAGGCAACTTATAATGTCAAATCCAAATGAGTTCAATAAAGCAGTGGTTAAGTTTGCACCATTTATAATATAATACGTGAAAGGGTCAACTCTTTGGCACGCTGCTGTCTTCACTCCTTTCTCTGAACTCGTAGGTTTCATAGGCAATGTCTCTTTTCCCATCGTGGTTTTGAACATTCCCAGATTTGTTTGTACATTCCACCTGGCAAACGCCACTACTTTGTTGCTTCAAAGCTAAACTGCTATCATCGTCACTGTTGTTGTTCCAGATACATAGTTGTTATCCTGCAGCATTCGTCTGCAAAGTCAACATCAGTGCTGTTAGTTCCTCTTTTTTAGTTGTTATTTATGTCTATATAAGAGTATAAAAGACGAAATTTCTGTCAGCCATCATCTGAATCAAGCCAAGAATGGTGAATAATCTGAGTACAGCCAAGAATGGTGAATAATCTGATTACAGCCATAATCTGAGTTCAGCCATCATCTGAGTTCAGCCATCATCTGAGTACAGCCATCATCTGAGTTCAGCCATCATCTGAGTTCAGCCATCATCTGAGTTCAGCCATCATCTGAGTTCAGCCATCATCTGAGTTCAGCCATCATCTGAGTTCAGCCATCATCTGAGTTCAGCCATCATCTGAGTTCAGCCATCATCTGAGTACAGCCATCATCTGAGTACAGCCATCATCTGAGTACAGCCATCATCTGAGTACAGCCATCATCTGAGTACAGCCATCATCTGAGTACAGCCATCATCTGAGTACAGCCATCATCTGAGTTCAGCCATCATCTGAGTTCAGCCATCATCTGAGTTCAGCCATCATCTGAGTTCAGCCATCATCTGAGTTCAGCCAGTATCTGAGTTCAGCCAGTATCTGAGTTCAGCCATCATCTGAGTTCAGCCATCATCTGAGTTCAGCCATCATCTGAGTTCAGCCAGTATCTGAGTTCAGCCATCGTCTGAGTTCAGCCCTCGTCTGAGTACAGCCATCATCTGAGTACAGCCATCATCTGAGTACAGCCATCATCTGAGTACAGCCATCATCTGAGTACAGCCATCATCTGAGTACAGCCATCATCTGAGTACAGCCATCATCTGAGTACAGCCATCATCTGAGTACAGCCAAGAATGGTGAATCATCTGAGTACAGCCAAGAATGGTGAATAATCTGAGTACAGTTATCATCTGAGTACAGCCAAGAATGGTGAATCATCTGAGTACAGCCATGAGGCAGGCCTGTGTCTTTATAAAGTACACTAGATATGGAGTACACCAATGAATGGTGTGCAGCCAAACTTTATTGTATAGAGTTCTAATAATTTTTGTTTGACAGCATGTGAAAAGAGAATGTCGTTTTATAAATAAAAAGGTAATTTGGAAGTGATAAACAGCGTTTGTAATGAAGCAAAGCCTTGAAGAACAGGAAAAGGAAAATACAGCAAAAGATTTGGAGTCTATGCAGAACAAGAACAAATCATAGCTTACCTTGCTGAAGCTTTCTTGACTTGATACATCTTGCAAAGGTGTCACTGAAACTTTGAGCAGTCCACGGCACGTGCTCCCAAGGTCGTATATGTTGTACCAGCCACAGATGCCAGGAAAACCAACTCGCAGTGGTGACAGAGCCACGGGAGCAAAACCCAATACACGTTCTGTGCCTCCTGCAACACCAATCAATTTGGCAATTCAATGCATGGGTCAAGTATATGGTCTATCACTTTAGCCAAGGACCCTTTTGGATCTGTAAGTGATTTGTTAGGAATAAAAAATCGAATCCTGCTGGGTTTTTTTCAGCTCGCTACAATGGCCTACAATTCCAAATCACCAGTGGATCTCTCTATAACGAGTCAGTGTTGTTTCTCAGAAAATACAACAACAACAACAACAACAGGCATTTTAAGGCCATTTTCCCTTCAAGAGCGGGGGTTAGCCTTGCGGTCCCCATGACAAATGACACTGACAAATGACAGAAAATAACACTGGAAATTAACACTCTTTCAAAGAAAGCTATGTTTCCGATTCGCCTATTTCTCATTCACCAGTTTATCCCGTTCTGTCTGGGGCAATCGACCATTATCCATTCTCTCGGCCCTGGTATACAAAATTAATCCCATGGTGAGGTGGTTGCAATCAAAGAGTTTGGTTTCTCAAAATGGAAGACTAATTCGACAGAGGGAGACTTTGGGTGAGTCTGTAAGGCTTGCAACAGAATGTGTGCCCATCCTTAATACAGTAAGAAAACATCAACTTGCGAATATCAAGGCCAAAATCTCCAACAAGTAACCTTCCTTAAGGTCTTGGAGACACCTTGTCAATTCAGTCTATGGTGTTTGCTCATCCTTGACCCCTCCCCATCAGCTCAGATAGCCTCATCTCAGACTCTACTCATGAGAAGGCATAAGGTCTCAACTTGGGGTTTGCTTCCAAATCTCGTGTGCAAACCCCATCCCGCTATCCCCACTTCACCACCTCATACCCACTACCTTCTCCATTTATACGTCACATATCGAGGAAGTTCTGGTAGATGTCAATGTAGAGAAGGTTTTTATTTCCAGCCTTGATTCTTCATGCGTGACAGGCCCAGATGACATAATTGCTCACATTTTCAAATCTTGCTTCTCTTTTGTAGAGCCGATCCTTCATCTTTGGTCACCTCGAGTCTACATTGAAGTCGGCCACCAATCACCCCCATTCACAAGAAGGGTGCAATAACAGATACTCAATCAACTACAGGTCAGAAAGATTACTCTCAATTATAAGCCAAGTTATGGAAGCCATCATTGCTGCTGATGTTGTCTTTCCATTTTTCAAACACCCTAATCTCTGACAAGGGCGTCAGGAAGGGCATCCGGCCATAAAAACATTGCCTCAAACAGGGAACCATGATTGTCATGGGGCCCGCAAGGCTAACCCCTGCTCTAGCAGGGAAAATGGCCTTAAAACCATCATTCATCATTCAATTCATTCTAATCTCTGACAAACAGTTTTGATTATATCTCAGTCACCCAATTATGGACATGCTGCTGCTCTTTTTCTCAGCAGTAGTTGGAGGCCCTAAATAAAACAAGATGCCAGAACCATCTTCCTGGATGTACCTTGGGTACTCAATAAAGTCTAACTGCCTGTGGCATACAAGCTCTTTTGACCTTCACACACGCCTTTCTGACCTCCCCCATTCGCTCCGTCAACGTGTCACCGTCAATAGAACCCTTTCCTATTCTCTCCCAGTGGAGGATGGAATGCCTCATATATATATATATTTTTTCAAGCTCTCCTGGCCAAACAGTTGCAATGGCTTTGCATATTAGGTATGAGCTTAGCAGGGTTACAGCCCCCTACATCTCCAAAGGATTATACTGCAGCCAGTATGGGGAAGAGAATTAAATTTTCAATTTTATAGACCAGTGCACCACAGAGAGGGAACATCCACAGACACATTTTGGGCCTATCAATTTAGTCGAGATCAGACTCCATGAGTGCAGTAGCTCTGTTGGCAACTGTTTTGCCACCTTATTTGATTTTAACCACCACGATTTCATCACTTATTTGCACGTCCCATGTGCATGAATGGTTGCATGCTAATAGCATTAGATTTTATTTCTTGCATTAAGTGGGTTTTCGTTACAGGGGATCGCAAGTGTGCTTTACTTATTTATTTATCTGCCTGTTTTTGTATCTGTCTATCTTTTGTCCTGGAATTCTACATTTTTGTCATCCTATGCCTTCTTACAATATGTTATTCCTAAGAACACCTTTCATGTGATGGTCTGCCATTGCAGACTTTGCGCATGAGAAAGCATTTTGGCTCGGCTTTGGTCAATC
This sequence comes from Myxine glutinosa, assembly GCF_964187855.1. Classification (NCBI taxonomy): domain Eukaryota; kingdom Metazoa; phylum Chordata; class Myxini; order Myxiniformes; family Myxinidae; genus Myxine; species Myxine glutinosa. Next base: position 97,743,753 of record NC_136272.1, read on the forward strand.
CCTGGGGGGAGTTAAAATTGGACACACTTCCTTAACAAGACCGGCAGAATTACCAATTCTGACCGAGGTGTGTGAAAGATTATACAGGACAACAACGAATTTGCTGACGTAAAATACTGAGGTATGTTTCTTACCTGAGGTACTGCTGAGGTAAATTTACTGAGGTAAAAAATACGATACTGAGGTAAAAGTATGTTTCTTAGACTAATTTGAGAATGGTTATTTTGAATCTGAAATCAGAATTAATCCACTACACAAGAATTTTTAGTTCCAGAAAAAAATGGAAAATTCAATGTCATATATTTTGAGTGTTCTTTTTAATACTTTATTATAATAATATTGTATTTTAATATTATTATATTTCAGATTGATATGAATAGACGAACGTGTCTGAACAGTGCAGACTGCTTTTGCTACATATGTTGCAAGTATACGCCTTGTATCCAATGGAAAAACATAACCAATCGTCTCAAGGTCGCAACATAGCTACTGCACTCATGGAGTCTGATCTCGACTAAATTGATAGGCCCAAAATGTGTCTGTGGATGTTCCCTCTCTGGCCAAACTGTTTGTTTGCCATTGCAACTTTGCAACTGTTTGGCACCTGTTTTCAGATTGATATGAATAGACGAACGTGTCTGAACAGTGCAGACTGCTTTTGCTACGTATGTTGCAGGTATACGCCTTGTATCCAATGGAAAAACATAACCAATCGTCTCAAGATCGCATACAAGTTGTTGCAAGGTTGCAAGGTGGGCGACCAAGACAAGACATGGGCACCACACATATGTTGCACTGTCTGTACCTCCGGACTAACACAGTAACACATGGTTTAATGGGACCACAAATTTATTTTTATTGGACCACAAATTCGGGATTTATTGTCTGATCGAGTCTTTTTTTTCTTCTTTTTTTCTTTTTCTTTTTGTATACAAGATCGAGGCTCGTGAAAGAGGTAACATTAATCAAACAAAAAGTCAAACCGACACATAAAACACAAAAAATAAGGGGAGCGGTAGACAAGATGGGGAGAGAGGGGGAAGGACACAAACACAACATTTGAGAGCAGGAACATGAAGAAAGGTGAACCCACTGGAGATGCTGGCTGCATGGGAGGCTTTCAAACTGGTAGTCCACAACTTCCTGGGGAACCACAGAGCGGACCACTTTGCTGAGTTGGTTCAAGATGTGATAAAGGCCTTTGAAGAAATGGGTTGCCGTATGTCGCTGAAGATGCATTTTCTTCATTCACATTTGGACTTCTTCCCAACCAACCTTGGTGTTGTGAGCGATGAGCATGGAGAGCGGTTCCACCAAGATATCAGCACAATGGAGAAATCAGCTATCAGGGGCTTTTCAACCCCAACATGATGGGGGACTACTGCTGGTTTCTTCAGAGACAAAAGCAAGTGCTCAAACCGAAATGATGTCTCTCCGAAAAGACCGACTGGACAACCCTCCCATCTACTTTCTGAATAATCCTCTCCAAGAAGTTCTGTCACTCAAACTTTTGGGTCTCACTATCTGCCATGATCTTTCCTGGGAAAACCACATTTCAAATCTGGCCTCCAAAGCCAGTCGCCGACTGGGCATCCTCCGTCGTGCGAAGTCCTTCCTTGGCACACCTGAGCTCCTCACCACGTACAAGGCTTTCATCCGCAGCTCAATGGAATACTGCTCTCCCCTCTGGGCTGGTGCTCCTGCCTCACACCTAGCCCGTCTTCACGCTGTTGAAAGCAAAGCATTCAGAATCATTGGAATCTCCCGCGATGAAGCTAACTCCAAGGGCCTCTCACTCACTCACCGCAGGCAGGTTGGTGGTCTTTCCGTCTTCTACTGACTCCTCTCTGGCCTTGCCCCCCCAGCTCTCTCTGGGCTCTGTCCCGCAAATATTCCTACAGGTCGCACAAGATCTGCCTGCAACCCTCTTATGGTTAAACTGCCAAAATCAAGACTCTCTGCTCACCTTCACTCCTTCATTCCTCTTTTCTCCCGCCTCTGGAACAAACTTCCTCACTCTCTTCAATCCCACTCCACCCTCCAGGTCTTTAAAACAGCTGTTCACCACCATCTCTTATCTTCCCCCATCCAAAACCTTGATCTTTTCTATCCCCGATAATTTCACCCCAATTCCACTTTTTGAAATACCAACTTCTGTCCTGGAAGTCCTTGGTGTCCTTGTGTTTTATACTTCTCCCACCCCCCCCCCCCCTTCCCACGCCTCCTCCCCCCAAGCCCTCTCCCTCCCACACATCTCCCTGCTCTTAAATGTTGTGTGCTCTCAAGTGTTTGCGTGCTTCCCATTCTCTTGTCTTTCGCTCCCTCTTTTTATATATTTTGTTTGTCTGGTTGATTTGTTTGTGAAGTAAATGTCAGCTCTTTCACGAGCCTCGATTCAGTATACAAAAAAAAAAGAAAGAAAAAAAAAAGCATATCGAAACAGTTGATGCATACTTTATAGTTTATACAATGTGTTTATGGTGTTCATTGCACTTGATCTTTTAATGAACAATGCCTGAAAAATGGCATTTTTCTGTACCTAAAAATCCTGACTTCAGATTTGGAATCGGCATACTCAACTAATTAAAGGACATCTACATTTACCTCAGCAGCAGACGGAAAGTTTTTTTTATTTATTGTTGTCAAGTGTTTTCTCGATTTTCCAGGAGTTTCAAAGACTTGGACAAGTTTTCCAGGACTTTCCAGTGGTGGAAAAGGCTTTAAAAATTGACATCACATCAGTTTCACTGATAAAACAATCAGACGGGCTGGTGTAATGGCTACAGCGACCTTCAAACTCCGCTCCGAGACTAGGAGGTCGGCAGTTCGAACCTGACCCCCGGCAGTCATACCAAAGACTGTAAAAATGATAATTACTGCTTCATTGGTTGGTGTTCGGCATTGAAAGGATCGAGCACGGACACACCCTAAGGGTTCACATTTATAAGGAAGAGGAAATGTTACCTTTAAAAAGCCATCTAGATGGCTTCACCAATACCCAGAGTGCCTAGAAACCAAGTCATGGCCTAGAAATCTAATCCAGTGTTGCTTCATGTTGTTTCCGGCATGTCTGTGAGATTTGTGTTGCAGTTTCTTGATGAATAATATATCCTAAATTAAAAAAGAAAAGAAAAAAAGTCTTGTGACATCATTGTTGTGTCTGGCATCCCATGCCAAAGCTACCAGGATGTTTCTCCACCTTTTTTAGGATTCAAAAGCTTAAAAGTTACCTTTACTGTCATATCCATTTTGTACATGTTGTGTGAGCTTTGTTGTACATGTGCTGGAACTGCTGTTCACAGAAAAGTTTTTGGGAACGAATTGTTACCTGTTTCGTAGCACACCTTGAACACCAGGTTCTTATTCCTGTCATAAAGGAGGTGCACAGGAAGCCTACAGACAAGGAGCAGTGAAATTAATTAGTGAAAGAAAACAGGGAGGAAACATATGGGTGTCTAACAGATTCTGTTTCTAACGACTGGAAATATTTGGGGCTCCAGGAGAGCAGCAGCTCCTGGTCTGGGATCTGTGCCGAAGACCCGGTGAGTGATCAGGGGCAAAAGCCCCCAAAAAGCCATGAAATGTTTCTTCAACTCATTTAGTTTGATTCCCCCAGTTAAAAATACATTGTCACTGTAAATATAAATGAAAAACGCAACATTAATAATTGTCTTTTAACATGTTTAATTACATTAATTAATGAAAATATTTACATTGGACCCTCATTCCCCTCATCGGCTTTAGTCTTACTTTTCTTTTCCAAAGTTCATTCCAGTTGTCATTTTAAGCGTAAATGCAAAAATATCAACTTGCTTGACCAATTCATTCATTCAAATGCAAAATCTGGCTACTTACTGTTTACATAATTTCTTCTTAGAGCACGGCTGTGCTGTTGATGCAGTACCCCCTGCTGGTTATGGCAGGAATTCATAATTTATGCAGGTTATTTTGTTGGTAGAATTTGTTATATTTTTTATTATTGTTTGATTATGTATGTTTGTTTATTCCATGCACTTATTTTGATACATAATATGTATATTAATGTAATTTTATATGATTATGATTATTTTTATGTATATTTGTAAGTTTTATGAAATACTGCGTTACTATTGTAAACTAGACAAATTTCATACTTCGGACTGCCTTGTCCAGTGTTTAATGATTTCAATAAACCGAAATGAAATGAAAAAATGCAGGTGTCGGCAACTCTCGCCTTATTTTCAAAAAACAAGAGGGGCTATTGAAGACCTCTCGGAATTAATTCTGAACGGATCCCGAGTGTAACATCCCATCTGATAGACGGCGCACTCATTAATGCAACACTCCACCTGCGAAACACCAGGGTGGCAGTTTATAGCAGGAATTAAACCAATCCAGAAACACAGATCAAGGGTGGATGTGCTACTTTCGAGCTGTCGTGGCAGCCCCCACTTGATCAATGATGTTTACACTGCATCAATGCATCATGTGCATAGCAGTTTACCTATCAAATGTCCCATTCCTGCCATAAACAGTTCATTGGTCATATGAAGCCATAAGTGATTGGCAGACCTGAGGAAGTCTGCGAAGCAGCTTTTATTCCTACACTGTATTAGGGTTAAGAACACCATTGCTGCACACACCCACCCCTTCCTCATTCGGATAGTAGTTAGTCATGGGAACACGATCCCTGCACAATGCCGAATTAAGATTACTTAATCGTCAAAAATTCGGAGCTGAACCTTATCTACTGGGCAGCTATAAGAGTTAGTGATACCTTCATTTATAACAGAAATAACTAGAGTTCATAGAACGCCTTACTCTGCAAAGTCTTAAGAAAACAAGACCGAAAGTCCAACAGCAGTGTAGCCGGGCTTGTAATATATTATAAACCACAAACACACATGATTAGCTTTTTAAATAGTCGTTAATGCTCTTTATAACATTAAACAAAGAAATTTGGAGGAATCCCAACATCCGTGAGGTAAGTTTTACTTACAGAACTGAGAGAAGATCTACTGTAATCTATATACCCCACAAGGATTGGGTTAATAACATGCTATCTAAAAACCGAGGTGAATTCCTTACTTCTGCAGTTGTTAGTACCGTACACCGCTTATCATTGATTCATGAACCATACACCGCTTCAATGCATTAACTTTGTATTCACAACATTGAGATTAACGTGTTATGGTCATATTTACGATATTATTATTATTACTATTACGAAAGCGATACAACTGAAACAATACACTACGGTATTAAGAAACCTGGGCTTAATTTGTCCGAAACGGCCCGAAGGGTAGGCATAAAGCCTAAGGCCTATGCGTACCATTTTGATGGAAGAGACATAACGCCAATGCTTTCGATATTTGATGATCATTTTAACAATGGGTTTGTTTTTGCTTCACACTGAATGAAAAACGTCAAGGTAGAGCATGGCGATTGTGATATATGACAGGTTCGAAATGGTAGGTGTGTGTAAATGCTAAATGGTAGTATAACAGATGGGTTCGACGATATGTTCGGCCTGAACAAAATTGGAATCAAAATGCAGGAGTGTGGAGAGTCAGCCGCCGTACCGCCGTAATGACGAGACGTAATCACATCACCCTGTCATGTGACCAGATCCTCAGCTCTGATTGGTATACGTTTGAGGGGACATACAAACGGACAAACACTGTTCTACACGGCTCTACACGGCTTTGCCCTATGGGCGACGCCGTAAAAACGACATGGGCAGGGTTTGCGAGCAGCAAATTTGATTGGTCGAAATGATGCAAGATGTAAGATGCCATAATATTTTGTCCAAGTACTGCTAAATGAAAGGCATTTTAAAGTGCCAATAAGGCGATTTGTGTTCTAGAGTGTTCAAGTATATAATTAAATTGAAAGAAAAGATTTCTAAGGTTGTAGAATTATTTCTTTTCTGGAGGTTTACCGCCATTGAGGCACATCTTTAACGCCACCTTATTTAACATGTTACTGAAGTTATTCATGCCTGCTAGTTTATGTCCTTCATGACGTTGCTAAAAACAGTAAGTTTTCTGTTTTGAATGATTTTCAATTTTTTTCAACTGTCAGACAGGCAGACAGAGAAAAAGCATATCTCACTCATTTGTGCGCATGTGCGATCAGGACAAATTAAGAGCCAAAGTACTGCTAAACTACAGGTTATTTTTCCCATTCATGTTCCGATTTGTGTTCAAAATATAACATTCCATTTAAATTATGTAGTTCCTAAATCATTAACTGACGTTTGTGGACAGACAGACAGACAAGGTGAACCAATTGCTTAACCCCGCTTTTCTCTTAGTGCATGTGCAGGTTAAAAAGCAATACGACATATGCATCCACATCCACAAATACAGTCAACAAAACCGGAGCCACCATCACCGATGAGGAAGGCTTCTTTCTTTCTTTTTACATGCAATTATCAGACCAAATGGTATGGCCTCGCATTTTAAGAAATATTACCACATTCAGGAAGTGGGTCAAGATTCCCATAATCACAAAATACTTGCATTTCCTTCCAAAACCTAATTTATAAGCTTATCTCTGAGCTAAAGATCAGTGTTAAAATATTCCTTTTTTCTCTGCCATCTCCAGCCTAGTGCTAGACGAGCTTTACCAACATTTACTCCACCTCACCACCTGCCACCAACAACAGCTGGTCATCTGCCCACTCTCTGGTCATCGTCTATCATCTCAATGAGCAAACAGCGCACCTCACATCCAGTTGGCACTCCCATACAGGTGAGTGGCTTGCTGCGACTGCTGCTGTACGGATGGGGTCACTTTGACCCGCCACTGTGCAAGACACATGCCAGCTGGCACCTGCCGCCTCTACCGAGGAATCCTGGTCACCTGAAGGATCCGAATAACAAACCTCAGCCTGAACCCAAATTAAAGTTTAAAAACAGATAAATACATTTCTAATTTTGGACCAAAATCCCCCTCCCACCCAAAGCTTACCTTTGACAGAGAGGTGCATTGCTCTCTCAACCACAATGCGCGCCACAAATGTATCTTCATTCTCCGTTAACACAACATATTTTTCTCCACCTTGCCGATTTCTCTCCACGGACATCGTTGCATGCACATTAGTCCCTTCGTCAGTACCACTGGAGTTGGTGCCCACTTCTTGCTGAAATTCACCATGGCTGTATTCAGACAAATTTTCACAATCGGAGCCTTTAATGCGACAGGCAACATTAACTCGAAGAGCAGCACCTCCCAGGTCACAGACGCAGTCCTTAAAAATTGGAAAAACTCCTGCAGTGGGGGGGAGGAAAGGTGAAATGTAGAAACCTCAACATTAAATCTCTGCTAGGAAGGGAAAATCCTAAACAATGGACCTTGGATTGTAATTTGATGATACTCACCGCCAACAGTTCTGCCACCTTGTGCCAAAGAGGACAGGTCTAGGAAGGCAGAGCCGAGAAGCGAATCAGAGTCCAGTGGTCGTGAAGTTTCAGGAACGTTGGCATCCTCGCCGACCCACATCTGCACTTCGAGTAGCTCTTCACGAAGGAACCAGAGGAGTTTACGTGAGAGATCAAAGGCAAACGAATGGCGGTGACGAAAGGTTACCGCCGCCCGCCTCGTGTCGCCCCGGCCAGGTTTCCGAGGCCGTGAACACACGGGCCCGGCCTCAAACAATTTGTAGCGCACGTAGCAGTAACGCAGAATATGGCCACACTCGGTGCGCCAAATGCTAAGAGGTATCCATGCCTTGGGGATTGAAACCACGAGGAGTAACGAAGCATCCTCCACACGTTCTTCTTGGAAAGCTTTCTAAAAATATATATATAAATAAATATATATTCAATCCAAAGACTCAAATCACAAACAAAATGAAGTAACACGATTTTTGTTGAGCTGCAAATCTTATAGTTATATATTTTGCTTACCATTCATTTGATATCTCATGTATAATATGTAGAACTAAAACAGCACTCGGTGGACCGCATACTTGTGCTAGCCTGAACAGTTTACATTTTGTGTCCACTGGTAGGCCGGATCTGCATCCGGACCTCAACCAAAATCGAATCCACAGCAACTTTTTGAGATATCGTGCTATATATTGTTTTTAGTCCGATCTATCTCTCAGAGGTGAAGAAAAACTTAAAAAATTATAGTATCCAGATCCGGATCTTCACTAACATCTAAGCGATTCGTCCTCAACACAAACCCAACCTGTCTATCAAGTTTCGTCCAAATGCGTCCACACCTTTTTGAGATATCCTGCTCACAGCCAAACAAACAGGCAGGCAGACAGAAAGGGGGTGAAAACATAACCTCCATCCACCTTTGGTGGCAGAGATAACGACATGAAAAAGTGGCTAAAGATGCATTCACAAAAACCCACCGGATACCATCCCAGGCATTTTGCCACCTCCAGCACGCGGTCGCGATCTGTGGAATGCCCAAAGGTCATCGTTAGATCAAGACCGCCAATGCAGAGAGAGGGGGAGATGACGTCTCTCAATTCTTCCGCGGGGTGCAAAGGAAACCAGCCGCGAATCCCTGGGAAGCATACGCAAGTTAAGCCAAACTGCAATGCTGAGACAGGATCATTTGGTATTTTTTTCCATCATAGTGTATGTGGTATCGGTGGAATGGCATGCTCCTGCAGTATTCCAAAGCACTGTTTTTCTTAATTTAGTTATACATTTTACTTTGCCACATGCCTGATGTACGTGTGATGAGGCCCGATAGAGGTACCGTGGCTTTTCCCAGCACTGTACGTTGCTCTCCTTCAGAGCTCTGGAACCCTACCAAGAGAATACAAGAAAAGCCCCGGACACAGGAAAAGGAGTTATTTCACTCAATCCAATATAACATCTCCATTTGAAGCTCCTTGTAAAGGGAATTTGTATTATATAAAATGCCAGGACAGGCTAATACTGTTACATTTATGGGGGGAAAAGGGGTTAGACTCTAACCGTTAGAGATTACCTTACAAGTGATAGAACTGTATAGAGTAGTATGATCGGTGTGCAATTAGGAAGCCAATCTCGATGCAAGGAAATAGGGACCTGTCAGCTTAAGGATGGCCTGTTTGATTGTGTGCCATACAGAGAATGGTGCTTGTAATAGATAGCGAGGGATTAAGTTAAGGAAACGTGTGTAAAACTTCTTGTAACCACCTGCCAGGTGCACCAGGTTAGAGATCACATGAGCCCAGGAGAGTGAAGCAGATAGCAAAAGTTCTCTGCCAGGCAAAGAGAGAGGGGGGCGGAGTTGTGATAGTCTCCTAAAGGGGGAGGAGCCCAACGCATCGAGGGTCAGAGGGTTGTCAAGAGAGACAAGGGAGGAAGTAAAAAAGATGCAAAAGGATTAAGTGAGAACTGAGGAGGACTGCATGAGAACTGAGGAGGATTGCACAGGAACAGCTCGGAGAGGATTGTGAGAGTTCTGAGAAGGAAAAGGATTGTGTGAGAGCTGTGGAGGATTGGGGAGTTATGAGGAGAAGGGGGAGGAGCCTGGGTCAGGGGGTGGGGGGGAGGTGAAGTGGTAGAGGGTAGGTGGGGTTGAGTGCGCTGATGAGCTCATTGTCTGTGAGAACTGAGAGAGGCCTGAGGAGATTGGAGTGTGTTAAGAAGGTGGAGAGCTTTAAGGAGGTCGTCCTGCCTGCCTGCCTTGGTGCGGTTCTCGCCTGCCCCCCTTGCCTGTCCGTCATCCTGCTCTCATCATCCTGCCCATATCACCTCTTCATAACCTGCTCGTGGATGCTCCGCACCCATCATATAATTATTTTTTTTATGTAGAAGGCTCCAGTCATGGACTGTATAGACTTCATCGAGACCAGGCCTTAAATAAAATAACTGCATTGATAAATGTGACGAAAGAGAAATAAAAGAGAGAATGTAAAGGTGAGGAGTGAAAATGAGTAAGAAAAGAGTATGGTGTTTGTTTGTTTGTGAGAAAGAGAGATTCAAGCTAGCCCGGTAGCTATAGTTTGAGTCAGACAGAAAGTAAGAGCAGCAATCCTGACACGGAGAGTGTAAGATGGTTCCGGGCACAACTTTAACGCTCCTAAGTCCAAACAGTAGTACTACCCTGAGCGGTTGCTGTCTAAAACCTACTACCTAAAACACTCCCCCACTACCAACAGAGATAAGTCACCCAGTTTTGGCCCTCTTCGACGTTTGTGACTGTGACCGGAGTGAGGCACCTTCGTGTTTTTACGATTTATTTTACTTCATTGTATATAGCTATTATTGAATTCATTTTCTCCTGCTTTTGTTGTTCGGGAATAAACCTGTTTGGTTTCATAAAAGCTGTACGATTCTTGTGTTTCTCAGTCCCACGCGCATATCGCATATCGCCATCATTTGGAACGTCTCCACAGGAGTTAAAACCGTTTAGTGCATCGCGGGATTTTAACCTCCCACCGCAACGAGCTCGACGTTAGTTGTACTTCACATCGTGTACTATGCCAAGCAATTTGGTCTCCATACCATCAGTTGAAAATCGAAATAAATCAATCGATATCCTTGAATAAATTGTGACAAGATCCCCTTCATAATTTTTCTTTCTCAAATTAGAATCAAACACCATGGATTGGTTGAACCAATATTATCATACTAAAATATGCAATTTGGTGCCTGACTGTCTGTCCAAGATACATTCGGTCATGACTTATCCAATCTCAACCAAACTTGACAAGGAGACGAAGGGGTTACACGATGCAGGTTGGAGCAATATAAATTCCCCCCCCCCCCCCCCCCCCCCACGCCAAGGAGACTTTTCCCGCTAAGGGTTGAGGTGCAGAGCCATATTAAAATAGCTTATTGTGGCGTTTTTCCAAGTGGCTTTTAATAACAAAAGTAATAACAACACTCATAATAATAGGATAATTAACACATCTACTGTACATAAATGATCTAAAACTCATCGCACCAAATTATGACAAATTGGCAGATCAACTTAAACTAGTAAAGCAGTACTCGGAGGCCATTCAAATGGAATTTGGTCTTGATAAATGTGCCAAATGCACATTTCTACATGGTAAAACAAAAAGAACATACAACATCCCAATCGATCAAAGCACAATACAGGAACTAGAAAACAAAGCATTCTACAAATACCCCAGAATAGAAGAAGGCCCCCCCAGGTACAACACAAAAAAATGCGTAAAAATAATCAGCAAAGAGTACCTACGCATAATAAGACCAATTCTAAAGTGATCCCTCTCCCTAATGAACAAAATCAAAGCCATACACCATCTTGCAGTACCGGTATCCCAGTGTAGCTTTGCCATTATAAGCTGACCAAAATTGTAGATCAACATCTTAGACACCAAAACAAGGAAACTTCTAACTATTCACAAGATATTCTACAAAAACCAATGCATTCCGATGTTTTACTTGCCGAGACGAGGAGGAGGCGGTCTGATGGAGCTTAACCAAATGCACAGACCAACGTGTGTAGGACTAGTGGAGTATGTGAAAATCTCAACAGACTATCGAATGACATTTGTACACGAGCAAGAAAACTACAAATCAGAAAAGGTATCCTTAATCCATTTAGCTACAAACTTCCAAAAACAGGTACAAGTACAGGATACTGCACAGGAAAATGAAACAGAAACATATACAGCCCCAATGATCGCAAAGAAGAAAAAGGAAAACTACAAAAATAAATATCAGCAGATATACTCTGACAAATGGAAGAATGACAAAAAAGCAGGAAGATTCCATAAAAAGCTTGACAGAACAGGGATTGACAAGAAAGGCTCATTGGAATGGCTAAGAAGAGGTCAAATTAATTAAGATGGAGAACGAGTCATCATAAATGCACAAGACCAAGGACACTACACTATTGGATTTAAGAAAACTAGGGCATGCCCGTACTATATCTATATCTAAAATTATATCCCCCCCCTCTATTTACATGAAATGGTTTGGTCCAAAGCGAACGGCTTGCGAGTGGTGACAATCCCCCCCCTCTATTTACATGCAATGGTTTGGTCCAAAGCGAACGGCTTCCGGAGTTTGGTAAAGAAATCGCCATCGCGTGCACAGACGCGCAGGAAAGCGAATGAATCGCAAATTCGTTTTTATTAGTTGTAAAACATAGTTTAACGCCAACATAGTTTGCAAACGTGAAATAAATGAATACGCTCTCAAATGTGCCATCCGAGGCAGAGTGTGCCCGCCACGTTCGGCACACGCGATCGTTCGCTGCTCTCTGATTGGTTGAATCGTTTTTTGGACATAGCTCGGTAAGTAATTGTCCGATTAATATGAAACCTTGAAAAGGCACATCCTCGGGTCCCCAGCAATATACCTGGCAAGTTAAAAGTATATCGGACCCGTGGTTGTCGAGAAACAGCGGTCACAGACAAACAAACAAACGTACAGACAGACAGACAGAGATTACTGGAATTATAGATAGATAGCGGGATTAAGTCAATCGGACAAATACAGGTTTTGTGGGGTAGAAACAAAGTACCAGTCACCTCCTTTTGGGATGTAAAAAAAAAAACTCATGTCAGAACAGTTGTACACAGAAAGCTATAACAGCGTCTATAGAGTAATCCACTGGTACATCTGTAAAAATTTCAACATTCTGGTTCCAGAACAATCATGGACAAACAAACCAAATACGATCCTTGAAAATGAACATGTGGTGCTCACGCATGACAAGATGATCCCCATCAAGTGTGGACATTGCAGGGGGAGCACTGCAACCAGACATAGTGCTCAAACACAAGAAGGAAAAGATGGCATTGTTAATTGAGGTTTCATTTCCCAATAACGTTGGACTAAATGCCTCAGAAACCAGGAATATGATCAAATACTAGGAGCTGAAAAATGAAGTCAAGAGGACTTGGAAATTGAAGAAAGCTGAAATTTTAATAGTGAGAGTCAAGAGTCGGAGCAATGGGGATGATCAAAAAAACCCTCACCGAGCACTTAAAAATCATTCTGGGGAATATCACTACAAACGAGCTACAGGTGGAGGCTGTCAGAGGTTCAGTGAGGATTCAAAAACGAGACCTTGGAACAAAGCTATAAGAACGAAGTTTCACAATTTGGTTCATGAATAATGATCCTTTACCGAAAAAGGAGGTGGAGATTTTGAGTTCTGGAAGAACTTCCTCCCACCTCCTAAAACCCACAAATGGAGATAACAACCAAGGGGAAAATACAGTATTAATGTTATTACAAAGCCATATTAATACTAATAATATCCCACCTCCTCAAGAGGTTTACTCCTTGGACAAACACCATGTTAACATTTATAAATAGCTTATCGTGCCGTGTCATGGAAAACCTTTACCAGAAGTAAAAAATATATAAATCACAAACACAAATTATTATCTTTTTAAACAGTCGCCACTGCTGTTTAACACTAAACTAAAAGAAATTTGGAGGAATCCCAACATCGTGATGCAATCTCTGCTTTTCGCGTCGACGAACGCATCTGAGCGAATATCTACTGTAGTCTATATACCCCACCATGGTTAATAACACGACTCTTCCTGCCACGTCAGTGCCATTTTTCCAATGCACCTTCTAATAACAAAAGTAATAATAATACAAATGAAATAGCATAATATTAATGTTTTTACAAAACAATATCCCCCTTCCACAAAGGGCTTTTGACTTGCGTTACACCCCCCTCCCCCTTTCCTCTCCCGACACCCTTACAAAGTAAATTTGATTATAGGGAATTTATAATGGTGAGGCACGGTCTGATCCTTTCAATGACCTGTTCTAACATATTATGGTGTCATGCACGGTCTGATCCTAAGTTAATACAAGCCTGTACTACAGTAGTGATATGTGGAGTGGCGAGCGTAGCGAGTCGATCCACGCTAGTCATACAAATGTACAACTTATCTTTGGAGCGATCCATTTAAACATGAGCAACATTTAAAAAATAAAAGCATTTGTCACGTGTGTTGCTGTTTATCCTGTGCCGATGATTTTCATAATTATGTACAATAATAAAATTAAGGTTTTCTAGGTTATAGGAAGAAAAAAAACCACCATTGATATTAATGCAGCGTCATTTACACCACCTTATTTAACACGTTAAATTAGTTTTTCACGTCTGTTGGTAGTGTCCTTTACGACGTCCTTAAAAACAATGTTTCCTGTTTGGAATGATTTTCTATTTTGTTTGACTGCCAGGCAGCCAGAGTAAAACAATAACCTTACTCTGTACGCATGCACTCTCAGGATGAGATTCCGTACAATTTGCCAAATTCAGAGTCAAAACACCGCTAAACTGCAGGTTCGTGCTCTGTTGCGTGTTCCGATTCGTGTTCTACAATGTTCAAAATATAACATTCAAGTGAAATAAAGTTATTCCTTGATCATATACTGACATGTCAGACATACAGAGTGAACCAATTGCTTAACACCAGTTTTCGTTCCGCTTTCTGGGCAATAAACTTTCCCAACGAGAGCAATCTTTGCATTTTTTGATACTTTCTGTATGAAATGCATCGTCCTTGAAGTTCAGGGAATTAGCTAAATATAAAAATCGAATCGGCTCTGTTCAAGTTCAAGGAGGGTGTCTGCACGGTAATTGCAAATTGATACAAAATGGAACAAAGAGCAAGAATAAGAGCACCTGGCAGAAAAGTGCAATGATAGACCATAAAGACAATATGCGCTGTCTGCAAAATCTCTGCCAAACCAACGCTCTGGCCGGCTGAGCCGGTCACAACGGTCGCACAGCGGACCGACGTGCTGTGTCCAAAGTCAGGGCAAAAGGAGCGTTGAGCTGGTGGTGTGATGGTGCCGCCCTCGGCGGTCTGCATGAATGACGTATGAAATGACACTCGACAAACTACGCCTGCAGTTGCCACGGGTTGCAATGAGGCGTCATGTTCTGCCGCTAACCTGAAAAATTACCTCAAAAAAGTTACATGCTAACCTATGGTCACCACAATGTCACAGAAAGACCATTTCAAGAGCTGATATTTTAGTACCATTTGTGAAAGTGACAGATCGTGATAGTAAGCAGTGTTAGTAAGCCATTCGCCTAGTAATAGGTTGAGGATATTCACCTGACAGCGGCCTGCAGTCCTGTTGCTCGGTGGATCGTGACCGAGAGAGAAACATAATCGCTTCCATCACAAAGTCTTGACTTTGGTAAATGGGAATGTGCGGAGCAGTGATATGCCAGAGTAATTTCCAAGAGTCCTGTACACCAAGTAAATGAAGAGCAAGACAGAGATTAAAACGAGTGAAAGACAAAGTTGTTGCAACCCTTTCAATGGACAGTTATTTTTTTACAGCAATTATTATGTTATGGATGAGGATATAACCATTGTGAGTATCTCATCAATATAACGCTTTCAATATCCTACATATGTTGTGTGTATGTGTATGTGTGTACAATTACACACAAATACCTGACATAGTTGTGCATGTAAAGGCATCCTCTATTTATTACATACACATCAGGGGTGCTGCAATGTGGTGGATGGGGAGTGGAGGGCAGGTGGGATAGGGAGGGGCTTGGGGGGTGTAAGGGGATGTGAGGTCAAATTATTAAGATTAAAATTGAGAAAAAAAAGAAAAGAATGGAGGATGGTAGAAGAGAGGAAGGAGCATGAGAAGACTGTGGAGAGAAGGAACACAAGTTTGAACGGTGATGGGAGAAAAGAGAGGGAAGAGAGAGAGCGCAAGTATGCAGTAGACTAGGGAAGGCATGCAGAGCAAAGGAATCTGCCATATTTGTGTATGTAATAAATTGATGAGCCAAATGTTGGTGAATGGATAAAATACGATATTGACTTCTGAGTTTTCTGGCCTGCGGTAATGCAAGACACCATGGTATTATACCTGGAGAACCTTGAGGTTCGTTTTCAACATGTGCACGTGGAGTGAGTGGGAGGTTGAATGTCTGCCTCGGTGAGTTCCCCAGTCGGGCGCTCGTAGCCAGGGCACAGAGATTGGCCAAGGGAAAGCTTCCTCGGCCTACAAGCTGCTCCCTCACATGAGGGTAGTAATATCTGTGGAAGGAACAGAAAGGGCATCCAGGCAATGAGTTATATGTTTTCCTCCTCAAATTAAAAGTTAAGTTTTATATTATTATCACATGAGTGGTGTTAGACTAGATCCAGTTCAGGTGTTACATATGTGAGACCTAAATGCTTACTTGCACCACACTTCAAAAGGAAGACCCATGGAAGGTGTTTGTGTTGCATTTTCTCGTCCGTGCCCTGAGCATACGGCGAGCAGCAGGCGCTGAATTGGCAACCCCACAGGGGCCTGCAAGTGATGGGTCCTTTGGGCACCAAACACGGGGTTGGGAACACACAGTGTCGTGGATGTGCGGAATGGTCGAAGGACAGCACCTGCAAAGAAAAACCTTCAAGTTACAGTCTGATCTTGTTGCCCGAAAAGTTGGTCTTGACTAAAAGAAAATAAAATAAAAATCGAACCACCATGTTGAGGCAAATAGCATACCAGCATTGCTGAAACTTTCCACTGGCTTCCGACCAAGGTCAGCCACCCCTTTTAGACTGGACTGCACAGGGAAGTAGTATTGCACATAACAATCCGCTTCTCCCCAGACTGCTTCCTGAAGAGGAGATAAGCTACGCACTGCCACTACTCCCACTTCAAAGGTATGCTCCACCATGGATTCACCTTGCCTCTGCAAAACACACAAGTAGTGAATTAAATATTCCCATGTAAAACCAGGTACATTACTATGTTTACCTTTTTGGTTATAGGATCTGAGCAGCGCTTCTTAATTGACAACATTTTGGTTTCAACAGTTTCCATGAAGGACATTTTAAAGTCAGCTACAAAGCATTGACTGACACCACCTGTTGAGCAGATCAGATGACGTTGGCTAATCAAACTCCACCTGAAGAGTCCACAAAGTCTGGAATTATTTTGCAATTGCAGCCCATTGCATCCTACTATTAATATTTGCAATTGGTCACTGGCTTTGACACAATACAAATTTTTATTACAGACCCAAGGCATCAAAAAGCTACATATATCGAACAAACAGTTTCAAATGGAGCACCTTGCCGGCGTTAGAGCATTTAAATTGCATTAGTTGTGGCAATAAATGCGAATTGTTCATCCTAGCTTTCCAGCTCAATGACAAAAGATGGCATTTTCATTTTTCCCATTCGGACTTGGGGAACTTACGAGTATTACTAAAGTACTGATCTACAGCATTGCATAACCATGGTAATTATGGTCCATTGAGATTTGGCACAAAAATTGTAAATACGGCAGTTAAAGGTAATAAAGTGTCTATTTTGGTAAAACTTGTACACACCAACTGCTGGCTCGAGGATCTCGAGCAGACGTCATCTTGAAGTTGATAGTCCTCCTTCTCTCCTTGAACTCGCATTTGTCTTAATGCCTCGATCTGCCAACCATTGACATGGAGCAGCCACTCATTCAAGGGCCCACGGTCAGAAAAGCAACCTTAGGTTGCCAGCAAATGCACAACATACCTGCTTTACTGAGCCCATGGCCAAAAGGACCCTCAAGGTACCAACGCAATTGCCTGAAAAAACATCTTCTATTGGCACGTCACCATCAGTGGACACCATGGGATAGCGGGCTTGCAAAAGCAATTCCAGTAGTTCTGGGTCTCTGGACAAAGAACATTGAAGAAGTGAGATAGAGGTAAGAAAGGCAAAGCATCAAGTGTGAGAACAAGGTCAATGGTTTGATGGAGATGAGTATAGGGGCTGAAATATTGGGTCGAATCAAACGACATGGTGCAAATGAGAACGTTACCTGGGGACAAATGGAGATGATGTTTCACCCCTGTATGCAAAAAACATATACATGTGCAATGTGCTTACCTGAACGACGTGTAGAACTGCTGCAGAGGTAACTTCACCAAACCAATGAGTGCATCCTGCTGTGGAGCAAGACCTTTGCTCCAAACCTCAATCACCACCGTGTTGTTCCGCATCCGATTAAGCAGGCTCTGTGTGAGCTTAATGGCGACAACCTGGTCAAAGAAAAGAAAAAGAAAAAAAGACGTCATGCAGAGTACGATACTTGCAAAATACACCCTCCCCCCACCCCACCCCCCCTCACAAAAAAGTTGCCATGGATACATCAAATCGTCCATTTCATTAAGATTAAAATTGGCCATCTTAATCTAAGCTCAGGTCAATCGGATTAAAATTGATGATTTTTCAGATTAAAATTGCTGATTTTAGAAGTTTGGCTTTGAGTTGTCCTTTGACCTTAAAATAGTTGGTTTCCCAATTCAGTGAGGCACTATGCAATTGCTGTTTAATTTTCAAGTCAATCGGATGAAAAATGACAATTTTAGAAACTCGACCTCAAGATGACCTTTGACCTCAAAATCAATAAGCTCCTTCCTTATGACCAACTCTACCATCTGGTGAAGTTCTGTGAAGATCGGTTTGAAATTGTGACCTGTATGCGATTGACGTACAGACAAACAGACAAACAAACAAACAGACAGACAGAATAACGCACAAGACCAACTAATGTACTTGAAAAATCTTTGATTTAATTGACAGACAAAAAATTGACAGACAAAAATCAAATCTTTGATTTTTCAAGTAAAAAGAAATCTGACAGAAACGAGGACCTTTAAATGTGCGTTTATCAAAAGACTGTACTGTATACATGTACATGTATACACTGTACAAGTACTGTGTCCATGTGACAGCATTAAGGTCTCGATCGATTAAGTAATCGCCAATGAGAAGGCCATTTAAACTTTATATATTCAACCACCCACTCCCTAAACCACTCAATATATTGGAGTACTCAATACCTGATAAAGAATGAATTGAGGTGAGGTTGAACCCCAGCATACGTTAGAACGTATTGCTCCTGAGCTGCTGAAAAGCTTCACCATTAGGTAAGGATTTGGTAATGTGGACGAGCTTCCTTCATTCTGTCGAATGGCCTGCTGAAAGAGCACAGAAATAAAATTGGTGGAGGGATACAAACCATCCTTAGGTAAAGGGAAAGAAAAATCAAAGAAATCTGCACCTCCCGCAGAGAACTTTCCAAGCAATTCAAGCAAATCAACAGGTCACATCCGTTTCAAAAGCTTTCATCAGCTGGGAAAAAATCAAAGTCAGATTGTAAACTTTGTCAAGCATTTCATGAAATCGTTTACATGTTGCCGATCACCATGGTGCGGTGATTCAGAGGGAAAGCCTTACCAGACCCTTTCCATTTTCCACTTGGAGCAACACATGTAGGAGCACGGGTTGGGCGATCTCCTCATCCCGCACAGCCTTGGCCACGGCCTCAAAATTCTTCACTCGTTTCCGGGGTGTGTAGGTGACTGATGCGGCGGGCGAATGGGCTGCGTGGTCAAACCTGAGTTCTCTCGAGGGCGTTCTATCTCGTGATGGAAATCTACCTCGTGCTGCTGAAAGCAACGATCAGTAAGCACTTGAATTCGATATGTCTTCAAGGTCTACACATTTTTACGGATATAAATATAGAACAAAGGATGCGATTATCTCAAACAAACTAAAAAAACAACACATCTTGTGAGAAGGCAAGATTAAGATGAATCAAAACAAATGGCGGGAATACAAAGTTTATTAAAATAATAAATTTGTACACAGCAAACAAAGAAAGAACTAGAACAGCACTCAGTAGAGAGCATACCTCCGCCTGGTTGGCCATATAACTCAATGGTGAAGAAAAAAAACACAAAAAAAACACCTTTAGAGACCATTTTTCCCCGCAAACGGGGGTTGGCCTTTTTTGGGGGACCGTGGTTGTTGTTGTTTTTTGGTCCCCTTTTTGAAGCAATGTTTTACGGCCGGATGCCCTTCCTACCGCCAACCATTTTTGTCGCCTTTTTACGACAAACAGGGAATTACCAGTGAACTGGTACTCAAACTCAATGGTGAAGAATCACTTAAAATTTCTACAAGTTGGATCTGGATCCGGATCTTCACCAAAATTGAATCGATTCTGCCTCGTCACACACACAACCTGTCCAACAAGTTTCGTCCAAATCAATCCATAACTTTTTGAGATATCTTGCTATGTATCGTTTTTGACCCCATCTCCCAATGGTGAAGAATCACTTAAAAAATTAAATAATTCTCATATCCGAATCCATATTCAGATCTTCACCAAAATCGAATCTATTTGTCCTTGTCAGACACCCAACCGGTCCACCAAGTTTCGTCCAAATCCATCCACAACATTTTGAGATATCCTGCTTTGTATCGTTTTTGGCCCTATCTCCCAATGGTGAAGAATCGCTTTTAAAAATTCCAGTAGTCGGGTCCGAATTCGGGTCTTCACCAAAATCGAATCATTTCGTCCTCGTCACATATGCTACATCTCTGCCAAATTTCGTCCAAATCAGCATACATCTTTTTGAGATACAGGGTGTCTCAAAATACATGGAACCCATGTCACTGCTAATAATTCTGCCAATATTAATGTTCTTGTTCTTTTTTTTCAGATTTGAAGAGAGGAGACCATAACAACTAATAATTATCAATCAAAATGCCTTGGACAAAGGAGGGAAAAATATTTTGCGTCACTACTTATTTGGAGACGAAATCAATCAAAACGGTGCAAGCAAAATTTCACAGGAAGTTCAACTTCAACAACTATCCCCAGAAAAACCAAATTTATCGTTGGGCACACAAATTTCAAGCCACTGGATCAGTAAACAACCTCAACAAGAAGGCAGAAACACCCAGTACAAGAAGCTGACTGCAAGATCTCCTGGCAATGTGAATGCGGTGAGACATTCTGTCAGAAGGAGCCCGAAAAAGCCCATCCAAAGACGTAGCCAAGAGCTGGGTCTTTCACGTGCGTCAGTGCAAAGAATCTTGATCAAGGATCTTCAGCTCTACCCATACAAGATCCAGATCAAGCATAAACTCGCACCAGCTGACATGGCAAAACGTGTTGTGATGTGCCAGTGGTTCAAGAACAAGATCGAAGAGGATCCTGACTTTCTTGCTGATGTTTGGTTCAGCGACGAAGCACACTTCTTGCTCTGTGGGCATGTCAATAGCAAGAACAATGTGTTCTGGGGCACACAAGCCCCAGACGAGGTGCTTCAGAGGCCCTTGCACTCTGTGAAATGCACGGCCTGGGTGGCCATCTCAAAACATGGCATAATCGGACAGTTTTGGTTTGAAGACGCAGACGAGGAGGCAGTCACTGTCACAAAGGAGCGTTACATTGTGGTGCTCAACAAGTTCTGGAGGGGACTTGGGAGACGTCGTGGCGTGAATCGAGATGTGCAATGGTTCCAACAAGATGGGGCAACTCCACATACAGCCAACATCACGATGGAGTGGCTGGACCACCGCTTCCCTGATCGGCTGATCAGCAGGCGCCGCGAACCCGAGTGGTCTCCGCATTCACCCGATCTGAACCCCCCAGATTTTTTATCTCTGGGGGTTCTTGAAGGGCCACGTGTATGAGAATCGTCCTCAATCCATTTCTGAACTGAAAGTGGCCATCACCCAGAAGATTCGTGCCATCAGGAAGGAAGAGTGTGTCAGGGTGATTGACAACTTCGCTCGTCGGCTTCAAGTCAAGTCTAAGGCGCAAAGGCGGTCATTTGGAACATGTGCTCTAATAAATGTAACCTTTGAGCGAGAGACCTCAAATCTTCACTTTTTTAATTGTTATCATATCAGCTTCCAGGAAATGTAATCTTTTTTGGAGTTTCTTGTCTGAGTAATAAATTATTATCATGTTAATGGGTTCCATCTATTTTGAGACACCCGTTATTTTGTTCACAAACGGACAAACAGACCAACAAACGGACAAACAGACCAATAAACGGACAGACAGACAGACAGACGCGAAAACAACCTCCATCCACCTTTGGTGGCCGGGGTAACCAGAATGGCACTAGGTAGAGTGCATACCCCTACCAGGCTGAACAGTTTACGTTTTGTATCCCACTGATAGGCCAGATCTGCATTCGGACCTGAACCAAAATCTAATCAACTTGTTCTTGTCACCAAACCAATTCATCCCCCATGACTTGTCATAACCAGTCCCCAGCCTTTTGACATATCATGCTATTAATTGAATTGGGCCCCCTTTCTCAATGGTTAAAAATCAGTTATAAAATTTAAAAAATTCTAGCACCCGGATCTTCACCAAAATCTAAACAATTTGTCCCTGGCAGACGGGCAACATCTCCACCAGGTTTCATCGGAATCCTTCCATAACTTTTTGAAATATCCTGCTCACAGACAGACAGAGACAGGGTTGAAAACATAACCTCCGTCCACCTTTGGTGGTGGAGGTAAAAAAAAAAAAAGATATGAGTGCTTACATGAGGCATGTTGGGATAGGTAGATTGAAGGATCCTTCTTCTGACAATCACCATCAGGGGCCACGCTAGTTTCCATACTGGCCTTTGAGTAGGCCAAATGCTGGTGGACCCTCTCAGTCTGGCTAAGTGCCCTTTTTGAGTCTTGACCCTCCGATGACACCAGCTCCAAGGCAACCTTAGAGGAACCAACATTGCTCCTTTTCATAAATTCATCACATTCAAAATTTTACTGAAATTTGACAAAGAGTCATTTGAAGCAGCACCTTTTTTCCTTATAATTTGGTGTTTGAACGTGACCATTGAAGAGAAATTGACACCATGGCAATAGCTTTTGGAAATGAGCCTCCCCCCTCCTTCCACTTCACTACCTTTGACTTCCTTATTACTGCATGCACAATACAGAGTGCATGAGAGAGACGCTTTGTGAGTGAGTACTCCTGATTACATTATTTCACCATCGAAGGGGACGCTCCGTCGGCTGCAAAAACGTTTTCTAAATCGTACAATTCAAAGTTATGGATGAATAAGTGAAAATACTATGCAGCAGGAAAGGATGGAAGGAGCTTCTCCTGATGGGTGGGCTTGTTCTCACAAGTAATATATCAGATTGGACATTATATACTCGATGATGCATGGCCTGCAGACATTGCTCTACAAGTGACTGATCAAGTGTGAAGGATGTTTTGCACTTCACAGTGTCAGCAACATGCCCATTAAGGACCATGGAATAGAAAGCATAACTCCAATTATAAGGAGATCATATCATCTGGAGCGCAAATATGTGCACAGCACTGCGAGCGGCAACTAACATGGAACTCATTCGGAGAAGACTTATCGTACAAAACTTGTGTTTTTCCAACTCGGACACCTGGAGATAAGAATTTTATTATGCTACAAGGTCACATGAGTTACAAGGTCACAATGTAATGATGCAAAATAAATCAGAAAGCATGTCTGCGAAGATGTTAAGACACGAGATGGTGGTGTAGGATGATGTGCCATTTTGGCATGCGGATTATACTTTTCCATTCCAAACTCTCAATGCCACAGCACAACCTTCTGCCATGTTTTGGATCCAAATAAAGTCATGCTTACTGTGCCAAATGTGGTGCAACTCCTCGAGTGGCACCTTATGTTCACCCATGCGATTCAGGCCAAAATAAAACAGAAATGAGAAATTAAATGCAGAACATACATTTGTACCTTTAACGTGCCCATTGTTTCTGGTCCCTGGATATTGTCATCGGCATGCTTCTTCACCGTTACATCTCCACCCAAGCTGAGATCGTCAGTGAGAAGAAGAGGATGCAGGGGGAAGAAACCTATACCCAGAAGAAATGGCTGGAAGACCCCAAAAAAAAATTAACGATGGTCATAAGAAAGTACCATGACATAAACACCTCTTGCAAACACAAGTTGAGGAAAAGGGACCGAAACACTCCAGCCTTTCACCTTTCTCTGAGACAGTTGACGGGAATAAACTTTGAACTCCAGCTCCAAGTTCCACCATCCTACGATTGCACCGTCATTTAAGTGGACGGGAAACGTCGTCCTCTGCTGGAAGCGCACAGCTATAGACAAAGGCGAGCGCCAGCAGAAGCACAGTCGGGTGAAGGAGGTAAAATGGATCCAACTTCATTGGTGAGAAATAATTGTTATGAGGATATTGTCACATGACTCACCATTGCCCACGATCTTGCCGGAAGCCACTCGAGTCGGATCCATTCTTGCGCCAGCCTGAACCGCCACTGCCTCTTCCGTGGCAGGAAACACAGGGAAGAGATACTCCACGAAGTAAGTGCTGAAAAAAAAATGGCTGACAGCATGTTGCATCTTCCAATCTACAATGCATTTTACCCTTGGTGAAGGCAAGAAAGACATAAATGCATCAAAGCAAAACGTTTTGCTTCATCATCTCACTAATCACATCTAACTAATCATCGGCTAACCCCCGCTCTAGCAGGGAAAATGGCCTTAAAATGCATGTTGTTGTTGTTGTTGTATCTCACTAATCACAAATCATATCTGTTTTTAGCTTTATGGGCAAGAATTCCTGAGATGTTTGAACACATCACACAAATAAGTGTGGAAATCTCTCTGATGCATTTATTGTACATTCAGCATCATGTGACACATCAAGCACTGCAGCCCAAAATTTCCACCATTGCCCTCCAAGGTTTACACACTCCTAGTCGGTATTCCGAATGGATATTATTATATATGCATGTTGCCCTTGATGAGACCTTCTCCTTTACTTTCTCTATGGAAGCTGCTTCTCTCTGTAGAACTTTCTCATTTTTGGTTTAAGACAACCTCTTCTATTTTTGAGACCCCTTTGAACTGCTTCACCACTTGGGTAACTTTCTATCATAAAATTCCTCAGCTCTGAAATATAGATCACTTTTAGCTGATCTGGGAATAATATGTTCAATATCTGCTTTTCCAAAATATTTGGCTGGCATGTGAAATATCACTTAATCTGCAGAGTTTATTTTAACTTGGTTCCAAAAAAGAGCATGACAATAACGAATTGGTTACCATTTCTCCTTGTGGGCAGACGTTGGGCAAGCAGGTTTGTACTGAGCTGGAAAGCAATGCATAACTCGAGGTGATAGCCGTAGCTCTTCAATGTAAACCCTCGCCTTATTCACAGCATACAGGCGTGCCCGCTGCTCTGGCGAGAGTCGCGTTCTTCTACAGCGTGACAGTGGTGAAGAGGTACCAGTGGATGGGCTGCAAAACAATCAAAAAGATTGACAGGGAGAAGGCAGAAATAAATCAATATGGCCGTCACCAAGTAGACTGTGCTCCTCACTACGAAGTAGAGATGCTGTTGCAGGAAAGATGAGCGCACATTGATTTGTAGGAAACATAGTCTGCTGAACTGCTTGCCTCGATCCATGCTCCCGGCTGCTTTTAAATCCAGAATGCTTAAGGCTCGGGGTTGAACCATAATCCTGATGCTTTGGTGGTGCACCTCCAATTAAGCACTCTGATGATCCCTTTTTTCTGACACCACCGTCGATTCCCTGAATCTGGTAAGGCAGTGACAGTGTAAGAAACTGAGCGAAACACTGGTGGGGTAACTCTCAATGATAAAAAAAGTTAATTTTAGCATTACAGGCCCAAAGTCATTATCAAAGACAGTGAACATGAGAACACAGTGGTTGCAGTACAATTTTGGCCAAAGGCACATGCACTTAAGATTGAGATTTTAAGCTTCTGTAAACAAAATCCATTTGATGGAAAGTACCATGTTTACTCCATTGGACTGTCAAGAAAACCCAACTGGCTCAAATTAAATTTCAAAAAATCTGCCTGCTTCTTCTTCTTCTACTACTTTCATATATGGCACGTGGATGTAGGCAGCATCATTTTCTGGGGCATGGCTGATGCAGTGCCTGCTGTAGGATGGAGCAGATAATTGTAATTGGGGCCATAGTGCCATTGATAGCTCACCTAATCTTCACAAAGGACGCCATGGAATCTATAACTACCAACTCTATAGCCAGATGGAGATTCTAATGAAGGAGAGAAAGCACAGAGGTGAGTGTGCATACATCTAGGCTATTCTGCCAGCACCAGCTGGCAGCTGACAATCTTTCCTGTTATGATATGATCTTCATCATGTGTAAACCTGTCCACACATTGTCGTTTGAATCAATGCCCACAGGGTAACTTAGGAGATTCAATCTATGGAAATATAGTACCAACCACATCCCACCCCCAACGTTATACAGGATGTTCGGAGGAACCTAAAAGTGACCTGTAAATCTACTCAAAAGGATTAAATATGGACGTTTAAAAAAAAGAGCCACAATGCAGAGCAAATGTTCAGAAAACACGAGACGTGTCACAAGAACACCATTGATAACTGACCGGAGCATTATAGAAGAGCTGCTCAAGCAAGCTTTCGTCGTGCAGGGGGTCGGTGAGGTCACTTTCTGCAGCCAGGTCGGGTTCAGATGGTGACCTGGCACCAGAGGTCAAACCTTCCCAGTCGTGTAGTAAAGCATTGTCTGGTAAAGACGAGTCACTGCGGGTGACAATGAAGTTACACGAGCTATACATTGGGTGTGCCATATCCTCATCCTCAAGCCACCCTATTTCAAGTGTTCTGCCCAATGAAGACCTCCCTCAAGTCATGTTAAGGGTTAATTGGCATACTCCCCACACTTGCTAAGTGCGGGTGGGTTGGTGAGTGAGCAGCCAAGGCAATCAAACACACCACATACAGTACAATGGCGAAATAAACAAGTCTATCACTACTTTACCAAGCAGCCACTCTCGGTGAATGGCATATTTGCAGGTTAGTTCAGAACAGTCGGAAAAAAAAATTCGGATTTTATAAATTCCAAAGGAGTTAAACTACCGACCATTGAGTTTACTTCTAATTACAAGTAAAGTCATGGAATTCATCATTCCTGTTGACGTCAAGTCATTTTCAAACAGTCTGATCCCTGGCCATCAGTTTGAATTCCGTATCAGTCACTCAACTCTGGACATGCTGCCAATTCTCTCCAAACAATGGTTGGATGCCCTAAATCTCAATGAAGAGGTCAGGACCATTTCCTTGGACATGTCTCAAGCGTGTGACATATTCTGACATCTTGCTTTGCTTGCCAAGATCTCTGCCTGTGGCATAGAAGGCCACTTTAGTCCTGGATTTCTCACTTCCCCCAACCTATGTAGTCAACGTGTTACCATCAATGTAACCCTCTCCTACACACTCCCAGTGGAGGCTGGAGTTCCCCAAGGCAAAGTGTTGGGCTCAGTCTCATTCCTCATTTTTAATAAATGGCCTATCCCATGCTCTGGAAACCCTCTATTCATTTTTGCATAAAACTCCCCATCCCACTGCGAAGCAGAATGCAGGTGTGTCACACTCTGCTGATCTGGAATTGATGAGATGTTGGTCTGATAAATGGAACATGTCCTTCAATCCCTGCAAAATCTCACTGTCTCATCCTGTCAATCTGGAGGGATCGTAAACTAACCCAACTGTCTATTTCTATAGTGAGCCACTGAAAGATGTTCAGTCTCTTGACCTTCTAGACCTCACCATCAGAAATGATCTCTCCTGAGCCAACCACGTTCAAAGCAAAGCTGGCCTCCAAATCAAGCTGCAGACTAGGCATCCTCTGTTGATCAATCTTTCCTGGCAAAATCAGAGCTACTCAGTCTACGAGGCATTTGTCCATAGCTCAACTGAGAACTACTCCCCTCGAGGAGCTGGCACTCCAGCATCACATCTGTCTCTCCTGGATTCTGTCGAATCTAAATCTCTCAAAATTATTTGACTCTCCCGTGATGAGGCAGAAGCACACGATCTGTTGCTTTCACATCACATGCAGGTCGGTGGTCTCACTGTTTTCTGTCGATTCTCTGGCATTACTCCCCAGTCCTCCAACCCTCCCCAGTAAGTCCAAGCTGCATGCACTCTTCAAGTAACTCTCTCCTGGTTAAACTTACACAATCCAGATTGACCGCACACCTCAACTCCTTTTTTTCTTTTTTTTCTCCATCCCCTCCCCTCTCCCCCCCCCTCCCCTCCCCTCCCCTCTCCCCCCCCCCTCCCCTCCCCCTCCCCCCCCTCTCCCCCCCCTCTCCCCCCCCCTCCCCTCCCCTCATCCCCCCCACCCCCCTCTCCTCTCCCCTCTCCCCCCCTCCCCTCTCCCCCCTCCCCTCCCCTCTCCTCTCCCCTCTCCCCCCCTCTCCCCTCCCCTCTCCCCCCCCCTCCCCTCTCCTCTCCCCCCCTCCCCTCCCCCTCTCCGCCCTCCCCTCCCCTCTTCCTCCCCTCCCCTCTCCCCCCCTCCCCTCCCCCCCCTCCCCTCCCCTCTCCCCCCCCTCCCCTCCCCACTCGCCCCCCTCCCCTCCCCTCTCCCCCCTTCCCCTCTCCCCCCCTCCCTCTCCCCCCCTCCCCTCCCCTCCCCCTCCCCTCCCCTCCCCTCCCTCTCTCTCTCTCTCTCTCTCTCTCTCTCGTGTTCTCCCTCTCTCGTGTTCTCTCTATCTCTCGTGTTCTCTCCATCTCTCGTGTTCTCTCCATCTCTCGTGTTCTCTCCATCTCTCGTGTTCTCTCCATCTCTCGTGTTCTCTCCATCTCTCGTGTTCTCTCCATCTCTCGTGTTCTCTCCATCTCTCGTGTTCTCTCCATCTCTCGTGTTCTCTCTCCATCTCTCGTGTTCTCTCCATCTCTCGTGTTCTCTCCATCTCTCGTGTTCTCTCTCTCTCTCGTGTTCTCTCTCTCTCTCGTGTTCTCTCTCTCTCTCGTGTTCTCTCTCTCTCTCATGTCTCTCTCTCTCCCTCGTGTTCTCTCTCTCTCTCATGTTCTCTCTCTCCCTCGTGTTCTCTCTCTCTCTCGTGTTCTCTCCATCTCTCGTGTTCTCTCTCCATCTCTCGTGTTCTCTCCATCTCTCGTGTTCTCTCCATTTTTTTTTTTTTTTTTTTTTTTTTTGTATACAAGATCGAGGCTCGTGAAAGAGCGAACATTAATCACACAAAAGACAAACCGACACATAAAACATATAACATAGGGAGCGGTAGACAAGATGGGGAGAGAGGGGGAAGGACACAAACACAACATTTGAGAGCAGGGACCGAGAGACATGGAGACATCGAGAGATCTGAGAGAGGGCGAGGGCTTTGGGGGGGGGGGGGGGGGGCGTGGGAAGGGGGCAGTGGGAGAGGTATAAAACATATGGACACTGCCAGGACTTCCAGGAAAGAAGTTGGAATTTCAAACAAGGTGGATCTGGGGTGAATTAGCGGGGTAGAAAAGATCAAGGTTTTGGATGGGGGAAGATAAGAGATGGTGGTGAACAGCTGTTTTAAAGACCTGGAGGGAGGAGTGGGATTGAAGGGAGTGAGGTAGTTTGTTCCAGAGGCGGGAGAAAAGAGGATTGACATCTCTCGTGTTCTCTCTCGTGTTCTCTCTCTCTCTCGTGTTCTCTCTCTCTCTCTCGTGTGTTCTCTCTCTCTCGTGTGTTCTCTCTCTCTCGTGTTCTCTCTCTCTCGTGTTCTCTCTCTCTCGTGTTCTCCCTCTCTCGTGTTCTCCCTCTCTCGTGTTCTCTCTCTCTCTCGTTCTCTCTCTCTCGTGTTCTCTCTCTCTCGTGTTCTCTCTCTCTCGTGTTCTCTCTCTCTCTCGTGTTCTCTCTCTCTCTCGTGTTCTCTCTCTCTCTCTCTCTCATGTTCTCTCTCTCTCGTGTTCTCTCTCTCTCGTGTTCTCTCTCTCTCGTGTTCTCTCTCTCTCTCGTGTTCTCTCTCTCTCTCTCGTTCTCTCTCTCTCTCTCTCTCGTGTTCTCTCTCTCTCGTGTTCTCTCTCTCTCTCGTGTTCTCTCTCTCTCTCTCTCGTGTTCTCTCTCTCTCTCGTGTTCTCTCTCTCTCTCGTGTTCTCTCTCTCTCTCGTGTTCTCTCTCTCTCTCTCTCTCGTGTTCTCTCTCTCTCTCTCTCTCGTGTTCTCTCTCTCTCTCGTGTTCTCTCTCTCTCTCGTGTTCTCTCTCTCTCTCGTGTTCTCTCTCTCTCTCGTGTTCTCTCTCTCTCTCGTGTTCTCTCTCTCTCTCGTGTTCTCTCTCTCTCTCGTGTTCTCTCTCTCTCTCGTGTTCTCTCTCTCTCTCGTGTTCTCTCTCTCTCTCGTGTTCTCTCTCTCTCTCGTGTTCTCTCTCTCTCTCGTGTTCTCTCTCTCTCTCGTGTTCTCTCTCTCTCGTGTTCTCTCTCTCTCTCATGTTCTCTCTCTCTCTCATGTTCTCTCTCTCCCTCGTGTTCTCTCTCTCTCTCATGTTCTCTCTCTCCCTCGTGTTCTCTCTCTCTCTCTCGTGTTCTCTCTCTCTCTCTCTCTCTCTCTCGTGTTCTCTCTATCTCTCTCCCGCCCCCTGCTGGCCGTTTGTGTGTGTTGGGCGTGGCAAAATGGCATGTACTCATGTTTGGGTGTTGTCGCTCCTTGCTCGTGTTGGTTTCATCCTCGCCCCACCCTCCCTTTTCCCCCTTTTTCCATCGTGCCTTTGTCGTGTCTGTTTACCTTCCTTCTTCATTACCACCTGCCCCTTTTCCCCCTCCTTTGAGACAGAGTGAGAGAAGAGCCCAAAGGTGAGAGCAGACCTGATCGGTTAAGTTTACCTGCTCCGTCGGTGATGTTTACCTTACTCGCTTAGTGAGCACTATATTATATATTTATTTTTTTCGGTTTTATTTATTTTGAGTCCTTTCCACCCAGTCAAGGTGGAAAGGTGAGACATCGACGTTATGGCGAATGTTCACGCACGACACAAAGGTTTTGAGCACCTAACAAGGAAACATGCCTTCGTGTGCATCCCGCCCGAAGGTGTTCCTACCGAGGACATTATCCTTGCTGTCGGAAACGTTATCGGCGATCAAAATGTCCGCGCCGCATCGCGAATGAACCAAACGTTTGTTGTTTTTGTGTCGGACGAGAAGTTAGTACACGATGTTGTTAGTACCGGTCTATCATTGAAAGGTGGGAATTTGGTCATGGTATCCCTGATAGACACACCGGCGATGAAAGTAATTATTTCGAACGTATTTCAAACATTTATTACCCATTTATTACCGATGATAAACTAATGGCGGTTCTGTCCCGGTACGGAACGGTCGTTTCCCGAATCTCGACGATTCCTCTCTGTCGTCGGGATGAACGAGTGAAACATATTATGAGTTTCCGGAGACAGGTATTCATGGTGCTTCCTGATGGCGGCGACGATACAGGACTGAACATTTCATTTAAAATATCGGTAAAAGATCGTGAGTTTCAAATGTATGCTTCGTCAGGCACCTTAACGTGTGCTTCCCTTGTGGAGCCTTCGGACACGTTAAAAGATTTTGTCCCAAAGCCTCTTGTATGAAGTGCGGCGAATTGGGACACACCGATGCAAGCTGTAAAAAAGAAAACGCCCTGACGGTGCTTCCTGACGCTCCGGCCGTGCTTCCCAGCGCCCTGACCGTGCTTCCCGACGCTCCGGCCGTGCTTCCCAGCACCCTGACCGTGCTTCCCGACGCCCCGACCGTGCTTACAGACGCCCCGGCCGTGCTTCCAGACGCGCCGGCCATGCTTCCAGATGCGCCGGCCATGCTTCTCGACGCCCCGGCCGTGCTTCCCGACGCCCCGACCATGCTTCCTGATGTCTCGACCGTGCTCCCTGATGCCTCGACCGTGCTTCCTGTGCCTTCTATCTCCTCGGTATTTTCTGAACCCGGTGAGATGGCACTTCGTGACGTCAACTCTGCTGACGAACCCATGAATGAGGAACTTGTTGGCAGAAGTCGGGATTTCTGCCAACACTTTTTAGCGGCAGACATTTTAAAAGTGTGGCATCGCCGGCATGACAGGATGCGGCTGGAAATCCATAAATGAGTTGGCGGCCCTAACAGGAGTTTGGTCCAGGATAACAATCGGGAGGGTACTGAGAGCAGTGATCCAAACAGGTAATCAGCTGGGCCTACAGTGGACTCAGGGGGTGCAAGTAGTATCACATGAAATAATTGTGCCAAAATTAATAGTAGAATTTGCCACAAATGACCTCCCTCCCATGAGTGCGGGGTTGAATCTTTTCCAGTCAATGAGTGGTAAGAACTTCTGCAGGGTTTGTGTTAAGATGCTCCTTGGGGATACACCCTTAAACGGGGTTACCCAGTGGAAAGGACTCTTGCCTCAGGGACCCCCCTCTGAACCTGTTCGGGAAGCAATGTATGCTGGACCAATGTCCAAAAGAACTGGTGATCTCCAGTGGCGGTTAGTCCACTGGATTGTTCCATCAAATGCTGTTGTTCGTTTTTTTTCTCCTATTCCTGGTTGTTGTCCTTTTTGTCCAGAAAGGGAAGACTTGTTTCATGCTTTTGTTAATTGCGAAAGACTCTCTCCTTTGTTTCATTGGTTAACCTATAGTTTCCTTAAAATGCATGCCACCTTTTCATTGAAAGCTTTCATCTTTGGTTTTCCTGCAAAAACATGATCGTGTACCTACATTACTTGTTTTTTTAATAGCCACTGCCAAGCTTGCTGTGTACTTGTCACGGAAGGCAAAGCTGGGTGGCAAGCCCTTGGAACAGTGCAATGTTTTTTTTTTTCAGTGCTTTGGTTTCAGCAAGGTTAAAACATGAATTTAATTTTTCTCAAAGTCTCTCCTTCTCTCTCTCTCGTCCGTTTGTTCCCCCTCTTTATTTCACCCTCTTTCTCTCTCTCCCTCTCTTCCTTTCCTGTTAGTTTATTATTTTGCTGGCTGCGCCCAACTGTTTCCCCGATACCTCCACTGTCAATTTAATGTTGCTCTAGCATAAGCCTCACTCTTGTTGAGAAAGAAGAAAAAAAAACAATCGCAAAAAAAGTAAACACACTAACTTTCCCAAGAGCAGCTCAATGGCACGCAGCTCGATGTCCTGCCCAACTTCTTTGCTGAGGTCAGATGTCAACCAGGGCTCCGGACCCAGCTGCCTTGCAGCATTTCCAGGGGAGTCCAAATCATAGCCCGTGAGAATATTCTCAAGCAGGTGATCCCCTGTGGTGTAGGATGGGCTTCGCCACAAACATTTTGTAAATATTAGTTTTAAATTTGTTCCAGAGCAAAAATAAATCGGCATTAGTACATTTTAACAGAAACACAAGGCTCCAAGGAAAAACAGGGCCATTAACAAAAAATAAAAAGCAGAGATTGTTAAAAATAAAAGGTTTCTGTCAAACCTTGGAAGTGTGGGAACACACGAGTCTACACCATCCATATCTAAAGGCTCAGTTTGTACAACTGATAAGGCCATAGCGTTTCGAAGACAGTCACCCCGAGAGAGCAGTTCTGTAGGCACAGCGATACATCACAATGATGATGTCATAGTTGTCATTCTAGCAGGAGGGGCCTGTATATAAACAAGGACACTTAGATTATCCAGCCTTTCAAACGTCTTGGTATGAACAAAATATTGTGCTCATCTTTAACTCATTGTGCCTTTTAAAGTATTTCTCAGAAGAGGATGGCAAAATAAAATTGATTTAGGAAGATCTTTCAAAATAAAGCTAAAAGTCAAACCTGAGATAAGATCATTGGCAGCTGGGCTATCAGGAGCCATCTTTACAGGAAGGTGTGCCCCATAACTGGAGGAATTCATGGCCGATTGAGGTTCAGGGTGACAATCCTCCAAGGGCATTTGAAAAGGATCTGTTGCAGAAACTGGACGAGAGTCAACACTTGGAAGGTTGTCTCCAGGGCATTCATCTTGCTTTCGAAGCTCAGCGTGATCGGTGATACGCCTCGTGTGGTCTTTGTCTCTAAATTCAGAAATGAAAAAAAAATACGAGTATGTAAAATTTGAATTCCTGATTTATTAATTTTTGTACTAGCAGTGGTATCCGACATTGCTCGGCGTGGGGGGAGGGAAGGAAGGGAGGAGACTGAGAAGTGGGGAGTAGGACAACCACCGGATTGGGGGCAGGAGAATCGCCTGGCCGGGGAGGGCAGGAGAGCCGGCGGGCAGGGAATGGGGAGCAGGACAATACACTTGTTGTCAAAGTATGTTTTAAGCTTTTAAAGAAACCCTTTCAAAAATACACATCTCAGTCAAGCAACAGAATTTTTACACACGTCCCACACTTCCAAGCAGGGGATAAAACGGTGCCTTATGACCACCAGCCAGTCCAAGAGGGAGGACACTACCTGGAGTTACGTACCCATAGGGACATCTGGCACACCCTGATGGGCCTTCACAAAACGATCCAAAAAGGGCATGACACAACCTCCAAAGCATTGGCCAAGTTGGGAGGAGGGGGGCACTGACTGCAGAAAATACTTGAATAAAGACCCCAGAGCATACCAAAGAGACTACTCCGTTTCTCCAATGTACACAACCATTAATCTTCATCCGAATGAAGCAGCACTTACATGGAAGGAAGGAGCTCACCTCAGAGGGGGTTATCTGGATGGAACAGCCTGAGATAAGATCATTGACAGCTTGGCTATCATTAACAAAAAATATCACACAAATCTCATGGTTTAGGGCTTGGAGGTGTAAGGTGGAGAGGGTAGGGGACTCAAGTTTGCTGTTGGAAGGGGGTGGGAGCGGGTGACGTCGAGGCTACACCCACAAACTGCCAGAATATATTTTTGAATTTAATTGAGTGATACATATCATCATTAGCCATAGTCATTAAAAAAAACAATCAAATAGCCTATGTTGAACAGGAGGACCAATTTGGTCTTTGTGTCAAGTTCGGTGGCATTTGGCCCAGTCGTTTAGCCATGATTGGTGTTTAACACACAAACAAAGACACAAAGAGAGGGGGGCAAAACACCAACAGCAGAGGTGAAGGCCAAGATAGAGGCAGACTTCGACAAACAATGGCTTATAAAAGTCAACATCGCTATTCTCAGAGAGCAATATTCTCCAACCTCAAGATTGAACTTTCAAACGTTTCTCTCTGATCTAAAACTTGGTGGCACCTTGTTAAGTCTGTCTCTGGTGTAAGCTCGCCTCTATCCCTTCTCTCACTTCAAATGGCACCACAGGCAACTCCAGTCATGAGAAGACTGAATGCCTCATTTCAGTGTTTGCTTCAAAATCTTGTGTCCCCAACCGCTCACTCTTGGTACCCATCCTTCCCTGTCGTACCCAACTGCTCCTGGACCTCTTTTTCACTTGAGAAGGTGTTGGTTATTTCAACCTTTGGCTCTGACTCTGCTACTGGACCAGTGGCATCAGCAAACGTACACCTAAAAACCTGCTCTGCCGCTCTTTCACATTCTCTCTCTGCCCTTTTCACTCTGTCATTTGCGGTCATCTTCCATCTGCTTGGAAATCCGACAGTATCACTACACTATATAAAAGGGAGCAAAAATTGATCCACTCAACTACAGACCTATCAGCTTACTTCCATTCATTAGCAAAGTCATGGAATCCCTCATCGCAGTCGATGTGAAATCCTTCCTTTTCTCCAACAACCTCATCTCAGATCATCAATTTGGTCTCAGACCAGGTTACTCCACCTTGGACATGCTGCTTCTACTCACCCAACAATGGATGGAGGTCCTCAATGTCAGACATGAGATCAGGACCATCTCTCTGGACATATCTCATGCTTTTGAGACAGTCTGGGAATCCTGCAATACTCTCCAAACTCTCTGCCTATGGCATCCAAGCCATATCCTATATGGACTGTGTGATAGCATGGTGACATGTCCAGGGTTGGTTCCCATCCAGGGAAAGTTATCATGGGTGACCTGCTACCCCTTAAATGAGTTTGGACTTGCAAGACAATAATGAGGTGACTGGAATACTAAGAATATTTATTGTATGCCATTTTACCACCCCCCCCCCCCCCCCCCGCCCACCCCCCACCCTCCACAAACAAATACACGTCTTATGTAGAAAAATAGCTTCTGTTTTCCTTTTCCTATTTTAGAGTGGTTTAAAAATAAAAATTTCCAAACAAAATCACCCACTTACCGTGAAACACTACTCAATGTAGAACCTACAGGTTCCCTCTCTGGTCCATCCTGGAATTTTCCATTTGATTGCTCAGTCACATTCACGGATTGACAGGATGATGATGGGCCTGAAGTCACCGGATTTGGTAACTTGCTGTTAGTCATGGGTTCAGAGTCACCATCACTGTATTTTTCTGAAGAAGGTTCCAGGGTCAGCTTAGCCTTGCAAAACATTGTGGGGAGAGGGAGATGAGAAACTGAAATTAAGACTCTATGGCATACATTGCAGTTTAAAAAAAAAAACGAGGATCTGTTGTACGAGAGCATTGTTGGCCATCATTGATTTGCAGTATGTTTTCCATTTCCTGAAACGGTCAAAAAAACTCTTGGGTTGTACGTGTGTGTGTGTGTGTGTGTGTGTGTGTGTGTATGTGTGTGTGTGTGTGTGTGTGTGTGTGTGTGGTTCCGTGTTACCTCCCCAAACCACGATTACGGTGCCCCTCAGAGTCTCAAGAGGGAAAGCGGCAGAAAGATTTGTTATTTTCAGTGTTCTAATAAACCATGGGAAAACCACACCAATGCAATTGTGTAGAACAAAACAAGTACCGTATATACCGGTGTATAAGACGCACTTTTATCGGAAAAAGTCAAAAGTTGGAGGTGCATACTATACACGGGGATATTAAAAAAAACAAAAACTCGGCTTCAAAACAAGTCAATTTTCCAATACATTTACGAAAAAAAGTCTTTTACGAAAAGCGATCTCAGTTGCACGTTTTCCCCGTTGCGTCATGCACAATTGCACCGACATGCAGGGCCGCCATTGCTGCTCGTTCACCCTGGATGGCAAGCGGGTTTTGTATCATTACGTGCTTTCTATGGATTTGCCGCTCAAAGCAACGCCACTCCCGGAATGTGAATAGAATGTTTTTTCCCGCTCTGAAAAGCCACATAGGTCTTTTATTTTGAAGGTCTTTTATTATACGACTGCAATTGCGTAGCAATCCGAAATTATAGGGCAGATTACCGTAAACGTCAGCTCGGACTGGAACATCTTCATACGTTCTATCCGGTTCCAGAGAAGAGAAGATCAAGATGTCAAGGCGGTCGTACACTTCAGCGTTCAAACTCTCCGTCTGTCAGTCTGCAGAAGAGTTTGGGAACTGAGAAGCTGTGAGGAAGCACGGCGTGAATGAGTCTGTCATCCGGCGCTGGCGAATAACAAAGGCTTCCATAGAGGATATGCCGAGGAAGAAGAAGGCGAACAGGGGAAAATCGGCGAAGTGGCCTCAGCTGGAGGAGCGTGTCATCGCCTGGGTTCGGGAGAAGAGGGCAGAGGGTCATGCCATCTCTATACCTGCTCTCAGGCTGAAGGCAAGGAGCTTCGCTTTGGACGGAGACATCGAAGACTTTATGGCCAGCACATCGTGGGCGTACAGATTTATGGAACGCCATACTCTGTCGGTACGACGCCGCGATTGCATGCACATCTGGACACTGACGCATGTGAAACAGAATACTGACTACATATAGCTAAATATTTTGAGGGTTTTTTCCTTTCAAAATGTTCATTTTGTGGTACTTAAAGTTTGTGTACAAATGCATAGATTCACGCTACTGTAATCTGAAAATGAATGATTTTTTTTTTTTTGAAGGTGGAAGTTGGCGGTGCGTACTATACACGGGTGAGTATTATACACCGGTATATACGGTAATTGTATTAAGAACTCTCACATACACAATAATAACACTCTTAAAGAAAGTACCATTAAAATATCACTTACATCAAATCTACAATACATATGATGGTACCATCATTCCCCAATGCTCTCAAAGCAATAAACTCCCAATACGCCAAACGTGAGTGGAAGGTAACACTCCCAAAGTCCGTGCACGAATCTCCATGCGGTGAAGGTCGAAGTCGTGCAGAACGACAAGAACAGGCAGGTATCGGCGCGGCTGCGAACGAGGAGTTACAAGGTGAGAGGTCTATATGGGAATTGAGCCGATATGGGAACCAACGGCGATCCACACGGTGATGTCGATAGGGGAATCCCAAAGACAAAACACGAAGCACCAGGTGGTCCCGCCTTTTCGAGGAAAAAATGGCCAATCGTCCTGTAAAGGAGGCTCTTGCTTCCCCACCAAAAAAAATAGCTCACGCTTGGTAATAAAACCTGAGACGCATGTTTAATTGCAATCGCAATATAGGACAATGTCACGGGCTATCCCTTTCATGGGAAGCCTCAACTCATTGGCGACCAATATAAAAAAGTCCGCTCGCAGCCTCGATGTGACTCACGGCTGTCTCTCTCATGGCCGTCTCCTCTCACTCCGATCTCCTCCTCTCTCCTATTCCGGCTTCTTTGCCATGTTTTCCTTTTTCCTTCACAAACATTTATTTTTACCTTTTTTTTTTCTGTATACATAATCGACGATCTGTAAGAGCTAACATTAATGACAAAAAACAAACGCACATAAGACGAAATAAAGG
Organism: Myxine glutinosa; assembly: GCF_964187855.1. Lineage (NCBI taxonomy): Eukaryota > Metazoa > Chordata > Myxini > Myxiniformes > Myxinidae > Myxine > Myxine glutinosa. The sequence goes on from NC_136272.1 coordinate 97,781,928, forward strand.
GAGCGGGAGACAAGATGGGGAGAGAGGGGGAAACACACAAGTACAACATTTGAGAGCAGGGACATTGGGAGATCTGTGTGAGGTAGAGGACTTGGGGGGAGGAGGCGTGGGAAGGGGGTGGGGGATGGGAGAGGTAAAAAAAAAAAAAACAGTTAACATCGCTGGGACACTGCTAGGACTTCCAGGAATGAAGTCAGTATTTCAGAAAAGTGGATCTGGGGTGAATTAACAGGGGAAGAAAAGACATGTGGTGAGGAGCTCAGGTGTGCCAAGGAAGGACTTCGTACGACGGAGAATGCCCAGTCGGTGACTGGCTTTGGAGGCCAGCTTGGAAATGTGTTTTTTCCCAGGAAAGATCATGGCAGATTTATGAGACCCAATAGATCGAGTGAGTAAACATCTTAGAGAGGATTGTTGAGAAAGTAGATTTGTCCAGACGGTCTTTTTGAAGAGACATAGTGAGAGTGTAAGATTTGTCAGGATCGAAAGACATGTTCCACTTGCTTGACCAGTCTGATTTTGTCCAGGTCTGCATAGAGTGAGGAGGCTGCAGACTGCCAATCTGAGGAATGAGGTATGGAGCAGCAGAGAGTGGAGTCATCAGCAAAGAGATAGAGAGGATTTTCCAGAGTCAAAGAGATCATTGATGAAGACCAGAAAAAGCACAGGGCCCAGAACACTGCCTTGGGGAACGTAACTGCGTTTTTATTGCATAAAAATTATACATTTTACTAGTCATCTCCATTTCACACAAAAATCTTAACAGAAAAATATTACCTGAAACTAAAAATTCTAAGTATATGTTACGGATTCGTCACTTCCGTTGTTGTGGTTTTCATCCACGGTAAACATTTTTGATTCCATGTACTATTATTGTTGTCGTTTAAGGGAAATAGCTATTACTATTTTCAAAAGGTAAAAAAGTTAATGTTTTAAATGAAACCGGAACCGGACGACGAAGATGAGGAAGAGGAGAAAGGGAAGGCGGAGCGAGTGAGCCGGAGAAGAAGCCGAGCTGCTTCGAGGTCTGGAGCGAACGATTGGCGAACGCGAGTCATGAGTGATCTTTGGGTTTCCCAGGAAAGGGATTCCTGCGACAGAGTTGTTATCGCTGTGACAGATCAACCTGCGTGTCAGGTTTTGCGGTCGATTCCGAGGAGAATCATCGTAGTGCCGTTACGCCTCGAGAACGGCCATTTTGACTCGCATGCTTTGCGCTTCGCTCAAGGGTTTTTCACCGCTTCAACCATTTTCACCGCATTCAGACGTTAATCTGGTGTGTGTGTGTGTGTGTAACGTGGCTTTTGGAGTGGGAAATCTGCGGTTCGCCGATTGAGAGCCGTCAAACGTCCATACCTAAAGGTGTGATTTCCCCGTCGCTTCTCGGGGACACCTTCGCCCATCTTTGGCAGTGTAAC
>NC_136272.1:97783545-97853545 GCF_964187855.1 Myxine glutinosa
TGCAATGGTTTGGTCCAAAGCGAACGGCTTCCGGAGTTTGGTAAAGAAATCGCCATCGCGTGCACAAACGCGCAGGAAAGCGAATGAATCGCAAATTCGTTTTTATTAGTTTTAAAACATAGTTTAACGCCAACATAGTTTGCAAACGTGAAATAAATGAATACGCTCTCAAATGTGCCATCCGAGGCAGAGTGTGTCCTCCACGTTCGGCACACGCGATCGTTCGCTGCTCTCTGATTGGTTGAATCGTTTTTTGGACATAGCTCGGTAAGTAATTGTCCGATTAATATGAAACCTTGAAAAGGCACATCCTCGGGTCCCCAGCAATATACCTGGCAAGTTAAAAGTATATCGGACCCGTGGTTGTCGAGAAACAGCGGTCACAGACAGACAAACGTACAAACGTACAGAGATTACTGGAATTATAGATAGATATAGATGATGCAAAGATGAACTGATTAGATTTCGGCGTCAAGAGGTCAAAGGTCAGATGTCATGTCGGGTAGAAATGTGAGACTTGAGAACAACTGAAGGGATTTAAATCAAAGTTGGTACAAGTATGTATAATTTATGATGTAATAATGTGGGCAAGGGCATATCGGTTGACGTCGTGATGACGAAGAGTGCCTTTCTAGTTTTAAATATACGATGACGTCTTAAATATTAGGAGGTGTATGTTCAGATAGCCGTCTACTTTACATCCGTTGACGTGCACATAATGCAATCAAACTCTTCCGTGAGCTGAAGATTGGCGCGCGACGGGCCTTGCCAGCCAATTCGTGAAAGACTCGGACCAAAAGGCTTTCCCTGGCTGACCCCACAAGAATGGAGGAGGCTTTGGGGAAGGGGGAAAATTGGGACCGTGACACGAGGCGGTAGATGAGCCAGACACTATATGGAGCAACACAATTTGTACCCATTCCAGGCTACCATGGCATATGTGGCATGACTGGCATTACCTAACCGGGTCGTGTGTCGTGACCCATCACTATATATAGAGTTTATAATATACAGTGCATCTAGAAAGTATTCAGACCCCTTCACCTTTTTCACATTTCGTTATGTTGCAGCCTTATACTGAAATCGTTTAAATTCATTTTTCCCTCATCAATCTACACTCAATACCCCATAATGACAAAGAGAAAACAGGATTTTAGAAAGTTTTGCAAATTTATTAAAAATAAAAAACTAAAATATCACATTGACATAATTATTCAGACCCTTTGCTATGACACTTGAAATTTAGCTCAGGTGCCTCCCATTTCTCTTGATCATCTTTGAGATGTTTCTACAGTCTACACCTTGATCGGAGTCCACCTGTGGTAGATTCAATTGATTGGACATGATTTGGAAAGGCACACACCTGTCTATATAAGGTCTCACAGCTGACAATGCATATCAGAGCAAAAACCAAGCCATGAGGTCGAAGGAACTGCCTGCAGAGCTTAGAGACAGGATTGTGTCGAGGCACAGATCTGGGGAAGCCTACAAAAAAGATTCTGGTGCATTGAAGGTTCCCAAGAGCACAGTGGCCTCCATAATTCATAAATGGAAAAAGTTTGGAACAACCTGGACTCTTCCTCGAGCTGGGCGCCGGGCCAAACTGAGCAATCGGGGGAGAAGGGCCTTGGGAAGAGAGGTGACCAAGAACCCGATGGTCACTCTGGCTGAGCTCCAAAGATCCTGTGTGGAGATGGGAGAAACTTCCAGAAGGACAACAATCACTGCAACACTCCACCGATCGGGGCTTTATGGCAGAGTGGCCAGACGGAAGCCTCTCTTCAGTGAAAGACACATGAAAGCCCGATTGGAGTTTGCAAAAAAGCACCTAAAGGACTCTCGGACTGTGAGAAACAAGATTCTGTGGTCTGAGGAAACCAAGATTGAACTGTTTGGCTTCCGTCTGGCCACTTTGCCATAAAGCCCAGATCGGTGGAGTGTTGCAACTAAGTACTGAGTTAAGGGTATGAATACTTATGTCAATGTGATATTTCAGTTTATTCTTTTTAATAAATCTGCAAAACTTTCTAAAATCCTGTTTTCTCTTTGTCATTATGGGGTATTGAGTGTAGATTGATGAGGGAAAAAATGAATTTAAACCATTTCAGCATAAGGCTGCAACGTAACAAAATGTGAAAAAAGTGAAGGGATCTAAATACTTTCTGAATACACTGTAATTAGAGAACTTCAGTGATTTCACTGATCAGTCTCATGCACATTTGGTTTGCAATTGTGCAAAACTGTACATGTGCAATGGCATCAAGTTTGTGTTTGGGATATGCCCCATATTTAACTGTACATGTGCAATGGCATCAAGTTTGTGTTTGGGATATGCCCCATATTTAACTGTACATGTGCAAAGGCATCAAGTTTGTGTTTGGGATTTGCCCCATATTTAACTGTGCATGTGCAGTGGCATCAAGTTTGTGTTTGGGATATGCCCCATATTTAACTGTACATGTGCAAAGGCATCAAGTTTGTGTTTGGGATTTGCCCCATATTTAACTGTGCATGTGCAGTGGCATCAAGTTTGTGTTTGGGATTTGCCCCATATTTAACTGTACATGTGCAATGGCATCAAGTTTGTGTTTGGGATATGCCCCATATTTAACTGTACATGTGCAAAGGCATCAAGTTTGTGTTTGGGATTTGCCCCATATTTAACTGTGCATGTGCAGTGGCATCAAGTTTGTGTTTGGGATTTGCCCCATATTTAACTGTACATGTGCAATGGCATCAAGTTTGTGTTTGGGATTTGCCCCATATTTAACTGTACATGTGCAATGGCATCAAGTTTGTGTTTGGGATTTGCCCCATATTTAACTGTACATGTGCAAAGGCATCAAGTTTGTGTTTGGGATTTGCCCCATATTTAACTGTACATGTGCAATGGCATCAAGTTTGTGTTTGGGATTTGCCCCATATTTAACTGTACATGTGCAAAGGCATCAAGTTTGTGTTTGGGATTTGCCCCATATTTAACTGTGCATGTGCAGTGGCATCAAGTTTGTGTTGCGATATGTGCCATATTTAACTGTACATTTGCAATGGCATCAAGTTTGTGTTTGGGATTTGCCCCATATTTAACTGTACATTTGCAATGGCATCAAGTTTGTGTTTGGGATATGCCCCATATTTAACTGTACATGTGCAGTGGCATCAAGTTTGTGTTTGGGATTTGCCCCATATTTAACTGTAAATGTGCAATGGCATCAAGTTTGTGTTTGGGATTTGCCCCATATTTAACTGTAAATGTGCAATGGCATCAAGTTTGTGTTTGGGATTTGCCCCATATTTAACTGTACATGTGCAGTGGCATCAAGTTTGTGTTTGGGATTTGCCCCATATTTAACTGTACATTTGCAATGGCATCAGGTTTGTGTTTGGGATTTGTCCCATATTTAACTGTACATGTGCAGTGGCATCAAGTTTGTGTTTGGGATTTGCCCCATATTTAACTGTAAATGTGCAATGGCATCAAGTTTGTGTTTGGGATTTGCCCCATATTTAACTGTACATGTGCAGTGGCATCAAGTTTGTGCTTGGGATATGCCCCATATTTAACTGTACATGTGCAATGGCATCAAGTTTGTGTTTGGGATTTGCCCCATATTTAACTGGACATGTGCAATGGCATCAAGTTTGTGTTTGGGATTTGCCCCATATTTAACTGGACATGTGCAATGGCATCAAGTTTGTGTTTGGGATTTTCCCCATATTTAACTGTGCATGTGCAGTGGCATCAAGTTTGTGTTTGGGATTTGCCCCATATTTAACTGTACATGTGCAATGGCATCAGGTTTGTGTTTGGGATTTGCCCCATATTTAACTGTACATTTGCAGTGGCATCAAGTTTGTGTTTGGGATTTGCCCCATATTTAACTGTGCATGTGCAGTGGCATCAAGTTTGTGTTTGGGATTTGCCCCATATTTAACTGTACATGTGCAATGGCATCAAGTTTGTCTTTGGGATTTGCCCCATATTTAACTGTACATTTGCAGTGGCATCAAGTTTGTGTTTGGGATATGCCCCATATTTAACTGTACATGTGCAGTGGCATCAAGTTTGTGTTTGGGATTTGCCCCATATTTAACTGTGCATGTGCAGTGGCATCAAGTTTGTGTTGCGATATGCACCATATTTAAATGTACATGTGCAGTGGCGTCAAGTTTGTGTTTGGGATATGCCCCATATTTAACTGTACATGTGCAGTGGCATCAAGTTTGTGTTTGGGATATGCCCCATATTTAACTGTACATGTGCAATGGCATCAAGTTTATGTTTGGGATATGCCCCATATTTAACTGTACATGTGCAATGGTATCAAGTTTGTGTTTGGGATATGCCCCATATTTAACTGCACATGTGCAATGGCATCAGGTTTGTGTTTGGGATTTGCCCCATATTTAACTGGACACGTGCAATGGCATCAAGTTTGTGTTTGGGATTTGCCCCATATTTAACTGGACATGTGCAATGGCATCAAGTTTGTGTTTGGGATTTGCCCCATATTTAACTGGACATGTGCAATGGCATCAAGTTTGTGTTTGGGATTTGCCCCATATTTAACTGTGCATGTGCAGTGGCATCAACTTTGTGTTTGGGATTTGCCCCATATTTAACTGTACATGTGCAATGGCATCAGGTTTGTGTTTGGGATTTGCCCCATATTTAACTGTACATGTGCAATGGCATCAAGTTTGTGTTTGGGATTTGCCCCATATTTAACTGTACATGTGCAATGGCATCAAGTTTGTGTTTGGGATATGCGCCATATTTAACTGTACATGTGCAATGGCATCAAGTTTGTGTTTGGGATATGCCCCATATTTAACTGTACATTTGCAGTGGCATCAAGTTTGTGTTTGGGATTTGCGCCATATTTAACTGTACATGTGCAATGGCATCAAGTTAGGGTTTGGGATTTGCCCCATATTTAACTGTACATGTGCAATGGCATCAAGTTTGTGTTTGGGATTTGCGCCATATTTAACTGTACATGTGCAGTGGCATCAAGTTAGGGTTTGGGATTTGCCCCATATTTAACTGTACATGTGCAGTGGCATCAAGTTAGGTTTTGGGATTTGCCCCATATTTAACTGTACATGTGCAGTGGCATCAAGTTAGGGTTTGGGATTTGCCCCATATTTAACTGTACATGTGCAATGGCATCAAGTTTGTGTTTGGGATTTGCCCCATATTTAACTGTACATGTGCAATGGCATCAAGTTAGGGTTTGGGATTTGCCCCATATTTAACTGTTCATGTGCAATAGTATCAAGTTTGTGTTTGGGATTTGCCCCATATTTAACTGTACATGTGCAATGGCATCAAGTTTGTGTTTGGGATTTGCCCCATATTTAACTGTTAATGTGCAATGGCATCAAGTTTGTGTTTGGGATTTGCCCCATATTCAACTGTCCATATGCAATGGCATCAAGTTTGTGTTTGGGATTTGCCCCATATTTAACTGCACATGTGCAGTGGCATCAAGTTTGTGTTTGGGATTTGCCCCATATTTAACTGTACATGTGCAGTGGCATCAAGTTTGTGTTTGGGATTTGCCCCATATTTAACTGTACATGTGCAATGGCATCAAGTTTGTGTTTGGGATTTGCCCCATATTTAACTGTACATGTGCAATGGCATCAAGTTTGTGTTTGGGATTTGCCCCATATTTAACTGTACATATGCAATGGCATCAAGTTTGTGTTTGGGATTTGCCCTATATTTAACTGTACATGTGCAATGGCATCAAGTTTGTGTTTGGGATTTGTGCCATATTTAACTGTACATGTGCAATGGCATCAAGTTTGTGTTTGGGATTTGCCCCATATTTAACTGTACATATGCAATGGCATCAAGTTTGTGTTTGGGTTTTGCCCCATATTTAACTGCACATGTGCAATGGCATCAGGTTTGTGTTTGGGATTTGCCCCATATTTAACGGCACATGTGCAATGGCATCAGGTTTGTGTTTGGGATTTGCGCCATATTTAACTGTACATGTGCAATGGCATCAAGTTTGTGTTTGGGATTTGCGCCATATTTAAATGTACATGTGCAATGGCATCAAGTTTGTGTTTGGGATTTGCCCCATATTTAACTGTACATATGCAATGGCATCAAGTTTGTGTTTGGGATTTGCCCCATATTTAACTGCACATGTGCAATGGCATCAGGTTTGTGTTTGGGATTTGCCCCATATTTAACGGCACATGTGCAATGGCATCAGGTTTGTGTTTGGGATTTGCGCCATATTTAACTGTACATGTGCAATGGCATCAAGTTTGTGTTTGGGATTTGCGCCATATTTAACTGTACATGTGCAATGGCATCAAGTTTGTGTTTGGGATTTGCCCCATATTTAACTGCACATGTGCAATGGCATCAGGTTTGTGTTTGGGATTTGCCCCATATTGAAGCACTTTTTGTGTGGACCCTCCATGAGTACGACTTTGATATGTATATTTAATGCAAGAGTTTCACTTTGGAATGATGTTTCGTGGGACTGTCATCTCATATCCTTAACCTTCCCCATCAACTGAAAAATAGCACTTTCAAGCTGAGAGTAACTTCAGTCAGTCTCCAGTTCTCGTTTGCAGTTCTCAGATGGGTCTCGGAACGTTGTTGTCACGTTTTTAGATGAGTCAGCTGTCTGTGCATCTCCAAAAGGAAGTGGATTGGCTCGCCTCTGCTCTGGGCTTTCAATGGCGTGTTTTCCACGAGAGGGCTTGTTCCAACGCAGCATTCCGATTGGTCTATCCGGGCCTTGCCCCTCACCTCGCCCCCCGCTCTTAACGTCGCTTTGGCAATCCAGGATATCTAATGTTCGATTTGACGTCACCAATCACCTGATTCGACATGACATCGCCGTTATCCAGTTACCAGGAATTTGTTTTCTCGTCGGCTGTCTTATTGGCCATTCTTATTTCATTCTCGATTGATTATTTGCTGTTTTATAAGGTTGTTGTGGCTTTTTAATTGGATATCTCATGAACAGAGATTGTTAAGCTGCATGCGTCTCACGTTCCTACACGTTGATGCTCTTATAAAGCTGTTTTTCTATGATTAAAAAGCTACGGCCTGGCCACATTTCTCAACATGATTCACCTATGATATCCTGATTGCTTTGAGCACATAACCATGCCTGATTTGACCTCTCGTTTTCCTTCTTTCGATAGTCATATCGCTTGCGACTTACTTCCTTATTTCCTCTGCCTGGAATTCCCTTTTTTGATTGCCTTGCATTCTCCTCTAGTCTTGCCCCTCTTTGCAGTGTTTTCATTGTGTTATCTCAATGCCTCCTCACCGTTCTCCCTCGCCCATCCCTTCTCTTCCTCCCCCATCCCTCCTCTTCCTCCTCATCCCTCCTCTTCCTCCACCATCCCTCCTCTTCTCTTTCTCCACCATCCCTCCTCTTTCTCCACCATCCCTCCTATCCCTCCACCATCCCTCCTCTTCCTCCACCATCCCTCCTCTTCCTCCACCATCCCTCCTCTTCCTCCACCATCCCTCCTCTTCCTCCACCATCCCTCCTCTTTCTCCACCATCCCTCCTATCCCTCCACCATCCCTCCACCATCCCTCCTCTTCCTCCACCATCCCTCCTCTTCCTCCACCATCCCTCCTCTTCCTCCACCATCCCTCCTCTTCCTCCACCATCCCTCCTCTTCCTCCACCATCCCTCCTCTTCCTCCACCATCCCTCCTATTCCTCCACCATCCCTCCTCTTCCTCCACCATCCCTCCTCTTCCTCCACCATCCCTCCTCTTCCTCCACCATCCCTCCTCTTCCTCCACCACCCCTCCTCTTCCTCCACCACCCCTCCTCTTCCTCCACCACCCCTCCTCTTCCTCCACCACCCCTCCTCTTCCTCCACCACCCCTCCTCTTCCTCCACCACCCCTCCTCTTCCTCCACCACCCCTCCTCTTCCTCCACCACCCCTCCTCTTCCTCCACCATCCCTCCTCTTCATCCCCCGACAGTCGGAGAGCACCAGTTCTCATCCTGCACGATTTCGACACCCTCCTGCATCATCCTTGCCACCCGCTACAGCTGCCCGGATCGCAAAGATATTTTCGGGTCAGACTTCCAAACCAGACTGAGCTCTGGACCAACCGGATCGCACTTGCGTACAAGAAACACGTGAACCTTCGACTGTTTCAAAGCTTTCTGATCGATTACATTCCCGCCCGATTGTCACGTGTGAAACACACCAAGAAACGTCACATGTGGGTTGGTGTTTTTGGGGTTTTTTCTCCTCCACATTCACTCCATATTTTCAAAGCTGATGAAAGGTTGTGGCATTTTCTGCAGATCACCACCTGATTATTAGGCAGCACGAATGAGCACTCATGTTTAGGATATTATAGCACTACCGTATCCCTACAAGTGTCAATGTTCGAGATCGATGCAATGCGGACACTCACGGTATCTTGTACAAACAGCAATTTAAATTAAGGATTTCCCCGTTGTTGAAGATTTCCCCAGAAACCCGATTAGTGTTTGTAGAACTGCAAGATACTTTCCCATCACATTTGTTTTCTCAGATCTCCGAACATCATCTGTTTATGAATGATTTGGATTCCAAATCGCCTCCCGTTTTTATTCCTGAAACCTTTTGATTGTCATAATGTTAATGTGTCTGATATTTTTGAGACTGAAGTGTTTTGTGTCAATTTTTTAATCGGATCTGAATTCGAGCATTACATGCCATACGAAATACCTGTCCTTCCATCTGAAGTACCTATCCTTCCATGCAAGACACCAATTCTTCAATGTGAGGTACCCATCCTTCCTTGCCAGGTGCCTATCCTTCCATGTGAAGTGCCTATCCTTCCATGTGAGGTCCATATCCTTACATGTGAGGTCCATATCCTTCCATGCGAGGTCCATATCCTTCCATGCAAGGTCCATATCCTTCCATGCAAGGTCCATATCCTTCCATGCGAGGTCCATATCCTTCCATGTGAGGTCCATATCCTTCCATGCGAGGTCCATATCCTTCCATGCAAGGTCCATATCCTTCCATGCGAGGTCCATATCCTTCCATGCGAGGTCCATATCCTTCCATGCGAGGTCCATATCCTTCCATGCGAGGTCCATATCCTTCCATGCGAGGTCCATATCCTTCCATGCGAGGTCCATATCCTTCCATGCGAGGTCCATATCCTTCCATGCGAGATCCATATCCTTCCATGCGAGGTCCATATCCTTCCATGCGAGGTCCATATCCTTCCATGCGAGGTCCATATCCTTCCATGCGAGGTCCAAATCCTTCCATGCGAGGTCCATATCCTTCCATGCGAGGTCCATATCCTTCCATGTGAGGTCCATATCCTTCCATCTGAAGTACCTATCCTTCCATGCAAGACACCAATTCTTCAATGTGAGGTACCCATCCTTCCTTGCCAGGTGCCTATCCTTCCATGTGAAGTGCCTATCCTTCCATGTGAGGTCCATATCCTTACATGTGAGGTCCATATCCTTCCATGCAAGGTCCATATCCTTCCATGCAAGGTCCATATCCTTCCATGCGAGGTCCATATCCTTCCATGCGAGGTCCATATCCTTCCATGCGAGGTCCATATCCTTCCATGCGAGGTCCATATCCTTCCATGCGAGGTCCATATCCTTCCATGCGAGGTCCATATCCTTCCATGCGAGGTCCATATCCTTCCATGCGAGGTCCATATCCTTCCATGCGAGATCCATATCCTTCCATGCGAGGTCCATATCCTTCCATGTGAGGTCCATATCCTTCCATGCGAGATCCATATCCTTCCATGCGAGGTCCATATCCTTCCATGCGAGGTCCAAATCCTTCCATGCGAGGTCCAAATCCTTCCATGCGAGGTCCATATCCTTCCATGCGAGGTCCAAATCCTTCCATGCGAGGTCCATATCCTTCCATGTGAGGTCCATATCCTTCCATGCGAGGTCCAAATCCTTCCATGCGAGGTCCAAATCCTTCCATGCGAGGTCCATATCCTTCCATGTGAGGTCCATATCCTTCCATGTGAGGTCAATATCCTTCCATGTGATGTCCATATCCTTCCATGTGAGGTCCATATCCTTCCATGTGAGGTCCATATCCTTCCATGTGAGGTCCATATCCTTCCATGCGAGGTCCATATCCTTCCATGCGAGGTCCATATCCTTCCATGCGAGGTCCATATCCTTCCATGCGAGGTCCATATCCTTCCATGCGAGGTCCATATCCTTCCATGCGAGGTCCATATCCTTCCATGCGAGGTCCATATCCTTCCATGCGAGGTCCATATCCTTCCATGCGAGATCCATATCCTTCCATGCGAGGTCCATATCCTTCCATGCGAGGTCCATATCCTTCCATGTGAGGTCCATATCCTTCCATGTGAGGTCCATATCCTTCCATGTGAGGTCCATATCCTTCCATGTGAGGTCCATATCCTTCCATGTGAGGTCCATATCCTTTCTTATTGTGGCTTGAAGTTTGTTCCACCTCATCGGATGTCTTTTTCCATTGTCGAAGCTTGTTTCAGGCAGTTTAAACCCTTTAATTTTTAACCTGTAAATACATTCGCATTGTTTAAAAGCTTTTAAAATATGTTCATTGTATGTAATGTTAATACTGTATTTGTAATTTTTGAAATAAAAACTTTCTTGACATTGCGTTTCCTCTTGCTTTGTACTAAAAGTGTTGCTGAGGACGTGAAATGATGAGGAAGGAACTCCTCGTACAGCTGATTCTATCAAAATTGTATCAAGTTAAGAATTAATTAACATTTCAATAGCAGCTTTCTTGGGTAAAGGGGAGAGAAAGATGGGGAAGGGAGGGGGGCAGGGGCGGATCCAGGGGGGGGAGTGCAGGGGGTGCGCACCCCCCCCCCCCTTCGATCCAGGATGAGGGTGCAGGCGGTGCGAATCTGCGAAACTGTTGGACCAGGGAAGAACACATGGAACTGCAGAAACTTCCAAGAACGCACGAAATGCCGTTTCTGACGATCAATTTTTTAAAATTTCCTGGGGGAGCGCCCCCAGACCCCCCCCCCCCCCCCAGCGCTATAGTTTTATGCACTCCCCCCCCCCCCCCCTCTTCAAATTCCTGGATCCGCCCCCGGGGGGGCTGGCTAAAAGGTGTACAAATTAAAATTACCACTCATGCTCAGATAGACAGAGACTGACTGAACAATTTACTGAATCATATTTGGAATTGTATAAGGGTTTTGGAGGGTACAGTAGTTGAGGTTTGGCATGGACTTTTGTTTATGGTTGTAACTATGAATTGTGCTTGTGAGGTATATTATAAAAACGGGATCCTGGAACATTAATTTGTAATGTTGCAGTATTTTCCATCTTTGGACACACGGTGATAGCCGATCGATCTCCTGGGAGCAACCCAAAGACCCCTTACATCTAAAATGTTGACATTTGAGGTTGTTAGCCAAGGAGTGGCTGGTAGGGTGACTAACTGGATTGGAAACTGCCTTAGTGATAGGGAGAAAGGAGTGGCTGAGTGGGAGGGGGTTAATAGTGGGGTACCTCAGGGATCGGGACAGAGACCATTATTATTACCCTCGCCAGAGCAGAGGGTATTGCATTTGAGTCCGTTTGTTTGTCCGTCTGTCTGTTTGTTTGTCCGCACAGAATAAATATGATTTTCTCTGCAACCGTTGGTCCGATTGACAGGAAATTTTCACCATAGGTGCAACTCCACCTGTAGAATTTTTACGGCATAGCCCATAGGGCAAAGCCGTCTAGAACAGTGTTTGTCCGTATGTATGTATGTATGTATGTATGTCTCCTCAAACGTATACCAATCAGAGCTGAGGATCTGGTCACATGACAGGGTGATGTAATTACGTCTGATGTCATTAAGGCGGTGCGGCGGCTGACTCCACACACCGCCATTTTGATTTATATGTCATATATCATGTCATGTCATATATCGTATAACATGTCATATATCATATAACCTGTCATATATCACAATCGCCATGCTCTATCTTTACGTTTTTCATTCAGTGTGAAACGCAAGCAAACCGATTGTTAAAATGACCATGAAATATCGAAGGCATCGGTGTTGCGGCTCTTCCACAAAACAGTGCGTACCCAACCCTGTGTGGTATGTAGATTACAGTAGATCTTCCCTCAGTTCTGTAAGTAAAACATACCTCACAGATGTCTGGATTCCTCCAAATTTCTTCGTTTAATGTTATAAACAGCATTAGCGACTGTTTAAAAAGCTAATCATGTGTGTTTGTGGTTTATAATATTTTACAAGCCCAGCTACGCCGCTGTTAGACTTTCGGTCTTGTTTAATGATAATTATGATTATGTTTAATGATGTTTAATGATGATTACCTCAAAGTGCTAGACATGGCTCATTGTAAAGAACTCTCCATGGGGAATAAAATATGTTAATGATGATGCCATAGGTGCCTCCATTATGACGTCATTATTTTTGTACTCCGACAAGTACAAAACTTCATCCCATCAAGATTACATTTCTTGAGCATCATCTGGGGATAAATTGGTGGAGAAAAAAAAATGACGACGTCGTTGGTCACGTGTGTCGGCCGCCATCTTGGAAAAACTTTGCACCTCTATTTCTCCGAAAGCGCTGCATAGAAACAAGACCAAAAGTCTAACAGCGGCATCGCTGGGCTTGTTTGATACTTTATTTGAAGATAGATGTAATGACGTAGCGTGACACAAAACTGCCGCTACTTTAATATACAGGAGATATATTTTAACCTCTAGTAACTTTGCAGTCACTATGATGGGATTAGTGTTACAATTACATTTATTATAATATTAACAAAATAACTGCAGTCAAGAGCTTCCTATAGCCATGAATGAGCTTCCTACACCTCTCTACTGGCGGTTTATCCCACTCTTCTTCTGCAAACTGCTCCAGTTCTCCCAGATTTGAAGGGTGCCTTCTCCCAACTGCTGTTTTCAGATCTCCCCACAGGTGTTCAATGGGATTTAGATGTGGACTCATTGCTGGCCACTTCAGAACAGTCCAGCGTTTTGTCTTGAACCATTTCTGGGTGATTTTTTAAGTGTGTTTGGGGTTATTGTCCTGCTGCAAGACACATGACCTTCGATGGAAACCCAGCTTTCTGACAATCGGTTGAACATTGCGCTCCAAAATGCCTTCGTTATCTTACAATTTCCACGGGCCCTGTCCTAGTGTTGCAGGTGAGTGACATGGCTCGGTGGATTTTTTTCCCCCATTCATTCGCACAAATCCCATAACCATTCATACCCATTGCAATAATCAGCAAAAACACTTATTTCACCCCCCTGCAAGACCATGGCATAGATGTCATTACACGTGTGTGTGATCCTCAATTAGGCAGCGCGGAGGTACCGTACAAGCAAGATGGTGGGGGCGCTTCAGGCTGTGGTGACCGCAGTCCAAAGACAAGTCGTCTGACTTACGACTTCTTCACCCCCCCCCCCCCCCCTTTAATTATTTGCCCCGTGACAGCTGTCATCACGCCGGAGAAGTCTCCACACCAGGCTCCATTGCCTCATGGGCCGCCAGGGGTCTCCATACCGCAGGGCAGCCAACCAGACCCCATGCCGATGGGCTCCCAATTTCCAGACACCATTGGCTGCCAGGGGCAATTACCTCAGGGGGGGCCGCAGTCACAGCTCTTGCAGAGCTTGAACCCTACTTGCGGACACACACACCTTCCCCACCCACAAAATCCACAATAACATTTCCTCCCCTGCTGCCATTCAATTCTCAACACATTTCAATAAAAAGATGCCGCCATGGCCTGCTTACATGTGAATTTCCCATATTCACATTTCAATCCTCAACCACAACTCAATTTCCATCCTCATGACCACACAAAAACACGAAACCTCTACACTTAAACAAACGCCACCCACAACACACTTTGTGGCACACATTCCAATCCCACCACCAACCATGTCATCACTCTCACGCGCCCCCATTCCAAATTACTCATGTCCCAATTTATATAAGCAAGTACTGAACCTGGGGACAGTAAAGATCAAGGCACCTTACCTCAAGGGCAGGTTGTTGCAGATTGGTCGGGTCCAAGAGTGCCATCCACCCAAGCCAAATTCCAAATTTAACCATGGGGCCTATCAATTTCCCCAAATTTCTCCTTTTATCCTGGCAAGTATGTGGATCCACCTTCTCCGGTGACCTTTGCTACACTACTACCCTTGGCTATGACAGCGCTGCTCCTCTACCGTGCAAAAGCTATCGGGTAAGTTGAGCAGCCGAAACACCAACATGGCCCATGAGTGTCCATAAGGGTGCGACCCACCATCCATCCTTCGGCTCCCTGCGTGGGACACGGCTCCACTAGCCCCGGCTGGCCAATGTGGTGAGCACCTGCTGCCAACTCCGCCAATCTCAAGGCCTCGGACCTGAGGGGCACGGTCGCAGTGCATGGCATTTCCCAGCCACATCCCCTGCTCATCTCACATCCCCCAGTCCACCCACATGCAGCTCCCAGTGCCCACCCACACTTGACCATGCCCAAGGTCTAGCCGACAGCCATGCTCCACCAGGAGACTCATCCCAGAAGACACGGTCCACACACGTCGGCCACCCATAACACCACGTTGACCTACAGACTGCCCAACTACATCCCCACAACCCCATGTCCAAATATTGGCGGTGTCGCCCCCGTAGCCAGTTGAAGGCTGTGTCCTGCTACTCTATCAACTTTGTCCCAGCCTGCAACACTTTAGTCTCACACCTGGATCAATAATGGTGTCACTCTCCCCAGTGTACACCCTGGCTTCACAAAATTCACCCTTAAATTTTGCATCTAACCCTCAGATTACTCATGCCAATTTTTCCACATTTCACTATTTTCACCAAAGAAGCGTGCTTCTCCATACATTTGCCAGCCGAGCATGGCCCCGTATGCTCGGCTTGTTCCAATTTCCCGATTCATCAATCCCATGACTCTCTTCCCAAGTAGAGAGTCCACAAATCACAACAGATCATCTGTGGAAGACCATGCTCACACCATCACATTCCACAGATGCCCCAATGGTTGCCCAATGGGCTATAATCCATTCCTATCCATGCGGTTCGACCCACGTCCATAGACCATCACGGCATGGCAGGTCATCACATGCTGGTTGTCCCAGAGTCTCAGGAAGAGGCTGTCGGCCCACATGCCCGGGCGGTCACCACATCAGACCCTTGTTGGCCGTCCGTGTTGCCACCACCAAAGCACGGCCTACAACACCTCCCCCTAGTGGCCCTCATGATACACCACACCAGGTGTCTGTGAGAAACCACCCTGGACCCCCGGAGGTCTTAACCCCCACCCGGGCTCGGCAACCCTGTCGGCCCGAGACACTCGCTCGGGCGGCGCCCCAATGGACAAGGGACGCCACACTCCACCAGACCCCGCTTGGGGCCCAGGTCGTACCACGACACCCATGGTTGGACCCCACATCCAAATCTCGCCAGCACAGCCCCCCAGCTGGCTGGCAAGACCCAATTTCCAAAGGGGCAACTTTTCACCGAGGCCGGCCCCAATGACCTCTCCTGGTCCAAATCCCGCAGCCTCGGGTTGTTCTGCCCCTCCCTGCAGCTGTTCCAAATTAATTATGGGGACCAGTTTCTCCGAGGCTCTATCTCCTGACTCTTCCATGTCCAAATCCAGCTCGGAGCCAAACCCCCCCCCCTGCTGGGTATGCAATTACGGAGCCTCTGGTGCCCAAATGTGGCTCGTGGTGAGAATCTCCTCGGCCACCTTAACTTCCTCAACCGACCGACTCACCTCATCCCCCATGCTCTGTTGGACCTCAGCAACCTCTTTCTCGACGAGACTGTTGTAGTGAAATTATACCAAGGTGAACCCAGGGTGTGCTCGCTTCAAAAGGGGCGTCTATAAGACCCGGGACAACCGGGGCACACGGACACTCCAGCGGAACTCACTGTGACATAGTCCTGTAGTTTGAATGGTATGTACGCCCCTAAATGCTGCGCTAACTGTCCTCTCTATTGGACCATTGCCATATTGAATCGACCATTGCTCATGAAATACTCTGATTTTAATGCCTGTTGCATGAATGTATTTTTTACAGGATGTACTTCAGATCTAAATGATATTAAACCTACCCAGAGGTCAAGTCGTGTCTGAGCTTGATTTTCACGACATTTAATATCATGTAGATCGCCGGAATGGCTGACCACAAGATGATCGTGGTACCGATTCTCGGAGCCGACTCTCAAGCTGAGGGATCAGCATCGGAGTTCACACACTGGCTCAAAACGCTGGAGAATTACTTTGCTGCTCACGAAACAGAGCCCACCGCTGCGATGAAGCTGTCCGTGTTACAGTCGAAGGTCTATCACACCGTTTTCCGGAACATTTCTCGATTTGAGACGTACGCTACGGCTCTGGCCGAGCTGAAGCGCCTATACGTAAAGACACGGAGCGCTGTGCACGGCCGGCATCAACTCTCCCAGCGGCGACAACAACCATCTGAATCGATCGATCACTTCGCGCAGGAGTTGCGCTACCTGTTGGCGGACTGCGTGCAGGACGTCCGGACCCACGAGCAAGTGCAGGACGACTTGCTCCGAGATTCATTCATCTCCGGAATTAATTCTGGAGTCTTGCGGCTCCGACTCCTGGAGGTCGCGGATCTGACATTTACGGAGGCACTACGGCTGGCACGCGTATATACAGATGCCCGAGAACAATCCACCGCATATGATCACCCACGAGTCGTGGCGGGGACCTCGCAACTCGCGCGACCGGAGAGGGCTACCGCCGAGGATACGGAGGAGGACCCGACCACCACGGCCGAGTCTCCGGGAGCTCCTGAAGCGGACTCCGCTTCCGGCCTCACTGCTGCCGCCGCTGCCCGGCCACGGCCTGACCGGTATGCAAAATGTTATTTTTGCGGGAATCGGCAGCACCCTCACTCTGAATGCCCGGCCCGGGAGGCTACATGCCACCAAGGGCCATTTTGCAAAGGTCTGCAGGAAGGCCGCTCGGGGCACGCGTCCCCGCGCGACCTTGAATGGGCTCATCGCGGAGCCAACGGATCGAGCGCCGGACGGGGCGCCTCACTCGGCTTTGATGAGCCGCTCTCCTTCTCGCGGGCCTCTGGCTGCACGCCCGACCTTGGTGAGATACACCGGGCCGCCGAAACAAATGGCGCGAACGCGACCGGCCGCAGCGCGACCGACCTTGACTGGCGTTCGAACGCCTACTTCAAACAAGCGACATGCTCCTGCTTTGGAAACTCCTCTCGATGTGCGGCAAACGCAGCACGTGACTCGAGCGCCATCTGACGGCGGCTCTTACGAATTACATGCACCCACTTTAGCATATGAATCTGCAGGCGGCAGAGATCTTTCTCACGTGACTCGAGCGCCATCTGGCGGCGGCTCTTACGACCTACACACACCCACTCTAGCAAATGAATCTGCTGATGAGCCAACTGACTTCAATGCTCCTGCTGAGGCCCAACCTGCCGACGCTGCCCGAAGGATTGCAGCTGGCGTGGGATCCACCCGCGAGGTGCGATCTTCTCGCCCGGCCGGTACAATACCTGCCGGGTCTGCCGGCCTTGCGCAGGCCATCATTCCGCTCACTGTCGCGGGCGTTTTTGCGCAAGCTTTGATTGACACGGGGTCCACAGATAGTTTTATCGATCAGCGACTCGTGCATCAACATGGGTGGCCGGTTCTCGGGACAACCCGCCGGATCTTCATGGCCTCTCAGGGACTTCGGTTGAGCACAAAAGGGGCGTGTCGATTGAAACTTGTGATAAAGGGACGCACGTTCCCGGACGTGTATCTCATGGTATTACCTGCTTTATGCGCTGACGTTCTGTTAGGACTTGATTTCCTTAAGCGGCATGGACGTTTGGAAATAGACTTCGGTGGGCCGGACACGCTCGCTGTGTGCGCCCTCG
Source organism: Myxine glutinosa (assembly GCF_964187855.1). Classification (NCBI taxonomy): domain Eukaryota; kingdom Metazoa; phylum Chordata; class Myxini; order Myxiniformes; family Myxinidae; genus Myxine; species Myxine glutinosa. Next base: position 97,801,477 of record NC_136272.1, read on the forward strand.
CTCAAATGGACATGGAGCCTCTCTCACTGTTCCCCAACCTGACCACTGATTGTACCCCTGTAGCCGTCAAATCGCGGCGCTACTCTCGCGCGGACGCGCAATTCATTGCGGAAGAAACGGCCCTGCTCTTAAAGGACGGTATTATAGAACACAGTAGGTCACCGTGGCGGGCCCAGTCTTAGTGGTGCGGAGTGAGGCCCACCGCCGGCGCATGGTAATCGACTATTCGCAGACGATTAATCGTTTTACACAGCTGGATGCCTACCCCTTACCGGGGATGGACGCCCTGGTACGCCAGGTGGCCCTGTATTCCGTTTATAGCACTCTCGATCTGCGTAGTGCGTATCATCAAGTCCCCATCTCTAGGGCTGATCGCGTCTTTACAGCCTTTGAATCGGGTCAGCGGTTGTACCAGTTCACGCGACTCCCCTTTGGGGTAACTAACGGAGTCACTTGTTTTCAGAGGGCTATGGATGACCTCGTTGCGAAGGAGAATTTGACCGATGTCTTTGTCTATCTGGACAATCTTACGGTTTGTGGGTATGACCAGGAGCATCACGACGCTAATCTGAAACGCTTCCTCGAGGTCGCGCGGAAATATCGCCTAACCATGAATGCGGCTAAGTGTCGATACTCTCTACGCACGGTAGACCTTTTGGGGTACACCGTGACCCATGGCTCCGTCTCTCCGGATAAGGAGCGTCTGCGCCCTTTGCTCGATATGGCTCCGCCTAGCGATCGGGCTTCGCTGAAACGCGCTCTAGGGCTGTTCGCCCACTATTCAAAGTGGGTGCAAAATTTCTCCGTGAAGCTCCGCCCCCTCATGGCCTGCGACACTTTCCCCATGGGCCCGGCCGCCCTGGCGGCCTTCGAGGGCCTTAAAGTCGACATCGCTGGCGCCGCTGTCGCGACGATTGACGAGAGTGCCTCTTTTGTTTTGGAGAGTGATGCCTCAGATCATGCGATAGCGGCGACTCTCTCCCAAGGGGGCCGCCCTGTGGCTTTCTTCTCGCGGACTCTCTCCTCCGCCGAGCGGAGGCATTCGTCTGTCGAAAAGGAAGCGTACGCGATCGTTGAATCAATTCGGCGATGGCGGCCGTATCTGCTTGGGCGGTGTTTCCAAATCGTCACGGACCAACAGAGCATTGCGTTTATGTACGACACCTTACATGCTCAGCGCATTAAGAATGAGAAAATCACCCGATGGCGTATCGAACTCGCCGACTTCTGCTACACCATCAAATACCGCCCGGGGAAGGATAACCTGGTCGCTGACGCCTTATCGAAGCCGGCCACTTGCGCGGGGGTTGTAACTTTGGAGGGGCTGCGCACTTTGCACGGCACTATGTGTCATCCCGGGGTAACGCGCTTCGCGCATTTTGTGCGTGAGGGCAATCTGCCGTACTCGATTGAGGACATCCGCCGCATCTGCCGTGATTGCGCGATCTGTGCGGAACTCAAACCGCGTTTTTATAACCCTCCTATGGGGACACTCGTTAGGGCTACTAGACCGTGGGAGCGCTTGGCGATGGACTTCAAAGGGCCGCTGCCAATGTCGAGCAACTCTCGCTATCTGCTCACTATCGTCGATGAGTATTCACGATTCCCCTTTGCTTACACGTGCGGGGATATGTCGGCTGCCACGGTTCTTCGGTGCCTGCAGAATTTGTTTTCTATGTTCGGGTATCCGGCCTACGTGCATACCGATCGGGGTGCGGTGTTCCTGTCCCAGGAGGTGAGGGGCTACTTGCTCCAGCATAATGTCGCTTCGAGCTACACCACCCCGTACCGGCCCCAAGCGAATGGGCAGATCGAACGCTTTAATGGGATTATATGGAGGGCCGTCATGCTAAGCCTCCGGACCCTCGGCCGAGGCCTCGATAAATGGGCGTGGTCGCTACCTGCCGCTCTAAACTAGATCCGGGCTCTCCTATGTACTGCCACCAACCAGACTCCTCACGAACGACTGTTCCACCACCCTAGAAGCTCCGGCAGTATCCAATCTTTACCCAGCTGGCTCGCTGAACCGGGGCCCGCCTATCTCAAACGAGCGGTTCGCGCAAGCAAGTACGACCCCCTTGTTGACAAGGTGCAGGTCCTCCAGGCTAATCCCGAGCATGCTCGCGTGTTAACGGCGGATGGCCGCGAGTCTACTGTCTCCGTACGCCATCTCGCCCCATGTGGGGACGACGACAGGGATATCGACGAACCCGTCTATGAGTCTATGGACTCTACCGAAGCTTCCCCTATGGAACTACCACCGTTACTTCCGTCGTTCCCCACTCCCGTCCCCGAAGGCGCTGGGGCGCCCCCTCCGACTCCCACCTCCGGCGGCTATTCCGACGCGGAGGACTCCGGGCTTGGGGACGCCGTGCCCGGTAGATTCCGAACACGAACTGGCAGGGAAGTTCGCCGCCCCGACCGCTACGGGTGGACCGACTGACGTGGATTGACGTGACCCATTCGATTATTGCTGATGCTTGCTTGCAACCTGCCGAGCGGCAGTATAGTTCTAACGGCGGGGAAAATGTAGTGAAATTATACCAAGGTGAACCCAGGGTGTGCTCGCTTCAAAAGGGGCGTCTATAAGACCCGGGACAACCGGGGCGCACGGACACTCCAGCGGAACTCACTGTGACATAGTCCTGTAGTTTGAATGGTATGTACGCCCCTAAATGCTGCACTGACTGTCCTCTCTATTGGACCATTGCCATATTGAATCGACCATTGCTCATGAAATACTCTGATTTTAATGCCTGTTGCATGAATGTATTTTTTACAGGATGTACTTCAGATCTAAATGATATTAAACCTACCCAGAGGTCAAGTCGTGTCTGAGCTTGATTTTCACGACAACTGTCACAGCTGTCCAGCCGCTGGGTCAAATAAATTTACATCCCCATCCCCAATCAATTCTGGCCCCAACAGGCCTTCATCAATAAATACCCGGTCCGGTTCCGTCACACGGACCTCCAATATCTTTACCCCCTGTCGCTACGCACCACCACCCTGGTGCTGCAGAAATTCAAATTCTGCCCCCTGTTGGTGCATTGTGACATCCACTCGGCCCCGATAGCCTTCCAGGTCTACATTCTTCAAACATTCCCCATTAGCTTCTGAATCTGCTCTCTCGTGTGCCCCAAGCGTATCAGCTCAAAAATTAACTCAGAAAACGATTTAAATTTAACGACGCGCTGTTTGCAGCTCACACACCCAATCGACTATTTAAAATATTATCGCCTCGGTACTATGACAATTTAAAGTCCGAATGCTGGGCGCAATTCACACCCAGCCGGTGTCGATCTCACACCCTCGGACACCGAGTGTCCAGTCGAGTCCGGATCCCTTACTCCTGACACCAAATGTCGTGTGATTCCCCTCGGTGAAGACCGGGAAATCACGAATAGCCAAAGCGAGTTTCAACTCCGAGGCGACGATCAAATGCGGACTCACGATCTATGCGGTGGAAGAACGAAGAAGAAGAAGCTGGAAAGCCTTACCTGGTCGATCATGCCGGCAGTTCCCGAAGCTGCAAAAATAACTCAAACGGGAACACGGGTTAAACTGTACAGGGAAAATAATACAAGGGTTTATTAACAGAAATGCCGATAAATAAAACTCGCCGGTAAAAACTATGTTCTTAATTTGGGATCCCACACACCAGACTTGCACACAGACACCGGGATCGAAGACCGTGGGAAAGGAGTGGGGGGTGTGTTGGATTATTGACTTAGCCCCGATCACTGGTGAAACCTCGTCAGGGTCGTCAAAGTTGTCCGGGGTGCCGACGACGTTGCGCGCATTGGCGGGAACCACCGCTCCTGCGCTGCTAGGCCTCAGTACGTCCTCTTCACCTGGCGTCGTCCACACTGTTGCTCGCGCGGTCCGAAAACGTGAAGGAAAAGGAATGGATTCGTCAGCACATGACCATCTTCCACCAACGCTCGGAAGGGAATGGTACGAGAAGCAAGGGAGGCGTAGTGACAAAATAAAACAAAGGGGGCAGGCAAGGCAAGAGAACCAGAGCGCAAGAGAACAAAATGTCGCCCAGCACCTTATTTTCCGTCCCGTCGTCTGACGTCATCCGTGCTTCACCAATGCCCGCAGGACACAACTCCAATGCCTCGCTCTCCACCTATCACACACAGTCCGCCCTTCGACGTCATCGGCGTGCCCTGCCAATCAGCGTGCAGTTCGTCTTTGTGACGCAATCCGCCTGTCAATCAAAACCTCCTGCCCAATCATGATCCTCCTGGGCGTGGATCTCGGCCTGCCTGCGCGATGTGTGCCTTCCAAGGTGGTGTAATGGGTGACGAAGCTTCCTTCTGGGCTTCCAGTGGTTTTATTATTTGAATGCTGTTAAATGGGGGATTCCTGACTTGTATCTAAATGCGGTGCCATAAAGGATAATGGGATAACTCACTGAGGCTTAACGAACAGGGGAATTAACATAATCCATCAACTAGTTAACACAAGGGCCATCCTCGTATGACCACGGAGATACACTCACCTGACATTCGGCTAAACAGGTCCCTGACTTATGTTCATCGAAGTGGTTTTTTCTATCCACGATCATTGGAGCACCTACCTATGCAGATCTACCTGAATCTATATATCACTACCCCAAAATTCATAACAATACATTAGATAAACAGACAAAATCCGATGATTCTCAGTTGCATAAGTATTTAAACCCTTTGCTTAATTTACCCAAAATCAGTTCAGGAGCACATTATTTGTATGAAAGTTTACAAAATAAGTGTAATAGGTTTCACCTGTATGTAATCAGTGGTTTTACTTCAAAATTAAGCTTCTCCACTTTTCTAAGGAGTTTTAAGGAGGAACTCACTTGGTCAACCAACAAGGTCAACATGAAGGCCAAGGGGAGCTTTCCAAAGAAGTCAGACATAAAGTGGTGGAACAGCATCGTTCAGGAGAGGGTTATAAGATTTCAAAATCACTCATTATCCCTTTGAATAGGGTGAAATCCATCAATAAGAAGTGGAAGACGTATCATACCACCAAGAATCTACCCATATCAGGTCTCCCATCCAAACTCAGCAGCCAGACAAGCAGGAAACTGGTTCGGGATGTCACTGTAAATCCAACAATGACTTTGAAAGATCTGCAAGGCTCTAGGTCTGAGATTGGGGTCAGTGCTCATCAATCAATAATATCCTGTTCCCTTCACTAAGCAGGCCTCTATGGGCAAGTGGCAAGAAAGAAGCCATTACTGAAAAAGACGTATCTAAAAGCTCCTTGGAGTTTACAGAAAAAGCAGCCTCATGAAACTGCAGGCATGTAGAGAAAACTTTTGTGACCAGACGAGACAAAAATTAAACTTTTTGGCCTAAATTTAGTGCTGCGTTTGAAGCAAACCGAACACTGCACATCATCCAGTCAACACCATCACTTCTGACAAGCATGTTGGTGGTAGCATCATGTTGTGGGGCTGCTTTTAGTCAGCAGGGACTGCCAAGCTTGTCAGGATTGAAGGGACAATGGATGGTGCAAAGTACAGGAGAATCCTTGATGAAAACCTGCTTGAGTCAGCCATGAATCTGAAACTGGGTAGGAGGTTCACATTTCAGCAGGACAATGATCTGAAGCACAAAGGTAAAGCCACACTGGAGGGGGGGAATAAGAAGAGAATAAATGTTCTTGAGTGGCCCAATCAAAATCCTGAATTGAACCCAATTGAACATTTATGGTGAGACTTGGAGATTGCAGCCCATCGACGATCCCCATCAAACTTTGCAGAACTATAGCAATTTTCACCTGACTAGGGCATGCCCGTACTATATATAAGCTAGGACGTGCCCGTACGTGGGTGCCCGTTCCTTGCCAAAAAAAAAAAAAAAAAAATTTGTGTAGGGGTGTGTGTGTGTAAACATCCTAGGGCGTGCCCGTACGTGGGTGCAAAAAAACATGCGTGCAAACAACAACAACAACAAAAAAACTTTGAAACCACGTGGCAGTAACGACCACAGAACCCCCCCCCCTCTATTTACATGAATGGTTTGGTCCATTCGCAACGACCACAGAACCCCCCCCTCTATTTACATGAAATGGTTTGGTCCAAAGCGAACGGCTTGCGGTGTTTGGTAAAGAAATCGCCATAGCTCGGTAACTACTTGTCCGATTAATTTCAAACCTTGAAAAGGCACATCCTCGGGTCCCCAGCAATATACCTGGCAAGTTTAAAGTATATCGGACCGGTAGTTGTCGAGAAACAGCGGTCACAGACAAACATACATACATACATACATACATACATACAAACATACAAACATACAAACATACACACAGAGATTACTGGAATTATAGATACTAGGGCATGCCCGTACTATATATAAGCTAGGACGTGCCCGTACGTGGGTGCCCGTTCCTTGCCAAAAAAAAAAAAAAAAAAAAATTTGTGTAGGGGTGTGTGTGTGTAAACATCCTAGGGCGTGCCCGTACGTGGGTGCAAAAAAACATGCGTACAAACAACAACAACAAAAAAAAACTTTGAAACCACGTGGCAGTAATGACCACAGAACCCCCCCCCCCCTCTATTTACATGAATGGTTTGGTCCATTCGCAACGACCACAGAACCCCCCCCTCTATTTACATGCAATGGTTTGGTCCATTCGCAACGCCAAAGCGAACGGCGAACGGCTAAATCGCCATAGCTCGGTAAGTACTTGTCCGATTAATTTCAAACCTTGAAAAGGCACATCCTCGGGTCCCCAGCAATATACCTGGCAAGTTTAAAGTATATCGGACCCGTGGTTGTCGAGAAACAGCGGTCACAGACAAACAAACAAACGTACAAACGTACAAACAAACACACAGAGATTACTGGAATTATAGATAGACTAGGGCATTGCCCGTACTATATCTATATCTAAAATTATATCCCCCCCCTCTATTTACATGAAATGGTTTGGTCCAAAGCGAACGGCTTGCGAGTACGGTGACAATCCCCCCCCCCTCTATTTACATGCAATGGTTTGGTCCAAAGCGAACGGCTTCCGGAGTTTGGTAAAGAAATCGCCATCGCGTGCACAAACGCGCAGGAAAGCGAATGAATCGCAAATTCGTTTTTATTAGTTGTAAAACATAGTTTAACGCCAACATAGTTTGCAAACGTGAAATAAATGAATACGCTCTCAAATGTGCCATCCGAGGCAGAGTGTGCCCGCCACGTTCGGCACACGCGATCGTTCGCTGCTCTCTGATTGGTTGAATCGTTTTTTGGACATAGCTCGGTAAGTAATTGTCCGATTAATATGAAACCTTGAAAAGGCACATCCTCGGGTCCCCAGCAATATACCTGGCAAGTTAAAAGTATATCGGACCCGTGGTTGTCGAGAAACAGCGGTCACAGACAAACGTACAGACAGACAGAGATTACTGGAATTATAGATAGACTAGGGCATGCCCGTACTATATATATGCCCGTACTATATATCTATCTAAAATTATATCCCCCCCCCTCTATTTACATGAAATGGTTTGGTCCATTCGCAACGCCAAAGCGAACGGCGAACGGCTTGCGAGTACAGTGACAATCCCCCCCCTCTATTTACATGAAATGGTTTCGTCCATTCGCAACGACCACAGAACCCCCCCCTCTATTTACATGGAATGGTTTGGTCCATTCGCAACGCCGGCACACGCGATCGTTCGCTGCTCTCTGATTGGTTGAATCGTTTTTTGGACATAGCTCGGTAAGTAATTGTCCGATTAATATGAAACCTTGAAAAGGCACATCCTCGGGTCCCCAGCAATATACCTGGCAAGTTAAAAGTATATCGGACCCGTGGTTGTCGAGAAACAGCGGTCACAGACAAACAAACGTACAGATGTACAGACGTACAGACAGAGATTACTGGAATTATAGATAGACTAGGGCATGCCCGTACTATATATATGCCCGTACTATATATCTATCTAAAATTATATCCCCCCCCCCCTCTATTTACATGAAATGGTTTGGTCCATTCGCAACGCCAAAGCGAACGGCGAACGGCTTGCGAGTACAGTGACAATCCCCCCCCTCTATTTACATGAAATGGTTTCGTCCATTCGCAACGACCACAGAACCCCCCCCCCTCTATTTACATGGAATGGTTTGGTCCATTCGCAACGCCGGCACACGCGATCGTTCGCTGCTCTCTGATTGGTTGAATCGTTTTTTGGACATAGCTCGGTAAGTAATTGTCCGATTAATATGAAACCTTGAAAAGGCACATCCTCGGGTCCCCAGCAATATACCTGGCAAGTTAAAAGTATATCGGACCCGTGGTTGTCGAGAAACAGCGGTCACAGACAAACAAACGTACAGACAGAGATTACTGGAATTATAGATAGACTAGGGCATTGCCCGTACGTGGGTGCCCGTTCCTTGCCAAAAAAAAAAAAAAACGCTACCCGTACGCTCTACCCCGCCCGTACGCCCGTAAACAAAAAATAACAACGCTCTTCGCTTCCGCCCTTCGCTCTGACTGAATTGGGAGAAATAATGCGCATAAGAAATCGAATTACGTACCGTAATGGCGGTCAGCTCGTAACGCGCACACTGTCCGGAAGTTCGCATATCGCATATCTATCTATCTATCTATTAATGCCCATTTATTCAATTATCGCCAACGTATTTTGGCTTTTTGCAATTTAATCGCAAGGAAAAGTAGAAAGAGAAGAGGGAAAAAAAGAAAAGCCTTGCCTTGCTGCAAACAGCTGCTGCAAACAACAACAACATGGAAGGCTGCACTGTCCGGAAGTTGGCATATCGCAGTTACGATTATTTTAGTGTTAATGGCCAATTATTCAATTAGCGCCAACGTATTTTGGCTGTTTGCAATTTAATCGCAAGGAAAAGTAGAAAGAGAAGAGGGAAAAAAAGAAAAGCCTTGCATTAACGCATTAACGCTTGCATTGCATTAACGGTTCGGCACACGTGATAGCTCGCTGCTCTCTGATTGGTTGAAGCGTTTTTTGGACATAGCTCGGTAGGTACTTGTCCGATTAATTACAAACCTTGAAAAGGCACATCCTCGGGTCCCCAGCAATATACCTGGCAAGTTTCAAGTATATCGGACCCGTGGTTGTCGAGAAACAGCGGTCACAGACACACAGACACACAGACAGACACACAGAGATTGCTGGAATTATAGATAGATGAATGGGTAAAGATATCACCATGTCACTGTGCAAAGCTGGTCGAGATCAACCAATATATAGGGTATGGGGATAATGGCAGGACTTGTGGGTAGTTTTTGTATGGATGGGTAATGGATAATGGGGTTGGTGCAGCGTAGACATGATGGGCCAAAGGACCTCCTCCTGCGCCAAAGTTCCTTATGTGTAACGTTTTCCCACCAACTTGCTCGTTCATCCTTGGGAAGCAATCACCCCCATGATGTGCAGAAAATCGTCTCTATTTCAACAGGTACGAGATATTTCGTTGAGCAGAATTGTAATCATCATTCGCTGTTCCACCACCTTTATTTCACTCACTCCCATCTTGCTTTTGAGCACCGATTTAAACCAGGAAACAGGTGCTTATGGACGTAGTTTATGCTTCTACTTCGTCCACCTCTGCCGCCGAAGGTGGACGGGTGTTATGTTTTCGCCTCTGTCCGTTTGTCTGTGAGCACTATATCTCAAAAGGATATGCATGGATTCGGACAAAACTTGGTGGACAGCTTGGTTGTGTGACAAGGACGAAATGATTCAATTTTGGTGAAGATCCGGATCGGATAATTTTTTAATGAGGAGGATCGAGGGAGGTGTGAATGCGTGGAGGAGGGTGGAGGAAATAATGGCAGACAGAAAGATATCAAGGAAATTGAATTGAAAAGTTATCATTTAGTGTGTAATGCCACCCTACCTTTCCAGTCTGAAGAGGGTGGCATTGACAGAGAGCCCAACGGAGGCTGCAGGTTTGTGGGAACAAGTGGGTCAGGAGGATTGTGGGAGTGAAGAGGGTGGATGGATGAACTGAGAGAGGTGATTGGTGTGTGGATGAGCTTGATGGGGAGATTGGTGAAATGCCGGTGAGATGGGCTGGACACGGTGTGCATGGGAGAAGTGAGAATGGCAAAGATGGCGGATAGGTTGAGGGAACAAGGTAGGAGGAAAAGAGGTTGAGATGGGAGGATTGTGTGAAGAGGGATATCAGGAATGTGCGGGTGGTTGGTGGGTGTAGAGAGTTGGATGAGGACAGTGGGGAGTGGGAGAGCATCGTGGTCGAGGCAGGGCAGGAGTTTGGTGCTATTGGAGCACACACCTTACAAAGGGAAGGGTAGAAGAAGATTTTTCACCATTTAGTTGTAAGTCCAAAAACTACATGTGGCACGATATTTCAAAAAGTTATGGACGAATTGGTGGATGAGTTTGGTGGGTGACAAGAACAAGCCGATTCGATTTTGGTTCAGGTCCGGATCCAGATCTGTCCTATCAGTGGGAAACAATTTGCAACATGTTCATCCTGGCGGAGGTATGTGCTCTACCGAGTGCCGCCGTTCTACTTCCCGCTTTATTATCCTGCGCTCGCGAAGCGAAAAGCGGGGTTAAGCCTTCATGTGCGTACGTGTACGGTGTGCCGTACGTGTCTGCATTTTAAAAATTCATTTTCTCAGCAACCGTTGGTCCGATTGACACGAAATTTTCACCTTAGGAGGGCCTCCTCCTTCAGAATATTTTTAATGATAATCATGACGTCAGCGGTCATGTGGTACAGGCGCCATCTTGGAAAAACCGAAAAATGTTGCACCTCTATCTCCAAAACCACTGCATGGAAAAAATTGAAACATGGCTCATTGTAAAGAACTACATATGGGGAATCGGTGCTGTTAACGATGACGTCATTGGTGCCATAATTATGACGTTGTAGCGGCTACCGCTGGGTTTTCACAATCGCCTTGCACCTATCAAGGACGCGGAGCGATCACCATGCCGGGCTCGTCCAGGACGCCCGGGCAGGCTCGCCCTCAACTTGCCAGGCCGCAGCCAGGACGCTGGGCCACGCCCCCTCTCGCTTTTCCTGGGCAAACGCTCCGGGATAATATGTATATATATTGCTGCCCGATAAACGGGCTTTTCAGAGTGCCTGAGTGTTTGGTTTGATTAAAGCAACTCGGATGAATTCCAGCTTTTTGTCGCGTCCATTCTTCCGATCGACGTGGGAGCCCTAGCTCCTTCATTGGTGACCTACCGACATGGACACGGCAGTCGCCCTTAAACTGCCTACCTTCTGGGAGGCTCACGCGGCGGTTTGGTTCGCACAGGCGGATTCCCTGTTCGCCCTGCGAGGCATCACGGCCGACGACACCCGCTTCCACCATGTGGTAGCAGCGCTCGGTTCGGCCACCGCGGCCCGCGCCCTGAGCCTCCTCGAGAGCCCGCCAGCCGCTGACAAATACGGCGCGATTAAGAAGCTTCTCCTCGACGCTTTCGCCCTCCCATCGGCGGAACGCGCACGGCGCCTGCTCGACCTGCCCGAGCTCGGCGACACGCGCCCTTCCGAGCGAATGGACTACATGCTTTCACTGCTCGGCGAGCACTCTCCGGCATTCCTGTTCCGGGAGCTGTTCCTCCGTCAGCTGCCTAACCCGGTACGCCTCGCCCTGGCAAGCACGACGATCACAGATCCCCGGGCCCTTGCCAGAGAAGCCGACAAGATCTCCGCCGCAGGACAGCGCATCGCAGCGGCGACATGGGACCCACCGCCGTCTGACGCAACACCCATGGCGCCCGAGCACCCGGCACGGTCGACGACCGAACTGCCGACGCAATTGGCGGCCGCTACACCGAGCCGACCACCTCCAGCACGACGACCGGGGCCTCCACCTGACCAAGCGTGGTGTTACTATCATGCCAGGTTTGGACAGAAGGCCCGGACATGCCGGCCCCCGTGCACCTTCGGCAGGCCGGGAAACGGCCGGGCCGGCGTTCATTACCAGCCATGAGCGCCGGCCACACGGGCAACTTACTGTTCATCACGGATAAAGCGTCCAGACGGCGCTTCCTGTGCGACACCGGCGCCCAACTGAGCGTCATACCCGCCTCTGACCAGGACAGGCAATCCGCGGTTTGCGGCCCCTCCTTGGTTGCAGCCAACGGATCGACCATCCGTCCGCACCTTCGGCCCGCGCAACGTCACCCTCTGCTTCGGCGGCCAACGCTTTGCTTGGACGTTTGTAACCGCAAACGTGCCCATGGCTCTGCTAGGCGCCGACTTCCTCTGCGCACACGGACTGCTGGTGGACGTCCAACGGCGTCGTTTAATCAACGCCGAAACCTTCAGCTCCCTGGTATGCACATTGAGCAGCTCCGCGCCGACCGAGCTGGCATGCGCCGTCCCGGCGGCGAACGAGTTTGCTCGCCTGCTCACGGAGTTCCCGGCCCTCACGTGGCCGACGTTTTCGGCCGTCGCAGTACGGCATGGGATCGAGCACCAGATACCAACCACGGGCCCGCCGGTCTATGCCAGGGCCCGCCGCCTCGACCCAGCCAAGCTCGCCGTGGCGAAGGCCGAATTCGACGCGTTGGAGCACCTCGGCATCGTGCGGCGCTCCGATAGCGCGTAGGCCTCGCCACTGCACATCGTGCCAAAGCCGGGGGGTGGATGGCGCCCGTGTGGCGACTACCGCCGTCTCAATGACGCTACCACCCCCGACAGGTACCCGATCCCGCATATCCAAGACTTCTCCGCCCGTCTGGCGGGACGGGTCATTTTTTCGAAAATTGATCTCATACGGGGATATCACCAGGTACCTGTCAGGGCGGCCGACGTCCCTAAAACAGCAGTCATCACGCCGTTCGGCTTATTCGAATTCTTGCGGATGCCGTTTGGTCTCAAGAACGCGGCTCAGGCGTTCCAGCGCTTGATGGACGGCGTGCTGCGTGACCTGCCGTTCCTTTTCGTTTACCTGGACGACATCCTCGTCGCCAGCACGTCCCGGGCCGAGCACCTCCTCCACCTCCGAACACTGTTCGGGCGCCTCAGCGAGCACGGCCTCATCGTCAACCCGGCCAAATGCCACTTCGGCACGACGGCCGTTGATTTTTTGGGCCACCACATCACCAAGAACGGGGCCGTGCCGCTGCCAACCAAGGTCGAGGCCATCACCACGTTCCCGCGTCCCCGCACCATAAAGGCCCTGCAGGAATTCCTGGGAATGGTGAATTTTTATCACCGCTTCATGCCCCGCGCTGCTCAACTCATGCGGCCCCTCCACGAAGCCCTCCGGGGCAAGCCGGCCAAGCACGACATCGCCTGGTCCACAGCAATGGATGCGGCCTTCCAAAGCTCAAAGCGGGCCCTCGCCGACGCAACACTGCTCGCTCACCCGGTGCTCAACGCTCCCATCGCCCTCACCACGGATGCCTCCGACTACGCGGTGGGCGCCGTACATGAGCAATGGGTGAACGGGGTTTGGCAGCCACTCGCTTTTTTCAGCCGGCAGCTCCGGCCGAACGAGCTCAAATACAGCACGTTTGACCGGGAGCTCCTCGGCCTACACCTGGCCGTCCGCCATTTCCGCCACCTCCTGGAGGGCCGACCTTTCACGGCGATCTTCGACCACAAGCCGTTGGTTTACGCCATGGCCAAGGTCACGGAGCCGTGGTTGGCCCGCCAACAGCGCCACCTCTCCGCCGTGTCGGAGTTTACCACGGACATCCGGCACGTCGCCGGCAAAAACAACGCCGTGGCCGACTGTCTTTCCCGGGCCAGCGCGAACGCGGTCCACCTGGGCGTGGACTTTGCGCTTATGGCGGTGGACCAAACCACCGACACCACGGTGCAAGCCCTCCGGGCGGCGGACACGGGCCTCCGCCTGGCCGACATCCCCTTCGCGGACACTGCCCTGCTCTGCGACGTCTCCCAAGGCCAGCCTCGCCCCATCGTGCCCGTCACCTGGCAACGCCGCCTCTTCGCCTCCCTCCACGGCCTTTCCCACCCGGGCCGGAAAGCTTCCCAGAAGCTGGTGTCGGCGCGATTCGTCTGGCACGGCCTTCGTCGGGACGTCCGCGATTGGACCAGCACCTGCACGGCCTGCCAACGGGCCAAGGTCCACCGACACACCCAGGCCCCGCTGGCACCTTTCACCGTGCCCGAACGACGTTTCGACCACGTCAACGTGGATCTGGTGGGCCCCCTCCCCCTGTCACGGGGGTTCACACACCTGCTCACCATGGTGGACAGGACCACCAGGTGGCCGGAGGCCGTTCCCCTCATCTCCACCACCACCGCCGACGTGGCGCAGGCTTTCATCGCCACCTGGGTCGCCCGCTGCGGCGCACCGGCGGACATCTCATCAGACCGCGGACCACAGTTCACCTCCGAGCTGTGGGGCGCGGTCGCCCGCAACCTGGGGGTCAAGCTCCACTGTATTACGGCCTACCACCCCCAAGCAAACGGGTTGTGCGAGCGATTCCACCGCTCCATGAAGGCCGCGCTCATGGCCGGCCTTCAAGACGGCGGTTGGGCCGACCGGCTGCCGTGGGTCCTTTTGGGCCTCCGCACGGCCCCCAAGGAGGACCTCCAGGCATCCACCGCCGAGCTTGTCTATGGCCAGGCGCTACGCGTCCCGGGCGAATTCGTGCCCGACGCTACCAGTCCCTGGTCCGCAGCTCACCAGCGCTCGGACCTCCAGGAGGCCGCCCGACGGTTTGCCCCCGTGCCAACATCCCACCACAGTGACCCCCAGTCCTACGTCCCACCAGCACTTCGCACAGCGGAGTATGTTTTTGTGCGTCACGACGCACATCGGGGGCCACTCCGGCCGCCGTACGACGGGCCCTTCCGGGTGCTGCGACGGGACGACAAGTCGTTCGTCATCGACATCGGCGGCAGGTCGGACCGGATTGCGGTGGACCGCCTCAAGCCGGCGCACGTGGACGTCGACCACCCACCACGGGTGGCCCTTCCGCCGCGGCGAGGCTGCCCCCCGTCCACGGTGCCCCCCACTCGACCGCCCACCACCACACCGGACCCCCTCCCACGACCCGCCAGGGGTCGCTTCGGCCGGGTCATCAGGACCCCCCTCAAATTGACCCTGCCGGTGCAAGTCGATTCTGGGGGGACGTGTGTAGCGGCTACCGCTGGGTTTTCACAATCGCCTTGCACCTATCAAGGACGCGGAGCGATCACCATGCCGGGCTCGTCCAGGACGCCCGGGCAGGCCCGCGCTCAACTTGCCAGGCCTCGGTCGGGACGCTGGGCCACGCCCCCTCTCGCTTTTCCTGGGCAAACGCTCCGGGATAATATGTATATATATTGCTGCCCGATAAACGGGCTTTTCAGAGTGCCTGAGTGTTTGGTTTGATTAAAGCAACTCGGATGAATTCCAGCTTTTTGTCGCGTCCATTCTTCCGATCGACGTGGGAGCCCCAGCTCCTTCAACGTCATAATTCGACAGGGACAACGCTTTGTCTGATCAGTTTTAAATGTATTGAGCATGATCTATGCAACAATTATATTAGAGAATATAGATTTATAATGTCATCGCTCACGTGGTCTGGCAGCCATATTGGATCAAAGTAAAAAAATGTTCAAAAACAGAAGAGTTGGCTCGCAACAAGTTGACGGCGCAGAGTAAGTATTCAATGAATACCATCTAGTTTAGTGGAGGTTTTTGGTCCAAGTCTCCCACGAGCCGGCTGGACAAACCTGACGTTCGACAAATTAGTCAGGGGCTCAGGGCAGGAATTTGTTCATGGTGCCGGAGATAGTTCGCCAACTCTTCCTGAAGGACACCATGGGATCTTTAACGTCCACCAACGAATTCCTGCAGACAGGACGTCCGATCCGAGGGACGGTAGACACATTGATGTTTCGCCATCCGTGTGAAACAACAGGATGCCGGTTTATAGCTGGGTCGGGATTCGAACCCAGGGAGCCACCAGCCCCCTCCTTCCTCCTCAAAAACCGGGACTTGTGAGACGTTGGTAAGATGCTATAATGTTTGAATAAGGTATATCGATCACTCTAAGATCGATATATCACTCTAAGACTCAACAACGATCCATCAGAAGGACCCAAGTTTGAGTCGCGACCCTGGGGTTTGGAAGACCCCTGGTCCAGTCCATGCTGCCATGCAGTTATAATACTCACATGAGGAACTGGAATGGTACTCGGTAGAGAGCATACCTCCGCCAGGCTGAACAGTTTACATTTCGTATCCATTGATAGGCCGGATCTGGATTTGGACTTGAACGAAAACTCTCATCAGCTTGTTCTTGTCACCTACCCAACTCATCCAACAAGTTTTGTCATAAGTCGTCCAAAACTTTTTGAAACATCCTGCTATGTATCGTTTTTGGCCCGATCTCTCAATGGTGAAGAATCACTTAAATAATTTAAAAAATTCTTGTATCCGGATCCGAACTCTGATCTTCACCAAAATCGAATCGATTTGTCCTTGTTGCACACCCAATCTCTCCACCAAGTTTCGTCCGAATCTGTCCATAACCTTTTGAGATTTCGTGCTCATAAAGAAACGGCATAAACAGCATAAACATAAACGTCCAGGCAGGTTGGTGGTTTTTCTGTCTTCAACCGACTCCTCTCCGGCCTTGCCCCCCCCAGCTCTCTGGGCTCTGTCCCCCAAATATTCCTACAGGTCGCACAAGATCTGCCTGCAAACCTCTTATGGTTAAACTGCCGAAATCAAGACTCTCTGCTCACCTTCACTCCTTCATTCCTCTTTTCTCCCGCCTCTGGAACAAACTCCCTCACTCTCTTCAATCGCACTCCTCCCTCCAGGTCTTTAAAACAGCTGTTCACCACCATCTCTTATCTTCCCCCATCCAAAACCTTGATCTTTTCTACCCCCGCTAATTCACCCCAGATCCACTTTTTTGAAATACCGACTTCTTTCCTGGAAGTTCTAGCAGTGCCCATGTGTTTTATACCTCTACCCCCCCCCCCCCTCATTCCCCCCAAGCCCTCTCCCTCCCACAGATCTCCCGTTGTCCCTGTTCTCTGCGGTTGTACTTGTGTGCTTCCCTCTCTCTCCCCATCTTGTCTCCCGCTCCCTTTATTGTATGTTTTGCTTGTCCGTTTGTTGTTTTTGTGATTGATGTTAGCTCTTACACGAACATCGATCTTGGACACAAAAAAAAACGGGTGAATTCATATAACCTCCATATATATATATATATGTAAACCTTCGGTGGCGCAGGTAATATAACAATTATGGAATTTCAACGCAGGAAGAGACCATTCAGGTCATCACCAAACCAACCAAATCCGTCTCTAACACGAGAAACAAATTCCTCAAATTACAAATCGAATGTTGTCAACATTTTATAAACAGGGTCTCGGTGAAAGGTGAGCCACCCTCAGGTGTGTGGTTGAAAGAGGACAATGTTGGGATGGGTGGTGGATGTTTGGGGGTGTGCGGGGTCATGAGTGTAGTGCCTCGTGAAAAGAGGGGTGGAGGAGAAAGGATTGGAAGGTGTGGGGAGAGCTTGTTGTGGAGACAGTGGAGTAGAGTATGCATGGGAGAGGACAAGTGGAGGTGTTGTTGGTGTGTTATTGTGTTAATATATGTAAAATGTCATGTACAGAGTTCTCGAACTTCGTAAGAAATAGCGCGGGAAGAGTCCATTGGGAAATGTAAGCTCGTCGTGATCGAGGACCCGAGTGATGACGTGACCATGACGTTGACCGAAACATAAGGAGTTGGATGGACGAGCTGCCATCCCCGCCCCCACTTCTGCTACGTCACGAAGCGCGTGGCGCCAGATTTGTCATATAAGGCGGGTTTGCTCTGTCACCCAGCAATAGCTTCGGCTTACCAGGACGAGCAACCAGGATCTCCCAAGACCCGGGGAATAGCTCGCGCAGATTCAACTCGAACTTCGGACAAAATTCTGTTCCACTGTTTACATCGATGTGAGTGTTTCATCTGCGGCTTCCAAAAGAGTGCGCCGGGTGACTACCACGACCTCGGTGGTGACCCTCCCCTCACCCCCATTGTCCCGACCTCTCCTCACCTCCATCCATGGTTGTGACCTCCCCTCACCCCCATGGTCGTGATCTCCCCTCACCCCCATGGTCGTGATCTCCCCTCACCCCCATGGTCGTGATCTCCCCTCACCCCCATGGTCGTGACCTCCCCTCACCCCCACGGTCGTACCTCCCCTCACCCCCACGGTCGTGACCTCCCCTCACTCCCATGGTCGTGACCTCCCCTCACCCCCATGGTCGTGACCTCCCCTCACCCCCATGGTCTTGACCTCCCCTCACTCCCATGGTCGTGACCTCCCCTCACTCCCATGGTCGTGACCTCCCCTCACCCCCATGGTCGTGACCTCCCCTCACCCCCATGGTCGTGACCTCCCCTCACCCCCATGGTCGTGTCCCTCCCCTCATCCCCATGGTCGTGTCCCTCCTCACCCCCATGGTCGCGACTCGCGCGTCTCTCGACCTCTGGTCCATGGTGTTAAGACCTAAGACCTTTTTATCGACCTAGATGACCAGGAGACGCGGCGCAGGGGCTTGCTTGGTGTTTTGGGGCTGTTTGTGCCGATCGGTTCCGTTCGATGCGAGTTCCAGTCCGGGTTTCGTTCTGACCGTTCTCCCAGCAGTTTGAGCGCGACCGTGGGCACGTGGTTCGGAAAGGAATTGTTTTTCTCCTTTAACTTTGTGTTCCTGTTTTGTGAAAGGCCATGCAGTGGCGGGGGCGTAACCCACCGGTAAAAGGGGCGGGGTTTGCGATGGAGACCCGGTACCATGTTTCGCTACCACCCTTGCACTCCACAGCTCTTCTCCACACTGGTTGGAGTACGATTATTATGGTATTGGGGCTTTCTTGGCCTTTTACCTAATGGAAGATATTCTCGCAGAGACATCGGAGTCCATGCAATACAGCGGCCGTGACGTCATCCACGAAGCTTAGCGTCGTCACCAAGGCGACTCTTGGTGAGGTCTCGGCATTCATTCGATCTTAACGTTTTGTAAGGGTCTCGGGGTAGATTGGTCTTTGACTATAGGACCGTGACTATCTGGGGATACTGTTGCCATACTACATTAGACCGACACTATCTTGGGTCACGATCACGTGATACCATGGTCTGCCAGGTCTGTGTACTACCAAACGGGGCAATGTGCCAATGTGATATTGAATCTGTACTTCATACAATACTTGCTGTATACCCAGGTGATCGGTAACCTTGTGTGAATGACATGATCCTACCTACCCATGATATGAAAATGATGATTATAGTTATGTAGAGGTAAACTTATGTGGACCCACGTGTTGTCTCTGAGTTTCGTGCTGAAGCCCTGTCCCTACCCTCCCCAGTGGTCTATGTGTACCATGTATTAAGAGGACAAAAGACGTCATTGCTGATACTGTTTAATGTTCATCATTTCAGGATCTTGACCAAAGAGTTGACCAACTTGTGATCATCTCCGAAGTAGATCACATTGCCACTGCTCAAGCGCATTTCCATATCCTCGGAAGACGAGTCACCATGGTGGGCCTGAAGCCTTTAGATGTTGCCCCGACGGCCGGCGTGAAGTTTGTGGGAGCGGGCACCGCCGCCTGCATCGCCGACCTGATAACCTTTCCCCTGGACACGGCCAAAGTCCGCCTGCAGGTGTGTGTGTGTGTGTGTGTGTGTGTGTGTGTGTGTGTGTGTGTGTGTGTGTGTGTGTGTGTGTGTGTGTGTGTGTGTGTGTGTGTGTGTGTGTGTGTGTGTGTGTGTGTGTGTGTGTGTGTGTGTGTGTGTGTTTCATTTATTTTCCCAGCGACTTAAGGCTCGTGGTGGAGTTTAAACATAAATGTCGTTCAGGTTGAAGTCGTTAATGGACTTTTACATGAGTTGTAAAGACCCGAGTATACGATGGACTAATCCATGAGTATACGGGACTTGTACCTGGTTTACCGAGGATTGGGAGTCAAGATTCAGATGGGAATCTAAAACTACAGGTGGACCTGGCTCTCGCGTGCAAAACCCCAAAAGACCTTCACGCCGTTTGTTTAGTTTGATTCGTTTGAAGATTGTCCTGGAAATGACCAGTGTTTTGAAGGATCTTTGCACATGATGCCCTTTTGAGCTTCGAAAGATTTCTAACTGCTGTGGCTGTGATTCCTGCTTTTCAGGTTTTTCAACCCATTTCTGTGTTTTTCCCCCCCCCCATTTGCTTTGCCTAGATCCAAGGAGAGTCGCTCACTCTGGGCACAGGTTTACGTGCGGCTGCGGCCGGGCAGTACCGTGGCGTGTTTGGCACGATCGCCGCCATGATCCGCACGGAGGGTCCACGCTCGCTCTACAGCGGTCTTGTGGCTGGGCTGCAGCGGCAAATGAGCTTTGCGTCGGTGCGGATCGGCCTGTATGACTCCGTGAAGGCATTTTACACCAGTGGTGCTGAACGTAGGTTCAAGCTATTGTATCATTTTGAGCTGTCTGTCGAATTGCTGTTATTTTGTGTCATCTTCACCTCATTTGTGCTTCAATTGATGTGTATAGACTATAGAGGGTGGGTAGGAATTGGTGGTTCTTTTTCGATGGCACTACGAATTGTGGTTCGGTTTTTATTTTTATTTTTTTGTACACAAGATCGAGGCTCGTGAAAGAGCTAACATTAATCACACAAAAAAAATCAAACCGACACATAAAATATATAATAAGGGCAGCGCTAGATAAGATGGGGAGAGGGGGAAGGACACAAACACAACATTTGAGAGCAGGGACATCGAGAGAACTGTGGGAGGGAGAGGGCTTGGGGGAGGTGGGAGAAGTATAAATGACAAGGACACTGCAAGGACTTCCAGGAAAGAAGTTGGTATTTCAAAAAAGTGGATCTGGGGTGAATTAGCGGGGGTAGAAAAGATCAAGGTTTTGGATGGGAAGATAAGAGATGGTGGTGAACAGCTGTTTTAAAGACCTGGAGGGAGGAGTGGGATTGAAGAGAGTGAGGGAGTTTGTTCCAGAGGCGGGAGAAAAGAGGAATGAAGGAGTGAAGGTGAGCAGAGAGTCTTGATTTTTGCAATTTAACCATAAGAGGGTTGCAGGCAGATCTTGTGCGACCTGTAGCCTGTAGGAATATTTGCGGGACAGAGCCCAGAGAGAGCTGGGGGAGCAAGGCCGGAGAGGAGTCGGTAGAAGACAGAATGTTTACCCTCGTGTTCTGAGCTAGCCAATGCTGCAGTGTTAACAGCGTCACTCCATACTGTTCCAGACGTGGGCCTGGGGTCCCGGATTCTCGCTGGCTGCACGACCGGCGCCATGGCCGTGACGTTCGCCCAGCCGACCGACGTCGTGAAAGTTCGCTTCCAAGCCCAACAGAGGAAAATCGGGTCCGTCAAGCGCTACACCGGAACGATGCAAGCGTACCGCATCATCGCCCGTGAGGAAGGGATGCGCGGTCTCTGGAAAGGCAAGTCGACCCCTCACCCTTTATACCCGAGCTGCCTCACGTCGTCCCGACTTTTGTCTCCCGCGTTGGATCGACAATACAGGAAACTAATTAATAATGACCTTTCCCCCAGGAACTGGACCAAATATCACCCGCAACGCAGTGGTTAACTGTGCGGAGCTGGTGACCTACGATATCATCAAGGATGCCATAATCAAGTACAAATTGATGACTGGTGAGTGGAAATTCATTTATTTGTTGTTGGAGGTCGGGGTGTTGTTATGGAGCGAAATGATTGAGACGCCACCTGTTTCTACTTTTTAACTTTCCTTTTGGAAATCCAAACTTAATCGACCATTTGGAAAAATCTACCTACTGTATACCAGACTTGGTGGAGTAGTGGTTGGAGCGTCCGCTCTGCGGCTGGGATGTGGGTGGTTCAAACCCCGGCCGAGTTGTACCAAAGACTTTAAAACGTACGTGCTGCCTCCTTGCTCGACACGCAGAATTCTGAAGGATAGAACAAAATGATAAAGCTTGGAACCACCCGTCATAATCCTCGCCAAGAAACTGCTTCTGCAGCATCAACGCTCTGTGCTTGTTTGTTTGTTCTCTTTGTTTCCAAACCCCTTGGCGAATTTCCCCGACATTTGTTCGACCGCATTATTTTCACACGTGGAAGGTCAACATCCCAATAAAACCAACACTACAGGTCAACATCAACCATGCTTCGCGCATGGCCAGATCTATGTTGGATGATGATCTCCTTGATGCTTTATTAAAGTCTAAATAGCCCCATGTTCATCAGGTGACCCAACTTGTTTGGTTATAAAGGTGACATGGATTCGCGGTCTGTTCACTGTATAGTCAGGTTCACTATGTTTTTTCGTTCAAAAATTTTGGAGATTAGCAAAACTATACATTTTTGGAATATTCAGAGCATGAGGAATCCAAAAATTAATGTTGGCATTTGCGTCGACACCTGCATGGCCGCCATTTTGGATTTTCAAAATGGCCACCATAAAATACATAATTTGCGCTATCTCGGCTTCTAGTCAACCTAAAATCTTATTTAAATATGCTAATCCTATGTTTTCTGGGTCAGGAAAACCATTGGTGGGATCATTAGACTTCTAATCCTAACACTTGCTTCACTTTTAGGACTTTCCAGATGACAATCAGGACAATGATGAAGATCTGTAAAAGCATATTCCTGAACGGTGTAGACCTAGTACATCCTGTGTATATGACTTATAGTTCAATCTGATACTAACAAGGCTGCTTTCTTGCTTTATAAACCCATACCTATAACTTCAAAGGACTTGCAATATCATGTATTATGTAATACAGTTATATCACAAATATAAAGACAATGGTTTTCAATTACCTTTGTTTGTTGCTTTTCTATAATCCTGAGCACTATTTTGAGGCCTTTATTGGATTATTTGGCCCAGAAAACATAGGCTTAGCATATTTAATTAAGTTTCTAGGTTGACTAGAAGCCGAGACAGCGCAAAATATGTATTTTATGGCGGCCATTTTGAAAATCCAAAATGGCGGCCATGCAGGTGTCTGTGCAAATGCCAACATTGATTTTCGGATTCTCCATGCTCTGATGATTCCAAAAATGTACAGGTTTGCTAATCCCAAAATTTTTTACGGAATTCTATTTGTTAACATAGTGAACCTGACTAGTAAGTCATTCCGAATGTTGACCTCTTCAGTTTAACCCAACCTCATGTAGTGTTGGCTTCTTGAGACATGGGTGTTTGTACTTGAAAGCTGTTTGAATGTTTTTTCTTTTCTTTCTCTTGCAGACAACCTGCCCTGCCATTTAACGTCTGCGTTTGGGGCCGGTTTCTGCACCACAGTGATTGCCTCTCCTGTGGATGTTGTGAAGACGAGATATATGAATTCTGCTCCTGGCCAATACACAAGTGCTTTACGTTGTGCATACCTCATGTTCAAGACTGAAGGCCCTTCAGCTTTCTACAAAGGGTGAATGAATATGAATGAATGAATGAATGAATTTCTACAAAGGGTAAATTAACATTTTCATTTCTTTGTTTGGTTTATGCTTGCCGAGTGAGGTGAGCCCTCTTGAGGTCATGTATGGTAACAAAATCCTGAATATGAGAAGTTGGAATTGCTCAGATGATGAAATTGCTGCTATTACTGCTACTTCAACGGAAAGTGTTATGATTTATGATTTATTTCATGATTTATTGAACGAGTGAGAAGTGTTAAGATTTATGGGAGCGAGATGTGGGTAATGAACGTAGAGCAGCAACGAAGGCTGGAAAGGGTGGAAATGCGAATGGTTCGACGGATGTGCGGAGTATCGTTGAGAGAGAGGAAGACAAATGATGAATTGTGAAAAATGATGGGAATAGAGCCTGTGATTGATGCTGTGAAGAGGAACAGGTTGAGATGGTTTGGTCATGTGTTGAGGAAGGATGAAAGTGACTGGTTGAGGAGAGTGATGGAAATGAATGTAGAAGGAAGTAGAGGACGGGGAAGACCGAGAAAGACTTGGGCAAGTGGACATACCTCTGGGGTATCTAACCAGGCCACAGAAACTGGTGTCAATTCTGTGTAAAACAAGAACAGCACTCAGCAGACTGCATACCTTCGCGAGCCTGAACAGTTTACGTTTTGCATCTCATTGAAAGGCTGGATCTGAATCCAGGCCTGAACCAAAATCGAATCGCCTTATTCTTGTTGCCGAGCCAACTCGTCCACCTAGTTTTGACATAATCCATCCACAACCTTTTGAAATATCGTGCTATATATTGTTTTTGGCCCGATCCCTTAATGTTGAAGAATCCCTTTTAAAAATATAGTATCCGGATCTGGATCCGGATCTTTACTAAAATCTAATCATTTCCTCCTTGTCATATTCCCAACCTCTCCACCAATTTCGTCCAAATCCGTCCCATTTATCACCGAGGTGGTAAAGAAAATCCTTTTTGTGCTTCTTGGAAGCCTGGTGTTGGCTTAACTGTAAAGGTCTCTGGCTTAAGATCGAAGGGTCCTGAGTTTGAGTACCTGTCGGCCCATTAAAATAACACCAGTTGGGTTGACTCAGCCTGTCATCCTCCCGAGGTTGGCAAAATGAGTACCAGCTTAATGGGAAAAATGAGCCATTGGAGTATCCTGCTCCTGTTGTGAAGTGGCGACCCCTCCAGGATTGTGTCCCCTTAGCCAAAAAAAACTCCGATGCATCTTTTTTTTTTTTTGGACACAAGATCGAGGCTCGTGAAAGAGCTAACATTCATCATACAAAAAGTCAAACCGACACACAAAACACAAAATAAGGGGAGCGGTAGACAAGATGGGGAGAGAGGGGGAAGGACGGAAGCACAACATTTGAGAGCAAGGATATCGAGATATATGTGAAGATATATATCTAAAAATATATATAAATATAATATATAAAAATATATAAAAATATAATATATAAAAAAATATATATAAATATATATATCGACATATATCTAAAAATATGTAAAGTGCTTCTTCTTCTTTGCGCTTTTGTAAGTGATTAATTGTTCTCAATAATTCCACGTTGTTGGGATTTTAATGTTTCATTGATAATGGAACAAGAAGTAACAATCGGTTCTCTTCCTCCTGTTTGTGACCGTGCAGGTTTGTTCCATCCTTTTTGCGCTTGGGCTCCTGGAACATCGTCATGTTCGTAACTTACGAGCAGCTCAAGCGGGCGTTCATGCTCGCCAAGCTATCGTGGGCATCCCCTCAATAACCCCCGTCCTCCCCCCCCCCCCCCCCCGTTGCCATGTAATCTATTTCCGACCATTATTACTACTGTTATTATTTTCACACAAAGCTTTGCTCCATTTTGCACTACGCGCGCGCGTTTACGTAACTTTATTTAATAACCCGTTATTCCAATTGTTAAACCACTGCTTACCTGCCCCCACACCTCACCTGTGATGTGATTTTTAAAAACTCTACCTGTGTGGGTGAGAGGTTTGTGCAATGAATGAGTTTAAGATGGTTAGGTTATAAAGGTGTGTTTTTTATTGTTTTTGCAAAGTGAAAGTCGTACCGGCCGGTAACAGGTGGATGTTTACATTATGCTGTCTGATCAGGTTTTTAAAAGAGATGTAGTCTTAATTGGTTTGCTTTTACCTGTTAACAATGTTTGAGCTCCCCAGTGGCGGTTTCAATAAATGACCTTTTTGTTAACGTTTTTCGTTCACTTTGTTTCAGTCTTTGTGCAACCCTTGGCTTTGATTAATATTCATTCACTTGAGATGTTTTGGTTGAAAAATGACTGAAAACGGCAGTGGCTTTTTTTTTTTCATTCCCAACGGATGCGTTGCATTCATTCCCTTTAGTGAACAAGGAGGTTCTGCTTTATTTGCGTCATGGAAGCATAACGGCACTCAGAGCGCATATCTCCGCCATGCTGCACAGTTTAATCTGGATCCGGATCCGGATCCGGACCTGCACCAAAATCTGCACAACGAGCCTTCGATTAAGGAAAATGCTCATGGAATGACTTTTACAGAAATGTAATCCAGGACAAAGGCAGAGGCGTTCAGCGTACGTTTTATATGGATTACAAGGACACCTGTAGTCGATGGTCAAATTGGTATAGCACGTGGGATTTGAACCTCGTTTCCCTGCAGCTGCACCAAATGCCAGGGGTTCAGGTGGAAGAAGAACCACCTTTAGAGGACCATTTTTAGAGCACCACTGGTAATGTGTAGTAGCAACACCCGTCTCAAAGTTGTCTAGCCTGGGTTGAAATCCCAACCCAGCAATAACCTGCCATCCCGGTATTTCACAAGGTAGAGTGATTCATCAATGTGTGCCGTCGCTTAGATGGACGTTAAACGAACGTCCTGTCTGCTGGAAGTAGTTGGTGGACGTTAAATATCCCAAAGTTTCCTTCGCGAAGACGAGGCGAGCCATCTCCGGCACCATGAGCAAATTACAAATTGCTGCCAAAATTCTGGGGTACCAATTAAAAATCGGGGGAACTAATTGTAGAAACAAACCCTACAAAAGGTATAAGCCTTCTCCTATAGGATATAAGTCTTCTCTTATAGGATGTCTTCTCCTATAGGATATAAGTCTTCTCCTAGAGGATATGTCTTCTCCTATAGGATATGTGTTCTATAGGATATAAGTCTTCTACTATAGGATATGTCTTCTCCTATAGGATATAAGTCTTCTATAGGATATAAGTCTTCTCCTCTAGGATATAAGTCTTCTCCTATAGGATATGTGTTCTCCTATAGGTTATAAGTCTTCTCCTATAGGATATAAGTCTTCTCCTATCGGATATAAGTCTTCTCCTATAGGGAATGTGTTCTCCTATAGGTTATGTCTTCTCCTATAGGATATAAGTCTTCTCCTATAGGATATGTCTTCTCCTGTAGGATATAAGTCTTCTATAGGATATAAGTCTTCTCCTATAGGATATAGGCCTCCCTCCCAAATTATACCTGTGCCTAATAAAATGTACATTACACTCGCCAGAGGAGAGGGCTTATGGCACATTTGTGTCCGTTTGTACGTTTGTGTCCGTTTGTACATTTGTGTCCGTTTGTGCATTTGTGTCCGTTTGTGCATTTGTGTCCGTTTGTACGTTTGTCTTTTTTTTGTCTGCACAGAATGTGCTAACGTAGGCCACAAGTGCCACCTAGTGGTAGCAAGGAGAACACGCTATCCTTTTCAAGCAATACTTCGATGAAGTACAGAATGTACAATTAGAATGCGAGTCCGTCTATAAAGTATGTACGGAGTACAGTACAATTAGAATAGGAGTATGTCTATAAAATATGTACTATAAAACCACACAAAACAAGTCCTGGCGAGGGTCTGCAATTTGTCAAGTTTTTGTTTGAGTGCAAGGTGGACACGGACGAGCTTTGCATATATTTGGATGCTTTATACTTATCCATTGTAAAGGACGTCCATTTTGGTTCGATTTTGACTGACATCGGATGAAGTTGAGGTCAGTGTTACGATGAGACTGCCAACGTCGGTGGTGGAACTATCTGTAGTGCAAGCTGGGGTCAAGCCTGGAGGACCATGAACTGTGATTGGTCTACTCACTCATCAACTTAGTTGTGCAACCGGTTCAGAACTTGTCATTTCCAACGTGTGAGATGATCCGTTACGTCAGAAGACCTTGCAAGAAGTGGAGGCTGCTGCACGAGGTCTTCCCCCTTTCCAGGTGCCAATATGGTGTCTTGTCGACATGAACATCCCTGAAACAGCTGTTTTGAACTATACTAAACTCGTTAATATGGAGAAGATTTTACTGGTTAATCGTTAATCAGCAGCACTGGTTTTTATGATACACTAGCAGAAGTACCCGGCGTTGCGGGGCAGGGAGGGGAGGGGAGGAGGGGGGAAGTGGAGGGGAGAGGGGGATGGGGGATAGGGGGGAGGGGAGGAAGTGGAGAAGTGGAAGGGAGGGGGGAATGGAAGGGGAGGGGAGGGGAAGGGAGGGGAGAATGGGAGGGGAGGGGAAGGGGGGGAGGGGAGAAGGGGAGGTGGGGAAGGGGGAGGAAGGGAGGGGAGGGGAGGGGGAAAGAGGGGGGAGGGGTAGGGGGAAAATGGGGAGGAAGGGGAGGGGAAGGGGGAGGAAGGGGAGGGGAGGGGGGGAAGGGGAGGGAAGGGGAGGGGAGGGGGGAGGAAGGAGAGGGGAGAGGGGAGGCAGGAGAGGAAGGGGATTCATATATATGCTGGTGGGTGAATGTGGCATTCATCACGTTTCTGAGTTAAGTGTGATCCCGAACAGGAAGAAGAAGAAGCCGTACTACCAACTTCGTACACTTCTGGAATTGTTCGATTTATTTGTATTCAAATGTCTGGTGATTGTTTTTTATTTATTTATGCGAATGTGTACTTGTATATAACTGTCATCTATCTATAATTCCAGCAATCTCTGTGTGTGTGTGTGTGTGTGTGTCTGTGTGTCTGTGTGTCTGTGTGTGTGTTTGTTTGTTTGTCTGTGACCGCTGTTTCTCGACAACCACAGGTCCGATATACTTGCAACTTGCCAGGTATATTGCTGGGGACCCGAGGATGTGCCTTTTCAAGGTTTGAAATTAATCGGACAAGTAGTTACCGAGCTATGTCCAAAAAACGATTCAACCAATCAGAGAGCAGCGAGCTATCACGTGTGCCGAACGTGCCGAACAGACTCTGCCTCGGACGGCACATTTGAGAGCGTATTCATTTATTTCACAACTATGTTGGCGCTATGTTGGCGTTAAACTATGTTTTAAAACTAATAAAAACTAATTTGCGATTCTTTCGCTTTCCTGCGCGTTTGGGCACGCTATGGCGATTTCTTTACCAAACTCCGCAAGCCGTTCGCTTTGGACCAAACCATTTCATGTAAATAGAGGGGGGGGGGGGATTGTCACCGTACTCGCAAGCCATTCGCTTTGGACCAAACCATTTCATGTAAATAGAGGGGGGGGGATATAATTTTAGATATAGATATAGTACGGGCATGCCCTAGTTCATTTAAAAAGGCTTAGGCACTATCGAGCTATTTAAAAAAAAAAACTCCAAAAAAACGATTTGTAAAAAAAAAAAAATTTCACCTTAAAACACTCCCAGGCACTTACTGATGAACCTCTGAAAGTTTGACGAAGATCCGTTCAGCCATCTCTGAGAAAAATGGCGACACACAGACAGACAGACAAACACACACAGAGACAGACATCTCCCTTATATATACACAAAGAATTAAGTTAAGCACCCCGACACAAAGAATTAAGTTAAGCACCCCCTAATCCTGTCCTGAACCTGAACCCCCTCGAGCACGTTTGGGACATGTTGGGACGACAAATTGCGAAGATGGTCCCTCCAATAGCCAATCTGGATGAATTGGAACGTGCATTACATCGGGAATGGAACAACCTGCCACAGCAACGCATACGACGGCTTACAGGGTCTATGAGACGTAGGGTTGAGTCAGTGATCCGATCACGTGGGTCCTACACACGTTATTGACGCAAAGATCGCTAGAGGTCTTCTCAGAACAATGACCGTACGTTAGAAAACATAAACGTCATCCACACTGTCCGTGATGGACCTATAGCTCCATACTTAAATTGAGGTGAAAATATGCCTAAAATTCCCAAAAAATTTCACCTTAAATTATTCAGAATAAAATATTGAAAACGGCATGATTGTTATGTTTTTATGTGACCATAATATCACTTCTCCAGAAAATATAGCAATATCATGGGTATATTACACTGTTTTGACGACAACAAACTTGTAATGTGCGAGGTTGTAAAAAAACGGGGGGGGGGTGCTTAACTTAATTCTTTGTGTATAGTAGATGGGACAAATGGAGCTTTACTATGGAAATCTGAACACATGGACCTGTAATACGCAACTTAGGTCCAAGATCCATACATCCTTGATTCACATTCTGCAGCTGTTTCTACTTATTATGCGATCACACTATAGTAAGTTAAAGTCAACATGAAACGCAGAGCATGATTTCCAAGAAGTGCACACACAGCACGTTCAATTCTGCATTTCCAAGAAGCGCAGAAAATGATTTGCTTCCCTTCAAACGAGACGATGCGCACAAGTTAAGAGAAAACGGTTTCGAGGATCCGCAGAGAGAAGTTTCTGTTACAATAAGTGCGTTCAATGAGGAAAACTCTCGTCCTGAGCACGCTACTTTTGGAAATGACGTAGGAACGCCAACTGAGGTCCTTTGCGCATGCGCTGTGTGTGTTTACGGCGTCTGGTTCGGCTCGTCCGGACGCTTTCAACCTGCCGTTGTTAGCGCGAAATCTGTCATTCAATTATTATCAGCATTTAGACAAAGGGGTGGAAATTTCAAAATGTTTAACCAGAATTGTTGTGTTCCTGTCGAACGCAAAATTGGACTCATGGTGATGCGGAAAAAACGAGAAGTAGCCCGAGAAATGTCAGATTTGTACCATTGACTGTTACAAAACAAGATAAACCTTGTATTGGGTTAACGGTAAAGGTCGCTGGCTTGAGATCTCAGGGTCCTGAGTTAAAGCCCCTATCAGCCGTTGAATTAACAACAGGTGGGTTGACTCAGCCTGCCATCCTTCCGAAGTTGGCAAAATGTGCACCAGATGATTGGAAACAGGTGCGAATAACAATGGTGAAGGTCGAATCACTTGAAAAATTAAAAAAACCTCTTATCCCGATCCGGATTGGGACATTCGCCAAAATTGAAATTATATGTCGTTGTCACACACCCAACATGTCCATCAAGCTTCGTCCGAATCCGTCCATAACCTTATGAAAGATCGTGGTAAGGTATATGATCGATATTATAAAACAGGGGTGTCTGTCCATCCGTCCCCAAATGACTCCCTCAGTTTTGTGCTAGCCCCACCAAACCTTCTGTGGAATGTTTTGGGGACCCGGCGGATGTTGTAAGGTAGGGAGGAGGTTCCAAAAATTCCTCAATAAAATTGTGATTTTGAAATTGGCTCGAGCTGCTCCGAATCGGAAGTGAACAGATGACGACAATGGGCTGGTTTTATAATATCTCAAACAATCGTGATTTAACACTATTTTGTGATAGTATTAATTTAAGATTGGAATGAAAATGGAGATATTGAAGTTAAATAGGAATGAGGAAATGACGTGAGGTTTTCGACTTTCTAACAGTGACATTCGTGGATTCGCCAAATACAGATTCGCCATTGACTGCGGATAGAAACATTCAGATGGGGTACGCTTTTTGTGCAAGTCATTCACGGACCGGCTGTCCATGTCTGACGTTCGACTGAAGGTGGCACAGGAATATGGGATTTATTGGTTCCATGGTTTAACATTCACCATTTCCGCATTGTTTGTTTGCTTTTGGCTTCCCACCCGTGCATAACATGGCACGGGTACCTCGCTAGTATTATATGAATTAGCATGAATCAGCTCACTACGCTCGCTTCATCACAAGTCAATACAGAGGCACAGGTCTGTTTTAACCGCGAATAATAACCTGACAACTTGAGTTGCTGTGTTGTCATGATTTACACCAATCATAACATAAACAAATTTATTTTTGTAATATAAACAAAGGTGGAAAAAGTCTGATTTAATTAAATTTAATTCCAGGCCATAAGGCAGCAAAAGGTGAAAATTTTGAAAAGGTGTGTAGACATTATATAGGTACTGTACACACACACACACACACACACACACACACACACACACATATATACACACACATACATACACACACATACATACATACATACATACATACACACATACATACACATACATACATACACATATACATACATATATACACATACATACACACATACATACACACATACATACACACATATACATACACATATACATACATATATACACACATACATACATATACATACACATACATACATACACATATACATACATATATACACACATACATACATGCATATATACACACATACATACATACACACACATATATACACACATACATACATGCATATACAGTCACGTGGAAAAGTAAGTACACCCCATGTAAAGTTTTGACTTTTACAACATATTTCAACATACAGCTATTTGATCTTCATTTCAACAATATTGATAGATAAAGGTGATATAATATAACAAATATCATGAAACATTTACATTTTGTAGTCCATTGTATAACTTAAATAAACATAAATGCAAATTTCGCATGTGGAAAAAGTAAGTACACCCTTGGCTCCAATAGGTGGTGTTGCACCATTTGGCAGAAACAACCTCAAGTAGGCGTTTCTTATACCTGTCTACCAGTCTCTGACATCGACTGGGAGAAATTTTTGCCCACTCCTCCATGCAGAATTCTTTCAGCTGTGCGATGTTTGAGGTGTTTCTTGCATGCACAGCTCGTTTCAAATCCCCCCACAGCATCTCGATGGGATTCAGATCCGGGCTTTGACTTGGCCATTCCAGAACCCTCCATTTCTTTCTTTTCAGCCATTCCTTGGTGGATTTACTGGTATGTTTAGGGTCATTGTCATGTTGCAAGGTCCACCTTCGGTTGAGCTTCAACTTTCTGACAGATGGCCTCACATTATCCTCAAGCACCCTCTGGTACAAAGAAGAATTCATAGTGGATTATATGATGGTGAGCTGCCCAGGCCCTGATGCAGCAAAGCTGCCCCAAACCATAATATTTCCACCACCATGCTTTACAGTTGGTATCAGGTTCTTGTGGTCAAATGCTGTCTTTGGTTTTCGCCAAACATGTCTTCTGGTACTGTCGTCAAATAGCTCTACCTTCGACTCATCTGTCCAGAGCACATTGTTCCAGAAGTACTGGTCTTTGCCTAGGTGTTCATTGGCAAACTTTAGTCTTGCCCTGATGTTCTTTCTGGACAGCAAAGGTTTCCTCCTGGCACACCTCCCATGTAGATCAAATTTGTGCAGCCTCTTTCTAATGTTAGACTCGTGCACTTTGACATCAACAGTGGCAAGAGCTACCTGTAGGTCCCGTGATGACATTCTGGGGTTCTTAGAGACATCTTTCAGCATCTTGCGGTCTGCTCTCGGGCTGAACTTGCTGGGGCGGCCTGGCTTGAACAAGTTGGCAGTTGTTTGGAATCTTCTCCACTTGTAGATGATCTTCAGGACAGTCGAATGATTGATTTCAAATTGCTTGGAGATCTTTTTAAATCCCTTCCCAGACTCGTAGGCATCTATAACCTTCTCTCTGAAGGCCTCAGAGAGCTCTTTTGATCTAGGCATGGTGACGCCACACACTTCAACAACAAAGAGCAAACCAAACTAAATGTCTGAGGTTTAAATAAGACAGGTTACTCCAAGATCCTCTCTAACGATGTTCTAATCATTTGCACCTGAGCTGGTGCACCTGATTCTAATTTTATGTATTTGAAGTACTTAGTGATAAATGTAGGGGTGTACTTACTTTTTCCACACGTGAAATTTGCATTTTTGTTTATTTAAATTATACGATGGACTACAAAATGTAAATGTTTCATCATATTTGTTATATTATATCACCTTTATCTGTCAATATTGTTGAAATGAAGATCAAATAGCTGTATGTTGAAATATGTTGAAAAAGTCAAAACTTTACATGGGGTGTACTTACTTTTTCACGTGACTGTATACACACATACATACATACACACACATACATACACATACATACATACACATATACATACATATATACACACATACATACATACATACACACACATACATACACATACATACATACACATATACATACATATATACACACATACATACATACATACACATACATACATACACATATACATCCATATTGTTGCGGATTTGGGGGTCGGCTCTCCCCTTATCAAGGGGGGGTTAATCCCCTTGTCTTTTAAGCTGGCCGTCCCCCAATCCTGGAAGCTATGATGCTCCTTCCGGTCAGAATTAGCTAGGGTGATTGGTCAATGAAGTCCCAAATACCTACTTACTAACCCGACCGTAAAGCAGGGAAATAACTCCAGATCGAACCACGGATAAGATGGAAATTGCCGAGCGGTTAGCAATCCACGGCCCGAGCCATTAACAAAGACTAACCCGATCCTGAGCAGTTTCCAAATCGTGCCACAGGCACTCAATTGAAAGAAAGGGCAAAGGCGATCGGATTAGGAAAACCAAGGAAGAACAAGGTACATTTATTAACAAACCAAAGAGGAAATGAAAGGAATATACAAGGAAGAAGAAACAAAAGGACACAGGGCAGGCTTACCTAAACAGTCTTAAGTTATTACGACCCCAGGACGAACAGACACACTCACACGGGATTGTCGTGGTAGGGGAGGAAGGTCCAGGCAGATGGTCCAGGCGATGGGATCTGGCTACGGTCCACTCCAGTCCAGGCTCCGGTTCCGCGGGCGAAACCCGGCAGGCAGCTTCGCGCGTATCGTCGGACGCGAGCGGACCTTACGTATCTCAGGGTTACAGATATCGGGGGGACTGGGATGCGGCGTACGTAATACGTCGCTCGTGCCAGCTCTCTCTCTCTCTCTCCCGATCAATGGCTCGTATCACAGGCAGTTCGAGCAATCAGCGTCTCCGCGCAGTCCTTTGAAACAAGCGCGCCTCACGATCAATAAGTTCATAAATCGCCTTTCCCAACGAGTACCTTGAAACAAGCGCGCCTCCTGATCAATAAGTTCATAAAGCGCCTTTTCCAACGAGTCCTTTGAAGCAAGCACGCCTCCCGATCAATAGGTTCATAAAGCACCTTTCCCAACGAGTACGTCAAAGGGCTTTGCGCGCGCGCTTATATAATGCGCTTTGAGATCAATGCGCGCACTTTGAAACCACGCCTGCCAGTGAGCTCACCTCAGCCCTGGTTGGTTGGCAAGGGCTCACCGGCTCCGCCCTTGACGGCGAGTTGACAGGGCCACGCCGCGTTCCCTGCGCTCCGCCCCCTTCTTCCTCGAGCTTGACCGCGTGGTTAATGGCGTTTGTTTGAGCAAACTTCAGCTCAACGCAGCGAACGCTGCTGGCAAGCGAAGGCGCGTTATAGAATGGGGAGAGAGAGATTGGAAAGGAAGCGAATGGGGCCTATCTTATTTAATTGATGCAACGCAGATTCAACGATTGGGAACACGGCCTTATCTGACACATAATAAGGAAATAACTAAAGTTCCTATGGTGGCCTACGTGTTGCATATGGACTAACTATGGGTGCGACCTTTAACCTTTTAAATGATGGAATATTATTTACAAGTACATGTATTTACAAAGTGAGGGGTTCTCAAAACCACAACAATATATACACACATACATACATACACACATACATACATGCACATATACACACATACATACACACACATACATACATATATACACACATGCATACATGCACATACATACATGCATATACACACATACATACATACATACACACATACATACATACATACATACACACACATACACATACATATATACACACATGCATACATACACACATACACATACATACACACATACACATACATACACATGTCAAGAAACAACTCTTGGCTCTTAAAAGAAGTTCCACCAACAGCCTGAGAATGACGATCTTTATTAAATACCAACTTATACAGATCCGGAGGAAAGCGAACATCTACAGCACGACTTGCCCTCATGCCACGTTCAGCCCTTCCTGAAAATGCAAAGATTCACAGTTCACTTAAATAGGAACACGATTATCAGAAAATCTCCGAGAGAACAAAGGAACTGGCGAGAGTTCCTCCCACCGTTATCCCTAGCCCCCACCGTTATCCGCTCTGTCATTCGGGGGAGTGCAGCACGCACCTTATCATTCGGACCAGATGTAGTTTCAAAGCTCCGAGGTGACAGAAAATGTAACTCACAGAGAGAAGAGTGCATGCTTGGCCCAGATAAGACCATTATTCAAAGGTTTGTGTATACAATCCGAGCATTTTACATGAAACTACACATTCCACGCGCGTATAAACGTCCGCCAGCCCGCGGCTCGAGGCGCCATCTGCGGACCGAATGGAGAGAGTTTATGACCGGGCTTATCTTGCATCAAGAGGGCACACGGAGGACGAGCCATCCGTCCAGCACGAAATGCATCGAGTACTTTCCCATTTATACTAAAGAGGAGCGGAAAGCCCTTTATTCACTTATGAAAATAGCATATAAGCAACATTAAAATCATAACATATTATTTGACCGACGTCTTATACAGAACTTTAAGCAATAACGAATCTACGACTTGACATTCCTTCCTCTTGTCTCGTCGAGACAAAGTATCTTAAGAGACAACGTGCCACATCGGGCTTTATTGAAAAATAATTGTGTAATGCGGGTATCTCCCAAGGGCATATCGTGCGCCCAAAGCGCCTCGCCCGTGCATTTGGCGAACGTGTCGTGTGGTGCGTGCTTGGAGCCTGAGGGCTCAGAACATGAAAGTCCATTAACGTTTCGGATCCACAACGAAGGCGTCTGGTCCAGATGAGGTTCTGCTCCGCCAGGGGGCCCATCACCTCCCCTGCGGAACTTGCTCCCCCCACCCTTTGCAGACTCAGTCCTTGCAGATCTTCGAAGTTAATCAACGATCATGCCCATGAGGTCCCTCACGTGCTGCTGTTCTGGGGAATACATAATATTGTCAGTATCTTGTGTCTCAATTTCCTGGTCAGGGTACAGAGCGTAAAAATCCGATTCACTTGAAGCATTTGAACTTAATACATATGAAGCAAAGAGAGGAACTTCCTTTATGTCAAAGTCTCCCATGGGCGCCTGGTCGGCTTGCGGGTCTAGGATATCCACGTCGGGTCCCTCGACCGCCAGACCCAGCGTCGCAATCAGATCCATAGTTGGGTCGGAAGGGGGCGTGCAGCTGTCAGCTTGTAATACATAAGCAGCGTTAGCCAGTACACGCAAGGGGTTTATAGCACAAGTATCACAGTCATCACATACACCGTTACAGGCAGCAGCCAGTTCCCACATGGGATCCACACAAGTATCACAGTCGTCACAAAATTCAATACAATTTTCTGGAGCGTTGGTCGCAACTGCCTTGTTGAAGGGCACGTTCAGGTCGACGGCCTCTGTGGTCAGAACCATAGTCGTTGTCGGCGGCTTCTTCACTTTCCATCCTGTAAAATACTTTCTCATACAGAGGAGGACTAGAGATTTCATTAGTGCCCCCCAAATTACTACCCCGATTATCACAGCCAGTGCGGTCAATAACCACTTCACTATGGTGCCCGTCCATCCCCGGAACCAGTCAGTGAGCCAGCTAAATTTATAAGAATTCTCGCGCGCGATCCGATCGATCGTCAGGGCGTGGCTAGTTTCCCTTAGTCTCACTATTGCGGCTGACACTCCTTCAGATGGATCGGGTATGTAAGTGCAACATTTTCCCTCTATAATTCCGCATACCCCTCCTTTCTCTGCCAGGAGCATGTCCAAAGCCACCCGATTCTGCATCACCATTGTACGCATGTGAATCACCGTATCCAATAGTATGTCATGAGCCGTAGCGGTGTCGTTTGCCACCTTTTCTAGGGCCAAAGCCAATTTATCTATCCGGAAACTATCCATGACGGTGCCCGCTCCTGGGAAGAAGAAACCAAACACCTTTTCCCATAGGCTCCCGTGTAGTTTAGTGGTTCCATCTTTGTTCATGACTGACCTCTTATAACGCCTGTCCAAGGACTTTGGGTCTAGCTCATCCAGTATCTCAACATCAGGAAGGACTGAACCCAGATAACATGTGCCCCCCCAATTATTTGGTAAATAGGGGTAAGCCTTGTCGCCGCATATAAACATTGTCCCATGGGGTGGGACCAGGTGGGTGGATAAGCACCGGAGTCCCTTTACCACCCCATTAATCCTACTAACCCCCCTAGAGAATGTTATAGCCGTTATGTTGTGGTTGTGTTTAGCTTGCAGTACTATTCGTAATGTAATCCCCGAGCTCCCTTGTCCCAGCTTCCCGGGGAGAGTGTAGGCGCATTCTGATTCTCCCATACGCAAGTGGCCGGAACCCTGGAGGCAGACCCTCCCTTTCTGTGGTTTGACCCAGACGGGGGCAGGCCTCTCGGCCACATGGGCAATCATTGACGGGCGATAATTAAATTGTCGATTGCAACTCTTGCCGTTGTCAACCCCTTCTCTTTCCAGCGTGGTGACTAAACATGGGGAATCGATAGGTTGTGAGCAGAGGTCATTGAGGGACAGAGGTAGCACTATCATGTGT
Source organism: Myxine glutinosa (assembly GCF_964187855.1). Lineage (NCBI taxonomy): Eukaryota > Metazoa > Chordata > Myxini > Myxiniformes > Myxinidae > Myxine > Myxine glutinosa. The sequence goes on from NC_136272.1 coordinate 97,839,583, forward strand.
ATTCCTGTGGTGCCTGCTTGGGGAAAGTGCATGCACGACCAGCAGTGTGTCCTATTTTGAATTGTTGCCACCTCCCTGGCCACTTTCCAATATGTGTTTTCCCCCCTCTTTGGGGCCTTATCCTGGGGGTGTGGCGTGAGTATGTATTCGATGCATGGTGTGTGTTTAGTTTCGCCACTGGCCGCTCCTGGGGTCCAGACGCTGCACCGGACCTGCATAGTCATGCCTTTCTCTAGGCGCGTGCGTGTTTGTAGCTTAAAATCAGGGGTTCCCCATTTGTATCCTGGTTGGGCCAAGGTCTCAATGCTAGCTTGCCCGTTTTCCCGGAACTCTCGTTGCTTTTGTAGTACAATGCCAACGCGTCCAGGCCCTGCCGACAGTGCTAGCCATTTTACGCTCACCCAATTTGTGTGCAGGGCTTTCTGTTCGAAACATGGTAGTGATACTCTTTGTCCCCATGTTACGGTGAGGTGTCGGGTTTCGTTTTCGCATCTATTGGAATCGGAGTTTCCCCTAGCTGCTGTCGCTATCAATAGTATTGTACCTATGATTAGGCCCATCCTTACTGTGGTTGCTGTGGTGTAGTGTCTGGTGCTTGTATGGCCAACTTACAGTGCGTGGCGTGGATCCACGAGGTCTTGCCCTCGCAAAAGACGGCCGTTGGTGTAGTCAGCAACACCTGGACTGGTCCCTTCCACCTTGGTTCCAAGGCGTTCTTGCAGGTGAAGTGCTCCACGAACACCTGGTCTTTTTCCTCTGGTGGAACACCTGGTCCACAAGCCTCCTGGGAACACCTGGTCTACAGGTCTCCAATTCATAGATTCAATTCATTCAATTCATAGTTTCATAGAACACCTTGTCTCCAATTTCCTAATTCACTTTTTCCAAGTGGATCCAATTTTATCCAATATTCAATTTTTAAATTCAATCCCATTTAATCCAGTCCAATTCAAATTAAATTCAATCCTTCTCTCAGCATCCCATTACCTGTTTCCAACATCAATAAAAATAAAATTATAAAAATAATAAAAATCAATCATCTCAAATCTCAAATCAAATCAAAAAAATCAATCAAAATCATAAAAATCAATAAAATAATAAAAATAAACGAAAATTACTTCAGCTAGAGTTTCAACTAGAATTAACACAAACAAACCACCATTAACCTCCATTAACACAAACAAACCACCATTAACCTCCATTAACACAAACAAACCACCATTAACCTCCATGAACCTCCCCCTATTATTTATTTATTTTCACGAATAAACAAATAATAGAAATAACCTGGTCTAATTCCAATTCCAATTATGGTCCGTTCTGGTGTCTGGTCACGCACAATGTTTTTCTCACCCACTGTGATTCGCTCAAAATAGATTCTCACTGTTATGTCTGAAATTCGTCTCATGAAAACCCATTCAAGAGTCCGGTGTAACAGACAGACAAACACATAGACACGCCGAAGACCCCAGGGTACCCATCAAACTAGCTTGTCCGCAGATCCACAATACAGCGAAACATGTAACTTTACTAAAATAATCACTTACTCATAACTAATACTCATAATAACTCATAATTACTTATGTAATTACTCATACCAATACTTACTCAAAATAATGTAATATCCCAATCTTCACCCCCTATGCAAATCGAAGCACCCCGGACAATCCACAACCAATGTCAACCACTGTAGCCGCCTTCCCGACTCCAGGCAGCCACACACAGCCACATACATCTCCATCCACGTCACACAAGACAGCAGCCAACGAGTGTGTCCACCACACAGAAACCTTTGGCAATGCAACAACCGAACTCCCAGACAACCAACAACCAAAACATCCAATCCATCTCCATGGCTCACCAAGCAGTTCCAACTTAATCCAGCTTCACATACCGATTTCCCCAAAAACTCGTGAAACTTCACCCCCATTCTGGAAAAACCCTGGACTAAACCCTGACACCCTAAATAACTTCAGACCCATCTCCAACCTACCCTTTCTGTCAAAAGTTTTGGAACGTGCTGTGGCCACTCAACTCAAACATCACCACTCTGCCAATAACCTGTATGAAACATCCCAATCCGGATTCTGCTCCAGCCACAGTACTGAAACTGCTCTCCTCAAAGTCACCAGCGACCTTCTCTCTCCTCTGACGCCGGCAACCTCAACATTTTCATCCTCCTCACCTCAACGCCTCCTTTGACATCATCAATCACACCATCCTCCTCACCCTGTTTAGACCAGCTTGTGCCTATTAAACCCAAATCAGTTCACTCCCAAGCCCACAAGGACCACCTACAGCACTACAAAGATGCCCTCTACTCCGCCTACTACTCTCAAATTATCCACTCTGGCTCCGGAATCCCAAAAGCACTCTTCTCTACAATAAACAAACTAAATAAACAAATAAATAAACAAACTTTACAACGTGAACAAACTACTCAGCGCCCTGGATACCACCACCTGTCATTCAGAGTAGACAACAGCATCTCCTTTCTGGCTTTCAGCATCTCCTTTCTCCTTTCTGGCATCCAAATAAAATTCTGGCTTCAAATCAACTTCCTCGAACTTAACTATGATAAATCTAAATTAATCTTCGTTTGCCCAAAACCACTCACCAAATCCACCCATAACTTTGCCCCCAACATCGATGGTTTCCCAGTATCCACCTTCCCTCACATCCGGAATCTTGGCATCATCATTGACCAAAACCCTCTCCTTTGAAAAATACACTAAACAGATCATAAAGACAGCCTTCTTTCACCTTAAAACATCGCCCGTCTCTGTCCATCCCTTTCCTTTCTGGTTCAAGATTACTCATTTTATTCAATTAATTGGAGCACGATGCATTTTTTTTATGAATTGTGATAAACTGATCATTTGAACACAAATTGAACAAAATTAATCGAACAAAACACTTCCATTAACTCGACATTCTTTTCACAGCACAAAGTTCACTTGAACATCCTTTTCCTGGATACTCCCTCTTTATTTTTATTTTTATTCCCTATTACTCCCTATTATTATTTTTTACAATAAAAATAACCTAGTTTTATCATCACATTTACAATTTTCATATTTCCACTCTCACCAGTGAATACAAATGGCACCGGTATGTAGATGTCACACGTTATCAAACTGTATGGTGTTGGGATATATATCATCCACTGGATCGTAATTTCAACCATGCTTCTCCACTTGCAACCCAAATATTTTCCATGAAATAAATAAAATGAATTTTATGAATCTTCTCATTATTCGAAAGTTTACAAAATGTCCCAAATCTGTATATTATTTTCTACTGTGGTTATATTAAACCATTATTTTACAAAATCCAACTTTCAATAAACTGAAAAATGCTTCGCCATGGAATAGTCCACCACTCATATAAATAATCATAAGAGTTCTGCGAAACATCTCCATCTTTAAAACTTAGCCAACCATTTTTAAACCACATGTTTTCCCCCCAAAAAACAAGTCACCTTCTTTGTATATTGCCAACATTGTTCATCGTTTAAGTATCATCCAGAACTAAATTTTTATAACCCATCAACTTGTAGATGCATTTATTTATATCCCATTAACCCAAGAACTCTCAATTGCTTGGTTATATTTTAGTAATGTCATATATCCATATTTCTTTTCCAAAATGTTCCTGATATACACCTTAATCCCATCTGTCTTTGTTTCCAGATCAACTCAAATCAAGAAATCAACACAAATCCTTATTACCTCCAATCAACTCAAAATTAAATCAAACAATTCAAAACCAGATCGGATCAGCGATCAGAAATCACTTTTCCAATCAACACATTCCAAGCAACAATTCATTCAAAGCCACAATTATTTCAACACCAATGTACCAGATAAATCATACCAGATAAATCAACTCAGGGAAAATGCAATTTACCATGCACACAACACGATTTTATGCCTTTTAGCAGTTCACTGACACCAAGTCCAGCTCGATATCAGCAACCAAGCTTAAAAACACAACTCTCACCTTACTGTGACAAATAAGCAACCAACCTACTTCACACTAAAACAAATAACTTTTCATCACCCCTTTCTTCTCCACCGCCTCTTACACTTAAACAGATCACAATTACTCACTCATACACTGTTGCACATCATGAAATCCCAGTAGGTTGTTCTTCAATCCCAACCATCATGTGATTGTCGACGTCTCCATTTATTTCGTTCCTCATGGGGTTGGTGTTTTATGGCCTTTACCTCCTACCCAATCACACTGCACATCATTCCCCGTCCTTGATGGATAATTTTACATCCAGATGGGCACAGCATCCCATTTTTGGCGACCCAGCCCTGAAACAAGCCCCTGGACTCCTTGCAGGCTGGACCAAAACCCCTGGACGAGGTTGCATCCCAGTACTGACTCTGCTGCCTTCTTGCAAACCACTTCAACTCCATGAATTTTACATGTTTCGTGAACAGAACAAAGCACTCTGTAATCATCAGATTGAAACTGCCCCAAACCCGTCCATATAAACTCCATTGTTGTCCTGTCCATCTCTCTGTGTTACATCTACCTTTCCCTGATTCATTGACCTTATATCCCATCCCAGGTCCAAATTTGTGACCATTTGAGAAGCCCAGAGTTCGATTTTCAGTTCTGGCAACCTCAGCGACTGAATTTCCTTGTGGGTTTAATTCATTCCCACGAGTACCTGGGCCCAGTACTTGCCTTCATGGAACAATGACGCCTGAGCACTCAATTAGCCCTCCCAGTATCAAAGACTTACAATCAGACCGACAGACAGACAAATAACAGAGGCATGTCGCCAGCCTCCGCACAGGACATCACCTTTCCAGGCAGGCACAATATAATCCACAGCATCGAAATGCCAATTTCTATCCGGAGCCTCGCAAAGCCAAAATCGGGCATGTTCACTGCATTTCAACCTCCAACCACACGGGGTGTTCCACCCTGCGCCTGCTCCACCATGCAACCCGATCTGTACTTGGTGCACCCGGCGCCCCCTATAATCAGCGAGTTATAATAACCACAATATACTTACTTGATGTACCAATATACCAATATACAGCACCCACCTCTTGATACCACAACTTAATTCATGTTACTTGCATCTCTTTGCATCTTCCCAATTGTCCTCCATTTAACATGACTATCCCCATTGCTCGGTCACACACGTCACTGTGCTCGGCCCGGTTAAATTAAATTCAAGCGTACTGTACCTGACGCTTCCGGTCGGCACCGGAAGTCTGTTTATTTATTGAGTCCCCTGAATCGGGACATCAACGACGATTACAACAACAAAATAAAAGAACTCGATATTCTCTGTTCACTAATTACGTACATGATTTCGGTTTAACCCACAATATAATGTCCCGATATTCTCTGTTCACTAATTACGTACATGATTTCAGTTTATATCCTGCCGTTAAAGCAACCTCCAGTAGACTGACAGCCTGTCGTTCTTCCAAGGTTAGTGAATTATCTCCGACCTCTTTCCCTTACAAATCTCGAACAAAGGTCAAATGAACTTTAAAAGGTCAAACTTCAAACGGAGAAAGGTGGTACCAGTTTTCATTCCACAACTAATACAAGTCCGGCGACATTCCCTGCAAGAACTCCACATCCAGACAGACAGATGATCATTATTGTGGCTCCACATTGCAAAATGCTAACATCCTACGAATCCAACAACCGTATAACTCCACAGACAGACAAACACAACCACATCCTCCTCGCGCCCACACCTTGGCACAAGCCACACCACATACCGACAGTTGAAACCTCGACCGTCCTCCTTCCTCGGATAAGCGTTCTGTTGAAAACGTGACATTTCTGCTCGAATTATTGAATTTCCAATACTCTCCCTGCAGCGCCCGTGAGGCAGCTTGTCTCACATTATCTGCCCCCAGACCCATATGCACTTTAATAACTTAACCTTATCAGCATCGCTCGCCAGCAAACCCTTTGTCCGGCGCATCGATCAACACAAATGCATCGATGCATCTTCCAGCCGCCACTCCGCACTGTACCTCACTTACTGTATGAACAAGACTTCCTGTTGGAACTTGTCACCGGAAATTAATTACTCTGTCTTGAAATCGTTTATTTTAGCGTTTAGAAAATCATTTTAGAAATCGAATTTTAGTTTAGAAATCGTTTCTTCCCCTTATATAAATCCATCTTAAATAACGTATTCCTTCTGTGACATTGCATGGCATGTATGTCGCAGGCGCTCATTATTCCGACATGGCTCGTCTGACATGAACGTCCGACATCCAGCAAAGTCGAAATGACCCACAATGCATTTGGGCACACATCCTCCGAGCAACCTCATACAGCACACCCGTGACTCGCGGCTCGCTCGGCTCCTGCCCGAACGCACAATAACTCTACCCAAACTTCCACGGAGCCGCACGGCGGAAACACAGGTTTGTACCACACTTTAATTAAACGAACATCGCCAGGATTCTCGGATAGACGTTAATTTCACAACACACACGACAAAAATCCGATTTAAATTCAGAGATCGCCGATCGACCTGGCACAATCATCTCAACGCGACGACGCCACGCCGCCCTCCGTCCTGGCGCGCACCCTCGTGCCTCCACACGAATCCCAACACTCCCGCCTCGCGGTTTCCTGCGAGGCCCGTAGCCGTGGCAACCAAAACTGCGCGCCGCTCTCGAATGAGGGCCGTCATAACATTGAGCCGTCATAACAGTGAGCTGTCAGAACATTGAGCTGTCAGAACTCATCCCTAGCTCGTAAACATCGCAAAAAAACAGGATCTCTGACGCTTTACCTCTCTGACCCAAAATGCACTACATGACATCAATTCGCTCCCAAACAACTCCCAAACAGATGAAAATCCGGACTCAGTTCAGGACCTCGCCTGTTCCCTCGGATAGACGCTAAAATGGACATTCCCGGCCTGAATTTCCCGCATGTCAAGCAGACCACTTACAAAGCTTCACACCGAAACCCTCTGCTTTGCATATGTCATACAGACAAATACATTGGCCAGATACACACGTCAATTAACATCCCAATATACATTCATTCCTCATTCATATACCAGTGAGTCTCCCAGACTTCGCGCGACAATCAGATCGACTCAAATCATGCCTTTCTCCAGCCACTCCCATGTACAATCTTTGCTCATTCATGTTACGTCTCTCATTCAAGGAAAAGGATTTTCTCTTGGGACGGGTTGGACGGGGTGGGTTGAGGTAAAAAAAGGAAGGCAGGGCGGGGGTGTTGGGGTGTTGCCTAGAGCCCCGGGACTGAGCTCAGGTCTTGGGGGGGTGGGGGGTCTTTTTGCACGGCCCAATTCTGCGGCTGTGGAGGGGGCCCTTGTATGTTCCAGTTTTGGGGAGGGGGCCCTTGTGGGTTCCAAATTTTGGGGAGGGGGCCCTTATGGATTCCTGGACAAGCATTTGCAACATGTCGTCCTTTACATCGGCCTTCTTATCGTCGCCCATGTCCCACTGCTCGGCCGCTTCATCTAATTGGTCGGTTAGCCTTAGTGCGGTGTGTACCCCGGCCAACAACAGGTCGACCAGGGCCCCCCAATCGTCGAGGGTCTGGGCCGGGGTTGGTGCTACATTCGGCCAGCGTGCGTGTACTTTGGCCTGGTCCCACACCCGCGCGGGCAATACAGCCTTTCCCATGTGGCAGACGTCCCGCCAATCTGCGCCTGTATTTTGTATCCACAAACGCATAAGTTCCGGTATGTGACCGGGCTGTTCAGCCAGCAAGGTTCTCACCCGCTCCTGCATAGATGCCAAATCTGGTTCTTTCAAATGGTTTTTTAAAGGGACACATCTCGATTGTAGGCTGTGGGTTCTCCGATTCCGTGAGCCCTTCCACTGAGGGGTACAATACAATACTCCTAGCCCTTCTGGGGCCGCGAACCCGCTGTCCGCCCCACTAATTTCTTGTCCTCTAAAAGGGTTGCCCGGGCTAAGGTGAACCTGAGGGGCGGCTGGTCTAGTTTTCTGGGGGTCTAACCCCTGGGGGAACAGGGGCGGGGGTGGGAGAGGTGGCGCCTGTGGCCCGGGGACAGGGCTCAGGGCTTGGGGGGGTGGGGGGTCTTGGTCTGGCATCTGGTCCAGCGGCATCAATCGCTGATTTACTTGCTTAACTGCTTACTTACTTGTCCTCTGTCTGGTGTAGCTTCAATAACCATAGCTGCAATGCTTAAAATTTCAATATTTCAAAAACCATTCCTGTCTTTCCTACCTGTGGTCACCTGGCCCTTTCTCTTGTTCACCTGGCCCTGGCCTGTTTCTATCTGGACCTCTGTTGCTTGCTTCCTTCTTGTCAAGCCTACCTACTACCTGCGCGTTTTCCTTTTTCCTGGCCATGTTCCTATGGCCCTCTAAGTTAGCCACAGCCCTTCGTTCCCTGGCATGCAATGGCATACCCCATCTTGTCTCTGGGCTGTTCCTTCCTGGAAAGATCTTGGCTTCAACCTATATGGCTGTCCGACCTCACTTTCCCCTCCTGGTGCTAACTGTAACTTTAAGCTTACTGTTAAATCCTTACTGGTATCCTGCGCAAAATCTATCCTTAGCTTTACCCTTAATGTTTATCCTGGCTTTAACAAAGACACGTCATTCTGTTTACATTTTCTGTCCGGAGTGCAGGCAATACAGGTGACAGGGGAGACGAACTGTGCCTGTTCGAGGAGGGGGGTACGAATTTGGATTGCCCTCTGATAAAAAAAACAATGCTCACCTTAAACGAATCAGCGTACCGGCGTCCCGGCCTCAGGCAGCCCCCCTCGGATCGTTCAGGATTCGCCTCGACTGTCACTGTCTTGCTGCACCCCACTCCTGGTACCATTTGTCAAGAAACAACTCTTGGCTCTTAAAAGAAGTTCCACCAACAGCCTGAGAATGACGATCTTTATTAAATACCAACTTATACAGATCCGGAGGAAAGCGAACATCTACAGCACGACTTGCCCTCATGCCACGTTCAGCCCTTCCTGAAAATGCAAAGATTCACAGTTCACTTAAATAGGAACACGATTATCAGAAAATCTCCGAGAGAACAAAGGAACTGGCGAGAGTTCCTCCCACCGTTATCCCTAGCCCCCACCGTTATCCGCTCTGTCATTCGGGGGAGTGCAGCACGCACCTTATCATTCGGACCAGATGTAGTTTCAAAGCTCCGAGGTGACAGAAAATGTAACTCACAGAGAGAAGAGTGCATGCTTGGCCCAGATAAGACCATTATTCAAAGGTTTGTGTATACAATCCGAGCATTTTACATGAAACTACACATTCCACGCGCGTATAAACGTCCGCCAGCCCGCGGCTCGAGGCGCCATCTGCGGACCGAATGGAGAGAGTTTATGACCGGGCTTATCTTGCATCAAGAGGGCACACGGAGGACGAGCCATCCGTCCAGCACGAAATGCATCGAGTACTTTCCCATTTATACTAAAGAGGAGCGGAAAGCCCTTTATTCACTTATGAAAATAGCATATAAGCAACATTAAAATCATAACATATTATTCGACCGACGTCTTATACAGAACTTTAAGCAATAACGAATCTACGACTTGACACACACACATACATACATATATACACACATACACATACATACACATACATGCATACACATACATACACACATACATACACACACACATACATACACATATACATACATATATACACACATACATACACACACATACACACACATACATACATGCATACACACACACATACATACATACACACATACATATATACACATGTAGCGGTTACCGCTGGATGTACATAATCGCCTTGCACCGGCCAGAACACGGCCAGACGCGCCTCTCCCGGGCATGCCCGGACTCACTGTTCCCGGGCACGCCCGAACCTCCCGGGCACGCCCGGTCTCGTCTTTCCCGGGCATGCCCGCTCTCGCCTTTCCAGGGCTCGCCCAGAGCGTCCGGGCATGCCCGCTATCGCCTTTCCAGGGCTCGCCCAGAGCGTCCGGGCATGCCCGCTATCGCCTTTCCAGGGCTCGCCCAGAGCGTCCGGGCATGCCCGCTATCGCCTTTCCAGGGCTCGCCCAGAGCGTCCGGGCATGCCCGCTATCGCCTTTCCAGTGCTCGCCCAGAGCGCCCGGGCACACCCAGCCTCGACTTGCCAGGCCGCAGCCAAACACGCCCGGGCAGGTCCAGACTCGCCTTTCCAAGGCTCGCCCTTGACACACGGGCATGCCCGGTATAGCTTTTGCCGGGCAAACTTCCCGACATAAATGTGTATATATATTGTTGCCCGAAAAACGGGCTTGTCAGAATACCTGAGCTGTTTGGTTTCAATAAAGCAACTCGGACGAATTCCGTCTTTGGTCGCGTCAATTCTTTCGACTCGCGTTGGAGCGCAGCTCCTTAACACACATACATACACACATACATACATACACATACATACACACATACACATATACACACACACACACACACACACACACACACACACACACAACCTTGTACGTTTGCTCAATTAATAATAAGATATTTTGGGGCTATATGTACTGTATATCGGTTTTAGGCCTAAATCTCTCATTGGTAAAGAATCACTTTAAAAAATTATCGAATCGGGATCTTCACCAAAATCTATTCATTTCGTCCTTGTCACACACCCAACCTGTCCACCAAATTTTGTCCGAATCCGTCCACAACCTTTTGAGATAACCCGTTCACAAACAGATAGACAAATAGGGGTGAAAACCTGACAGAATTTGTAGCTCATTAAAACCAAGTTCCCGCGGTCTCCTTCGCCAAGATTTGGAGAGATCGGTTTGACGTTGCAGGCGCACCCTGGTGGCCAAACTACAAATTCTTGCTCTAACCTTACCTACAGGGGGCACTGCATGAGCGGCACAGCCGCACTCCAAGCAATGATGCAATCAGCAGCCACCACTGGCTGCACAGGCCGCATCCGAAATAAATGAGCCACCAGTCCACAACCCTCATGACCGAGATTCAAAAGCACCCACAGGCAGTATTAACAGTGGGCGCCCAAATATTCAATATGTTCCCAAGTTTGGTGTTTCATCTGAATTGATGGGTCAGGAAAGAGAAACATTTGTGTTGGATGTCACTGCACCGTCGTATTATTTCCTCACAATGGATTCCACATTTGCTCACCATTTTTACATATTTTTGGTTTTGTACGTTTACTGATGGCCATGGCATCGTTGTTAGTAGTAGTACTGGAATTTTTTTAAATGTGTTTTTCAACCTTTATCTCCTCTAATTAAAGACTATAACGTGAAGATGAAAAGTATCTGGTGCTAGACTTAAGCATTTACATGTTATTATTGTCTTAAGGAAGGCGCAATGGTTTATGGTTATAAAGTAAGAGTATAAAAATAAAACAGTAGCAGTGGTTGTGGTTTGGTTTTCACAGTTTTGTGGTGGATGGTGGTTTGTGGTGTTTGTGGAATGCAGGTTGGTAATGGTGAGCGGCGTAAACTCGCCAAGTCAGAAAAGAAAGTGCTCCGTAAGCAGCAAAGAGCAAAGCTTACAGTGCTGAGGCATGAGGGAATACAGCTCGTCCCGCACATCACTGAGGTAACTATTCAGATAAATAGCAACTAGACTTACTACTACTAGGCCGTATTATGTATTAAAATCAAAAATGTGCTGCCATCAAAGGGTGCTGCACAATGGAGCACGCGGCACGTCAGAGGAAACATAAAAACATCTGTCCCTTCTGTTGACACGTGTGTTATCACACTCGCAGTAAGTACCCTTCAGCAGAGGTGTGTGTGTGTGTGTGTGTGTGTGTGTGTGTGTGTGTGTGTGTGTGTGTGTGTGTGTGTGTGTGTGTGTGTGTGTGTGTATATATATATATACGTGTGTACCGCTTGTGTGTGTGTGTACCGCTTGTGTGTGTGTGTACCGCTTGTGTGTGTGTGTACCGCTTGTGTGTGTGTGTGTACCGCTTGTGTGTGTGTGTGTACCGCTTGTGTGTGTGTGTGTGTGTGTGTGTGTGTGTGTGTGTGTGTGTGTGTGTGTGTGTGTGTGTGTGTGTGTGTGTGTGTGTGTGTGTGTGTACCGCTTGTGTGTGTGTGTGTACCGCTTGTGTGTGTGTGTGTGTACCGCTTGTGTGTGTGTGTGTGTACCGCTTGTGTGTGTGTGTGTGTACCGCTTGTGTGTGTGTGTGTGTGTGTACCGCTTGTGTGTGTGTGTGTGTGTACCGCTTGTGTGTGTGTGTGTGTGTACCGCTTGTGTGTGTGTGTGTGTGTACCGCTTGTGTGTGTGTGTGTGTGTACCGCTTGTGTGTGTGTGTGTGTACCGCTTGTGTGTGTGTGTGTACCGCTTGTGTGTGTACCGCTTGTGTGTGTGTGTGTGTACCGCTTGTGTGTGTACCGCTTGTGTGTGTGTGTGTGTGTACCGCTTGTGTGTGTACCGCTTGTGTGTGTGTACCGCTTGTGTGTGTGTGTGTGTACCGCTTGTGTGTGTGTGTGTGTACCGCTTGTGTGTGTGTGTGTACCGCTTGTGTGTGTGTGTGTACCGCTTGTGTGTGTGTGTGTACCGCTTGTGTGTGTGTGTGTACCGCTTGTGTGTGTGTGTGTGTGTACCGCTTTGTGTGTGTGTGTGTGTACCGCTTGTGTGTGTGTGTGTGTACCGCTTGTGTGTGTGTGTGTGTACCGCTTGTGTGTGTGTGTGTGTGTGTGTGTGTGTGTGTGTGTGTGTGTGTGTGTGTGTGTGTGTGTGTGTGTGTGTGTACCGCTTGTGTGTGTGTGTGTGTGTGTGTACCGCTTGTGTGTGTGTGTGTGTGTACCGCTTGTGTGTGTGTGTGTGTGTACCGCTTGTGTGTGTGTGTGTGTGTACCGCTTGTGTGTGTGTGTGTGTACCGCTTGTGTGTGTGTGTACCGCTTGTGTGTGTGTGTGTGTGTACCGCTTGTGTGTGTGTGTGTGTGTGTGTACCGCTTGTGTGTGTGTGTGTGTGTACCGCTTGTGTGTGTGTGTGTACCGCTTGTGTGTGTGTGTGTGTACCGCTTGTGTGTGTGTGTGTGTACCGCTTGTGTGTGTGTGTGTGTGTACCGCTTGTGTGTGTGTGTGTGTACCGCTTGTGTGTGTGTGTGTGTGTGTGTGTGTGTGTGTGTGTGTGTGTGTACCGCTTGTGTGTGTGTGTGTGTGTGTGTGTGTGTGTGTGTGTGTGTGTGTGTGTGTGTGTGTGTGTGTGTGTGTGTGTACCGCTTGTGTGTGTGTGTGTGTACCGCTTGTGTGTGTGTGTGTGTGTGTGTGTGTGTGTGTGTGTGTGTGTGTGTGTGTGTGTGTGTGTGTGTGTGTGTGTGTGTGTACCGCTTGTGTGTGTACCGCTTGTGTGTGTACCGCTTGTGTGTGTACCGCTTGTGTGTGTACCGCTTGTGTGTGTACCGCTTGTGTGTGTACCGCGTGTGTGTGTACCGCTTGTGTGTGTGTGTACCGCTTGTGTGTGTGTGTACCGCTTGTGTGTGTGTGTACCGCTTGTGTGTGTGTGTACCGCTTGTGTGTGTGTGTACCGCTTGTGTGTGTGTGTACCGCTTGTGTGTGTGTGTGTACCGCTTGTGTGTGTGTGTGTACCGCTTGTGTGTGTGTGTGTACCGCTTGTGTGTGTGTGTGTACCGCTTGTGTGTGTGTGTGTGTACCGCTTGTGTGTGTGTGTGTACCGCTTGTGTGTGTGTGTGTACCGCTTGTGTGTGTGTGTGTACCGCTTGTGTGTGTGTGTGTACCGCTTGTGTGTGTGTGTGTACCGCTTGTGTGTGTGTGTGTACCGCTTGTGTGTGTGTGTACCGCTTGTGTGTGTGTGTGTGTACCGCTTGTGTGTGTGTGTGTGTGTACCGCTTGTGTGTGTGTGTGTGTACCGCTTGTGTGTGTGTGTGTGTACCGCTTGTGTGTGTGTGTGTACCGCTTGTGTGTGTGTGTGTGTGTACCGCTTGTGTGTGTGTGTGTGTGTACCGC
>NC_136272.1:97861045-97953545 GCF_964187855.1 Myxine glutinosa
AGTCAACACCTTGTCGCGTTGATGTGTCCGCTCCTCTTTTCCTGCTAGCACCTTGTCAACACCAACCATAAAGCCCCGTCGACCTGGCTCCCGTTGTGCCTTAAGGAATTCACGGTCCTCTGGTATTTTGATCAGATCAAGGACATCAACATGAGCAATGTCAAATAAGTCACGTAGACCGGTTTGAAACTGCTCTTCTTTCTTTATCTGAGGGACAGATCCCTGGCTCTTTCCTTTCAGTATAGATCTGTATTGTTCTGCTTTTCTCTCTAGTTTTGCAATGATATTCCGCTCATCTGCAGTGGGGATCCGTGCTTTCTCCCAGATGCATAATGTCTCACGAACAACAGTTGTTGCGGCACTGCTTATGTCCAATTTCTCAGCATGATGTAGTTTAAAGTATCGCTGCAGAATCTCTTGTCAAGATGGGAGCCGAGTTTCTGGTAGTTTTTCAATATGGCAGCCTATCAGCCACACATGGTTCTTTTTTCTGGTTGCTCTTCTTGAAGTACTTGCACTCGCCATCATAACTGAAACAAACCGAAATAATTTCTGTGTCGTGCTGATTAGCAGATTAGCAGGGGCCATGTGACAGTGGTAAAAGTTTTCAAAATGAAATGAAATTTTACCCAATTTGTTCTCTCTACAGGTGTAATAAAAAAATGGAAAAGCACTTTAGAAAAGTTAATGTTTATATTTGAGGACCACCCTATATATATATATATATATATATATATATATATATATATATATATATATATATATATATATATATATATATATATATATATATATATATATATATATATATATATCATATATATATATATATCATATATATATATATATCATATATATATATATATCATATATATATATATATCATATATATATATATATCATATATATATATATATCATATATATATATATCACATATATATATATATCACATATATATATATATCACATATATATATATCATATATATCATATATATATATATATCATATATATATATATATACACAACAACAACAACATGCATTCTAAGGCCATTTTCCCTGCAAGTGCGGGGGTTAGCCTTGCGGTCCCCATGACGATCTTCTCCATTTTGCCCTATTTTCTGCATCTCTCCTTGTTAACCCCCTTGCCCACATGTCTTCTTCCACCGTCTTTAGCCAAGTCTTTCTCAGTCTTCCCCATCCTCTACTTCCTTCTACATACATTTCCATCACTCTTCTCAACAAGTCACTTTCATCCTTCCTCAACACATGACCAAACCATCTCAACCTGTTCCTCTTCACAGCATCAATCACAGGCTCTATTCCCATCATCTTTCGCAATTCATCATTTGTCTTCCTCTCTCTCAGCGACACTCCGCACATCCACCGAACCATTTGCATTTCCACCCTTCATTGCTGCTCTACATTCATGACCCATGTCTCGCTCCCATAAATCATAACACTTCTCACACATGCAGCTTACACCTTTCCCTTCAGCTTCAACGACACTCCCCTCCTCATCAGCACGCCACTCAGTTCCCGAAACTTCTTCCATGCACATCTCACTCCAGCAACCGTTGCCGAGTCTGATTCACCTTCTCCATTCAGCATGTCTCCGAGATAGCAAAATGTTTTCACACCTTCCAGCTTCACGCCGTCTCCAAGATCCAACTCAATATTTCCTCCATCTGCAGCTCCCTCTGTGCACACCTTACATTTGAATGTAGCTGCCACACTGGTTAATGACCCTCTCGGACCACTACATTTTTGATGAACCCACTCAGCGCACATTGTACATTGAATGGAGTTCACTCCGACACCCTTCCTGCACACAGCACATGGCCACTTCCCAGTTCTTTCCACCTCACCATATGCTTTACCACTTGCCGTCACCTTCGTCTTTCCTATTTTCACCTTCGGACCTTTTGTCTCCATACTTTCCTTCCACTTGTTCAACTTTTCCTTCAGTCCATCCATACTTTCCGCAATCAACACCAGATCATCTGCATACAACAACTCCCACGGTAAACCCTCCTTTACGGTCTGAGCCAGCACCTCCATCACAGCTACAAATAGTAGTGGACTTAGTACCGACCCCTGATGCACTCCCACCTTCACCTCAAACTCACCACTGTTCCCGTCCTTCATCCTTACAGCTGTGCGCGCTCTTTTGTACATTGCCATCACAACTCTGATCAACCATTCCTCCACTCCTAACTTCCTCAATGCCCATGTCAATACTTTGTGTGGAACCCTATTGAATGCTTTCTCCAGATCAACAAACCCAAGAAACAACTTCTTCCTCTTCTCCATGTACTTCTGCAACTGCCTCACAATAAAGAGCGCGTCTGTCGTTCCTCTTCCTGGCATAAATCCAAACCATTTCGTCGATCTTCACCTTCTTCCTTATCCTCCTCTCCAACACCCTTTCCAATACCTTCATTCCATGCTCCAATAACTTTATCGCTCGGTACGAGCCACACTCCAGAGGGTCACCTTTCCCCTTGTATAGAGGGACAACGGTACTCAGTTCCAAATCCACTGGAATGCGGCCTTCTTTCACCACCAGATTACAGATCTCTGTCATTCTCTTCACACCCCAACTTCCTGCTGCCTTCAACATATCTCCCACAACTCCCGTCGGCCCTCCCGCTTTTCTACTCTTCATTGCTTTTATCGCTTCCTCAACTTCCTTCTCAGTTATCTTCTCTGCCGGTCCTAAAACTGGGTTACTCTCTATGTTGCCATCCCATTCATTCTCTGTATTCAACAGCATTTCCATATATCTTTTCCATCTTCCTTTAATTCCATCTGGGTCCACAACGATTTGTCCCACTTCATCCTTCAAGCAACTCACCCCCATCACATCATACCTCTCTTTCGCTATCTGCTTTGCAATCCTGAATACTGCTTTCTGACCCTCTTCCGAATCCAAGCGTTCTCCGAACATTTTCCTACATGTCTCCTGCGCGTTTGCTACCTCTTTCTTTGCAGCCTTCTTGGCTGCCTTATAACTTTCATGCTCTGCTTTTTCTGCTCCCGTACCCTTCGCCTTCTGCCACTCCTTGAACTTCTTCCACTTCTCGTCAATCCTCTTTCCAACTTCATCATCCCACCACCATGTTTCCGAGTGCCTCGGTGGTCCTTTTGTCCATCCACATACCTCACCAACGGCTCCCAACAGACTATCTTTCATTGACATCCAACCACTTTCAAGCTCAACCACATCATCCTCGACCCGACTCAGCCTCTCTTTTAATGCCTCCCTTACTGTCACCTCTTTCAACCTCCACACCTTCATTCTCGGTTGGTACTTCACCCGCCGAGCTCTCCTCGCACCTTTCACCCTTATGTCGCAGACAACCAAGTGGTGCTGTGACAGCCTCCTCCCCCGGGATCACCTTTGTGTCCCGGAGGTGCCCCCTATCTCGCCTACGCACCATCAGGTAGTCGACAGTTGTCGTCGACCCACCTGACGTGTATGTAACAAGCTTATTATCCCCTTTCTGGAACTGCGTATTACAAATCAACAAATCAGCTCCATCAGCAAACTCCAAAATCCTTTCACCTTCTCCATTTCTCACACCATATCTGTAACCCCCATGAACTTCCTCAAAACCGTCCATACTCCTTCCCACATGTCCATTTAGGTCTCCTCCGACCACAACAACTTCCTCATCTTTCACGTTTTCCATCAGTTTCTCTATCGCACACCAGAACTTGTCCTTCTCTTCATCGCGCCGACCAACCTGCGGAGCATATCCCGAGATGATGTTCACCAAGAGCTTTCCAATCATCATTTTCACCATCATCAACCTATCACTCACTCTGGTCACACTCACCACACTGTCTACAAACTCCTCAGAAAACAGGACACCAACACCATTCACGCCCTCTGGGCACCCTTGCCACACAAACTTGTATTTCTGTCCCTGCCTACCCTTCACCATTCTCACACCACTTCCCTTCCATCTCGTCTCTTGCACACAACATATGTCCACTCTTCTTCTGACCAATACTTCTACCACTTCTCCTGATCTCCCTGTCATTGTCCCTACATTCCATGTCCCAAACCTCAAACTGATCAGCACTTCAGGCTGTACCCTGCCCATATGTAGTTGTAATTGTCATGGTTCTCTTTTTGAGGCAATGTTTTTATGGCCGGATGCCCTTCCTGACGCCAACCCTCTTAGTCGCCTCTTACGACACGCAGGGATACGGTGTACCTATTCTCACCAGGGTACACACCGTATATATATATATATATATATATATATTGTTATATTGTTATATTGTTATGTAGGGGGGGGGGGGGGGTAGAGGAATATCTAGAGCCAGGTAGATCTGAATGGGTCGGTACTCGACTGTCGTGATAGGGGATCTACCTGTAATATGCTCTGTCTGTAGCCCGGATGTCGGTATAAGTCGTATCGATATATATCAATACAACATATATATATATTGTTGCGAATATGGAATTTGGCCTCCATATCCGCTTGTAAATATTCCCCTATTTTCTCCAATACTCCCCAACTTTCCCCAATCCCCCATTCCCTAGTCCCATTGCATGTAAACAACAATCAGTAGAGCCGACCTTCCCCTTATTCCCCCATTAAATGTCGTGCCCAGGTCCACCGCACCACACGTAGACAACTTTCGGACATCTTCCTAGTTATTCTTAATCTATGTCAGTTAAGGCCTCGTTTCCATTAATTATGACTCTTCGTTGCACCAGAATGTGATTATATGGCATCAGTAGTGAGTTTAGGACCTTTCCCATACCTCCTCCCATCTTCTTCCCCAAACAACAACAATAACAACAACTACAACAACAATTACAACTACAACTACGACTACAACAACAGAGGGGCGGGGAGTGTGCGTCCTCACACCGGCTCGGTTACCCGCCATGACCATGCGCTCCACGGCGTTACCCCGAAGGGGCTGGCTGTCAGCTCCTCGTCAGGGGCGGAGCCAGTAACCCCCCCACGCACCCAATGAGAAGCAACGTGCCGATTCCATCTGGGGCGGAGCTAACGAGCCGAGGGCGTGTCACTCCCCGCCGGATATACGCGGCCCCGCGCCGGATGTGACGTCAGATGCGCCTCAGCTTGGAGAGAGAAGCCACCGCCACCCCCAGCGCGACGATACCTCCCCGCATCTTTGGACCGGACCGGACCGTACTGTACCCTGCCCCGAGCCCAGGAGGACCTGGAGCCATCGATACCCGCTTTCCTGTCATCAACCCCCGTGTGAGTCAGCCGTTGTCCCGTTTGTCTGTCGTCTGTCCGGGGTTAATATAAGAGTGTGTCTAAGTGCCTGTCTTTCTGTGATTATACCTCTAGCCCCTGTAATCTGACCTTTCCGTACGAATATAATCTCCTCCGGAGGTCTTGAGAATTGAAACATTGGTGTCGTATTGTGTTATTGTAATCCAGCCGGGTGTCTTCTTTTTCTTATTGAGCCAGCATCGCGCGACTAGTCAACGTTCGGGCACAATCGGGTAACTTGTGCAGACGTGGTCATACCATAAAACCGCTCGGTAAATAACATCCAAGCCACGTCTGTAACAATATATATATATATATATACAGTGGAACCTTGACTTACGAGTTTCATTCGTTCCGTGACCGAGCTCGTAACTCAAATTGCTCGTATCTCAAATCAAATTTCCCCATTGAAATGCATTGAAATGCTATTAATCCGTTCCAGCCCGCCAAAAACCACACCAATTTTTAAAAAAATATACAGTATATATAAAAATATCTCGCGCTTTATATTTCACCTGTATGCAGCATACAAGTTGGCAGGATGGCCTGGACTGGAGGTACGCACACTTGACTCTAAAGTCTAAACTGTCCAGCCTGGGTTTGAATCCCGACCCAGCTATAACCTGTCATGGGTGAATCACAGGCAGGGTGATTCATCAATGTGTGTACCGCTAAACTGGGCGCCCCGTTTGCGTCCCATTAGTTGTTGGATGTTAAGGATCTCACCGTGTTTTCCACAAAGAGAAGGCGAGCTATCGCCGGCACTCTGAACAAGTTGTGGCCTGGCATGGCATGAACATGAAAACATGAACATGAACATGAAATGTTCGACATGAACATGAAATTTTCCGAAATAACCAAAATGCGAAAACAAAAACGCATCGCTGTACGACAGAGATACGTACTGTACTTGAACGGCAAGATAACCACGTGACCAGAACCTACCTGGCGGCGTAAACTCGAAATAACCAAAATGCGAAAACAAAAACGCAGCGCTATACGACAGAGATACGTACTGTACTTGAACGGCAAGATAACCACGTGACCAGAACCTACCTGGCGGCGTAAACTCGAAATAACCAAAATGCGAAAACAAAAACGCAGCGCTATACGACAGATACGTACTGTACGTGCACAGCAAGATAACCACGTGACCGGGTGGCGAAAGCTCGTAACTCGGATCTCGCCTCGCATCTCAAAGCAATAAACCGCCCGAGCGACGGCTCGTATCTCGAAAAACTCGTAAGTTGGGGCACTCGTAAGTCAAGGTTCCACTATATATATATATATATATATATATATATATATATATATATATATATATATATATATATATATATATATATATATATATATATATATATTATAACGACAAAAACTTTGGCTTTGACAACAAAAAAATTTTCATTAATTGATTAGTTCCTTAATTATTATCGATTAATTAAGTACTTATTTATTTCCTTTTCCTCTGACTATTATGTCAGGTACCTTTTGAGTTCGGAAGCGACACTACATGGTCTAAAGTATGTGGACACCACTTATAATTGGTGGTTTCGGCTGTTTTAGCCACACCCATTGCTGACAGCTATATATATATATATATATATATATATATATATATATATATATATATATATATATATATATATATATATATATATATATATATTGCTGCGGTGTTGAGATTTGCACATATTGATCATTAAAGGTTAAAGGGTTGCCCCCCATAGTTAGTCCACGAGCAACACGAAGGCCCCCTTGTAGTATTAGTTGTCATAGTATGTGTAAGTATAGGCCATTTCCCCTATTGATACCTGCGTTGTGTAAAGACATGAGTTTAGGTCCCGGTCATTTTGCGTTCACCCTCCAATTCCACCTCTGTGGGCATAATTGATCCCGCGCCCCATTTGGCTGCCCGCTCAGTTGTTACGCTTTGGCTGCCCGCAGCATTTGCTGCCCTTTGCTCGCTCACTAGTCAAGTAACACGAGGTAGGCCTGAGAAGGAGGAGGAGCGCGGGGTCGGAGTGGGGGCGGCGTCAAGGCGGAGCGTCAGAGGCGATGATGGTAAGAGCCACCAGCCAACCAGGGCTCGAACGGCATGGCATGAGAGGGCGTGGAGAGGCGCGTCTGGTAAGTTCTAGAAGGTTCGCGGGGCGTACCTATATGTCACTGCACAAAGCCCTTGAGAGGACTAGCGCTGGAGGACTTGGAGGACTTGTTGGGAGAGGGCTTGATCGAGAGGACTGACTCGCAAGTGGAGAGAGAGAAAGAACTTGACTCGCATCACTCGCTTTGAGGCTTTGAACTGTATCTCGCATATAACGTATGCGCCAGAGGAGAGGAAGAAGAGGCGTTGAGTACACGGCTGCAGCCAGACGCGCCGGTGGTGAATAGCGCCTACTTCAGCCACACGAGTAAACGCGGTAATACCTGCCAGTGATTAACCGCCGAAGTCCGCTCCCTACCAAATCGCCCCGTAATAACCTTGTGCGTCCAAACGACACGCGGAGAGCTCCTGCCTTCTCTATTTACCATCTGCACGGGACGAGCCAGAGGCCAGAGGGAGCTGCACGGGAGCCATCCCTGGACGTGGTGACCATCATCTTGCAGCTGCAAGCCCCATGTGAGTGTGTGTGTGACGGGCCCGTTTGTCCTGGGTATTAAGTTGACTGTTTTAAGGCTGCACTGTGTCCCCTTTTTCTCTGAACTATTGTGAATAGTGTAAATAAATCTGTTCTTCCTTTTTCCAATTCGACCGCTTTTGTGATTTATCCATTGACTAAGCGTGGCAGGAATAAGATCGCTAGAACCGGGTTCACCATATAAACGGCACGGATCGCGTGTACGCACCGCTTGGCGTCTCAACACGCGTGGTCCATGCGGGGCTTATTTCCTCGTTTCAGGGCAGCGTGAGTAATTAGGTAATAGCGATTCTAGTCCTAATACCCTATTTCGCGCTGTCCGGGAAGGAGGTCATAGGTCCCGGGTCCCGCCAGGCCAGTCAAAGACAAGGGGACTAATACCCCCTTGGTAAGGGGAGAAGGCCGGCGTCGAGATCCGCAACAATATAATCAAGCACACAGCAATGCAATCTCCATAGACAAACAATGGCAGTAGAATGGGCCGTACTGAAGAGCTCAGTGACTTTCAATGTGGCACCGTCATGAGATGCCACCTTTCCAACAAGTCAGTTTGTCAAATTTCTGCTGTGCTCGAGATGCCCCAGTCAACTGTAAGTGCGGTTATTGTGAAGTGGAAAAGTCGAGGAGCAACAACGTCTCAGCCGCAAAGTGGTAGGCCACACAAGCTCACAGAACGTGACTACTGAGTGCTGAAGCGCGTAGCGCGTAAAAATCGTCTGTCCTCGGTTGCAACACTCACGACCGAGTTCCAAACTGCCTCTGGAAGCAACGTCAGCACAACAACTGTTCATCGTGAGCTTCATGAAATCGGTTTCCGTGGCCGAGCAGCCGCACACAAGCCTAATATCACCATGCGCAATGCCAGCGTCGGCTGGAGTGGTGTAAAGCTCGCCGCCATTGTCTCTGGAACAGTGGAAATTCGTTCTCTGGAGTGATGATTCACGCTTCACCATCTGGCAGTCCGATGGATAATTCTGAGTTTGGCGGATGCCAGCAGAACGCAACTGCCTGAATGAATAGTGCCAACTGTAAAGTTTGGTGGAGGAGGAATAATGGTCTGGGACTGTTTTTCATGGTTCGCGCTAGGCCCCTTCGTTACAGTGAAGGGAAATCTTAACGCGACAGCATACAATGACATTCTGGATGATTGGGTGCTTCCAACTTTGTGGCAACAGTTTGGGGAAGACCCTTTCCTGTTTCAGCATGACAATGCCCCCGTGCACAAAGCGAATTCCATACAGAAATGGTTTGTCGAGATTGGTGTGGAAGTACTTGACCCTGCCTGCACCCTGACCTCAACCCCATCGAACACCTTTGGGATGAATTGGAACGCTGACTTTGAGCCAGGCCTAATCGCCAAACATCAGTGTCCGACCTCACTAATGCTCTTGTGGCTGAATGAAAGCAAATTCCTGCAAAAAATTTCCAACATCTGGTGGAAAGCCTTCCCAGAAGAGTGGAGGCTGTTATGGCAGCAAGGGGGGGGGGGGGGGGATCACTCCATATTAATGCCCATGATTTTGGAATGAGATGTTGAACGAGCACATGCGGGTGTGATGTTCGGGTGTCCACATACTTTTGGCCATGTTGTGTATTTGGACACGACAATGACCAAGTGATTTGGCTGTAAAGCCTATTTTTGATTTATTGATTAATCGATTAATTGTTTAATTATTTGATTGATAACCTAATGAATTTTTTTGCAGATTTGGATGAAACGGTGGTGGTTTAGGTATTTTGTTAGCCAATTGATTATTAATTTTATTATTTTATGATTATTATTTATTTATTTTAATTATATTAATCATTTATTTATTTTCTTTCTCATCTGGGCAATATCTCAGGCACCTGTTGAGCGAGGAAGCTGATATTTTGACACGACAGTGACCAAGTGATGTGGCTATAAGGGATATTTCTTTTTATTGATTAATCAATTAATCGATTAATTATTTATTTATTAATCAATTATTTATTTTTTTATTAATGACTTTAATTAATTTTCAAAAGGTTACAGCTTCGGATGAAGCACTGGTGGTTTAGGTATGCTATTAGCCAATTGATTAAGAAAATATTTTATGATTCGTATTTATTGATTTTAATTATGCAATTAATCAATCAATTTTTGTGCACCTCTCCCTCCCAATACAAACTCTATGAGCTGCACGGCGGTACTGCCAGGTGTCGAAAGCACCCCGGCAATGCCGCGCTGGAGG
This sequence comes from Myxine glutinosa, assembly GCF_964187855.1. NCBI lineage: Eukaryota > Metazoa > Chordata > Myxini > Myxiniformes > Myxinidae > Myxine > Myxine glutinosa. The sequence continues at coordinate 97,871,174 of NC_136272.1, forward strand.
ATATTAATTTATTTGGCATGGGGGCGGTGTACTTTGACTATCTGTACTTGTTTCCTTTTTATTTTCATCACTTTCTCCCCGCAGCACCTGGTCATAGCCAATGGTGGGCTTGGCAACGGGATGAGTCGGGAGCTGCTGACTTCCATTCTGCAACCCTTTGGGCATCTCCTGGTGCTGCACATGGTGCCCGGGAAACCGTACGCTTTTGCGAGCTTCGACAGCTCGGCCGAGGCGGAAAGGGTCTACCAGTCACTCAATGGACAAGCTGTGTCTGCTGCTGCTGGGAAGATCATGCTCTACTTGGGTTTTGTGGATCGGTGTACGGTTTCCTGTTTTTTCATTGGTGATCAGGTCGTATGGTTGGTGTGTTAGCAAGATGTAGTTAGCAAGGTGTAGTTAGCAAGATGTAGTTGGCAAGATGTAGTTGGCGAGATGTAGTTGGCGAGATGTAGTTGGCGAGATGTAGTCGGCGAGGCGTAGTCGGCGAGGCGTAGTCGGCGAGGCGTAGTCGGCGAGGCGTAGTCGGCGAGGCGTAGTCGGCGAGGCGTAGTCGGCGAGGCGTAGTCGGCGAGGCGTAGTCGGCGAGGCGTAGTCGGCGAGGCGTAGTCGGCGAGGCGTAGTCGGCGAGGCGTAGTCGGCGAGGCGTAGCCGGCGAGGCGTAGCCGGCGAGGCGTAGCCGGCCAGGCGTAGCCGGCCAGGCGTAGCCGGCGAGGCGTAGCCGGCCAGGCGTAGCCGGCGAGGCGTAGTCGGCGAGGCGTAGTCGGCGAGGCGTAGCCGGCGAGGCGTAGCCGGCGAGGCGTAGCCGGCGAGGCGTAGCCGGCGAGGCGTAGCCGGCAAGACGTGTTCGCACGGTATAGTGAGTAAGGTATATGCCTCGGGTTTGAATATACTGTACTGTATATGTTTTTCATCATGAAGTGTTTTGTCTAACACCTTGTGCAGTGCTTTGTCTGCAAGAGGATTCTTCATCCCTTCCTCCTGGTTTGCTGCTTATTCCAAACTTTGTGTCGGATGCATATGAACAGGAACTCCTCGACTTCCTCACCTGGGATGAAGTGGAGGAAATTCAAGGTGAGTGTTTTAATTTGTGTAAAGCCAGGTGAAGAATATTATGTTGTTGTGAAATTGCTTTTTGGATATTTCAAATGAATTCTTTCAATCAAAGGATGATCCATAGCAGCTAGGTGGTGAATTATTATGACCACAAATAAAATAAAAACCGGGGGGTAGGGGGGTAATATTGTAAGCTCCGTCTGTCTGTCCATCCGTCTGTCACACTATCTCCTCTATAACGGTTCTGCAGAAATTCACCAAACTTAGTAGTTATGATCAACACAGGGCAAGAAGGTGCGAGGGCAGTATCATTTTTGTCCCCGCACCCTGTGGCGGGATCAAAAGGTGAAATGCCAAAAATGCAATTACAGGCACATTTTAACACATTTTAAAATGAAAATTTGTATATGCAAACATCACTGGGGGACTCATGACATGACATATGTAACGATTTTTTCGAGTTGACCCCAGTTCATGACTCAGGAAACCTGGTGTTGACTTAACGGTTAAGGTGGCTGGCTTAAGATCTCAGGGTCCTGAGTTCAAGCCCCCGTCATGCCGTTGAATTAACACCGGGTGGATTGACTCAGCCTGTCATCTTTCCGAGGTCGGCAAAATGAGTACCAGCTTACTGGGATGAATGAGCCATTCGAGTATCCTGCGTCGGAGTGGCGACACATCCAGGATTGTGCCTAACAGCCTAGGAAACTGATTCGGGTGCCCTACCCATCTGAATATGCAAAAGGAGTGGTCTTCTTATTCTTTATTACCCAGGGGATGCGGACTCTAGAGTCACAGGGGTCAAAACAGAAGATTTAAAAAACTCAACATTTTATACTGGGTCATTCCTGGTGGAACGTTTTGCAATCTGTCAACATTGCTTCATGTGAGAAGCGTGGGGATTTGTGATGGCACGACATCGACTTCGCTCTGGATTACACTACCGGGCAAAAGTTTTAGAACTCCTCAATTTTTCCAGTTTTTATTGAAATTTACGCAGTTGGTAATCTTTCTTTTCGTCTAAAAAGGTAATCTAATCTTTTAGTTATTATAAAGATTAGTGACTGGTTAATTCGTTCTCGCTATAGAAGTGGTTTTGAGTTTATTTTTAGCCGCGTCGCAAGACGCTGGTCATAGAGTGCCCTCTGTTCTTGTTCTTGTTCTTCTTCTTCTTGTTGTTCTTCTTCTTGTTCTTGCAGAGAAGACAAAACCTCAAAGCTCCACCCATTCTGGGAACCATAGCTCCACCCATTGTGGGAGAGGCTTCATATAAACAAATATCCACCATTTTATTAACTCGCATAGCTTTGAGGCCTGTTTTGTGGGCCCGTGGTGTCTTCCTCTCTCACAGTTTTCTTTCAAATCAAATTCGATATATAATTTCATTTTTCACAGTCGCTAACATAGTTTTAGACTCGGTTGAAAAAAAACGGGAAGAAAATCCGATGAAAGTTGCCCTTTATAGAACGAAATGAATTCTCAAAGGCCTGTAACCAAGTCCATTGAGATATATTTTGTTTAAATCGCGGCATGGTCAGTCATACACCGCCCGAAATAACAGACGGGAAAATGCCGAGATATATTAAAAATTCGTCCATTTGATGACAATCGTCACGATGAAATATTTAATTTATACGTCGTCACAATAATGTGGAGAGAGGAACATAGCTTCGTTCACGTGTCGCCACACACGGGAAATTGCCGAGATATATATATTTTTAAATCGCGGCATGGTCAGTCATACACCGCCTGAAAGAACAGACGGGAAAATGCCGAGATATATTAAAAATTCGTCGCCACACACGGGAAATTGCCGAGATATATTTTCGCTTTGCACAAAAATAACATCAAGTAATCGAATCAATAGGAATGTCCTGTGCCTATAACATCGACGTTATAGGCACAGCTGCATCTAGGCATTGTGTAACATCGACGCGGCTTTTGTTTTAATTAAAACTTTTTGTACTTGTTTATAACAAAGCTGGTTATAATTGGTTATGTAAAATTATTTATACTTATTATTTTTATTTATTTTGCAGACGAACGGGTTTTGAAGCACAGAAGAGTAAAGCATTTTGGGTTTGAATTCTGCTATGAAGACAACAGTGTGAATAAGGACCATCCTCTTCCTGGAGGTACGGAACGTGGTACTATTGAAATGTACTTGTCTGGTGGCATAAAAACATGTGATGTTATACTCACCTCCACCACCGATGGTGGGCCACCACATACTCAAAATGATTGAATGGGGAAGAACCACCACCTTTCTGCTGTTTAATTGACTTTTACTATCATTGACTATTGCAATTGTGTGAAACCTCACTAGGCCTACCTGCTGTCTGTGATGAGTTGATTTCCAATTGCCTCGTCGCGGGATATATTCAACACAGGCCTGATCAGCTGACTGTCAATCGCTATGAGCCTGGACAAGGTATCGTCTGCTCACTGATCTCTTACGTCCCCTTGAATCGAATATTATGTGGAGGTGTAGTTCACTGACTTGTTCATCGTTTTGCAGGAATTCCTCCGCACGTCGACACCCATTCGGCTTTTGAAGATGGAATTGTGTCCTTGAGTTTGGGATCTCAGGTTTGTATGTGTCAGTTCATTAGTTTGCCTGAATGGTTTTAGCACACAATTAAATTTCCTTCTCTTTTTTACTCACGATAACGATGTCGGGTAATGCCTGCACCGTCCTTCACGCTGCGGTACGAATCTCAAGAACACTGTGCTTATTTCATGGATGTGCTGCAGGTCGTGATGGATTTCCGTCACCCTTGTGGCACCCGTGTACCCGTTTCATTGCCTGCTCGGAGCCTTCTTGTCATGACTGGAGACTCTCGCTACCTTTGGAGCCACGGGTGGGCATTGCTGGCAAGCGCCGAACTTTTTCTGTTGCTTTGGGCTAATTGTTCCACACTAAATCAAGAACAGGTTGAGGCCTAAGACTTGTATATGCCAGCTTCTGCTAAATGGTGAATTTTTGATTACACTCCCCCAGCCCCAAATCCACCCTATATTGGTCATTATTTTAAACTAAAAAAACTATTGTGAAACTTTTTCTTTATTTATCTTTCTTCTCTGCAGGTATCATGAAGATATTAGTCAAAGCTGTTTAGTGTAGGTTTCATATGAATGGCCATTATTGTGTGTGTGTGTGTGTGTGTGTGTGTGTGTGTGTGTGTGTGTGTGTGTGTGTGTGTGTGTGTGTGTGTGTGTGTGTGTGTGTGTGTGTGTGTGTGTGTGTGTGTGTGTGTGTGTGTGTGTGTGTGTGTGTGTGTGTGTGTGTGAAGCTTTTTTTTGTAATTCAATCCCCACTGCTATGAGGGCATTGATTCACCTTTGAATTAGAGTTTGATGAAATTTTTCTTTTCTTAACAAGATGAGGCTTAATGTCACAGTATAACTGTAGTTTTTTGACGAATAGGTGAAAAGGAGTCTGCAATTAACGTTCCTTTTTTCTGCAAAAATAGTGTTTTTGTATTAAACTGCCAACCTCGGTCACTCTTGTCAAGATAAATTAGATCAGAGCTGTTATTATGATGTAAATAGCTAATGGAGATTTTAATACTTATTCTGTTAGATGTTAGAGTAGATGTTAATAAAAGTGCAAGCAGGCAGGACGGCCAGCTTAACGGCTACAAAGGAGAGGTGTGTTTTTGCATTGTTCTTCTTCCTCGTGCCTTCCTGGTAATAAGATTGGTATGACTTGTAACCAACGTGTTTAATCCCAGTGGCAGACTATGAATCAGAACGCCATGTCAGAGCTACTCCATTTGGAAGAGTGTGAAATCTTTCTAAAATCATTTGACTTAACCTTCACCCTCCCTTTGCCAGAATTACGCCGCGAAAGTTTGACACTATCAGCAACCGCTTGCAAGACGGCGGTCCGACACTGGCAACCCGTGGAATGCGCATCTCCTTCTCCTTCCGCAAAATTCGCTGGCAGCCATGCCACTGCGGTAGGTTCGATCTCCATCTCACCAACACCTGTAACTGATATAGACATAATAAATATCTGCAAGTGAATGTGCCGTCTATGTCTGAATATAAGTGCATTTCATTGCATTTATACATTACATATACAGACTTGGCATTTAATATGGAATATTTTTTTTGTGGGGGTGAACTTACTTTTCAAGATGTCTTAGAACCAAAAGTTCATTGGAGTTATGTTGAAATTATTCTAGATTTTGTTAGTGACCTTTAAAAGAAACAAAAACCACATTTGACATTTCGAAACAAATAAATTGATCCATGAAAGTGATGTAAACTGATATCGAACTCAATTCATGGACAGTACTGTGTTAAACTTCTGTACGTTTTCCAGAAGTATCTCTTTATTTTGCACATTAGCCAATTTTTTTTATAACAAAAACAAAAGTTAAATTACGACTGGGATTACGGACAGTAAAATTACAGTTCAGTACTTCGTGTAACCCCCACGAGCATTCAGGAGAGCACGTACACATTGAGGCATGCTGTTCACGAGATTTGCCAAGGTTTGGACAGGAATTGCTTGCCATGCAGTGACAATAGCCTGCTGCAATTCACGCACAGAGGTCGGCTGCTGGTCCAAGTGGTCGATTTGACGCGTTAATTCTGCCCACAAGTTCTCTATCGGATTCATATCCGGGGACATGGCAGGCCACTCCATATGCTCTACACCACGGTCAGCAAGAGTGTTGGATCATGCGAGCACGATGAGGCCGTGCATTGTCATCTTGGAAGACAAAGTTACCTCGAAAGGCTGCACGAGCAAATGGAAGCAATGTTTCTTCCAGAATGGCCCTGTATGTGAACTGGTTCAGGTTTCCATTCAGAACAACCAGATCAGTTTTGCCCCCTGCATGAAAAGCAGCCCAAACGGTCACCCCACCACCTCCAGCTTGGACTCTTGGCACTATACAATCTTTGTTGTAGGCTCCATGCACTTGTCTGCACACTCGGGCGCGGCCATCTTGACGACAGACCAGAAATCTAGACTCGTTACTGAAGATCACGGGATTCCAGTGTCTTGGCTGCCATTGACGGTGCTCTCTGGCCTACTGCAATCGGCGCTGGCGGTGTTGTCTGGTCAGGCGTGGCTTTCTCAGGGGCCGGCTGGCACGATAGCCTGCTTGAACCAGTCGTTGGTTGACTCGCCTTCCGGATACAAGCACATTTGTCAGTTGCTGCCACTCAGCCCTAAGCCGATTAGCTGACTTGGTACGGCCATTGCGGACTAACCGGTGCAGCTGGCGATCATCCCTCCTTGTGGTTCTGTGGGGACGTCCTGTCCTCGGTATTGGAGTAGGGACACCCCTCTGAGCATTTCATTTCAGGATCTTTGATACCTGACCTTGAGTGATGCCATACTGCCGAGCAATAAATAGCATGCTGTTTCATGCCGCAATTTTGTAAAGCCACCACTCCATGACAAACAGCATTGTCGAGTTGACGGACCATCTCCAGAGGAAGCGGCAATAACTTTTGGAGACGTGCAGCAGTTGTTTTCCACTAATACAGAACGCAACAACCCTTGTATACCTGACTGTGAAGCCAATCATCAAATGCACCTGTCCGTACATTTTGCCACGCCACCTGTGATATAATCCTGTTGTTGACTTCTTGCTGCGACAGACAATCAGTGACATGGTTCTTTTAACAAATAAATCACCAAAGTGTAAAAGAACTCACCAGATTGATATACTGAGTTAAGAAAGTAAACCCAAGTCAAGAAAAAAAAAAAATTCCGTATTAAATGCCAAGTCTGTGTGTGTGTATATATATATATATATATATACACATATACATATACATATACACACACAGGCACGTGAAAAAGTAAGTACACCCCATGTAAAGTTTTGACTTTTTCAACATATTTCAACTTGCAGCTATTTGATCTTCATTTCAACAATATTGATAGATAAAGGTGATATAATTATAACAAATATCATGAAACATTTACATTTTGTAGTCCATTGTATAATTTAAATAAACATAAATGCAAATTTCGCATGTGGAAAAAGTAATGTACACCCCTACATTTATCACTACTTCAAATACCTAAAATTTGAATCAGGTGCACCAGCTCAGGTGAAAATGATTCGAACATCGTTGGAGAGGATGATGGAGAACATCGTTCGGCATCCTGGTGTTGGGCTAGCGGCTAGGGTGCCAGCTTAGGGTCCTAGGATCCTGGGTTCGAATCCCGGTCGATCGCTGAATTAACGCCAGGGGGGTTGACTCAGCCTGTCATCCTCCGAGGTCGGCAAATTGAGTACCAGTTCACTGGTAATTCCCTGTTTGTCGTAAAAAGGTGACAAAAAGGGTTGGCGGCAGGAAGGGCATCAGGCCGTAAAACATTGCTTCAAAAAGGGGACCAAAAAAAACAACAACAACCACGGTCCCCGAAAAAGGCCAACCCCCGCTTGTGGGGAAAAATGGCCTCTAAAGGTGTTTTTTTTTTTATCGTTGGAGAGGATCTTGGAGGAACCTGTCTTATTTAAACCTCAGTCATTTAGTTTGGTTTGCTCTTTGTTGTTGAAGTGTGTGGCGTCACCATGCCTAGATCAAAAGAGCTCTCCGAGGCCTTCAAAAAGAAGGTTATTGATGCCTACGAGTCTGGGAAGGGATTTAAAAAGATCTCCAAACAATTTGAAATCAATCATTCGACTGTCCGGAAGATCATCTACAAGTGGAGAAGATTCCAAACAACTGCCAACTTGTTCAGGCCAGACCGCCCCAGCAAGTTCAGCCCGAGAGCAGACCGCAAGATGCTGAAATAAGTCTCTAAGAACCCCAGAATGTCATCACGGGACCTACAGGTAGGTCTTGCCACTGTTGATGTCAAAGTGCACGAGTCTACCATTAGAAAGAGGCTGCACAAATTTGATCTAAATGGGAGGTGTGCCAGGAGGAAACCTTTGCTGTCCAGAAAGAACATCAGGGCAAGACTAAAGTTTGCCAATGAACACCGAGGCAAAGACCAGCACTTCTGGAACAATGTGCTCTCGACAGATGAGTCGAAGGTAGAGCTATTTGGCCACAGTACCAGAAGACATGTTTGGCGAAAACCAAAGACAGCATTTGACCACAAGAACCTGATACCAACTGTAAAGCATGGTGGTGGAAATATTATGGCTTGGGGCAGCTTTGCTGCATCAGGGCCTGGGCAGCTCACCATCATATAATCCACTATGAATTCTTCATTGTACCAGAGGTTGCTTGAGGATAATGAGAGGCCATCTGTCGGAAAGTTGAAGCTCAACCGAAGGTGGAACTTGCAATATGACAATGACCCCAAACATCTATCTATAATTCCAGTAATCTCTGTGTGTTTGTTTGTTTGTACGTTTGTTTGTTTGTACGTTTGTTTGTTTGTCTGTGACCGCTGTTTCTCGACAACCACGGGTCCGATATACTTGAAACTTGCCAGGTATATTGCTGGGGACCCGAGGATGTGCCTTTTCAAGGTTTCATATTAATCGGACAATTACTTACCGAGCTATGTCCAAAAAACGATTCAACCAATCAGAGAGCAGCGAGCTATCGCGTGTGCCGAACGTGGCGAACACACTCTGCCTCGGATGGCACATTTGAGAGCGTATTCATTTATTTCACGTTTGCAAACTATGTTGGCGCTATGTTGGCGTTAAACTATGTTTTAAAACTAATAATAAAACTAATAAAAACTAATTTGCGATTCATCGTAACTGCGATATACGACCTTCCGGAGCTCCTGTGAGAGCGTGCGCCATTACGGATAGTACGGGTACGTACGTGTTGGCGTTAAACTATGTTTTAAAACTAATTAAACGGACAAATTTCATGTCATGTTTCATGTAAATAGAGGGGGGGGGGGGGGGGATTGTCACTGTACTCGCAAGCCGTTCGCCGTTCGCTTTGGCGTTGCGAATGGACCAAAACATTTCATGGACCAAACCATTTCATGTAAAGCGTTCGCCGTTCGCTTTGGCGTTGCGAATGGACCAAAACATTTCATGGACCAAACCATTTCATGTAAATAGAGGGGGGGATATAATTTTAGATATAGATATAGTACGGGCATGCCCTAGTACCAGTAAATCCACCAAGGAATGGCTGAAAAGAAAGAAATGGAGGGTTCTGGAATGGCCAATTCAAAGCCCGGATCTAAATCCCATCGAGATGTTGTGGGGGGATTTGAAACGAGCTGTGCATGCAAGAAAGATGATGGGAATATTGCCTGTGATTGATGCTGTGAAGAGGAACAGGTTGAGATGGTTTGGTCATGTGTTGAGGAAGGATGAAAGTGACTGGTTGAGAAGAGTGATGGAAATTAATGTGGAAGGAAGTAGAGGACGGGGAAGACCGAGAAAGACTTTGCTAAAGATGGTGGAAGAAGAAATGCGGGCAAGGGGGTTAACAAGGAGAGATGCAGAAAATAGGGCAAAATGGAGAAGATTGTCATGGTTTGGTTTGTTTCGCAAGGCTAACCCCCGCTCTAGCAGGGAAAATGGCCTTAAAATGCATGTTGTGTTGCTGTTGTGCATGCAAGAAACCCCTCAAACATCGCATAGCTGAAAGAATTCTGCATGGAGGAGTGGGCAAAAATTTCTCCCAGTGGATGTCAGAGACTGGTAGACAGTTATAAGAAACGCCTACTTGAGGTTGTTTCTGCCAAAGGGGGCAATACTACCTATTAGAGCCAAGGGTGTACTTACCTTTTCCACATGTGAAATTTGCATTTATATTTATTTAAATTATACAATGGACTATAAAATGTAAATGTTTCATGATATTTGTTATATTATATTGAAGGAACTGCGCTCCAATGCGAGTCGAAAGAATTGACGCGACCAAAGACGGAATTCGTCCGAGTTGCTTTATTGAAACAAAACAGCTCAGGTATTCTGACAAGCCCGTTTATCGGGCAGCAATATATATACACATTTATGTCGGGAAGCTTGCCCGGCAAAAGCTATACCGGGCATGCCCGGGTGTCAAGGGCGAGCCTTGGAAAGGCGAGTCTGGACCTGCCCGGGCGTGTTTGGCTGCGGCCTGGCAAGTCGAGGCTGGGCGTGCCCGGGCGCTCTGGACGAGCACTGGAAAAGCGAGAGCGGGCATGCCCGGACGCTCTGGGCGAGCCCTGGAAAGGCGATAGCGGGCATGCCCGGACGCTCTGGGCGAGCCCTGGAAAGGCGATAGCGGGCATGCCCGGACGCTCTGGGCGAGCCCTGAAAAGGCGATCGCGGGCATGCCCGGACGCTCTGGGCGAGCCCTGGAAAGACGAGACCGGGCGTGCCCGGGAGGTTCGGGCGTGCCCGGGAACAGTGAGTCCGGGCAAGCCCGGGAGAGGCGCGTCTGGCCGTGTTCTGGCCGGTGCAAGGCGATTGTGTGCATCCAGCGGTAACCGCTACAATATCACCTTTATCTGTCAATATTGTTAAAAAATGAAGATCAAATAGCTGTATGTTGTAATATGTTGAAAAAGTCAAAACTTTACATGGGGTGTACTTACTTTTTCACGTGACTGCATATATATCTCCGGAGCTTGGCAGGCTAGGCAGCCATACGTGGCGATGACGTCATGACGTTCGCTCATTAGGTGGAGCACCAAAGTACAGATACTAATGAGTTACTCCCAACCGCATCCAGGTCGACTCCATATCGTGAGTGGATACCAGAGATAATGTTACCATGTGGCAGGCAGTGATTATCGCTCCCAGTAAGGTGCAGCAGTATCTGTATTGCTGGCGGTTCCCCACTGATGGTATGAAGTCGCATTATGACTGAACCACCTTTGGAGGCCATTTTTCCCCACAGAGCAGGGGTTGCACTTTTTCGGGCAACGTGGTCCCCTTTTTGAAGCAATGTTTTATGGCCGAATGCCCTTCTTTCCCCCAACCCTGTTGGGCGCCTCTTGCAACACACAGGGAATTACCAGTGATTTGGTACTCAATTTGCCGACCTCGGAAGGATGACAGGCCGAGTGAACCCCCCTGGCGTTAATTCAGCGATCGACAGGGATTCGAACCTAGGATCCCAAGCCAGCACCCTAACTGCTAAGCCAACATGAGGCTGAAGTCACATAATGACTAATATGTATGTATGTATGTATATGCATATGTATATAATAGGCCTTAGGCTCTAGCAGGGAAAATGGCCTTAAAATGGTTGGGTGTGTGTGTGTGTGTGTGTGTGTGTGTGTGTGTGTGTGTGTGTGTGTGTGTGTGTGTGTGTGTGTGTGTGTGTGTGTGTGTGTGTGTGTGTGTGTGTGTGTGTGTGTGTGTGTGTGTGTGTGTGTGTGTGTGTGTGTGTGTGTGTGTGTGTGTGTGTGTGTATTTTCTGTATGTCTATCAATAAAATTGGCCCCACCGGTAGTAACCCCATCATATTGCATGCCATTGGAATCATTTTGGAAATTGGCGATGCAAGAAAACTTTTTCAAACCTGAAGGGTAGGGGTGGGCAGAAGACCCAAACTCTCTCTCTATGCAAATGTGTATCATATAGCATTACATGGAAGATGAAGAACAAGAACAACACCAACTAATATATATGTAGAACATTCTATATATTGTGTTAATCGTTTCGTTAATATTACGAGCAACTGTCCCCGCCCTATGGGCGGGGCTTCAATTGGGAGGCCCAAATGAAAAGGCAAAATATCAGAAATTGAAGGCTTTTTTTCTTTCAAACGATTTATATAAACATCCGTTAAATTGCGGTGCAGCCATTTGTGCAGCACCCGGGAAAATAACGTCATGCGGGAGCAAGTATCAGCAGGATGTGGCAGTGTGGGAGTCCACGTTTCTGATCCTCCTTCATGCCGAAGTAGCCCACCACTTCTCCAAGCATTCCGCTCTTCAGATCCGCCATGACAGATTTAAGCTTGATACTGAAGACTCGTGCAGTTAGTCCTCCCGATGTTGTATGTACTCCCGATACGTGTTTCCTTCATTGTAAAAACTTCCAAATCAACAGTTAAAAGGATTTTGAGCCGATCGGTGTTACGGCCTTGGCAAGATCGATGGAGACAGCGATCTGTTAGCGTATTCACCGCCCAAATAGCTATGTGGAATTCTCTCATGTAGAGATTAAACTAATCGTTTTCACAATCGCTATGTCATATGTACTCCCGATACGTGTTTCCTTCAATTGAAATGGGTTAGAATTCTCTCAAGCATGGATTCAACCCATGTCCTTATAAAAGGTCTTTGTCCGAGGTCACCGAGTTTGATCGGTGCAGCCGTTTGTGCGGCACCCGGGAAAACAACATCGTCACAATGAGAACAATGAACGTTATGCGAACGCGAATGTTATGCGGGAGTCCAAACCTGAGAATGCTGGAGACTAAAGCTGAAATTGGGAAAACTAAATGGCCTATTTTACTCCTGGAGATCCCAGGATTACCCACCGAAAATATCTTTGAGATCGGTTCAGCAGTTTTTACGGTACCTTCGAACAGACAGACAGGCATTTGGTGAATTATAGTAAGATAGTATTACCTGCTCAATTTATATGTGACTAGGGCATGCCCGTACTATATCTATATCTAAAATTATACCCCCCCCCTCTATTTACATGAAATGGTTTGGTCCATGAAATGTTTTGGTCCATTCGCAACGCCAAAGCGAACGGCGAACGCTTTACATGAAATGGTTTGGTCCATGAAATGTTTTGGTCCATTCGCAACGCCAAAGCGAACGGTGAACGGCTTGCGAGTACAGTGACAATCCCCCCCCCCCCCCCCCCCCCTCTATTTACATGAAATGGTTTTAATTAGTTTTAAAACATAGTTTAACGCCAACATAGCGGCAACATAGTTTGCCAACGTGAAATAAATGAATACGCTCTCAAATGTGCCGTCCGAGGCAGAGTGTGTTCGCCACGTTCGGCACACGCGATAGCTCGCTGCTCTCTGATTGGTTGAATCGTTTTTTGGACATAGCTCGGTAAGTAATTGTCCGATTAATATGAAACCTTGAAAAGGCACATCCTCGGGTCCCCAGCAATATACCTGGCAAGTTTCAAGTATATCGGACCGGTAGTTGTCGAGAAACAGCGGTCGCATACACACACACACACACAGACAGAGATTAGTGGAATTATAGATAGATGAATTCATTGGAGTCATACATAATACCGGCTCTTCTCCAAATTCCTTCCGCACAAGGTGTGGGTTCCTCTGCGAGGAAATTAATACAGTGATAAACCTTGTCATTAATCATTCTGCTAAGAGTGATGCTTTCATCCATTTGTTCTCCTCAGCCTTTCCCTCGACCTGTGATAGCCAAGTTGGCAAGCAAGCATGTGAAGGCATCCGATTGGATGAGGAAAGAGAATTGGACCCACCTAACGAAAGTCTGAACCGATCACACCTTTGCCCCTCGACGGCGGCAGTGCCTGGGGCAGGACAGTTGGTGAGGCCGAAACTGCCAGGTGACAAAGCATCTGCTGAGAGGTTGGAGAAGGCTTATGTGCATGGCGTGTACGACACGATAGCGGCGCATTTCAGCAGCACAAGGCACTCGCCATGGCCCCGTGTGGCTGCCTTCGTGCGAGGCCTGCCTGATGCTGCACTGCTGCTGGACATTGGATGCGGAAATGGGAAATACCTGTCCGCACACCGAGGACTAGCAATGGTGAGGGGAAATGTGCTTACAGGGTATTGCTGCTTGTTGTTTTTATTTTGAGACAGTTCAATTTATCTCGTTGCTCCAAGGTGTTTCTTTCCTCTTTGTGCTACACGTAGCACGTTTCACCTTTCATGCGGGACACTGAGTGTTATTTCCGAAGCATTTTGCTTCGATGTACCGTCCTGGCCTCTATTTTTGAAAGCAATCCTGTGGACTATCCAATGATGGACAGATACACAAGTCTAAGTAATGTGGCTTTCCGTTTGTGACAGATTGGCTGTGACCGCAGCTCGCCATTGATGGAGATCTGCCACCAGCGAGGTTTCCAAGCATTGGTCTGTGACGCTCTGTCTCTACCTGTGCGTTCGACTTCCTTCGATGCCTGCCTCTCGATCGCCGTTGTCCATCACCTCTCGACTGCAGTAAGGAACTGAAGGCCAGCGTCGATCTTTACATGTTTATCATATGTATGAGGGATTATTTTTAATATTTTTTTGCGTTTTTTGTTTGATTGTTTTAAATACATGATCAAGGCTCATGGAAGAGTTGGAACACAATGGAAGAGAACAAAATGGAAAGGGGGAAACACCAACAGCAGAATAGAAATTAGTGGGTGTGAGATCAAGGGGAGGAGGAGGAGGAGAAGGACACATGGCGGTGAACAACAACAACAACATGCATTTTAAGGCCATTTTCCCTTCTAGAGCGGGGGGTTAGCCTTGCGGTCCCCATGACAATCTTCTCCATTTTGCCCTATTTTCTGCATCTCCCCTTGTTAACCCCCTTGCCCGCATTTCTTCTTCCACCTTCTTTAGCCAAGTCTTTCTCGGTCTTCCCCGTCCTCTACTTGCTTCTACATTCATTTCCATCACTCTTCTCAACCAGTCACTTTCATCCTTCCTCAACACATGACCAAACCATCTCAACCTGTTCCTCTTCACAGCATCACTCACAGGCTCTATTCCCATCATCTTTCACAATTCATCATTTGTCTTCCTCTCTCTCAACCATATGTTGATATGTTGGAGATGGAGATATGTTGAAGGCAGCAGGAAGTTGGGGTGTGAAGAGAATGACAGAGATCTGTAATCTGGTGGTGAAAGAAGGCCGCATTCCAGTGGATTGGGAACTGAGTACCCTCGTCCCTCTATACAAGGGGAAAGGTGACCCTCTGGAGTGTGGCTCGTACCGAGCGATAAAGTTAGTGGAGCATGGAATGAAGGTATTGGAAAGGGTGTTGGAGAGGAGGATAAGGAAGAAAGTGAAGATCGACGAAATGCAGTTTGGATTTATGTCAGGAAGAGGAACGACAGATGCGCTTTTCATTGTGAGGCAGTTGCAGGAGAAGTACATGGAGAAGAGGAAGAAGTTGTTTTTTGAGTTTGTTGATCTGGAGAAAGCATTCGATAGGGTTCCACGCAAAGTATTGACATGGGCATTGAGGAAGTTAGGAGTGGACGAATGGTTGATCAGAGTAGTGATGGCAATGAACAAAAGAGCGCGCACAGCTGTAAGGACGAAGGACGGGAACAGTGGTGAGTTTGAGATGAAGGTGGGAGTGCATCAGGGGTCGGTACTAAGTCCACTACTATTTGTAGCTGTGATGGAGGTGCTGGCTCAGAACGTAAAGGAGGGTTTACCGTGGGAGTTGTATGCAGATGATCTGGTGTTGATTGCGGAAAGTATGGATGGACTGAAGGAAAAGATGAACAAGTGGAAGGAATGTATGGAGACAAAAGGTCTAAAGGTGAATATCGGAAAGATGAAGGTGATGGCAAGTGGTAAAGCATGTGGTGAGGTGGAAAGAACTGGGAAGTGGCCGTGTGCTGTGTGCAGGAAGGGTGTCGGAGTGAACTCCATTCAATGTACAATGTGCGCTGAGTGGGTTCATCAAAAATGTCGTGGTCTGAGAGGGTCATTTACCAGTGTGGCAGCTACATTCAAATGTAAGGTGTGCACAGAGGGAGCTGCAGATGGAGGAAATGTTGAGTTGGATCTTGGAGACGGTGTGAAGCTGGAAGGTGTGAAAACATTTTGCTACCTCGGAGACATGCTGAATGGAGAAGGTGGATCAGACTCGGCAACGGTTGCTCGAGTGAGATGTGCATGGAAGAAGTTTCGGGAACTGAGTGGCGTGCTGATGAGGAGGAGAGGGTCGCTGAAGCTGAAGGGAAAGGTGTATGCTGCATGTGTGAGAAGTGTTATGATTTATGGGAGCTAGACATGGGTAATGAACGTAGAGCAGCAACGAAGGCTGGAAAGGGTGGAAATGCGAATGGTTCGATGGATGTGCGGAGTATCGTTGAGAGAGAGGAAGACAAATGATGAATTGCGAAAGATGATGGGAATATTGCCTGTGATTGATGCTGTGAAGAGGAACAGGTTGAGATGGTTTGGTCATGTGTTGAGGAAGGATGAAAGTGACTGGTTGAGAAGAGTGATGGAAGTTAATGTAGCAGGAAGTAGAGGACGGGGAAGACCGAGAAAGACTTGGCTAAAGATGGTGGAAGAAGAAATGCGGGCAAGGGGGTTAACAAGGAGAGATGCAGAAAATCGGGCAAAATGGAGAAGATTGTCATGGGGACCGCAAGGCTAACCCCCGCTCTAGCAGGGAAAATGGCCTTAAAATGCATGTTGTTGTTGTTGTCTCTCAACCATACTCCACACATCCACCAAACCATTCGCATTTCCACCCTTTCCAGCCTTCGTTGCTGCTCTACGTTCATTACCCATGTCTCGCTCCCATAAATCATAACACTTCTCACACATGCAGCATACACCTTTCCCTTCAGCTTCAACGACACTCCCCTCCTCATCAGCACGCCACTCAGTTCTCGAAACTTCTTCCATGCACATCTGACTCTAGCAACCGTTGCCGAGTCTGATCCACCTTCTCCATTCAGCATGTCTCCAAGGTAGCAAAATGTTTTACACCGTCCAGCTTCATGCCGTCTCCAAGATCCAAGTTAACATTTCCTCCATCTGCAGCTCCCTCTGTGCACACCTTACATTTGAATGTAGCTGCCACACTACATTCAACAGTGAACAAGCGGTGAACAAGCTGCACATAAGCTGAATGAAACAAAGGAAGAGGAAGTGGGCAGGTGGGGATGAAACAGAAAAGGAACAAACCAACGAACAACTAACAAATGAATAAGTAAGAGAGCGGGGGAGGGGGAAGGTCACAATAACGTGGAAAAGGGGAGTGCTTGGCAATTGGGTCATTTGGAAAAGAGATAATGAGTATGGGTAGGGTATGACCTGATGTAGTAGTGAACACCTGTCTTGGACCCTGGGGGAAGAATGGGGCTGAACAGACTGAGGTAGTCGGTTCCACAGGTGAGTGAAAAGAGGAATAAATGAGTGTGGGTGAGTGGTGAGTCCGCATTTTGGGAGTTTAACAAGAGGGTTACTGGCAGACGTGTGCACCCTACAGAAACCGAAACCTGGGAGGGGCAGAGCCAAGAGAGGCCAGAGGGACCAATACCAAAAAGGAGTGTGTAGAATATTGTGGATCTCATTTTGCCTAATGCTATCGTGGGCACAGTTACGTAATGGGCAGCTGAGTGTCACGAACAGGGAATGAGCAGAGGTTTCCAAACTAATGATAAACAGTGTTTTTATTACGATATGCTTCTCCAGGATTTCTAAAGCTTCTGTAACAATCTCGAAACTTTGGTGTCATCATTGTGAAATAAGCAGATATCTCTCATCAACAAAACACGTCTGTACAATACGTTGGTGTGAATCTTTTTCTTTTTAAATTAGCAAATATGGATATAGTGGAATGATGAACAAAATTATCAGTTTTTGTTGTTTTGGGAATATAGAGTACCAGCATGTGGATATACAATCGTTGGATGTAAATACATGTGCTTCCTGTCACTTTCCATGTACATATTTGTTTCATCATAATAGTTTGGGTATGTTTTCTTTGTGAGAGTTTATTCATGTGAAGGACTTGACATCCTTGAGGATGGTTTTCTAGCGGAGTTCAGTGGCATTCCCGGTCTTGCTATGGAATCTTCTACGGGTTGTTAAACAATGGAGCCATTCTGGAGCTGGGTCAGGCTGTGGCGACCCTCCTGAATGGAAGGAACCGTTGAAAGCATTGAGGTTTATTGGTGCAAAATGTAGCAGCATTTTGAGGATCTTCAACAGAGGAGTTGTTCACCCATGTGGGGGATGATGGGGCAGAGGTTAAAGGGGTCATGCTGACAATATCTGGCATCAGCTCGTGGTGGTACGGTTGTGTTTGTCAAAAGGCTTGATTGTCAAAAACTTTAGAACCTTCTCTCTCAAACTCCCTCTGTGTTCAGGAGAGGCGCCATGCGGCCCTGGTGGAAATGGCACGAGTGCTACGGCCTGGCGGTCGAGGCTTGGTATACGTTTGGGCTTTGGAGCAGGAATACATGCGTGTAAGGTCCAAGTACCTGCAGCAGAAACGGCAGGGCACACGGTGTTCCTTCAACCAGATGGAGCGTGAAGATTTGAGTTCCCGTGGTGCTTTGGGTATCGTCGGTGGGGAAAATGGAGGTGTTAAGGCTGAGACTGGTGAGCAATCATCACAAGTTCTGGCAACGGAGGGAAAGAGGAAACCCATACCAGACAAGAATGAGCCCAGCAGCATTGATTCTGCCGCCGCTCGAGCCGGGAAATGTGAGTCATCCGAGAATGGAAGCACGGTTCTGTCCACTGGTCTGTTATCCATCCATAAAAACAGGACGCCTTTCTCATCCCAGGATGTCCTCGTACCGTGGCATCTAAAGACTCAGGAAAAACAGAATGCATCACCTGCTGGCTCCAGTTTGTCGGAACCGGACCAAAAATCTGTACAACATCGGTTTTACCATGTGTTCCGCAAGGGGGAGCTCGAGTCTTTGTGTTGCAGAGTACCTGACATTCGTGTTGTTGAAATGTACTATGATCAGGGTAACTGGTGTGTGATTTTTGAAAAGGTGTGTCATCAATCAAGCACTGTATTGTAAAAGCAATTTAAAAAGCTGAATCCCAGTCCGACATTTTAAATGCAAAGTAAAGTTATTGCTCTGAAGATACCTCGAGTTTTATTACCCTCCCGAGAGGGGAGGGTATTGCATTGGGTCTGCTTGTTTGCTTCTTTGTCTTTGTCTGTCTGCACAGAACGTGACTACATGAGTATGTGTATTAATTGCGCACTATTGAAATGTCTGTGTATGTCTATTAATTATGTACTCTATTGGAACGTGAGAATTGAGTACGTCTATTAATTACGTACTATGCAAATATATGTACGTCTATTAATTACGTACTATTGAAACGTGACTACGTCTATTAATTACGTACTATTGAAACGTGACTACGGCTATTAATTACGTACTATTGAAACGTGACTACGTCTATTAATTACGTACTATTGAAACGTAACTACGTCTATTAATTACGTACTATTGAAACTGACTACCTCTATTAATTTCATACTTTTGGAATGCGAGTGCTGAGTACGTCTATTAATTACTTCTATTAATTACGTACTATTGAAACGTGATGTCTATTAAATACCTACTATTGGAGCTTGAGGTCATCTATTAAATACATACATTGGAATGCAAGTGCGTCTATTAATTATGTACTAATTACGAATTGGAACAATTAATTATGTCTATTATTTATTATGTAACACACCAACGCAAACACCACACAAAACAAGTCCTGGTGATGGTCTGCAATCTCTTATTGCTCTTTCTAGTTTTTAAGTAAATGGATTATGGTGATCCTGTTGAAACAACATACGCTGTTGTATTTACCTCGGGTAATGTATTCCATTTTGTCTTTTGATTCCTCATTATTGCCTTGCTATTCATACGTTGCTTACTGGAAGCTCACTTGCAGATATGGGTTCACTGAGAAATTTGGAATTGTTCTCATGTTATTCACTATTTGTGGGTTATCGAGTCCTACCCATTATTAGCGCTGAGGAAGCGCCTCTAGCGAATGACTTCCAGCCAGTGTAACGCGAATTCCTGTCACAGGAATTCTGAGATCATATAAGTGTGACGTGGCAGTTCCTGATTGGTTCGTGTTGGGGAACCCCTTCTCGCTGCCGACGTGACGTAAATTCGCGCACGCGCACTGGTGAAGCTTACTCGATCCCATATTACATGTACTTTCATTGCATACAAATTATACTTCCTCCTAGAAATTCCATGCCCGAACCTCAGCGCAATCCAAGAGGATTCACTTATCATCATCACAGCAAGAGGGTGTAACAGCAGTTGAATATTATCGATCATATCGACCCCTGTTGGTAGCGTAGCTCACAGCAAGTGCACTCAAAATCGAACTGTCTTGGCTGGGCTTGATTAGCAGTCCTACTATTAATTGTCAACCTGGTGTTTTGCACGCAAGGCTTTACATCGCCGAGCATGCCGTTCTCCGGAGGGGGCGTGCAGTCTGCGTTCCATTCCCGTCCTGACTAACTGTCGGATTGGTGCTTCCCAGGCAGGGTGTTGCATCACCGGGTGTGTCCCCCTATGAATGAATGAATGAATGATCGTTTTAAAGCCATTTTCCCTGCTAGAGCGGGGGTTAGCCTTGCGGGCCCCATGACATTCATGGTTCCCTGTTTGAGGCAATGTTTTTTATGGCCGGATGCCCTTCCTGACGCCAACCCTTGGTCACGCTCTTACGATGCGCAGAGATACGGTGTACTTATTCTAAATCGGGGTACACACCGTGATCATTCATCCCAGCAAGCTGGTACTCAATTTGCCGACCTCGGAAGGATGACAGGCTGAGTCAGTGAGTCAACCTCCCTGGCGTTAATTTAGCGATCGACCGCGATTCGAACCCATTCCCACTATGGTCGGATGGTAAGCTGAGGACCCGTTTCCCAGCATCGGTTGCTGGTGGATGTTAAATATCTCACTGACTTTCACAAATGGTAGGCAATTAGAAGGAGGTTCCCAGCCAAAATTGCTTACTCAGCTACCAGCAGTCACCTGCTGCCCACGGATTCACAATTGAAACTTTGACCCCAAATTGCATTTTGACTGCTAGTGAATTTTGATTTGTCATGACCCCAAAGTGCAGTGTATATGCCCAAAGCGCATATACATTTCTTTATTAATTTTTGTAGCAGTATAATTTTGTGTACATGTATGACATACAGGACAAGGACGACACTCGGTGACATCGTTGTCCTTTTACATTGGTTACCAGGATATTAGTACGGTAGACGGTGGATAAATGACCAGAGGATATGAGACGTGAACCTAGAATCCCAGCACAGAAGCAGGATCGTGCTCAGATGGTTCCAACAGACAGTTCATATTCCATTTGCTTTGTTCGTTTGCACGACTACGGTTGCATCGACGGCCGTGAATTGTGCATGGACGGAGCGCTGCATTGCGCAGCACATCGTTTGTCGGAGGGGACGTTGTGTGGGATTCCCATTCTCCCTCCGGTGGGATATCGGATCAAAATGCATATGGCTCACAGTGAAGCACAGCTCAAACCGGCAATCTCTTCGCCTTTTCAGACTCTCCATCTCTCCAATAGCAATCCAATTCCCATTCGAGTTGCTCGACCGAGAGCTTTGGAGATTGCTCATTCTCTCAATCTCATTGCCACAAGCGCAACCGACAGCGAAAAAAGATAAACGATTTTAGACGAGACGAATTTATGGAAAAAGGCCATGTGTAAGCTTCGAGGTGCATTTTTGGGTAAAGTTGGGAACCTCACTTTTTAACATCATTAGGGTATGCTGAATTCGATTAACCCGGTTCCCAAGCCGAATTTTTTTTTTCTTCTGAGTTTTGAATAAACTGAAGAACTTGGGCATTGGTGAACTCATAGAGGAGACAATCAAATATGCAGAAGCGTTCGTCTGCAGAATATATAATGTGCACAGAACTACCTCTGTTGATTCAGCATGACATATATTGTTCTCCCCCACCGTTTAGAGGCCATTTTTCCCCGCAAAGCGGGGGTTGGCCTTTTCGGGGGCCGTGGTTGTTGTTTTTTTTTTGGTCCCCTTTTTGAAGCAATGGTCTCCAAGACTGGTAAACCAGAAGCGATGTCACCGACAAGTGATGCTCTTCATTTCCATTTGATGCGAGTACACTATCAAGCCATGGTCTGGAGAAATGCTCATTCTGCCATACCTGACCTTCCTGCACCTGTGGAAATAGGATGGAAACGTGGTGATTCAGGACGAGAGGCTATTCTGATGTCACTGAGTCCAATCCCAGAAAGTTGCCTCGAGATGATTTGTTGTGCATGCCAGAAGCAATGCAAGACGACGCTGCAAATGTTGCTATTCAGAGTTGAGATGCACATCAATGTGTGCCTGTCAGAAACAGTGATGATCAGACCCCTTGTATGAATTTGATGTAGTTTGGCAAAACAACATGTGTGACATTCCTGAATGTTTGTGCTTCATGGCCATGTATACTTAATTTTAGAATAAATGGTTGTATGAAACATTGTCTTTTTAAAACAATTTCCCATTTTATAGTGTCCAATTTCATTATCAGTTTGAATGTCCCTTTCAATATGTCGCCAACCATAATATAGATTAGACGGATTCATGAAAAAAGGCCATGTATAAGCTTCTTGGTGCATTTTGGGGTAAAAGTTGTAAAGTTAAAGTAAAAGAGTTGCATGTATATACATGATATATAAATGCTTGTTCAAAGAAATTGTCCAAAAATGGCAATTTGGCGGCCATTTTGTTCATGCTAATTAGAGGGTCAAAAACTCAAAATTCGACTTGGGAACCGGGTTCATCGAATTCAGCATACCCTAATTATGTTAAAAAGTGAGGTTCCCAACTTTTACCCAAAAATCCACCTAACATTCACATTTCTCAGAAATCCGACTAGTCTATTTGTAGAATGTGTTGCTGGGAAATTGCTACGCCCGTATAAAGCGATTGCAAACATCGCTTACACGGCCATGAACCGCGGGCTCCTTTTCAATGACATGGAACTTTGGAAGGAGCTGTGGTTGGATGTTTCACATTTCGTTTTTATCCAGTTTAGCAATGTCGGCCTCGTATCAACACGCTCGTCCCGAATGTAAAAATACATAAATAAAAATTGATGATACGGATGGGTGGTTTTCTCGCAAAATGTTTACCGTAGTTTGTTTTGTTTTCTTTTGTCTTGGTATTCACCTTTTGCTCACTTGCATTCCAACACTCAAAGTAACGCACATTGTTTGTGTGTTTTGGGCTATTTTTACTGTATACACTATATATTAACGAAAAATGGCTTGTGGCGGTTGAACATGTCAAGGAATATTAATATTAAATACGTGCAATGGATAATAGTGTGGACTCTCCCCAGGTACTGTACATGGGACAAATTTATTATATCCACAAAATATTGGGATTTCTTCCCTGTCCTCCTCCAGAATTCTCCGCTCGTGCTCTTTTCCATCTAACGCATTACTCGTATCTTAAACTTATTTGCTTTCTTGTGTGTGTGTGTGTGTGGTGTGTGTGTGTTTTATATCTAATGTATAAATCTCTTTCAAACCGCTAACTCGCTGATATAAAATGTTTAGTACCTTCTTGGTGGCGTAGAAAGTTAAAATGTTGCAAAATGTTGCAAACTGAGGCAACTCCAAGCCAATATCACAGGAAAAATCACAAAACCGTCAAATTGTCCATAAACGAAAATATCCACAAATAGGAGTTGGCCAGTGCAGCCTCTGTCTGCTCACTCACTGCTGGTAGATAATGGAACTGACACTGGAACTGGTTGCTACTCTGGGCAATGGCAACAAGAGACGCTTTTATCTTGTCTGAGTCCCATAATCCGTTTTACCAGAGGTTTCACTATAGGTTTGCTGTCCGTCCGTCCATCTGTCCATCCAACCTGTGGTTTTCCAGACTTTTTTCCCCCCAATACCCTCTAACATGAGCTGATACTTGTTACGTGGCTTTATTATAAGTTACAGCACAAGTTCGAGTTTCAGGGCGTTTCACAATTTTTTTTGCCACATTATGACGTCCATTATGACGCCACATTCTTTGTTGTATGTTTGTTTATGAACCGAATATCTCAAAAAATTGTGAACGGTTTCAGACGAAATTTGGTGAAGAAGTTGGGTATGTGACGAGGACCTAGTGATTCGATTTTGGTGAAGATCCGGATCCGGATCTGGATCCCAGAATTTTTTAAGCGAATCTTCACCATTGAGTGATTGGGCTAAAAACGATAGGAGCCTGTCATCCTTCCGAGGTTGGCAAAATGAGTACCAGCTAGCTGGTGAGGGGGCACTATCAGCGGCACAACTGCACCCCCAGAAAAATGATGCAGCCAAGCAGCCATGGGCTGCATACAAATAAATAATATTCATTTGACATCCACCAAATTTACATTGGTTACCAGAATATTGGAATACAGTACAAATTCATTCAACATTGGTTCATTCATTCAACATTCACCATGGTGCATTCATTTGACATCCACATTGCTTCATTCACCATGGTTCAATCATTCACCATTGTTTTAGTCACCATTGGTTCATTCATTGAGCATTCACCACTGATTCATTCCACATTGTTTTATTCACCTTTGGTTCATTGGCAAACATTCACCATATTGAAGTTAGGCCTTGTTACCCCGAGGAGAGGATATTGCATTTGAGTCCGTTTGTTTGTATGTTTGTTACTTGCGAAAATCGAAGATTTTGGTCTTTTGCGTTATTCTCTGTCTGTGTGTCTGTCAGTCCTCTACAGGTCACAATTTTCAACCGATCTTCACGAAACTTCACCAAATGATAGAGTTGGTCATAAGTAAGAAGCTTATTGTTTTTGGGGTCAAAAGGGTCAACATAGGCCAAAAGGTCAACATAGGCCAAATTTCTAAAATCCTCAATTTTCATCCGATTGACTTGAAATTTGAAGAGGATTTGCATATCTGGTCACTGAATTCAACCAAGTATTTTTGAGGTCAACATAGGCCAAAAAGTCAACATAGGTCAGATTTCTAAAATCCTCAATTTTCATTGATTGACTTGAAATTTGAAGTAGGATTTTCATACCAGGTCACTGAATTCAACCACCAATTATGTTTGAGGTCAACATAGACCAACAACTTATTTTAGGGATTTCGCAAGTATCGTGCGATGCACGACATATTTCTTGTTTGTTTTTGTCCACACAAAATTAATGATTTTCTCTGCGACCATTGGTCCGATTGACAGGAAATTTTCACCATAGGTGCAACTCCACCTGTAGAATTTTAAAATAATTATGTCATTGGTCACTTTGTATAAGCACCATATTGGAAAAACCGAAAAACTTTGCACCTCTATATCTCCGAAAGCGCTGCATAGAAAAAATTGAGACATGACTCATTGTAAAGAACGCTCCATGGGGAATAAAATATGTTAATGATGATGTCATAGGTGCCTCCCTCCATTATGACGTCATAATTCGACAAGTACAAAACTTCATCCAATGAAGATGAAATTTCTTGAGCGTCATTTCGGATTAAATTGATGGAGGGAAAAAATAATGATGTCATCGGTCACGTGGTTTGGCCGCTATTTTGGAAAAACCGAAAAGATTGCACCTCTATATCTCCGAAAATGCTGCATAGGAAAAATTGAAACATTGCTCATTGTAAAGAACTCTCGATGTGGAATGATATATGTTAATGATGTCATAGGTGCCTTCATTATGACGTCATAATTCGACAAGTACAAAACTTCATCCCATCAAGATGAAATTTCTTGAGCTTCAACTAGGGATAAATTGGTGGAGGGAAAAAAATGATGACGTCATCGGTCACGTGGTTCGGCCGCCACATTTGTTTTAACACAAAAGCCTTAAAAACCACTGAAAACCAGTCCTGGTGAGGATCTGCGATTTCTGATTGCTCTTTCTAGTTCCTATTTGTCATTCGTGTGAGTGATTGTGACGTACTGCCATCATTCATCTGTCTCTTCCTATCCCTCTCATTTATTTCTGGATAAACTTTCACTGGTTTTTCGGTAATGTGCAATCCTTTGTTTTCACTGACGTCACAGTTTACCCATCTCGCATTGCGCGGCGGCCATTTTGATACCCAAGCTAATCTGTCCGTGTGCGCTGATATTGATTTGTTGCGTTGGTTTATGGTGAATGCGGATCGCAAAAAGTCTGTTTTATAAAGTAATTTTGTTTGTTTTGTCACGTTCATGTGGAGTGTGGTGCCATCTAGTTTATATTACGTATTGTTGCCCAACAAACACAGAACATTCGGTTTAAGTTTGCTGTGGACCAGTGAACTGGTGAACACCTGGGCAGTGGGTCAACCTGCAACCAACTACCTGTAGAACAGACTTGGAGTGTACGTAAGGATTCGGTAGATCCAGGCTTGAGTATGGCTAGCAGTGCGAGTGCCAACCTTGGCTACCAAGAGACGCTCCCCCCGGACGTTCTTGTTCGTTACAAAGAGAAGATTTCTGTCATTGGGTGTGACCCTTATGGTCTATCAAATGATAAATTTGAGAAGAATGTGAGCAAGTGGCCTCAGGTGACCCACATCGACGTGATCAACTACCTGTTGTTCAGCAAATCGGCCTATACCAAAGACGAGTTGAAGAAGTATAAATCCCTCGAGGCATACAGGTTGTACCAAGATAGATGGGTGCGACAAATCCTACACAAAGAACTGAATGACGTCCACTTGATTCGATCCAAGGTATTAATAAAATTCACTATCACTCCAATATCACTGATATCATAAAAACCAAATATTGTATTCAATATCATTAATGATTATAGTAATTGTATGGTTATACAATGAAACATGTTCTTACTTACTGTTAACAAAATGCTCGGAGCAGACAGGTGTGCGATCCCACTGTGATTCTGTTTGGATGTCACTGCGATTGATGGCAGCCTTCCACAAACGCCGCCTCTCTTCACTTAAATTTCTTGTTTCCTCACCCTGATTCAGTAGAAGTTTGGGCGTTTTGTAAAACTTGACTCCTGGCCTAACGCCTGGCCTGTTTGAACAACGCAATACGCCGCAAATTGGCATGACTGGTCGTGAACAAAAACGATTTAATGTGAATCCGCTGACGACGTTGTTCGAGAGGGTATCAAAATGGCCGAGGTGTCCCAGGGTGCCCTGCGCGCGTGCTCCGATGACGTCACAAGAGAACAAAGAATAGTCAGTTATCTTAGCATTTACATGAGCCTCGATCTTGTACACAAAAAAAACCAAAAAACAAGATATCTAACATACGACTACTACTACGACTACTAAATAAGTACTACGACTACTACTCCAACTCCTACCATTACTACGACTACTACTCCAACTCCTACCATTACTACTTTCTTTCAGGGCTCCAATTATTCACACCCTCCGAGATTGGCTGGGGAACACTTTTGGGCCAAGTCTTTCATGAACCAACTGGCCAGGAATGGCGTTTGATTGAAAGCGATTTGGGCAAGAACAAGAGTTTGTAACTTGCTCAGGATGCCGGAGTTAACTCGCCTCGTCTTCACGCAGGACACTGGGGGGATTTTTAACGCCCACCAAGTACCAGTGATAGCAGACTGGACACGCAGGCTGGCGTCCATCCGAAGGACGGCACATTGATGCCCCGCACCATTATGGCAGTTTATAGCTGGGTCGAGATTGGAACCCAGGTTGAATGGATTAAAGGCGTTTGTGTGAACCTCTAAACTTTCCTGGCAGTCATATATGTTACATTTAAGGATAAAAGAAATAAGAAAGCGAAGCGAATACGAGCCAGCAATGGATGGCATTTAATGGCACGCTTATTGGAAAAAAAAAAACGCAAAGGAAATTTTGGCAAAGCAAGAGGGAAATCAAAGCGTGTTGAAAAGTTACAATAAAAACAAGACCACCAACCTGGAATAAAACACGGAGTGCAAAACGGTATCGCGATCGATGGATAATTGATTGGTCTTGTTGGTACCAGGTGGCTCATCATGCGCAGATACCCGAACTTCGTTTGCAATGAACCGATCAACCAGGTGCAGCACAAACAGGCTTCATTAGCCCCCATTTGACTTGGTCCGAAACGGGGGCTTAGGGATCCGTGCGCAACCATATCTCAGAGATGTATGGACCGATTTTGTTCATACTTGGCACAAAGACAATACATGATGGTATACATAATCACATTATTTTGTTTCTCGATGCGATCAAAGATGGCCGAGTGACGGCTATTTTAGTTGTAAGAAAAAAACCTGATGTCCTCAACAATTTCAATACTCAATATACGTCCCATACGTCCTCAACAATTTCTCGGACATGCATTTACCAAAGTTGTTCAAACTTGGCGCACAGGTAATGATTGATGGCTTACATATGCACGTCATTTTCTTTCAAGATCAGATCCAAGATGGCCGACTGGCGGCCATCTTGTTACATAAACGTGTCCCTACAACCATTTCTCGGACATGCATGGACCGATTTTGTTCAAACTTGGCGCACAGGTAATGATTGATGGCTTACATATGCACGTCATTTCCTTTCGAGATCAGATCCAAGATGGCCGACTGGCGGCCATCTTGTTACATAAACGTGTCCCTATAACCATTTCTCGGACATGCATGGACCGATTTTGTTCAAACTTGGCACAAAGACAATACATGAGTAGGCTATACATATGCAGAAGATTTTGTTTTGTAATCCGACCAAAAATGGCCGACTGACGGCCTTTAACTCCATACAGCAAAATTACTAAAAATATGGGGGCTATGACATTTTATGTCTTTTTCTTCTTGTTGATGTGTGACGTTGTTTGAAAAGGCTGCAACACCTTCGGAGATAAAAAGAAAACAGGAATTGGTGCTTGATCTTAAGACCATCTTAAGAGGTGCTAGTCTGAAGGATCTTTTCCGCAAATGCCAAGGTATTGACTGTTGAGGGGAACACATCTGAAGCGAAGGCACCACCAACTGGTACGGCTGTCCACTCTCCAGCAGGCAAGATTCAGGTCCGATGTCCCCTCCCAGGTGTCCAGGAGTGGTCTTAATCTGTAACTGTGCTGTAGGTCGGATGTTGGTTACCTAATTTTCAAGGGGGGAGGTGTCACATGACTGCAATTGTCTGTTGAGACGATGAGAGCCAACGTTCTCAACTTCATCATACACATCGTCGACCTCAACACTTCATTCTGGAAGTCTCACTGTTTGTTACTCGGTTTTCTGCTTGTCTGCCCTTCCTTCCATCTGCTCAAAAACACTTAATCTTGTGAATCCGAGTTAAATGAATTGTGCACACCTGTTCAGTGGGAGTTGCGGATGAAGCAATGACGTTTTTGATGCAATTTTACAATTATATTGCGCCGAATGTCTCAGGTTCGAGCACGAAGTTTTTCAACAAGATTAAGAAGAAGATGAAACTTTGCCCAGATCTTCGTTGTGACGTGTCTCACTACCTCGGCCACCGAAGGTATGTTGTTTTCACCCCTGTCACAGGGAGAGGTGGAGAGGATCGCACACAGGGGAGAGGGGAAGAGGATCGCACACAGGGGAGAGGTGGAGAGGATCGCACACAGGGGAGAGGGGAAGAAGATTGCACACAGGGGAGAGGGGAAGAGGATCGCACACAGCGGAGAGGGGAAGAGGACCGCACACAGGATAGAGGATCACACACAGGGGAGAGGAGGGGGGAGAGTATCGCACACAGTGCAGAGGGGAGTAGGATTGCACACAGGGGAGAGGTTCACGCATTCACTCCTCATTCCTCCCCCACCTCTTCCTTTCCTTCCTCTCTCCTTCCTCCCCCCCCCCCCCCTCTCTCCTTTCCTCCTCTCTCTCCTTTCTTCCTCTTTCTCCATTCCCACCTCTCTCCTTTATCCCTTCTCTCCTCCCCCCTCTCTCCTCTCTTCTCACTCCTCTTCCCTTCTCTCTCCCCATCTCCGCATCGCATCCGACGAGATACATTCAAAACGGCTAGAAGAATGCATTTTTGCCAATAAAATGCTGATATTCGTCCAATTTTCTCACCTTTTGCTGCACCGAGTCTGAAACCATCTTAGTGACTACGAAAAATGAAATCAGATGGTGAATTAGATTTAAGAGCTGTGAGGGTGTCTGAGTGGACCTCATATTACAGACCATCATTTCATTCAAAATGCATTTTTGTCTGAAAACGTTATTTTTCATCTAATTTTTTTCCTGTTCTTTGCAACCGAGTCTGAGGAGCCTTTACTCGTGACGTGCACTGATGTCAGTGTATCGCATTCGTAGCTACGTATTAAATGGATTTTTTTTTCATAGTTTGCTGTGCAAAGGGTTGAACTTTCCTTTAAACCAGATTCGGTGTGGTTATAGTGTCTGTGAAGTCACCAGGTAGGTCGGTGGTTCGATTTCAACCCTGGCAGAGTCATACAAAGGACAAAAAATGCTAAGTGTGCTTCCACGTTTGCTGCCCAGAATTTACAATATTGAATAAACAGCCATAGGTTGGCATGAATGGGGGAGGCAAGGGGAGCAAATGTCTGAATACAGGGAAAAGCGGCGTAATAAAGATGGCGCCGCCGCTACCCATAATGCCCCGGAAATTACATCACGCCCCCCTCAATCCCCGCACCATGTTCGACGGCCATGTTTGAATGAAGTCAAATCTGTATTTGGCAGCATGTTGGCTCGTGATTTGTGTTCAGATCTTCCACGAGCCCTTCGATTCCATAAAATATAAAAAGGTACTCATCTTCATGATAGACAAGAAGAGCACTGTGACGATCATCCCAAGAAGAAGAAGAAGAAGCCTTTCCAGGAGAGTTGTTCAAACTATCCATGCACAAGGATTTCCAAACTTTGTGAATAATTTTAATATCGGGTCTCAGCTTGCAGTTGCGCCGGGAAATCGCCACGGGATCAACAAAATTCGAGGAATTCTGAAAACTCGCGGGGAATTAATCAAACTGCGGACGCCTCGCATGCAACTGATCCCTACCGCGTGAGACTTTGGCAGGATAAGGATCCATTTCGATCAAGTTTAAAAATACAAGCATTAAGAACGAACGTGCCAAGCACCACTGTTTCAACAACATATACTCCACTATAAAAAGAGCGACCATTCCCAACAGAATGTTTCACAATTGTTTATATGTTTGAGAAACCACTTTTTATTGGCTGAATCCTTTGTGTGAAAACTGGTTTCCATGGCAACCTGGGCCCTCAGCCAAAACAAACAGCAAATCTTCGGGATCACAATTTCCACTGCACTTAGGTCTTTAATCCAAGCACGAGGGGAACTTCACATGACGTCAGGTTCAGGACACCCACAATTGGTAATAATAATGTGAAGACTATGTTTGTTTTCATTCCTGAGCTAAGACATCTATCAAATTAAGTCTTTGGAGAGTCTGATATTTTTCATCCATTAATCAATTTTAAATCGCAGTATGTGTCTGTTAACCGGCGATATCGATGGCTAAATTAATTTTAATTAGAATGATACTCGGTAGAAGCACACCTCTGCAAGGCTGAATGGTTTACGTTTTCTATCCCACTGATAGGCCGGATCTGGATTCAGACCTGAACCAAAATCGAATCGGCTTGTCCTTGTCGCTTAACCAACTCGTCCACCAAGTTTTGTCATAACTCATCCGCAACTCTTTGAGATATCGCATGCTAAATGTCGTTTTTGCCCCATCACTCAATGCTTCTAATGTAATTCCGGTCCTGCTCCATGTGTGTGTTTTGTGAAATATCACGTGCCATTGCGACTCCAACGGATTGTGTGAGATCTCGTGAAAACACGGCACAGCTCTGGCCTGATGAATAAAGCAGTTATCTTACAATGGTAAAGAATCGCTTAAAAACATTCTGGATCTTTACCAAAATCACATCGATTCGTCCTTGTCACACACGCAACCTCTCCAGCAAATTTCGTCCAAATGCGTCCAAAACTGTTTGAGATATTCTGCTCACAAACAGACAGACAAAGAAGAAATATGTCGTGCATAGCACGAGACTTGTGAAATCCCTAAAATAAGTTGTTGACTTTTGACCTATGTGGGACCTTTTGCCCTATGTTGACCTCAAAAATAATTGGTGGCTGAATCGAGTGACCAGATATGCAAATCCTCTTCAAATTTCAAGTCAATCGGATGAAAATTGAGGATTTTAGAAATTTGGCCTATGTTGACCTTTTGGCCAATGTTGACCTCAAATATACTTGGTGGTTGAATTCAGTGACTAGATATGCAAATTCTCTTCAAATTTCAAGTCAATCGGATGAAAATTGAGGATTTTAGAAATTTGGCCTATGTTGACCTTTTGGCCAATGTTGACCTCAAATATACTTGGTGGTTGAATTCAGTGATCAGATATGCAAATCCTCTTCAAATTTCAAGTCAATCGGATAAAAATTGAGGATTTTAGAAATTTGGCCTATGTTGACCTTTTGGCCAATGTTGACCTCAAATATACTTGGTGGTTGAATTCAGTGACCAGATATACAAATCCTCTTCAAATTTCAAGTCAATCGAATGAAAATTGAGGATTTTAGAAATGTGGCCTATGTTGACCTTTTGGCCTATGTTGACCTTTTGGCCAATGTTGACCTCAAATATACTTGGTGGTTGAATTCAGTGACCAGATATGCAAATCCTCTTCAAATTTCAAGTCAATCGGATGAAAATGGAGGATTTTATAAATTTGGCCTATGTTGACCTTTTGGCCAATGTTGACCTCAAATATACTTGGTGGTTGAATTCAGTGACCAGATATGCAAATCCTCTTCAAATTTCAAGTCAATCGAATGAAAATTGAGGATTTTAGAAATGTGGCCTATGTTGACCTTTTGGCCAATGTTGACCTCAAATATACTTGGTGGTTGAATTCAGTGACCAGATATGCAAATCCTCTTCAAATTTCAAGTCAATCGGATAAAAATTGAGGATTTTAGAAATTTGGCCTATGTTGACCTTTTGGCCAATGTTGACCTCAAATATACTTGGTGGTTGAATTCAGTGACCTGATATGCAAATCCTCTTCAAATTTCAAGTCAATCGGATGAAAATTGACAATTCTAGAAATTTGGCCTATCTTATATTAATTTTAGTAACCGACATTTTTCGTTTCGACTTGAAAATAAATTGGAAGTTGAATTTAATGACACGATATGCAAACCATGTTCAAATTTTAAGTCAATTGGATGTAAATTGAGGATTTTAGAAATTGCAACTAAGTATATTGTTACAGACGCGGCTTTTAGATGTTATATTGACCGAGCGGTGGTGTATTTAACCGCGTCCAAACAGTTACTCCCCGATTAAAACCCGATTTCGCCCGACGTTGACCAGATCGCCCCACGGATATTCAATCGGGAAATCTCTAAAGCGATCGCAAGAGAATGAAAAAGAAGAAGAAGAATACGGAGGAAGAACAGATTTATTATACACACACAAGCAAAGGATGGAAGAAACAGTGACACAGCGAATCCTTAACTTACACTATTCGTTTTTACTTAGCCCCAAGACAAACGAGCAGGACAGGACGTTCACACTTACTCAGGGGGATAATGCAGGCAGGTAAGGACTAAGGCTTGAGATGGAGGCAAGGTCGGGAGGCCGCCGGTCGCAATTCCTCGCGGTTTTGGCGGGAAACCCTCCGTCGCGTATCCACTGCGGGAGACGCCACGCGCTGGTTCGGCACACCTGCTCCTCTTCTTGGGGCGGGGCCGTCTCCCTCCTTTCAGCGCGTCTCTCCAAAGCTGGTCTCCTTGCCGAGTACCTCTCCTCTTTGGCTTGGAGCGTTTCGCATCTCACCGCCTCTCTTTGGTGCAGCCTCGTTGCTCCTCTCCAGCTCATCTCCAGTCATCTCTCATCTCTCATCTGGCAAAGCAGTCCCTTACAGTCGCTTTTATCACCTCGGCCGAAATCAAGCCGCCGGCTCCGAGGGCACGCCTACCGGGTCGATCACCGCGGTGTTGATTGGCTGTTAGGGCCGGTTCACTCCTTCCCTCTTCTGACGAGGTGGAGACACGCCTTTCTTCTCCAACCTTACCTCGTGGCCAATGGTGGTTGAAGAGAAAAACCGACCAAAATGCGGAAGGCAAATGGAAGGGAGGTTTTGGGGAAATTGGAAGGGCCTACGCTTATTTTGTTTGATACAATGCAAAGTCAATCTAGTGGGAAAACACATACTTAGCCTACATGGAATAAGGAAATACACTATTTAAAAGATATATCGTGACCTGCGTGTATATTCCATGCAATTAACTAGGACGCTGACTGCGACCATTATTTACATTAACAGGGTGGTACCGTACGTTTGTAACGTTCACATTGTAACGTTTTCACATTCGTTACACTTCCTCCAAAATTGTTACACTTCTCAAATTCGTTACACACTTCTCAAAATCGTTACACTGCACCCCCCTTTCTTCAGGTCCGTCCTCGGACCTATTAAACTTTAACTTAGTATGACACGTAGGTGTAATTCCCTCTACAATTAACCTGACCCTGAGTGTGACAATTTTAAAACACAAATAAGTATGTCCCCCTATTGCATTGCATCCTGTCTAACAGACTCAAGCCCACAGCTAACCGAATTACGGAATTATTCTCAACCTATACATTTACGGTGGGGAGCATTATTTACAATGACGTGATTTCTTATTTACAACGCAACCCAGGACCTGTGTTTTTTTTTCTTTTTTTCTTTTTAGGGAACAAGAGAAAGAAATTCCTGTTGGGAGGGAGGAGACAGCACGCATTGCATCGATGCACCAGTACCAATACCACCAAAGCACCCAAAAGCACCAAACACCACAAAGCACCCAAAAGCACCATCCAGTGCGCAGTCACCATGGCTCATAATAAACACAACAAAACAACCGGTGGTGGTCTTCTCTTTCTCTGCTGGGCCGATGTTCTTCCCGACGTCTTCAGGCTTCATGCGGCCTAGTTGGAAATAATAAAAAGCACAACTTGTGTCCATTTTTATTTAGGGCCTCAGGGGCCAACTAAGGGTGGTCCACCTGTTTGGCATAGGTGCCACCTTACCGAGGTCCGCAAGCAAGATTCCCTGGCCACTATGGCCGGTTTCCAACAGAGGTGCCCTGCCCCAGAACCTGGGGTCCATCAAGTGGTACTTGGCCGCAGAACAGCGGTCCATAAAGTGGTACATCAACGCAATGCATGCTGGTTCTGGGAATCTCGGGCGCACAATGGCCACCTCACGCACGCTCCCATCGGCACCCAATGGCGCACAGGTCATGTGGGAGACAAAAGAAAGACAATTGAGCGAGGGGTAAGGTCACAAGGGTACACGTCAATAAGGCAATGCAAGGTGAAATGCGTACGGAGGCCGAAGTGAGAAAGCTCGTCCCTACCGTACGTCACCACCCTGTCACCTAGCCTACCCTTGTTCTCACCCCATATGTACAAAAATCTACACATTTACAAATTCGTCACTACTGTCACGTCTTCCCCATATTTCCCCTATACCAAATTCGTCTCCACAATCCCTTTACTTCAAAATTTGCCATCACCAATTCATCATCAATCCTCATAAGGAGGGAGAGATGGAATTACGCACAATGTCACACCCACGTCATGATGCGTCTCACAATCCAAACATTTGCATCATAAAAAATAATCAAAACATGGCATGGTGTGGAGTACCTGTCACCTCAGGTGAGTGGATGCAGATGGTGCGAGGAGATCCTTCATCCTAACTATCCTCTAAATGACTTTAACACACTTTACACTACCCGGGGTCTTTCCCTGCCAATCCATTGGCTAACTTACACTATGGGTTCTAATAACCAATTCCCATTGGCCAAACTGTGGTGCTCCTCAATTTGGGGTCTCACTCCCCCGATTCATCTCCCGGTGCTCTAGCACAATTTCTGGGCTGCGACGTGTACCTCTCCCAACAGGTCTACCCACCTGCACACCTCCACCACTGTAGTTGCCACCCGAGCTTACCTAGCTCCTCACCCTAACCTAACTACTGGGGACAGCCCCTCTCCTGGCTCTGTCACCCCATGGTGCCCTCTGGCACTGGGCTACCCGGGTCCGTCCTCCGGATCCTCGGGCCCCATCCACAACAACTACTATCGGCTCCCAGAGCCCACCTGCGGCCTCACCTGGCCGACATCCTCACAGTGGTGGAGTGCCCAAACCAACTACACACACTAACAGGCTACACGCCCAGCCATTTCCACAACACCAACGCACCCATCCACATACCATTCTGTCACCCGCACCACAGATGCCAATATCCAACCACAATTTACCTGTACCCTCTACCTAACACTTACACTACCCGCCCCGGGTATCCGTGATGGGGTCCACTCTTCCCCCATTCACACCTTCGCACCATCCACTCCACTCCACAATTTCCACCATTCTCACTCCACGACCATCCATTCCAATACTCCAGATATTCCACACTACCATTTATTCCACACAGCCACATACACCTGTTCATTCACCTGTCGTTGCACACCTGTGCAATCATACCTGGTGCCACCTGCACCCTCCTTTCTTCCTGGACCATTTGGTCAACACAACACGCAATCACCACTACTCCCTCATACACTGCTCCACACACCTGTTCAGTTGCACACCTGTGTAATCACACCTGTTCCATTCTCACCTGTTCAATCCTCACACACACGGCATCATCTCAGCTAACTACTCCCCTCTGAAACTTGCGCTTCCCAGTCGTCCCTTTAAACTATTGCGCTCTCACGTCATTATCATCCACACTAATCTACCTGCGTCCCCACTACAGGTATCAGTCACTAACTAAACTTAACGTTACCTAATGTCATCTTCGCTAGATCCCTATCATTATCCAAGCCCTCCCTGGCTCGGTTGTCATAGCCACCCCATAAACTATTGCGCATTTGCCCCCACGTCTGTGAGGGATGGTGGATTTGCCATCCCACCACATCGGGGGTCTCTCACTATAAATTTTGTTCGTCCAAATTCCAACCAATTCAAAAATTTTCCATTTACTGCCAATTCTATTCACTTTTCTAAATTTTGTATCAAATCACTACTATCACTATCACCATCACCCGTCTACTTATTAGGTCCCCTCGGTGCGCCAATTCACATCTACAGCCCGGCTTCGTACAGCCGAGCAATGAACGCGGGTCGTTTTGTGCCAGCGGCTGGATACGTCCCGCCGCACTCGGGGCAGGGACGGGGGCTTACCTGGGCCGAGATCCCACGCACCACCTCGGCGTGGAGCCATCCAATGTCCCGATCTCGACCTGCCGGCACGTCTCAATAGAAAGTGGTCGCCATGACGACCCTTCCTATCGGGCTGCCCGCTCCGCCTAGTGGAGCACGGACGCGGCCGTTCCAAGCGAGGCCCAGCGTGGATCGCGCACGGCGGTCCTTTCGAACCCGCCGTGGCTCGGATCCCCGCTGGTTCTCGCGGCACGCAAAGCTGCCCGACGCGCACCGAGGGCCCGAGTCGGCTATAAGTCGTTCTAACCTCTAGCCTGGTTACCGTCGACGCTTCACCTGGATTCTTACAAGCATACGCTACCCCTTTCTTGCTCATACATGCAGCTGTTTCCATGCTCCTCGTCGTACCGTTCCTTACACACCTCGGTACACTCATTCCTCTCCCAGCCTTGGTCACACACCCGACCACCGAACACTTTGGCACACATTCGTTGGTCGCACACCTCACCAATACACCTCTTCGCGCCCCCTCCTCGGTCACTTCCTCCGTGACTATCACAGGTGTGCTCTCATTCGCACACCCCACCACGTGCCTCACTACCAACTCAAATGTGCCTTCCCACACACGCTCTACCATTCCAGGTGTGCATCCTTCCATTCCA
Organism: Myxine glutinosa; assembly: GCF_964187855.1. Classification (NCBI taxonomy): domain Eukaryota; kingdom Metazoa; phylum Chordata; class Myxini; order Myxiniformes; family Myxinidae; genus Myxine; species Myxine glutinosa. The sequence goes on from NC_136272.1 coordinate 97,908,626, forward strand.
GGTGTACATCCTCGCTCACCTGTCACAACCAACTCACGCTCCGTTTCACTCTCACTACTCTCACCTCCCCTCTCGGTCGCGCACTCACCCTTACTCTCGACAGCACACTCTTTCCTCATGCACCCGTCCGTTACACACCTTTCTCGCGCATCCTCCCGCGCACACTTTTTCGTTACCTCCTCCGTAACACTCACCACACCGCGCTTCCCTGTGCTCCCTCGCACACGCGCTACGACCGACTCACTCCTGACGGCACACTCACTCCTCGGCGTGCACTTTTTCCTCACACACCCCATGGTCGGACATTCTCGCACACCTCTTTTTTCGCACACCAGACCTGTCGCACACTTCACCAACGGCCTCTCACGAACACCCGGATCCAAACCAATCCCCAAGCCGACTGAAGCTTTCCTCACATCATATACATTGCCACTCACCTCCGTACTTTGTCTCCGCACCTCCTTTGCCACCTGCAAACTCTTTATTTGGTTAGTGAGCATCACATCATGATTTGAACACAGACCTTGTACATATTCCATTACTTCCTCCTTTATCTCCCTTTTAGTTTCCCTCCGTCTCTTCTTAATTTCACTCACCCCCTCTTCCACTTCCTCTAGTTTTTGTTTAACCTCTTTTATTTCTCGGTGCGTCCCCTCAAGTTCGTCCTCTAGGGCTACCGTGACCGTCTCTATGTGCATCCTCACCTGCCGGTCCTTTGTCTCCATTATCTCTGTCACCTCCTCCACCCTCATTGTCAGTTCCTCCCGTACCATCTGACATTGCCTCTGCGTCGCTATTAATTCGTTTTTAATTTCTTTTTGTGTCGCCTTTAACCCTCCTAGTACCGCAGTGTTCCTTTGAACCTGCTCCACTAACTTAGTTTGTCCCTCTGTCAGCTGCTCCACCTCCTCCGTCAGATCTTCTATTCCCCCTTGTAACTTAGCCGTATTATTTCTCACCTCTTTCTCTATACGCTTTTCGCCTCGCTTTACCTCCTCGCGTAGCCCCGAAACCTCCTCACTTACCCCTCGTCGTATTTCCTCCATCTCTTTTGTAGATGCCACCCTCATCTGTCCCAATTCATCCCTCTGAGCATCCAGTTTGGTTTCTACCCCGATTTTCACCTCCTCTATCTGCTCTCCCATTTGTTTGATTTCCCTGGCCGATTGTTCCCCTATTTCCCGCAATTTGTCTTCCATCCTATTTTCTAACCCCATTAACCCATTTTTCACTCCCTCTATCTGATTCTCCTGGGCAGCCATTCTATTTTCTACCCCCTCTAACCCCTCTTGCATCCCTTCCATTTGATTCTCTTGAGCGGCCATTCTGTTTTCTACCCCCATTAACCCATTTCTCACCCCCTCTAACTGATTCTCCTGGGCAGCCATTCTGTTTTCCACCCCCGTTAACCCATTCTTTACCTCTTTTATCCCGTTGTCTAACCCCTCAAAATTTTTGTCGAACTTCCCAAATTTCTTGTCTAACTCCTCAAAATTATTGTCTAACTTCCCAAATTTCTTGTCTAATCCCTCACCGGTACCCCTCGCTTCGTCCCTCATTACCCCCATTTGCCCCATAATTCTGCTTTCCATTTTTTCACTATCAGCCCTCCTTTGCTCACTCTGCAGGTTGAGGGACGCCTGCATTTGTACTATACTGTCGTTTTCTTTCTGCATTTCCACCATGAATTGGGCCATGAAGGCTTGCATTTGGGCCGCGCTCATTGGTTCCGCGACCGTGGCCCCCTCAACCACGTGCGCGAGGGCGCCATTTTGTGCGTCTGAAACCTCCGCAACCACATTGCTATTTTTCTCCTCCTCCCTATCCTCCATATACATTTCCCCGAGGTCCTGGGTCGATTCCACCCTGTCTATTTCTCCCACCGACATCCGATCGCCTTGATTGTCCATGGCGCGATCTCAAAATTCGGGTTTTGCTTTATAAAACAAAATAAATTTCGGCAGCTCGTAATTTTGACCAAAAATTTTTTCTAGATGTTTTAAAAATTTGGTTCGGGACCCGAATTCCACTCCCAGACACCAATTGTTACTCTAATAGTACAATTGGTGTTCCAAAATTTGGGCCTAACAAATTTAGTCCCAGGTTCGAATCCAACTCCTCGACACCAATTGTTACTGTACTAACACAATTGGTGTCCAAAATTTGGGCTAAATAAATTTAGTCCCAGGTTCGAATCCCACCTCCTGACTACCAATTGTTACTGTACTAACACAATTGGTGTCCAAAATTTGGGCTAAATAAATTTAGTCCCAGGTTCGAATCCCACCTCCTGACTACCAATTGTTACTCTAATAGTACAATTGGTGTTCCAAAATTTGGGCCTAACAAATTTAGTCCCAGGTCCGAATTCCACTCCTCGACACCAAATGTTACAGACGCGGCTTTTAGATGTTATATTGACCGAGCGGTGGTGTATTTAACCGCGTCCGAACAGTTACTCCCCGATTAAAACCCGATTTCACCCGACGTTGACCAGATCGCCCCACGGATATTCAATCGGGAAATCTCTAAAGCGATCGCAAGAGAATGAAAAAGAAGAAGAAGAATACGGAGGAAGAACAGATTTATTATACACACACAAGCAAAGGATGGAAGAAACAGTGACACAGCGAATCCTTAACTTACACTATTCGTTTTTACTTAGCCCCAAGACAAACGAGCAGGACAGGACGTTCACACTTACTCAGGGGATAATGCAGGCAGGTAAGGACTAAGGCTTGAGATGGAGGCAAGGTCGGGAGGCCGCCGGTCGCAATTCCTCGCGGTTTTGGCGGGAAACCCTCCGTCGCGTATCCACTGCGGGAGACGCCACGCGCTGGTTCGGCACACCTGCTCCTCTTCTTGGGGCGGGGCCGTCTCCCTCCTTTCAGCGCGTCTCTCCAAAGCTGGTCTCCTTGCCGAGTACCTCTCCTCTTTGGCTTGGAGCGTTTCGCATCTCACCGCCTCTCTTTGGTGCAGCCTCGTTGCTCCTCTCCAGCTCATCTCCAGTCATCTCTCATCTCTCATCTGACAAAGCAGTCCCTTACAGTCGCTTTTATCACCTCGGCCGAAATCAAGCCGCCGGCTCCGAGGGCACGCCTACCGGGTCGATCACCGCGGTGTTGATTGGCTGTTAGGGCCGGTTCACTCCTTCCCTCTTCTGACGAGGTGGAGACACGCCTTTCTTCTCCAACCTTACCTCGTGGCCAATGGTGGTTGAAGAGAAAAACCGACCAAAATGCGGAAGGCAAATGGAAGGGAGGTTTTGGGGAAATTGGAAGGGCCTACGCTTATTTTGTTTGATACAATGCAAAGTCAATCTAGTGGGAAAACACATACTTAGCCTACATGGAATAAGGAAATACACTATTTAAAAGATATATCGTGACCTGCGTGTATATTCCATGCAATTAACTAGGACGCTGACTGCGACCATTATTTACATTAACAGGGTGGTACCGTACGTTTGTAACGTTCACATTGTAACGTTTTCACATTCGTTACACTTCCTCCAAAATTGTTACACTTCTCAAATTCGTTACACACTTCTCAAAATCGTTACACACTTCTCAAAATCGTTACAATATATATTGTTGCGAATATGGAATTTGGCCTCCATATCCGCTTGTAAATATTCCCCTATTTCCCCAATACTCCCCAACTATCCCCAATCCCCCATTCCCTAGTCCCATTGCCTGTAAATAACACTCTGTAGAACCGACCTGCCCCTTTTTCCCCCATTAAATGTCGTGCCCAGGTCCACCGCATCACACGTAGACAACTTTCGGACATCTTGCTAGTTATTCTTAGTCTATGTCAGTTAAGGACTCGTTTCCATTAATTCTGACTCTTCGTTGCACCAGAATGTGATTATATGGCACCAGTAGTGAGTTTAGGACCTTTCCCATACCTCCTTCCATCTTCTTCCCCAAACAACAACAACAACAACAACTACAGCTACAACAACAACTACAACCACGGCGCGCGGGGGGAGTGTGCGTCCTCCCACCAGCTCGGTTAGCCGCCATGACCATGCGCTCCACGGGGTTACCACGAAGGGGCTGGCTGTCAGCTCCTCGTCAAGGGCGGAGCCTGGTAAACCCCCCGCACGCACCCAATGAGAAGCAACGTGCCGATTCCACGAGGCGGAGCTAACGAGCCGAGGGCGTGTCACTCCCCGCCGGATATACGAAGCGACTCACCGGATGTGAGGTCAGATGCGCCCCCAGCTTGAAGAAGAGCAAGTCACTACCTCCGAGCGCTGCGACCTCCCTGCATGCTGCATCTCTGGACCGGACCGAGCCGATTCTGTCCCTGAGCCCAGGTGCACCTGGAGCCATCGATCCTGCCTTTCCTAGCCATCAATCCCCGTGTGAGTCAGCCTTTTGTCCCGTTTATCTGTCGTCTGTTGGGGTTAATATAAGATTGTGTCTAAGTGCCTATCTTCCTTTGCTGTCCCTCTTGTAGTTGTAATCTAACCTTCCGAACGAATATAATCTCCTCCGGAGGTCTTGAGAACCGTATCCCTGGTGTCGCGTCATTTTAATCCCAGCCGTGTGTCTTTTCCTTCATTGATCTAGCGTAGCGCGATTAGTCAACGTTCGGGTATAATCGGGTAACTTGTGCAGACGTGGTCATACCAAACCGCTCGGTAAATAACATCTAAGCCGCGTCTGTAACAATTGGTGTCGAGGAGTGGAATTCGAACCCGGGACTAAATTTATTAGGCCCAAATTTGTAATAGAATCGATTCGGAGCGCGTTTCCCGCGCGAAATTATAACGGCGAAATTTGAATTTGTTTTACAAAAATAAAAACCCGAATTTTGAAAGTCGCGCTATGGCAGACCAAGACAGCTGGGGTCCGGTAGGGGAGAGTGAGGCAGGGTCGGTCCAGGACCAAATTGAGGGACGCGAGGAGAGCGAAGCAGCGAGGGTAGCAGACGCACAAAATAGCGTCGTTGTGCCCGACATTGCGGGAGCGCAAAATGGCGCCTCGCTGGTCACCGCGCCCGCGACCGTGGCAGCGCCCCTGGTGGATTCGAACCTTTTCCTCCTGCAAATGAGGGCCCTTATGGAACAAATGGTGGGAATGAGGGCTGATAGTGAGCGATTGGAGGGCCAAATGGGGGTAATGAGGGACGAAGCGAGGGCTCGGAGTGAGCAATTGGGGGTAATGGGAAACCAAATGGGGGTAATGGGAAACCAAATGGGGGTAATGAGGGACGAAGCGAGGGGTACCGGTGAGGGGTTAGACAATAATTTTAAGGAGTTAGACAAGAAATTTGGGAAGTTAGACAATAATTTTGAGGGGTTAGACAACGGGATAAAAGAGGTGAGAAATGGGTTAATGGGGGTAGAAAACAGAATGGCCGCTCAAGAGAATCAAATGGAAGGGATGCAAAAGGGGTTAGAGGGGGTAGAAAATAGAATGGCTGCCCAGGAGAATCAGATAGAGGGAGTGAAAAATGGGTTAGAGGGGTTAGAAAACAGTATGGAAGGCAAATTGAGGGACATGAGGGACCAAGCGGAAAGGGAAGTTAACCAAATGGGGCAGCAGATAGAGGGGGTCAGAATGGGGGTAGAAGCCAAACTGGATGCTCACAGGGAGGAAATGGAGCAGATGAGGGTGGCATCTGGGCAGGAGATGCAAGTGATGGGAGAGGAGATCAGAGGAGGAGTGAGTGAGGAGGTCGGAGGAGTGCGCGAGGAGGTGAGGCACTGTAAGGAGCACATGGAGAAGGAGGTGAGAAAGGGGACTGTAAAGTTACAAGGGGGCATAGAGGACCTGACGCAGGAGGTGGAACAGCTGACGGAGGGACAAAAAGAACTAACGGACCAGGTAAAGAGGAACACTGCGGTATTAGGAGGTTTAAAAGCGACACAAAACGACATAAAAAACGACTTGGTAGCGACAAAGAGGGAATGTCAGATGGTACGTGAGGGACTGACAACGAGGCTGGACGAGGTGATAGAGGTAATGGAGACGAAGGACCGGCAAGTGAGGACGCACATGGAAACGGTCAAGGTAGCCTTAGAGGATGAGCTTGAGGAGACGTACCGGGGAATAAAAGAGGTGAAGCACAAATTAGAAGAAGTGGAAGAAGGGATGAGCGAAATTAAGAAGCGACGGAGAGGGGATAAGAAAGAGATAAAAGAGGAGATAAAAGAATTGGTCCAAAGTCTGTGTTTGGATCGTGATGATGTGCTCATTAACCGGATGAGGGATTCGCAGGTGATGGAGGAGAAGCGAAGAGGAAGAGGACCCGGTGTAAGTGGGGACCAATATGGTCGTGCGTATGATGCGCCAGGTGATTTAAGAAGCTTGGGGGTCGAGATGGACCCGGGTGTTCGTGAGAGGCCGTTGGTGAAGTGTGCGACAGGTCTGGTGTGCGAAAGAGGAGGTGTGCGAGAAAGTCCGACTCTGGGGTGTGTGAGGAAAAAGTGCGTGCCAAGGAGTAGTGAGGGTGCTGGCGAGAGTGAGTCGGTCGTAGCGCGTGTGCGAGGGAGCACATGGAAGCGCGGTGTGGTAAGTGTTGCAGAGGGTGTGACGGGAGAGTGTGCGCGAGGAAGGTGTGTGACGGACAGGTGCATGAGGAAAGAGTGCGCTGTCAGAAGTAAGGAAGAGTGTCCACCTGTGGTGAGTGTTACAGAGGGTGTAACGGGAGAGTGTGCGCGAGAAAGGTGTGTGACGGACAGGTGCACGAGGAAAGAGTGCGCTGTCAAGAGTAAGGGTGAGTGCGTTGTCAAGAATGGAGGTGAGAGTAGTGAGAGTGACAAGGAGAGTGAGTTGGTTGTGACAGGTGAGCGAGGATGTACACCTGGGATGGAAGGATGCACACCTGGAATGGTAGAGCGTGAGTGGGAATGCACGCTGGAGTTGGTGGTGAGGCACATGGTTGGGTGTGCGAATGAGGGCACACCTGTGATTGTCACAGAGGAGGTGACCGAGGAGGGGGCGCGAAGCGGTGTATTGGTGAGGTGTGCGAGCAACGAATGTGTGCCACAGTGTTCGGTGGTCAGGTGTGTGACCAAGGCTGTGAGTGGAATGAGGGTACCTGGGTGTGTAAGGAAAGGTACGAGGAGCATGGGCACGGCTGGATGTGTGAGCAAGGAACGGGCTGCGGGGTGTAAGCGCCCAGGTGAAGCATCGACGTTAGACGGGGTAGAGTTTAGAACGACTTATAGCCGAATCGGGCCCTCGGTGCGTGCTGGGCCTCGCTTTGAACGGCTGCGACCGTGCTCCACTAGGCGGAGCTGGCAGCCCGATAGAAAGGGTCGTCATGGCGACCACTTTTTGGTGAAACGTGCCGGCAGGTCGAGAGCGGGACATTGGATGGCTCCGTGCCGAGGGGGTGCGTGGGATCTCGGCCCGGGTAAGCCCCCGTCTCTGCACCGAGTGCAGGACGTATCCAGCCGCTGGCACAGAACAACCCGCATTCATGGCTTGGCTTTACGAAGCCGGGCTTTGGACGGGAATTGGCGCACCGAGAGGTATTAGTGAGTAGACTGGGTGATGAGGTTAGTGTTTTGGCCCCAAAATTAGAGAAAAACAAAATTTGATGATTGGCAAAGGATTGGCAGAGTGATGATTGGTAATGGTACGGTGATTGGCAGATGATTGGCAAATTTTTAATTTGTTGAAATTTGATGTGCAAAATTGGTAGTGAGCGATGGGCCCGGTGGGTAAGGTTGGCATCCCTGCCACCCTTCCCATGAGGGGCAAATGCGCAATAGTTTATGGGGTGTATGGCAGTGAAAACTAGCCCGGGTGGGTTAGGTTATATTGATAGGGCCCTAGAAGGTGACATTAGGTAACGTTAAGTTTAGTTAGTGACTGATACCTGTAGTGGGGACGCAGGTAGATTAGTGTGGATGATAATGACGTGGGAGCGCAATAGTTTAAAGGGACGACTGGGAAGCGCAAGTTTCAGAAGGGAGTAGTTAGCTGAGATGATGCTGTGTGTGTGAGAATTGAACAGGTGTGATTGCACAGGTGTGCAACTGGACGGGTGTGTGGAGCAGTGTGTGAGTAATGAGTGTTGTGGATCAGCGCGAATGCGCTTGGGGAGAGAAGGGTGCAGGTGGCACCAGGTGTGAGAGCACAGGTGTGCAAGTACAGGTGTGTGGAGAGAGTTGGAGTAAGTGGTACGGAGTGGTGTGCATGGTGCGAAGGTGTGGATGGGGGAAGAGTGGACCCCTTTCACGAGTACCCGGGGCGGGTAGTGTAAGTGTTAGGCAGAGGGTATAGGTAAATTGTGGTTGGATATTGGCATTTGTGGTGCGGTTGCAGAATGGTATTTGGATGGGTGCATTAGTGTTGTGGAAATGGCTGGGCGTGTAGCCTGTTAATGTGTGTAGTTGGTTGGGCACTCCACCACTGTGAGGATGTCGGCCAGGTGAGGCCGCAGGTGGGCTCTGGGAGCCGGTAGTTGTGAGTGGGTGCCTGAGGATCCCGGGTGTGGATCGGGCAGCCCAGTGCCAGAGAGGGCACCGAGTGGGGAGAGCGCCAGAGGGCCTTCCCCAGGTAGTTAGGTTAGGGCAGGGAGCAGGTAAGCTCGGAGGCAACTGCAGTGGTGGAGGTGTGCAGGTGGGTAGCCCGCTGGGAGAGGTACACGTCGCGGCCCAGAAATTGTGCGAGGGCACCGGGAGATGAATCGGGGGAGTGAGACCCCAAATTGAAAAGCACCACAGTTTGGCCAATGGGAATTGGTTTTTAGAACCCATAGTGTAAGAGGGCCAATGGTTTGGCCGGAGAAAGACCCCGGGTAGTGTAAAGTTGTTAAAGTCATTTAGGAAATAGTTAGGATTGATGAACCTGTCGCACCATACGCAGCCACTTACCTGTGGTGATGATGATGACTCCACACCTGTGTTTTCTTTGTTTGTGTTGCAGAAATGAGAATTGCTGTGAGGATTTGTGAGACGCATCAAGACGTGGATGAGACATTGGGGTGATTCCATCTCTCCCTCCCTAGGAGGGACTGATGATGAATTGGTAATGGCAAATTATGATGTTGAGTTGGAGATGGCAAATTTTGATGAAAGTTGAAAATGGCAAATTTGATTGGTTAGGAGGGAGAGAAGACGAATTTGGTTTATGGGAGGAACGGGGAAGACAGTAGGGATGTTTGTTGATTTGTAAAGTAGATGTTTATGGGTAGTGTTGTGTTTTGTGGATACAGTAAGGGGTAAGGGAGGGGCCATGTAGGTTACCTGGTGGGGGGGGAGCGTACGGTAGGAACGTACCTGTCTCACCTGGTTCCCATGTGCCCCCAGTGTGCATTACCTTGCATTGCGTGCACTTTTGCGCCCTTACCACCTTACTCACTTGTCTGCTTCTTTTGTCTCCCACCTCCGAGGATCTGGCTTTGGGGTAGAGAGAGAGGAGAGAGAGGTGCTGGCTTCGCAGTTGTGGGCCTGCACTTTCGCTGTTTGCTGCTTGGATCGATACACCATATGGACCGCAATGTTTGTGGCCACCCACAATGGACCGCAGCTCTTTTGCGGCCAAGCACCACCCGTGGAAGGACCTATGGGTCAACGTGGCACCTATGCCAAACAGGTGAACCACTAACAGTTGGCCCCCTGACGGCCACAATAAAGAAATGGACGCGGTTGGCGCCTTTCTTTATTTTTAAAAAGAAGTAAGAAGGCCAAGTGCACCACACGAAGGCAAGACCAGCGGCAGAACATCGGCCGGCTGCGACACCACACAATGATTCATAAACACTTTATTGGTGCACCGGATGGTGCTCACTGTGTGATGGGGTGGTGCTTGATGCTTGGAAGGGGTGCTCTGCACATTATTAAAGGCCGTAGGCCACAGAGCACTCGTGGGTTGGTGTATCGATGCTAGCATGCGTGCTCTCTCTATGCATAACATCTGCATGTGTTCCTCCAAAAACAGGTCCTGGATCGTAGTGTAAATATCAGCGTAGTCTTGTGTAAATAATGCTCCCTACCGGCTGTATGTTTAGTTTGAGGATTCTTTCTGGATTCGGTTATCCTGTGGGTGTGTTTCTGTGAGGAGAAGGGTGCAACGTCGCAGGGGGACATATTTACTCATTTGTGAATATCTGTAAAACTGTCGCACTCAGGGTAGAGTTAATAGTAGAGGGAACTACATTGCGTGCCACACTAAAGTAGGTAAAAATTTATCGGGTCGGGACGCCCCGAGGGTAGAGAAGGGTGCAATGTTGCGAATATGGAATTTGGCCTCCATATCTGCTTGTAAATATTCCCCTATTTCCCCAATACTCCCCAACTATCCCCAATCCCCCATTCCCTAGTCCCATTGCCTGTAAATAACACTCTGTAGAACCGACCTTCCCCTTTTTCCCCCATTAAATGTCGTGCCCAGGTCCACCGCATCACACGTAGACAACTTTCGGACATCTTGCTAGTTATTCTTAGTCTATGTCAGTTAAGGACTCGTTTCCATTAATTCTGACTCTTCGTTGCACCAGAATGTGATTATATGGCACCAGTAGTGAGTTTAGGACCTTTCCCATACCTCCTTCCATCTTCTTCCCCAAACAACAACAACAACTACAGCTACAACAACAACTACAACCACGGCGCGCGGGGGGAGTGTGCGTCCTCCCACCAGCTCGGTTAGCCGCCATGACCATGCGCTCCACGGGGTTACCACGAAGGGGCTGGCTGTCAGCTCCTCGTCAAGGGCGGAGCCTGGTAAACCCCCCGCACGCACCCAATGAGAAGCAACGTGCCGATTCCACGAGGCGGAGCTAACGAGCCGAGGGCGTGTCACTCCCCGCCGGATATACGAAGCGACTCACCGGATGTGAGGTCAGATGCGCCCCCAGCTTGAAGAAGAGCAAGTCACTACCTCCGAGCGCTGCGACCTCCCTGCATGCTGCATCTCTGGACCGGACCGAGCCGATTCTGTCCCTGAGCCCAGGTGCACCTGGAGCCATCGATCCTGCCTTTCCTAGCCATCAATCCCCGTGTGAGTCAGCCTTTTGTCCCGTTTATCTGTCGTCTGTTGGGGTTAATATAAGATTGTGTCTAAGTGCCTATCTTCCTTTGCTGTCCCTCTTGTAGTTGTAATCTAACCTTCCGAACGAATATAATCTCCTCCTGAGGTCTTGAGAACCGTATCCCTGGTGTCGCGTCATTTTAATCCCAGCCGTGTGTCTTTTCCTTCATTGATCTAGCGTAGCGCGATTAGTCAACGTTCGGGTATAATCGGGTAACTTGTGCAGACGTGGTCATACCAAACCGCTCGGTAAATAACATCTAAGCCGCGTCTGTAACAATATATATATATATATATATATATACATACATACATACATACATACATACATATATATACATATATATATACATACATATATATACATACATATACATACATACATACATACATATATATATATATATATACATACATATATATACATATATATACATACATACATACATACATATATATATATATATATACATACGCCATCTTTATTGCAGATATGCAAATCCTCTTCAAATTTCAAGTCAATCGAATGAAAATTGAGGATTTTAGAAATGTCCCCGGTATATATATATATATATATATATATATATATATATATATATATATACACATACATACATACATACATACAGGTGTTTCAAAATGATGGACCCGATTTGAAATCGCTATATCTCTTCAACCACGAACAGCCCATAAATGGACCTCTTACCACTTGAAAGGGCGGGGCATAGAGTTTCAAATGACCACCGCTAGATGGCTCTCTCAGCGCACCAACAGCCTCTAGCCTCAGTCGTTCGCAAGATGGCGACCCCACAACACAAGGCGTTTTGCGTTCTGCATTTCAGCAAGACTGAATCCGTAATTGCGGTGCAGTGTGCGTTTCAACGGCGTTTTGGCATTGATCCGCCAATGCCAAAGAGCATTCGTCGTTGGTACCGACAATTTGAGGAAACAGGCTGTTTATGTCAGAGGAAGAGCCCAGGGCGACCACGCACTTCAGAGGAAAACGTGAGAAGCATTCAAGAGAGTTTTCTGCGTTGCCCGCGCAAGTCCACTCGTCATGCCGAGAACTTGCGATCCCTTATACAACTGTCTGGCGTGTGTTGAGGCGACGTTTAATCCTGAGGCCATACCGGTTGCAACTGGTACAGGCTCTTCGTACAGGTACAGGTACAGGCAAGACGGAGCACCGCCACATTGGCACCTGCAGGTTCGACGTTTTCTAAATGACACACTGCCTCAACGTTGGATAGGTCACACGGGACCCCAAGACGTGGCCCCCAAGATACCCAGACATTGCACCCTGTGACTTTTTCTTGTGGGGATATGTCAAAGACCATGTTTTTGTGCCACCATTAGCGACTAATCTGGATGACCTCAAAAACAGAATCACGGCAGCGGTGACTTCAGTGAAAGAAGACACTGTGAGAGACGTTTGGGACGAATTCAACTATCGTCTCGATGTTGTCCTTGCAGCAGGTGGATTTTTATAAATAGAGCATTTATAAAATGGTTAGTAAAACTTGATAACTCATTAAACCGTTTGTAACTTTTTGTGTAATTGTAACATGTTGCCATCGTGAAATACACTGCTTTGAAATTGGGTCCATCTTTTTGAAACACCCGTATATATATATCAGTCATTATGCGACCTTCATATCATCAGTGGGGAATCGCCAGCAAGGTGTCCCATACAGCTGCTGCTGCACCTTGCTGGGAGCGATAAGCACTGCCTGCCACACGGTAACACTACCTCTGGTATCCACTCATCATATGGAGTCGACCTGGATGCGGTTGGGAGTTACTAATTGGCAATAATGACGTCATGACGTTCGCTCATTTGGTTGGAGAACCAGATTACAGATACCAATATATATATATATATATATATATATATATATATATATATATATATACAGTGGTACCTCGGCTTACGAGTGCCCCAACGTACGAGTTTTTCGGGATACGAGCCGTCGCTCGGGCGGTTTGTTGCTTTGGGATACGAGCCGAGATCCGATGTACGAGCTCAAAAAATTTATTTTTTTGAATTTTCCGGTTGTGGCTTCCGGTTCCGGTCACGCGGTTATCTTGCCGTGAAAGCATCTCTGCTTGGATATAAAACACGCAATCGTCGAAATACATGAGCGAGGAATCTCCTTGCTCCAGCCGGTGACGTCATCGGCGGGGATCCCCGCCTCCAGAGTGGCTGGTCACGTGACCGCCAAAGCGTGTCGCGCGTGCGGGTATAATGAGCTACACCTGTGGATCACGTGACCACGGAAGCACGCCTCGCTTGAGAGGCATGGCTTTCGGTTTGCGTTTTGCTTTATAAGGCGCGATAAATGGGCTTTTGAGTGTTAGCGGTTCATGGCGTTGACGGTTCATGGCGGTTCATGGCGGTTCATGGCGGTTCATGGCGGTTCATGACGGTTCATGACGGTTCATGACGGTTCATGACGGTTCATGGCGTTGACGGTCAAAAACCCATTACATCAATTTTACCAGGCACTGTACAGTAAGTACAGTGGACACCAAAACACGGTGGAAGGCTAGAAGTAGAAGATCGTCCAAGACAAGTGAGAATAAGCCATACTTTGGAGGAGATGACGTCATTCGCTGGTCCGATAACCAAAGATGTGGTATAAAAAACCAGGTGAGCTAACAATGCAGCAATGAAGGAATTCGGCCAAGGCACCGGCACACAACGACCTACCTACATCGAAAGACTCAATGCCAATGGTGACAGAAGCCAAGACGGCCGGCTTAAACACCGCCGAAAGACCACGGTGTACCAACTTACGATGCAGAACATCTTGCACTTAATATGATGACAACAGGTGCCATCCTCTGACGTACCATTACAGGTACAGGTACAGTACACGTGAGCACAGAGCAAAAGTTCACTGAAACCGAGATTAAGAAAAAAGAAAAAACACCTCGTGGTCCGTGCTCGATATCCGAGTTTCAATCTTTTCAAACACATGATGCTCTCGGTCACGGTATCTCCTGCGAGCTGCTTCTCCTTCAACCACACAAACAACAACTTCTCCATATCTTCATGGATAGAGGCCCGGAGCTTTGAAATAATCGTAACGCCCTTGGCTGGCGTTATAGCCTTTATGGACTCCTTCTGCTTCAAAATCGTACATATCGTAGAAGGAGTACGATCGTACTGCCTCGCCAAGTCGACAACACGCACACCTCACCTGGCATGCTCTTCTCCTCTGCTTAATAAAACCAGTTTATTTCTTTACATTCTCTTGTATTATGTACAGTATATACGAGGTCGTGCTTGTTTATACATTATTTGTTATTTATAAAGTACATTTTTGTTATTTAAAAACACGTAACAAAAAAAATTGGTGTTTTTTTTTTGAGGCTGGAACGGATTAATAGCATTTCAATGCATTTGAATGGGAAAATTTGCTTTGACTTACGAGCGATTTGGCTTACGAGCTCCGTCACGGAACGGATTAAACTCGTAAGCCGAGGTACCACTGTATATATATATATATATATATATATATATATATATATATACCTAAGTACCTACGCCGCCGCGGAAGCGGGGATCAAGTCTCGCATGAACCACGCATAATTTAAGTATGTCCGAGCAGATGGCATACCACGTGGTCCGTGCAGTTACCTTATTATTGGAACCCAATTAGAGCGATATAATTCGTACCACGCTTAGTCAATAGATGGAAATGACGGGAACGATCAAATAGAAGGAAGAACACAGGTTTATTTACAGCGATACAAGGCGAAGAGACACAGAGCAGGCACTTAAACAGTCTTAGCTTATTACCCAGACAATGGGGATATTACCCAGACAATGGTTCACACTCACAGGGGGATGAAGGAAGGAAATGTTCATTCGCTGAACGCGCCGGCTTGGTCGTTCATGAACAGCTCGCTCGGCGTGGCCCTCTGCTGGTCACAGCACATCCCTCGACGAAGGCAGGCAGGCAGGCGAGAGGAATCTCGCGGCGCGTATCTCGAACAAAGGCAGGCAGGCGAATATGCGCGTCTCTCGCCCGGCACGGCGGTCCCTCACAGCACGATTTATATAACGGCGCGCTTTCACCCTCGTAACTCAACAGAGGATCTGCCTCAAGCTCAACCGAGCATTTAACTTGTAACTCAATTCAACACAGCGCTTCGAACTGATAACTCAAGCTCATCACTCAGCGCAGGTCCTCCTCAAAAACTCTCACTTGTTCAGCGCACCTCTCCTCAGAACTGAGAACTCGTCCCTTCTCATAACTGAGGTGGGGGCTTCGGGCACAGAGTTATATGGTTCCGCCCTGGCCCGTATCGAATGTTCCAAACCACGCCTTTTGACGCAGTGCAAAGCTACTCCCCTCGAGCCCTGATTGGCGGCTCGTGCTTACCGGTCACTCCCACTGTCCCGTCCCGCCTTCTTTCGGCTTGCCTCGACTTGTCAGGCCGGCCTCGTGGTAATTTGCGCCAAAACTCAAAGCATCGAGGCGACATGAAGCATTGGAAGGGGACCTAACTCTCATTATTTTACTCAACGCCATTATTCTACTGATCCGCCAATGCCAAAGAGCATTCGTCGTTGGTACCGACAATTTGAGGAAACAGGCTGTTTATGTCAGAGGAAGAGCCCAGGGCGACCACGCACTTCAGAGGAAAACGTGAGAAGAATTTCTTTCCCTCACGGTCCCCCTGTGCTGTCTTTCCCTCACGGTCCCTCTGTGCTGTCTTTCCCTCGCGGTCCCGGTCCCCCTGTGCTGTCTTTCCCTCACGGTCCTCCTGTGCTGTCTTTCCCTCACGGTCCCTCTGTGCTGCCTTTCCCTCACGGTCCCCCTGTGCTGTCTTTCCCTCGCGGTCCCCCTGTGCTGTCTTTCCCTCGCGGTCCCCCTGTGCTGTCTTTCCCTCACGGTCCCCCTGTACTGTATTTCCCTCGCGGTCCCCCTGTGCTGTCTTTCCCTCGCGGTCCCCCTGTACTGTCTTTCCCTCGCGGTCCCCCTGTGCTGTCTTTCCCTCACGGTCCCCCTGTGCTGTCTTTCCCTCGCGGTCCCCCTGTGCTGTCTTTCCCTCGCGGTCCCCCTGTGCTGTCTTTCCCTCACGGTCCCCCTGTGCTGTCTTTCCCTCGCGGTCCCCCTGTGCTGTCTTTCCCTCACGGTCCCCCTGTCCTGTCTTTCCCTCACGGTCCCCCTGTGCTGTCTTTCCCTCACGGTCCCCCTGTACTGTCTTTCCCTCACGGTCCCCCTGTGCTGTCTTTCCCTCACGGTCCCCCTGTGCTGTCTTTCCCTCATGGTCCCCCTGTGCTGTCTTTCCCTCACGGTCCCCCTGTGCTGTCTTTCCCTCACGGTCCCCCTGTGCTGTCTTTCCCTCATGGCCCCCCTGTGCTGTCTTTCCCTCACGGTCCCCCTGTGCTGTCTTTCCCTCACGGTCCCCTCTGTGCTGTCTTTCCCTCACGGTCCCCCTGTGCTGTCTTTCCCTCGCGGTCCCCCTGTGCTGTATTTGCCTCACGGTCCCCCTGTGCTGTCTTTCCCTCACGGTCCCCCTGTGCTGTCTTTCCCTCACGGCCCCCCTGTGCTGTCTTTCCCTCACGGTCCCCCTGTGCTGTCTTTCCCTCACGGTCCCCTCTGTGCTGTCTTTCCCTCAAGGTCCCCCTGTGCTGTCTTTCCCTCGCGGTCCCCCTGTGCTGTCTTTGCCTCACGGTCCCCCTGTGCTGTCTTTCCCTCACGGTCCCCCTGTGCTGTCTTTCCCTCACGGTCCCCCTGTGCTGTCTTTCCCTGACGGTCCCCCTGTGCTGTCTTTCCCTCACGGTCCCCCTGTGCTGTCTTTCCCTGACGGTCCCCCTGTGCTGTCTTTCCCTCACGGTCCCCCTGTGCTGTCTTTCCCTCACGGTCCCCCTGTGCTGTCTTTCCCTCACGGTCCCCCTGTGCTGTCTTTCCCTCACGGTCCCCCTGTGCTGTCTTTCCCTCGCGGTCCCCCTGTGCTGTCTTTCCCTCACGGTCCCCCTGTGCTGTCTTTCCCTCACGGTCCCCCTGTGCTGTCTTTCCCTCACGGTCCCCCTGTGCTCTTTCGCTCACGGTCCCCCTGTGCTGTCTTTCCCTCACAGTCCCCCTGTGCTGTCTTTCCCTCACGGTCCCCCTGTGCTGTCTTTCCCTCACGGTCCCCCTGTGCTGTCTTTCCCTCACGGTCCCCCTGTGCTGTCTTTCCCTCACGGTCCCCCTGTGCTGTCTTTCCCTCACGGTCCCCCTGTGCTGTCTTTCCCTCACGGTCCCCCTGTGCTGTCTTTCCCTGACGGCCCCCCTGTGTTGTCTTTCCCTCACGGTCCCCCTGTGCTGTCTTTCCCTGACGGTCCCCCTGTGCTGTCTTTCCCTCACGGTCCCCCTGTGCTGTCTTTCCCTCACGGTCCCCCTGTGCTGTCTTTCCCTCACGGTCCCCCTGTGCTGTCTTTCCCTCACGGTCCCCCTGTGCTGTCTTTCCCTCGCGGTCCCCCTGTGCTGTCTTTCCCTCACGGTCCCCCTGTGCTGTCTTTCCCTCACGGTCCCCCTGTGCTCTTTCGCTCACGGTCCCCCTGTGCTGTCTTTCCCTCACAGTCCCCCTGTGCTGTCTTTCCCTCACGGTCCCCCTGTGCTGTCTTTCCCTCACGGTCCCCCTGTGCTGTCTTTCCCTCACGGTCCCCCTGTGCTGTCTTTCCCTCACGGTCCCCCTGTGCTGTCTTTCCCTCACGGTCCCCCTGTGCTGTCTTTCCCTCACGGTCCCCCTGTGCTGTCTTTCCCTCGTGGTCCCCCTGTGCTGTCTTTCCCTCACGGTCCCCCTGTGCTGTCTTTCCCTCACGGTCCCCCTGTGCTGTCTTTCCCTCGCTTTCCCCCTGTGCTGTCTTTCCCTCGCGGTCCCCCTGTGCTGTCTTTCCCTCGTGGTCCCTCTGTGCTGTCTTTCCCTCACGGTCCCCCTGTGCTGTCTTTCCCTCACGGTCCCCCTGTGCTGTCTTTCCCTCACGGTCCCCCTGTGCTGTCTTTCCCTCACGGTCCCCCTGTGCTGTCTTTCCCTCACGGTCCCCCTGTGCTGTCTTTCCCTCACGGTCCCCCTGTGCTGTCTTTCCCTCGCGGTCCCCCTCTGCTGTCTTTCCCTCGCGGTCCCCCTGTGCTGTCTTTCCCTCGCGGTCCCCCTGTGCTGTCTTTCCCTCGCGGTCCCCCTGTGCTGTCTTTCCCTCGCGGTCCCCCTGTGCTGTCTTTCCCTCGCGGTTGTCAGCTCTTTCACGAGCCTCGATTCAGTATATAAAATAAAATTAAAATAAAAAAAACGCAAAACTAACACAGGAAAAGGACTATGCTTACATTTACTATGAAATAACTGAACTATCGCGAGGCTACGTGTTGTAGTGTGACTAACTATAAGGGGGAAAATTAACCTTTATTGCAAAAACACAAAACTGCAACAATATATTTGTAGACAAGGTCGAGGCTCGTATATGAGCTATCACATTAAACACAAAAAACATAAACGGACAAATAAAACATATAACAAAGGGAGCAGGAGACACGAGCGGGAGAGAGAGGGAAGCACACAAGCACAACAACAGTAGAGATCAGGGACATTGGCAGATCAGTGGAAGGGAGAGGGCTGGTGCGGGGTTGAGGGGGGGGGGGGGGCACACTGTATAAAACAAGTGGACATTACTAGGAATTTCAGGAATGAAGTCGCAGATTGAAAAAGGTGGATTATCTGCCTTTGGGAAAAGTACCTGAAAAACAAGTTTAGAAGAAGAAGAGATTTGTTGTAGCAGAGCAATGACCATTGATCTCCATACAGTACTAACTGGATATGTTGCCAAACGTTAATTTGGTCAGTGGTCTTGAAGCCGCCGGAAGTGCGCCATCCACCATATTGCTTCACCCACGACACTGGAAATCCGGGTTGCGTCATTACACATACCCTAAAAATGGGGGGAATAGGGTCAGCAAGGTGAATAGGGACACAAACTGAAAAAAAGTTCGGAAACTTTTTTTGCTGAAAATTGATAACCATACTGATTTGTTGATATTTGGGTTGAAAGTGTTCTCTTGTTTTTTTTTTAAGCAACTTATAGTCCCTATTAACCCCATATATGGGTTAAATAGGAATAAAGAGGAATTTTATGCCTGTCCCTATAGGGATTCGCCTGCCTGCCTGTCCCTATAGGGACAGGCATAAAAATCCTATTTATTCCTATTTAACCCATATATGGGGTTAATAGGGACTATAATTTGCTTTTTTTTAAAACAAGAGAATACTTTCAACCCAAATATCAACAAATCAGTATGGTTATCAATTTTCAGCGAAAAAAGTTTCCGAACTTTTTTTTCAGTTTGTGTCCCTATTCACCTTGCTGACCCTATTCACCCCCATTTTACGGTACTTGCTGAATGCTCTGACCATATAGACTATAGAGGGATCCCACTCCTGACACCAATTGTTACGGACCACGGATAAGGATGTTGATTTGCCGAGCGGATATCACCGCGGCCGAACAGTTACCCCGACTAACCCGATTCCCGAACGTTGGCCGGATCGCGCCACAGATATTCAATAGGGAAAAGACAAAGGTGACATGGATGTGAAGAAGAAGAAGACAAAAAGGTTGGCAATACTACTAATAACAGTTCCTTATTCTTTCCTGTCCTGCCCTAAACGGCTGAAGCTACAGGCGAAAAAAGGAAAAAATATGTTACTTGTGAGTGTTTGGTAACCTTTGGGATAAAAGCCCTCATGAGGACATTTAACAAGGAGCAAACACTTAAGATTTTGCAAGACGAGAACAATTCATCCTTAGGCCGGAGGTTGAAAATAATGCACGCGGGTCCGATTAAACATGGGATTCCTGGGATTTGATGCTCGTGGCTGCTACGATTTCCATGAAAATGTTGGTCACGCTTCTAGCATCAGAAGCATGACCAATATTTTCATGGAACTCGAAGCCGCCTCATATGACCCTATTAACTCGCATACAAGTTGAGTTCTCCCATTCCGAGCTGAGTCAGAACCATTTGGAATGGGTTTTTAGCTGCGACGAGCAGCTCTATGAGAGGACCGCGTTGTTGTTGTTGTTGTTGGTGTGCGTTTTTGAATAGCGCATGCGCATACACTCGGGCGTGCGTTGGTAGGAGGTAAGAACAAGATTCTCCTCATGATTCCTCATCCTCATGATCCTCATGATTCTACACGTCGCAGCTGGTGACCACACTGTGGTCATTTTTCTCTTGTTTTCTACCCTGAGAGCATGTGGGGCACTTTAGTAACATAATCTGAGCACATCTACGGACAGTTTCAAGCTGCGTACAAGTGTCTCCTGATGAGACACAATGTGAAGAATGGCACCGGCAATTGCCTGATGAAGGACGACGCTGCCATTCTTCACACACACACCAAATGCAATCAACGATCAACATCGCAAGCAAATACCACTTGCTACAGAGGACGTGCACCGACTGAGAGCGACCATGACTATCCTGGTATACCAAACGTCAAACAGTGTCTCAGTACAAATTCAAGAAGCAGTCATTAACTATACTCGCAACGGTACCCGCCCTGTGGGCGGGGCTTCAATTGGGAGGCCCAAATGAAAAGGCAAAATATCAGAAATTTAAGGCTTTTAATTTTATTTTAAACAATTCATATAAACATCCGTTGTATGCTCGTCCCCTCTGTGACATGACATGACAACATTCACACGCAAATCATCAAAATCTAAACAGTATTTGTAGAATCTAAATAAAAGCCACATCACTGTTCATATCGGTAAATATTATTCCATCATGTTTAGAAAAACTGGAAAATTGGAAAAATTGGAAATTGGAAAAATTGAAAAATTTGGGGAAAAAATGGAAAAACAATACAAGCTATTTTACTCCAGAGGGTCCCAGGATTACCCACCCAAAATTTCGTTGTGATCGGTTCAGCTGTTTTTGTGGTACCTGGGAACAGACAGACATTTGGTGAATTATAGTAAGATTGCAGGCACATGACATTAGCAACATGACATCAGCAACATGACATCAGCAACATGACATCAGCAACATGACATCAGCAACATGACATCAGCAACATGACATCAGCAACATGACATCAGCAACATGACATCAGCAACATGACATCGGCAACATGACATCGGCAACATGACATCGGCAACATGACATCGGCAACATGACATCGGCAACATGACATCGGCAACATGACATCGGCAACAGGACATCGGCAACATGACATCGGCAACATGACATCGGCAACATGACATCGGCAACATGACATCGGCAACATGACATCGGCAACATGACATCGGCAACATGACATCGGCAACATGACATCGGCAACATGACATCGGCAACATGACATCGGCAACATGACATCGGCAACATGACATCGGCAAATTGACATCGGCAACATGACATCGGCAACATGACATCGGCAACATGACATCAACAACATGACATCGGCAACATGACATCGGCAACATGACATCGGCAACATGACATCGGCAACATGACATCAGCAACATGAAATCAGCAACATGACATCAGCAACATGACATCAGCAACATGACATCAGCAACATGACATTAACAACATGACATCGGCAACATGACATCGGCAACATGACATCGGCAACATGACATCGGCAACATGACATCGGCAACATGACATCGGCAACATGACATCGGCAACATGACATCGGCAACATGACATTAGCAACATGACATCAGCAACATGACATTCATCCATTCGTGGCCCCGAAGAACCGAGGCGGACCAGAAAAAACGTCATCTGGCATTGTTTCCTCCGCCACCGAAGGTTTTCAGCCCTGTCTGTCTGTTTGTCTATGAGCAGGATATATCTCAGAGTTCTGGACTGATTTGGACGACATTTGGTGGACAGGTTGGGTGTGTGACAACTGACGAGGACGAATTGATTCGATTTTGAAGATTAGGATCCAGATACGAGAATTCCGTAAGTGATTCTTCACCATTGCATGATAGGGCCAAAAACTATATACTGTAGACTGTTGAGAACGATATCTCAAAATTTTACGGATGAATTCGGACAAAATTTGGTGAACAGGTTGTGTGTGTGACGAGGACGAATTGATTCGATTTTGGTGAAGATACGGACCGGTACTACATAATTACCTCCGCCACCAAAGGTGGATGCAGGTTATGTTTTCACCCCTGTCTGTTTGTCTGTTTGTCCGTTTGTCCGTTTGTGAACAAGATATCTCAAAAGATTGTGGACGGATTCGGACGAAATTTGGCAGAGATGTAGCGTATGTCCAAAGGACGAAATGATTAGATTTTGGTGAAGATCCGGATTCGGATCCGGCTAGTAGAATTTTAAAAGTGATTCTTCACCATTGGGAGATAGGGCCAAAAACGATACATAGCAGGATATCTCAAAAAGTTGTGGACGGATTCGGACGAAATTTGGCAGAGATGTAGCGTATGTCCAAAGGACGAAATGATTAGATTTTGGTGAAGATCCGGATTCGGATCCGGCTCGTAGAATTTTAAAAGTGATTTTTCACCATTGGGAGATAGGGCCAAAAACAATACATAGCAGGATATCTCAAAAAGTTGTGGACGGATTTGGACGAAACTTTTTGGACAGGTTGTGCTGGACAGGATTTTTTGGACAGAAACATGGTGGACAGGATTTCAAGTTAATAGGACAAGGAAGAATAGATTCAATTTTGGTGAAGATCCGGATTCGGCGAGTATAATTTTTAAAGTGATTCTTCACCATTGGAAAAATATGGCCAAAAACGATACATAGCAGGATATCTGAAAAAGTTGTGGACGGATTCAGACGAAATTTGCCAGAGATGTAGCGTATGTCCCAAGGACGAAATGATTAGATTTTAGTGAAGATCCGGATTCGGCGAGTATAATTTTTAAAGTGATTCTTCACCATTGGAAAAATATGGCCAAAAACGATACATAGCAGGAGATCTGAAAAAGTTGTGGACGGATGATTTTGATTAAATGTGATTCTGTATTGTGATTTTCTGGTCTACTCTAGAATACAAAACGTAAACTGTTCACCTTGCGGAGGTATCGGCTCTCTACTGAGTGGCGTTATAGTTTTTTAACTGATTATATCATCATTGAGATGTGGCCAAAATCGATATATATCACGATACCTGAAAAAGTTGTGGATGAGTTATAACCAAACTTGGTGGATGAGTTGGGTAAGTGACAAGTGCAAGCCGATTCGATTTTGGTTCATGTCCAGATCCAAATGTTCCCCTATCAGTGGGATACAAAACGTAAACTGGTATGCGCTCTACCGAGTGCCTCGGTTCTCGTGTCCGTATACGTGCTGAGACTGATAAGTGTTTTGAGCGACCAATACATTCTTTCCAGAACTCCATAACCACATGATTTACTCGGAGCCCCTAATAATGTAAGATAACTTCGTGTCTTGATTTCCAGTTGATTAGTTGCATGGGCATTCTAATAATGTTCGCGACACTCAACAATAATGGAACAAACAGATTTATTTGGGTGTGTGCTTGTGAAATCTTAATCGTTACTGTAAGCAGATGTTTGCTTTCTGTGTTATCTGTCCTTCTTCCCCTCTCTCTCTCTCTCCCCTCTATCTATCCTTTTGTTTTTATCACTATAGTGTTGATAGCTACCTAATGTATATGTCCATTTCTGTCCCTCCGTCTTTCCCTTTACAATTATTACCTTCTCAAATCATGAATCAACATGCACAGCACATCTCATTTACAGATAGTCATTCTTGAAGAGTAATGTGCTGGTGTGTGCTCGGTTTGATACAATGCATTTTAACGCGTGTGTCATTGCTTATCTCCATATATGGGTTTCAGAAGGTGGAACGGAGTCCTTCCATGTCTTGAAGTATCAACTTTTGTTTGTGTAAGGGATCATGATTCATGGACCCAGCTGTGAGGTTTTCTAGTTCTCAGAGTTTTGTTCCGATGGCTCTTCTTAGGATCGTCTCTGAGCCCCGGACAACCTCCAACTGCTGTTTGTTTGTCATAATATTCCCAGAGACGGTTTGTAGGATCTTTGCGAGGTTCCTCTTTATCATTCCTGTTGCTGCAGTGTTTTTCAGATTAAAATTTACGATTTTAGAAGTTTGAGCCCACGTTGACCTTTGACCTTTTGACCTCAAAATAGTTGCCTCCCCAGTTCAGTTATGCATGATGCAACTGCTGCTTAAATTTCAAGTTAATAGGATGAAAATTGACGATTCTTCAGATGAAAATTGATGGTTTTAGAAGTTTGACCTTGAGTTGACCTTTGACCTTTTGACCTCAAAATAGTTGCTTCCCCAGTTCAGTTATGCATGATGCAACTGCTGCTTAAATTTCAAGTTAATAGGATGAAAATTGACGATTCTTCAGATGAAAATTGATGGTTTTAGAAGTTTGACCTTGAGTTGACCTTTGACCTTTTGACCACAAAATACTTGATTTTCCAGTTCAGTGACAACATACAAATGCTGTTCAACTTTAAAATCAATGAGGTGAAAATTGACGATTTTAGAAATTTGACCTCAAGATTACCTTTCATCTTTGACCTCATTATCAATAGGCTTCTCAGTTGTGACGACCTCTACAAGTTGGTAAAGTTTCATGACAATCGGTTTGGAATTGTGACCTGTAGGCGATTGATAAACAAACAAACAGACAGAATAACAAAGTCGACCGACCAATATACTTGAAAAACCTTCGATTTTGCAAGTAACAAACAGCCAAAGGTGAAAACATAACCTTCATCCACCTTCAGTGTTTGGGGGGGGGGGGGGAGGTGGGAGGGGGGACTATCGCTTTTGACGGGCGGGAAGTGGTATGGGCAAGGGGGGGGTCGAGCGGGGGTGACCCCTCACCCCCCCCCCCCCCCTCTGGTCAGAGTACTGTTTCACTAATTTCAGTTGATCTGTCAATGTTTTGTTGTTTGGTACAAGGAGTTTCAAATAATCCATGTACAGTAAATGTGTCACCTTCTCTGTCTCTTCGGACATTATTGTTTGATGTTGTGGTGTATACATGTCCTTGCTCATTGTTGAGGTTGCTTAGTGGGTCCAGGGTCAGGCAAAATATGACGGGTGAAAGGCTATCTCTCTGGAAGATCCCGTGACGCATCGTCACTCCTGGTATTTCGATATTTGCTTCTGAGTGCTGTCGTATCAATGTCGTTTTCCAAAGCTCCATTGCTTTCCCAATCAGTTTGTTTATTTTGGAGATGGTCTTGTACATTTGCATGCATTTTATCATCCATGAATGTGGAGAACTATCAAAAGTTTTTTTTTGTAATCTATCCATGCTGTTGATAATGAAGGAGCTGTGCTCCAACGCGAGTTGAAAGGATTGACGTGCCAGAATCAACTTACACCGGCAGGGTCAATTTAAGGGGGGTCCTGATGACCCGGTCGAAGCGACCCCTGGAGGGTCGTGGGGGGGGGGGTCCGGTGTGGTGGTGGGTGGTCGAGCGAGGGGAACCGTGGATGGGGGGCGGCCTCGCCGCGGAGGAAGGGCCAACTGTGGTGGTTGGTCGACGTCCACGTGCGCCGGCTTGAGGCGGTCCACCGAAATCCGGTCCGACCTGCCGCCGACGTCGATGACGAAAGACTTGTCGTCCCGTCGCAGGACCCGGAAGGGTCCGTCGTATGGCGGCCGGAGTGGCCCCCGGTATGCGTCATGACGCACAAAAACGTACTCCGCTGTGCGAAGCGCTGGGGGGACGTAGGACTGGGGGCCACCGTGGCGGGACGTTGGCACGGGGGCAAACCGTCGGGCGGCCTCCTGGAGGTCCGAGCGCTGGCGAGCCGCAGACCAGGGACTGGTAGCGTCGGGCACGAACTCGCCCGGGACGCGTAGCGGCTGGCCGTAGACGAGCTCGGCGGTGGACGCCTGGAGGTCCTCCTTGGGGGCCGTGCAGAGGCCGAAAAGGACCCACGGCAGCCGGTCGGCCCAACCGCCGTCCTGAAGGCCGGCCATGAGTGCGGCCTTCATGGAGCGGTGAAAACGCTTGCACAACCCATTGGCTTGGGGGTGGTAGGCCGTGGTACGGTGGAGCTTGACCCCCAGGTTGCGGGCGACCGTGCCCCACAGCTCGGAGGTGAACTGCGGCCCGCGGTCCGAAGAGATGTCCGCCGGTGCGCCGAAGCGGGCGACCCAGGTGGCGATGAAAGCCTGCGCCACGTCGGCGGTGGTGGTGGAAACGAGGGGAACGGCCTCCGGCCACCTGGTGGTCCTGTCCACCATGGTGAGCAGGTGTGTGAAACCTCGTGATGGGGGAAGGGGGCCCACCAGGTCCACGTTGACGTGGTCGAAACGCCGTTCAGGCACGGTGAAAGGTGCCAGCGGGGCCTGGGTGTGGCGGTGGACCTTGGCCCGCTGGCAGGCCGTGCAGGCGTTGGCCCAATCGCGGACGTCTCGTCGAAGTCCGTGCCAGACGAAACGCGCCGACACCAGCTTCTGGGAAGCTTTCCGGCCCGGGTGGGAAAGGCCGTGGAGGGAGGCGAAAACGCGGCGCTGCCAGGTAACGGGCACGACGGGGCGAGGCTGGCCTTGGGAGACATCGCAGAGCAGGACAGTGTGCGCGAAGGGGACGTCGGCCAGGCGGAGGCCCGTGTCTGCCGCCCAGAGGGCTTGCACCGTGGTGTCGGTGGTCTGGTCGGCCGCCATAAGCACGAAGTCCACGCCGAGGTGGACTGCGTTCGCGCTGGCCCGAGAAAGACAGTCGGCCACGGCGTTGTCTTTTCCGGCGAAGTGCCGGATGTCCGTGGTAAATTCCGACACGGCGGAGAGGTGGCGCTGCTGGCGGGCCGACCACGGCTCCGTGACTTTGGCCATCACGTAAACCAACGGCTTGTGGTCGACGAAAGCCGTGAACGGGCGGCCCTCCAGGAGGTGGCGGAAATGGCGAACGGCCAGGTATAGACCGAGGAGCTCGCGGTCAAATGTGCTATATTTTAGCTCGTTCAGCCGGAGCTGCCGGCTAAAAAAAAGCGAGTGGCTGCCAAACCTCGTTCACCCATTGTTTGTGTACGGCGCCCACCGCGTAGTCGGAGGCGTCCGTAGTGAGGGCGATGGGAGCGTCGAGCACCGGGTGAGCCAGCAGCGTTGCGTCGGCGAGGGCCAGCTTTGCGCTTGTGAATGCCGCGTCCATGGCTGTGGACCAGACGACGTCATGCTTGGCCGGCTTGCCCCGGAGGGCTTCGTAAAGGGGCCGCATGAGCTGAGCAGCGCGGGGCACGAAACGGTGGTAGAAATTCACCATGCCGAGGAACTCCTGCAGGGCCTTGATGGAGCGGGGACGCGGGAACTCGGTGATGGCCTCGACCTTGGTTGGCAGCGGCACGGCCCCGTTTCTGGTGATGTGGTGGCCCAAAAAGTCAACGGCCGTTGTGCCGAAGTGGCATTTGGCCGGGTTGACGATTAAGCCGTGCTCGCTGAGGCGCCCGAACAGTGTTCGGAGGTGGAGGAGGTGCTCGGCCCGAGACGTGCTGGCGACGAGGATGTCGTCCAGGTAGATGAAGAGGAATGGCAGGTCGCACAGCACGCCGTCCATCAAGCGTTGGAACGCCTGGGCCGCGTTCTTGAGGCCAAGCGGCATTCTCAGGAATTCGAACAGGCCGAACGGCGTGATGACGGCCGTTTTTGGGACATCGCCGGCCTGACAGGTTCCTGGTAGTATCCCCGTATTAGGTCAACCTTCGAGAAAATGACCCGCCCCGCCAAACGGGCGGAAAAGTCCTGGATGTGCGGGACCGGATACCTGTCGGGGGTGGTAACGTCGTTGAGGCGGCGGTAGTCGCCACATGGGCGCCAGCCGCCCCCCGGCTTCGGCACGATGTGCAGTGGCGAGGCCCACGCGCCATCAGAGCGCCGCACGATGCCGAAGTGCTCCAACGCGTCAAACTCGGCTTTTGCCACGGCGAGCTTGGCCGGGTCGAGGCGGCGGGCTCTGGCATAGACCGGCGGGCCCGTAGTTGGTATGTGGTGCTCGATACCATGTCTCACTGCGACGGCCGAAAACGTCGGCCGCGTGAGGGCCGGGAACTCTGCGAGCAGGCGAGCGAACTTGTTTGCCGCCGGGAGGGCGCATGCTAGTTCGGTCGGCGCGGAGCTGCTCATCGTGCATGCCAGGGAGCTGAAAGTCTCGGCGTTGACAAGGCGATGCCGTTTGACGTCGACCAGCAGCCCGTGTGTGCAGAGGAAGTCAGCGCCTAGCAAAGCCATGGGCACGCTCGCCATCACAAAGGTCCAATTAAAGCGCTGGTTGCCGAAGCAGAGGGTGACGTTGCGCGGGCCGAAGGTGCGGATGGCCGATCCGTTGGCAGCGACCAAGGAGGGGCCGCAAACGGCGGTCTGCCTGTCCTGTTCGGAGGCGGGTATGACGCTCAGTTGGGCGCCGGTGTCACAAAGGAAACGCCGCCCGGACGCTTTGTCCTTGATGAAAAGCAAGTTGCCCGAGTGGCCGGCGCTCATGGCTGGTAATGAACACCGGCCCGGCCGTTTCCCGACTTGCCAAAAGTGCACGGGGGTCGGCATGTCCGAGCCTTGTGTCCGAACCTGGCGTGGTAATAACACCACGCTTGGTCAGGTGGAGGCCCCGGCCGTCGTGTTGGAATCGGTCGGCGCGGCGTGGCGGCCGCCAGTCGCACTGGCAGTTCGGCCTCCAACCGCACCGGGTGCTCGGGCGCCATGGACGTCGCCTCGGACGGCGGCGGGCTCCAGGTAGCCGCCCCGATGTGCTGGCCTGCCGAGGAGATCTTGTCGGCTTCCCTGGCGAGGGCGCGGGGATCCGTGATCTGCGTGCCTGCCAGGGCGAAGCGTACCTGGCTAGGCAGCTGGCGGAGGAACAGCTCTCGGAAAGGAAAATCCGGGGAGTGCTCACCGAGCAGCGAGAGCATGTAGTCCATTCGCTCGGACGGGCGCGTGTCGCCGAGCTCGGGCAGGTCGAGCAGGCGTCGTGCGCGTTCCGCCGGTGAGAGGGCGAATGCGTCGAGGAGGAGCGTCTTGATCGCGCCATACTTGTCGGCGGCTGGCGGGTGCTGGAGGAGGCCCAGTGTGCGGGGCGCGGTGGCGGAGCCGAGTGCCGCTACCACATGGTGGAAGCGGGTGTCGTCGGCGGTATTGCCTCGCAGGGCAAACTGGGAGTCCGCCTGGGCGAACCAAACCGCCGCGTGAGCCTCCCAGAAGGTAGGCAGTTTAAGGGCAACTGCCGTGTCCATGTCGGGGGTCACCAATGAAGGAGCTGTGCTCCTACACGAGTTGAAAGGATTGACGCGACAAAAGACGGGAATTCATCCGAGTTTCTTTATTCAGCAAAACCAAACTCGGGTACTCTGAAAAGCCCGTTTATCGGGCAGCAATATATATATGCAATCAAACACGGCGAGAGTGGGCGTGCCCGGGCGAGCCCGGGAAAGGCAAGTCTGGACATGCCCGGGAAAGGCGAGACTGAGCGTCTCCGGGCGGTCTGGGCGAGCCCGGGAAAGGCGAGTCTGGACATGCCCGGGAAAGGCGAGACTGAGCGTCTCCGGGCGGTCTGGGCGAGCCCGGTACAGTGATCGCTCCCTGGTTGCGTCTTCGGCAGGTGTAAGGCGATTGTGTATGCTCAGCGGCAACCGCTACAATAATTTGGGTCTTCTTGTATTGCAGTTTTTCAATATGGTCTTGTTTAGTAGTCGGTGGTCTATTGGTCTCTTGCATCCCTGCTGTTTTGCCTCTAGGTCGCCTCCTTGTGTTAGCTGGTAGTGCATCATTTCTATGATTCTCGTCAGAAGTTTGTATGTTCTTGCTAGGTTATTGCATGATATTTGTGGGGTTGTTGGGTTTCTTCAGATTTTGGGATGAGGAAGATTTTCCCTTCTGTGAGCCACTCATCCATTATCTCCTCCCATTGGATAAGCTCATTGAATTTTCGAGCATAGTGATTGCGTCGAGCATCTCGTTGCTTTATCCAGAAGTTTGGAATTCCATCCGGGCCCTCGGCTTTTAAAGTTGGGCATTTTAGCAAGTTTTTATTTATTTATTTCTCTTCATCGAATACCAATGGAGGCCTTTCCTTACAAGTTGTTGGTTTTCCTCCAAGTTTTGGATCCAATCTGCCTCTTTGTTGTGTTATTTTTGGTCCTCTTCGATTCCTCTCCAGAATTTTTCAAGTTTATCTTTCTCGGGGGGGATTTGATTCATTTTGCTTTCGTTTCGCTTGTTCATGGTAGAATATTTTCGGGTTGTTTTCAAATATGCTGTTTTGTTTTCTCCCTTTGTTGACTTCGCCATAGTATTTTTAAAAATCTTTCTTGCCATCATTACCTCCAACACCGAAGGTAGATGGAGGATATGTTTTCACCGCTGTCTGTTTTTGGCTGTTTGTTTGTGAACAGGATATCCCAAAAAGTTGTGGACGGATTCAGACAAAATTTGGTGGATGAGTTGGTTTGGCGACAAGAACAAGCTGATTAGATTTTGGTTCAGGTCCGGATCCAGTTCTGTGGGATACAAAACGTAAACTGTTCAGACAGGTGGAGATATACTCTCTACTGAGTGACATTGTAGTTTGTATTTTGAGTTTTCTTTCAGTAACGAGGACCTCTCGGTCATTGTTTTCAATTTCATGTTTTTTTTTCTTTTTTGTATTTTCCTCATTAGCTTTGGGCTTCGATTTTCCCCTTATGGATTGTTGTATTTGTCCCATTTCCTTTCTCTGTTGCTCCCTTTGTGTGTATAAGTCTCCGTTTCCATGGTGGTGCCTAGTTTATGTCTATAGGTACTGGATTGCTCTTCTTGCGATGTTCTTTTCCTACTATTTTTTCTTGTATGAGCAGTGCCGCTGCAAAGCTCAAGGTGTTGAGTTCCTTTTGATGGGGATTATTTTTGTACCATTCTCTTGAGTGCTCTGTTTGGTTGGTTCTTCTAAAATCTAGCAAGTATTTTTGGCCATTTGATGTTTTCTTTTCTGTCTAGTTGTGGTCTTTCTAGACCACAGTATAGTGTCTAGTTTTCTCGTGGTGTCAATCTCATCTCCTTTATTTTGTTTGTCAGCTATTCTTTCAGTCTTCGCTGTTTCTCATCATCCTCATCCTTTTCATCCCCTAAATCTGGTATAGGTGTTTTCACCCAGTCCACTATTGTAAGCCAGGTCCATTCACCCTCCCGCACTCCCAGTCACGCACGTCGCACCTCATCTTCACCACTGGGTCCCCATGAGTGACACGCCACATTCCAAGCCCTGGCTTCACCGCATAGCCCAATTCCCATACCAATGTAGCCATGTCCCTACCATCCTTCTGTCCAACCCGGGTGAGCCCTCAGCTCCCATCCTCCTCATATCTTCTTCTGCTTGTCTTCTGGCCCCAAATGCTATCTATTTTGTTTAATTTTTATTTAGGAATTTTGCCAGAACTCTGAGGTGAAATAGCGAGGAGGCAAAGATCTGGGGAAGGGTATAAAACCATTTCTAGAGTGGTGAAAGTTCCCAAGAACACAGTGAGCTCCATCATTAGGAAATGGAAAGAATATGGAACTACCCAGACTTTTCCTAGAGCTGACTTTCCGACCAACCTGAGCAGCCGAGCAAGAAGGACCTTGGTCACACAGGTCACCAAGAACGCAGTGACCACTCTGACAGAACTACAGAGTTCCTTGACTGAGATGGGCGAACCTGCCGGAAGGACAACAGTCTTTGCAGCACTTCACAAATCTAGGCTTTATGGGAGAGTGGCCAGACGGAAGCCACTCCTGAGAAAAAGGTGCATGACGGCACACCTGGAGTTTTGGCATTAAGGCACTTTAAAGACTCTGAGAGCATGAGGCAAAATATTCTGTGGTCTTGTGGGAGAAAAATTGAACTATTTGACCTGAATGCAAAGAGCTTCGTCTGACGGAAACTGAGCACAGCTCATCACCCTTCTGACATCATCCTTACTGTGAAGCAAGATAGTGGCAGCATCATGCTATGGGGATGCTTTTCAGAGGCAGGGACTGGGTGACTTGTAAGGATAGAGGGAACAATAAATGGAGCCAAATACAGGTAAATCCTTGAGGAGAACGTGCTTCAGAGTGAAAAATACCTTTGACTGTGGCGAAGATTTACGTTCTAACAGGACAATGACGCTAAGTATACAGCCAAAGCAACACTGGAATGGCTTCAGAACAAGAATGTGACAGATCTTGAGTGTTCCGGATTGCTGTTCAGTAATGCTCCCCATCCAACATTTTATATATATATACATGGGCTAAGGCTCATAGTAGAACTGACATGCACACACACACACACACACACACACACACACACGCACGCACGCACACGACATACTGACATGACAAACACTTAACACAGCCACTGAGTTTGGGGGAAGTGCCGTCACTACTGTCAGAGTGGTCATTAGGATCTTGGTGAACTGTGTGACAAAGGTCCTTGCCCGGTTGCTCAGTATGGTCAGACGACCAGTTTTCGGAAGTGTCTGGGTAGTTCCATATTCTTTCCATTTCCTATTGTTATGACGTTGTACCACTGTACCAGCGACGTCATAACAATAGCGCCGTTTTCTCACTGTACTCAGACAGACCTGAACTCTACAGAGCTTGAGGAAATCTGCAAGGAAGAATCGGAGAAACTCTCCAAATCCAGATGTGCAAAGCTGACAGACATAACCAAGAGACCCGAAGCTGTAATCGCTGCCAAAGGCGCTTCTACAAAGTTGTGACTCAAGGGGTTGAATACTTATGTAAATTAGATATTGCTGTATTTAATTTTTAATTATTTTGTAAAACGTTCAGCAAAAAGAATTCCACTTTGACATTTACTTTCTTCCACTTTGACTATCCTGAATAGGACTGGGCCCAGAACACTGCCTTGGTGCACTCCAGCCTTGACAGGGAGAGGAGATGAAAAGATTCCTTTGAGAGCCACACATTGGCTACGAGAGTAGAGGAAGTCAGCAAGTCATGTGTGGAGTTGGCCTTGGATTGGTTGGTCATGGATGCCTTAGGCAGAGGGTTTGGAGAGTGAGGCAGGATGCCAGACTGTGTCAAAAGCACGAGGTGTGTCTGGAGAGACAGCCCTGGTCTCATGTCTGATATTGAGAGCATCCATCCATTGTTGGTTGAGTAGAAGCAGCATGTCCAAGGTAGAGTGACTTGGTCTAAACTAAATTGATGATCTGAGATGAGGTTGTTGGAGAAAAGGTCAGATTTCATATCAACTGCGATGATGGATTTCATGATCTTGCTGATGATTGGAAGTAAGCCGATAGGTCTGTAGTTGAGGGGATCAGTTTTTGCACCTTTTATGTAATGCAGTGATGTTGGCTGATTTCCAAGGAGATGGAAGATGACATAGGCTAAATGATATGGTGGAAACGGCAAAGAGGATGTGACCCCATTAGACTCCTTAAACCCTTTTGATCCCTTCAATTCTTTCAACCTGCAATAACCGTTGGAACATGCTCTTTAGACGTTTAGACACCTTCAAACTTTTGGACCATTTTAGACCTTTTAGGCCATTTAATACCCCTAAGACTGCTTAGGTACCTTCAGCCTTTAGACCCTTTTAATCCTATTAGGATTTAATCCTATCAGGAGGAATTTAATCCTTTTGGACCCATTAGACTCCTGAAGACCTTTATACCCTTTAGACCACTTAGGCCCCTTGACCCTTAGAACTTTAGACCCTCACTACTATTGGAAAATACCCTTAAATATTTTGACCCCTTTAGACCTCAGACCGTTACACCATTTGCACCCCTTAACCACCTTAGACCCTTTAATACCCGTAGACCGATTAGACGCACAACACAAAAACATATATATATAGTCCTCTTGCAATACACAGACTACAATTTTTTCAGGAAGTAATGTACAATCTCCACCCACCCTGAGGCTATCGCATGGTAGATTTCTAACAGAGATGGCCATTGTTTGCCGCTAAGCTGGCCAAATTGCAGTCGTTGGGAATTCTTAAAAGTGGATAAGACACACGTGGTTGGCCAAATGACCTTTATATCTGCTTCATAACATACCTTGTGATTGTAACACTGGTTGAGAAAAACGTATTTGTTATCGGGAGATCTGTCTACTAAATACTGTACATTGGAACAATTCTTTGTTTGTTCCGTTTATTCATTTTTCTCTCCAAGATTTGGACTCGTGGAAGAACGAGGTGATGGAGACTAAAAATATTACAGACTGACAGTGGAGCCACAGTTGGACACACCAAGCAAGGGAATGAACGACCAGGGAAAGAGGTGCAGAGAGAGCATGAAGAAACACAGTCACCTGCAAGTAAGAGGGTTGGTGTAGGTAGGGTCATTGGGTGTAGAAAAGGATCATGGGTAGTAATGGGGATGACATGACATGGTGGTGGCTCACCTGCCTGAATACTTGGATGGAAGAGGGCAATGGAACAGACTCAGGAAAACAGTTCCACAAACAGGAGGAAAGTAGAAGAGAAGAGCTGAGGTGCGCAGTAAGCCAGGATTTATGGAGTTTAACCAGGATTTGCTCTAGTTGCTAACATTGTCCAGTTTGTTGATGAAGCTTTGCCTACGTGGAAACAAAATTGTTTATTTGTGGTCATTCCAGAAGATATTTCAGCTTAATCGTGCCCCTTTTATAGTTATGCCTAAACTGAAATCTCAAAGTTGGATCAAGGTTCAGCGGCTGTTGCTTTCCCTCCGAAGACACATCGTTGGCCCTCATCTGGCCTTCCCTCTCTGCCACCCACCCAATTGGCCGAGCGCCACCCGTTTGCACCGTCACAAGATCCACACGCTCACCCTTCGGTTCTCTTTCGGATTCCGGAGGTTGGAATGACTTTGAAGTTATACCTTCGCAGGCTCGTCACACTTTTCCGCAATTCATTCGTTGCGTGCAGAATAGTGGTGCGCGAACATCGAGGAGCACATCAAGAATCACAACGGTTTCAAGAAAACGCTTTGATGTGTTTCTTATGTCTGCGAGTGCATTCTGCGCACACTCTGACATGAATAAACGCAAGTGTGGGTTTCCTTTGAACTTTGGAATGATACTTTTTTTAATGGAAATAATAAATGGCACTCTTTTTTTGGTGTTCCTGTTGGTGTTGTTTTTAAAGATGACCTCATTTTATTTCAAGCACGCATTTGTCCACTTTAAGTCTCCTTGGCACAGACTTTAGATGATCCTGAAAAGTCATGCATGCTTCAAGTTGATCTGCTATCCCAGTGAGATCACGACATTGCCAAAAGCAAAAGGAATATATCTGATTGTCAAAGCATTTCACGTAGTTTTCTTTTGCAGTGTTATAACTTATAAGGCTCTTTATGCAAGAAATCACACGTGGGACAAGAACAATGGAAGAGGATGTAAAAATTCAACACATAATATGGGATTTCAACCTGGAATCGACTGTATCCTGAATTGTTACGTGATCTGATGGAAACACCAAGCAAGCCAAAACAAAGATCACCAACGGAAAACCACTTGGCAAAGAAAAATTAGAATAACTCTGCATGAGCATGATTATCTTTGCACCATCTTTTGTGACCTACATGTTATATTTCTCATGAATCGATAAGTTTGTGCAGTTTGTTACTTGCGAAATCGAAGATTTTTCAAGTATATTGGTCGGTTGCGTTTGTGGTTCTGTCTGTCTGTTTGTTTGTTTGTCACCGGCCTGCAGGTCACAATTTTCAACCGATCTTCACGAAACTTCACCAAATGGTAGAGTTGGTCAAAAGCAAGAAGCCTATTGTTTTTGGGGTCAAAAGGTCAACATAGGCCAAAGGTCACCAACTTTGCGAAATTTCGAAAATCCTCAATTTTCATCCGATTGCCTTGAAATTTGAAGACGGCTTGCATATCTGGTCACTGAATTCAACCACCAAGTATTTTTGAGGTCAACATAGGCCAAAAGGTCAACATAGGCCAAATTTCTAAAATCCTGAATTTTCATCTGATTGACTTGAAATTTGAAGAGGACTTGCACATCTGGTCACCACATTCAACCACCAAGTATATTTGAGGTCAACATAGGCCAAAAGGTCAACATAGGCCAAATTTCTAAAATCCTCAATTTTCATCCGATTGACTTGAAATTTGAAGAGGACATGCATGTCTGGTCACTGAATTCAACCACCAACTATTTTTGAGGTCAACATAGGCCAAAAGGTCAACATAGGCCAAGTTTTTAAAATCCTCAATTTTCATCCGATTGACTTGAAAATTGAACAGCATTTGCACATTGAGTCACTAAATAGGGAAACTAACTATTTTTGAGGTCAAAAGGTCAAAGGTCAACTCAAGGTCAACCTTCCAAAATCATCATTTTTCATCTGAAAAATCGTCACTTTTATTCCTATTGACCTGAGCTTTGATCAAGATTGTCAATTTTAATCTTGATGAAATGGACAATTTGCTGTATCAATGGAATTTTTTTTCTTCGGGGTGGGTGGGTTGGGAGGCGGATTTAGCAAGTATCATGCTCCACATGACGTCTTCTTGTTTATTTATTTTGGTATAAAAAAATAGGATCAGGGAAGAATGAGGGGACAGAGGCTAAAATGGAAATTAAGTGACAATGGGCCACAGTTGGACCCAACCCACAAAGGAATGAATTAACATGAAAAAGAGAGGAAGGGAAGAAACAAACGAACCCGCAAGTAAGAGGTAGAAAAGACTGTCAGTATGGATAGGGGTGACAAGACATGGTGGTGCACCGCTTGCTTGAAGCAAGTAATAAGAGGGAGGGGTGCGATTAAACGGTCTCTATAATGTGGTTCCACAAACATGAGGAAAGACGAATCCAAGAGTGGAGATGTGTGGGTAACCCAAATTTTTGGAGTTTAACCTGGATAGGGTTCCTGGGAAGAGGTCACTTTTCATCCTATTAACCCGAGCTTTGATCAAGATCGTCAATTTGAATCTTAATGAAATGGACAATTTGATGGATCAATGGCAACCTTTTTTGGGGAGGGATTTGTCTGTATGTTTGTTAGTTGCAAAATCGAAATGTTTTCAAGTATATTGGTCGGTTGCGTTTGTTATTCTGTCTGTCTGTTTGTTTGTCACCGGCCTGCAGGTCACAATTCCAAACCGATCGTCATGAAACTTCAACAAGTTGTAGAGGTCGTCACAACTGAGAGGCCTATTGATTTTGAGGTCAAAGGTCAAAGGTAATCTGGAGGTCAAATTTCTAAAATCGCCATTTTAAATCCGATTGACTTGAAAATTGAACAGCATTTGCATAGTGCCTCACTGAATTGGGAAACAAAATATTTTGGAGGTCAAAAGGTCAACTCAAGGTCAAACTTCCAAAATCATCAATTTTCATCTGAAAAATCGTGAATTGTAATCTGATTGACTTGAAAATTAACAGCATTTGCATAGTGCCTCACTGAATTGGGAAACCAACTATTTTGGAGGTCAAAAGGTATAAGGTCAACTCTAGGTCAAACTTCAAAAATCATCAATTTTCATCTGAAAAATCATGAATTGTAATCTGATTGACTTGAAAAATTAACAGCATTTGCATAGTGCCTCACTGAATTGGGAAACCAACTATTTTTGAGGTCAAAAGGTAAAAGGTCAACTCTAGGTCAAACTTCAAAAATCATCAATTTTCATCTAAAAATCGTCACTTTTTATCCTATTGACCCGAGCTTTGATCAAGATCGTCAATTTTTTATCTTGATGAAATGTACAATTTGCTGGATTAATTGCAACCTTTTTTTGGGGGGGGGGGGGGGTGGATTTTGCAAGTATCGTGCTCTGCATGACGTCTTCTTGTTTGCTTGTCTGTCTGTCTGTGAACAAGATATCTCAAAAAGTTGTGGACGGATTCAGACGAAACTTGGTGGACACGTTGTGTGTGTGACAAGGAAGAATCGATTCGATTTTGGTGAAGATATGAATATGGATTCGGATATTAGACGGAATTAGACGCAGCATTAGACGGAAGTTGTTATTGGAAGAAATGCAATACAATTAAATTCATACTTCGAATGCTTAAGCCTTAAGGGTTTATTTCTATTCCATAAGTTATAAAAGAAAATCACAAAAGACTGAACATACCTGTGCAAACATGCTTCTACCTGAGATAAATGAGCCAGTCCAAACTCAATATTTTCTCACAAATACAGCAATGCTGCACATTGGAGACCATGATTCAGTACTCCTGCTTTCTTTTCTTTTAAATAAGGTTGAGGAATATTGGACAGCACTGTATTTTCACAAATAGTACTTTAGGGCCTATCATCTGGAGTTTATTTGAGTACATTACGAGCAGCCATGATGTGTGGACTGGCATCACAGGTAGACCAGACCAGACAGAGCAGACAGATTACCTTATGTATGATCTTGCGAGCCAAGTGAGTTTGTGCTCTGAGAGAGCAATTCCTCCGAGGCTGGATCAATTTCCAGGATCTGAGAAACGAAATCCTTAATAATCATGCCTGCAGCTGAATTTGAACCCAAAACCATTGGGATGATATTGCAATGTCCTCACTACTCGGCCACTGGCGTTGGTGAACATCGTTGACGATTTTGATGTCGGTCGAAAGGAATTCGAACCCGCTTTTGTGTCACAGAGGAAGAACAAATTCATCACATTTAGTCTTACATCAGAACAACAGATCCAGTGTTCAGGGCAGCTCGAGTTCCTGCAAGTTTACAGGTGTTCGTTTGCATTCCGACCGTAAACCGAGGGCCGTCAGAACAAGCTCAGAACTCCGTCTCGCTCAGCTCGTCCTCTCTTAAATCCCCCACAGCCCCATTTTGAACCCACACAAAGGACGTCCCTTCAAATTAAGAACAAAGGTGATCTTGGACAGAATTAAACTCCGGGGTCACGAAGTGCAGGAGGGGGAAACTTGGCTGTAATTGTGTAAGCTGCCGTAGGCCATAACTCTAAATCTTGGGAGAATTCCTCTTACTGGGTGAGAGAGGTTTTCACCGAACAGGCTTTGGCCTTTCATTGTTCACTGTTTCCCCCCCCTCTTTCCTCCTTTGCCTGTGAAAAGGTCTTATTCGTGGCAGCTTCGGTTTTGCTTCGTCAAGAAGTACCGCAATGTTGTAATTCCTTAATGGGTTCAATGCAATGGTAACAACTACAGGGAATTCATTTGTACAGTAACAACTAACAATTTATGCTGAATTTTAGTTATAACAACCGCAATTGTGTAGTAGCTTGTAAACGACAGCGCTTGATTGTGCACTATTGTCATATTAATATGGTAACTTTCATGGTATTGTTGTGGAAATTGTTGCCTAGGGGTGAATAAATGCTTAATATAGTGTAGTTATTTCCACATTGAGTGTTTCGAATAAGCGTAAGGTAATTAAATGTCATTTTAGATGTGTGTCGCTGGTTCGTAAAGTTGGAAACGTAAGATCCACCCAATTGTGTGTCTAAAATCCCTCATTCCTGCGAGCCCTTATTTGATGTTTTATCCCTCTGGTTTGTTTTGGTGTAAATGTACCCTTTTTAAGCTGCAGTAGCCCATAAACCTCGCGTTTACGTGGGGGGAAAGAGGTCGCAGGGAGGCCCAACTAAGAAGGAACCACGACTCAAACCTTGCCAACCAGTCACCAGTCAGGGCATGGACCGATGGCAAAGGTGGGGCGAGGGCCGTTGCAAAATGGAAAAGGTGGGGCGAGGGCCGTTGCAAAATGGAAAAGGTGGGGCGAGGGCCGGTGCAAAATGGAAAATGTGGGGCGAGGGCCGGTGCAAAATGGAAAAGGTGGGGCGAGGGCCGGTGCAAAATGGAAAAGGTGGGGCGAGGGCCGGTGCAAAATGGAAAAGGTGGGGCGAGGGCCGTTGCAAAATGGAAAAGGTGGGGCGAGGGCCGGTGCAAAATGGAAAAGGTGGGGTGAGGGTCGGTGCAAAATGGAAAAGGTGGGGCGAGGGCCGTTGCAAAATGGAAAAGGTGGGGCGAGGGCCGTTGCAAAATGGAAAAGGTGGGGCGAGGGCCGGTGCAAAATGGAAAAGGTGGGGCGAGGGCCGGTGCAAAATGGAAAAGGTGGGGCGAGGGCCGGCGCAAAATGGAAAAGGTGGGGCGCGAGCCGGTGCAAAATGGAAAAGGTGGGGCGAGGGCCGGTGCAAAACGGAAAAGGTGGGGCGAGGACCAGTGCAAAATGGAAAAGGTGGGGCGAGGGCCGGTGCAAAATGGAAAAGGTGGGGCGAGGGCCAGTGCAAAATGGAAAAGGTGGGGTGAGGGCCGGTGCAAAATGGAGAAGGTGGGGCGAGGGCCGGTGCAAAATGGAAAAGGTGGGGCGAGGACCGGTGAAAAATGGAAAAGGTGGGGCGAGGGCCGGTGCAAAATGGAAAAGGTGGGGAGAGGGCCGGTGCAAAATGGAAAAGGTGGGGCGAGGGCCGGTGCAAAATGGAAAAGGTGGGGCGAGGGCCGGTGCAAAATGGAAAAGGTGGGGCGAGGGCCGGTGCAAAATGGAAAAGTGCCCTAACCCCTTGGCGAACCTTCAGCTTTGCACCCTACCCCTCCCCCATCGCACCATTTTGAAAATGCATATCGTTCATTTGTATGAATAAAACTTCTGCGTTTATAATTACAGATTAATTTTACATGACAAATGCGAATCTGATACTGATTGGATATTCTCATTGTTCTCCACTTCTAACACTACAATACCTTGTAAGCAAATAAATGCACATTTAAGCGCATACCTTCGCCAGGTTGAACAGTTTACTTTTTGTATCCCACCGATAAGCCGGATCTGGATTCGGACCTCAACCAAAATCTAATAATTTCGTCCTTGTCACATACCCAGCCTCTCCACCAAATTTCGTCCAAATCAGTCTACAACTTTCACACAGACAGACAAACAGACCGGGGTGAAAACAACCTCCGCCCACCTTAGGTGGTGGAGGTATTAATGCTGTATCAGCTCAGAGGGCGTGGCATGCGAGAGGGTTAGGGTGAAGAAGATGCCGCCGCTATGGCTATGTAAACTGCTGATTGATGCTGCATTCGATGGTGATCAATAAAGCCCCCATCTCCTAAACTGCGACTCAATGTTGTGTTATTAGAGTGTATAGGGGTGAGGTATAGAAGAATGCTTCAGTAATGCTAAACTTCCGGATTTGTTTTTTTTAAATGATCTTTAAAATTATTATTTTATTGAAATTGAAGTACAGGACCGGTATACACTGGAACGCTGCGCCGGGTATCGTGTTCTATGAACACTTTAGTCCTTATTAGAGGACACTTCACAACGAAGATCAATGCTAATTTCAGCAACATCAGTTTGTCATTGTGGAGATGAACTGGGAAAGGTGAAACCATTTGTAATTCATTATAAAATTGAGGAATTATCATAATCATCGTCATCATCTACAGAGAGTCGGTGCAGCCAAGCAGTATCTTGGCAAGAACGGTTTTGTACTGGGCTGTTTGGATATATTGGGCAGTTTGGTTATGTCGGGCGGTTTGCTAGTGCCGGACGGTTTGGTTGTGCCGGGCGGTTTGGTTGTGTCGGGCGGTTTGCTAATGCCAGGTGGTTTGGTTGTGCCGGGCGGTTTGGTTGTGCCGGGCGGTTTGCTAATGCCAGGTGGTTTGGTTGTGCCGGGCGGTTTGCTCGTGCCAGGTGGTTTGGTTGTGCCGGGCGGTTTGCTAGTGCCAGGTGGTTTGGTTGTGCCGGGCGGTTTGCTAATGCCAGGTGGTTTGGTTGTGTCGGGCGGTTTGCTAATGCCAGGTGGTTTGGTTGTGCCGGGCGGTTTGCTAATGCCAGGTGGTTTGGTTGTGCCGGGCGGTTTGCTAATGCCAGGTGGTTTGGTTGTGTCGGGCGGTTTGCTAGTGCCGGACGGTTTGGTTGTGCCGGGCGGTTTGCTAGTGCCGGACGGTTTGGTTGTGTCGGGCGGTTTGCTAATGCCAGGTGGTTTGGTTGTGCCGGGCGGTTTGCTAATGCCAGGTGGTTTGGTTGTGTCGGGCGGTTTGCTAGTGCCGGATGGTTTGGTTGTGCCGGGCGGTTTGCTAGTGCCGGACGGTTTGGTTGTGTCGGGCGGTTTGCTAATGCCAGGTGGTTTGGTTGTGCCAGGCGGTTTGCTAGTGCCGGACGGTTTGGTTATGTCGGGCGGTTTGCTAATGCCAGGTGGTTTCGTCTTGCCAGACGGTTTCGTCTTGCCGGCCGGTTTAGTCTTGCCGGGCGGTTTCGTCTTGCCGGGCGGTTTCGTCTTGCCGGGTGGTTTCGTCTTGCCGGGCGGTTTCGTCTTGCCGGGCGGTTTCGTCTTGCCGGGCGGTTTCGTCTTGCCGGACGGTTTCGTCTTGCCGGGCGGTTTCGTCTTGCCGGGCGGTTTCGTCTTGCCGGGCGGTTTCATCTTGCCGGGCGGTTTCGTCTTGCCGGGCGGTTTCGTCTTGCCGGGCGGTTTTGTCTTGCCGGGCGGTTTGGTTGCGCCGGGAAGTTTGGTTTTGTCGGGCGGTTTGCTAGTGCCGGACGGTTTGGTTGTGCCGGGCGGTTTGCTAGTGCTGGACGGTTTGGTTGTGTCGGGCGGTTTGCTAGTGCCGGACGGTTTGGTTGTGCCGGGCGGTTTGCTAGTGCCGGACGGTTTGGTTGTGTCGGGCGGTTTGCGAATGCCAGGTGGTTTGGTTATGCGTGGCGGTTTGCTAGTGCAGGACGGTTTGGTTGTGCCGGGCGGTTTGCTAGTGCCGGACGGTTTGGTTGTGCCGGGCGGTTTGCTAATGCCAGGTGGTTTGGTTGTGCCGGGCGGTTTGCTAGTGCCGGACGGTTTGGTAATGTCGGGCGGTTTGCTAATGCCAGGTGGTTTCGTCTTGCCAGGCGGTTTCGTCTTGCCAGGCGGTTTCGTCTTGCCAGGCGGTTTCGTCTTGCCAGGCGGTTTTGTCTTGCCGGGCGGTTTGGTTGCGCCGGGAAGTTTGGTTTTGCCTGGTGGTTTGGTTTTTGCCTGGTGGTTTGGTTGTGCTGGGCAGTTTGGTTGCGCCAGGCGGTTTGGTCTTGCCAGGCGGTTTGGTCTTGCCAGGCGGTTTGTATGTGCCGGGCGGTTTGGTCTTGCCAGGCGGTTTGTATGTGCCGGGCTGTTTGGTCTTGCCAGGTGGTTTGTATGTACCGGGCGGTTTGGTCTTGCCAGGCGGTTTGTATGTGCCTGGCGGTTTGTATGTGCCGGGTGGTTTGTATGTGCCGGGCAGTTTGTATGTGCCTGGCGGTTTGTATGTGCCGGTGGTTTGTATGTGCCGGGCGGTTTGTATGTGCCGGTGGTTTGTATGTGCCGGGTGGTTTGTATGTGCCGGGCGGTTTGTATGTGCCAGTGGTTTGTATGTGCCAGGCGGTTTGTATGTGCCGGGCGGTTTGTATGTGCCGGGCGGTTTGTATGTGCCGTGCAGTTTGTATGTTCCGGGTGGTTTGTATGTGCCGGGCGGTTTGTATGTACCGGGCGGTTTGTATGTGCCTGGCGGTTTGTATGTGCCGTGCGGTTTGTATGTACCGGCGGTTTGTATGTGCCGGGCGGTTTGTATGTGCCGTGCAGTTTGTATGTTCCGGGTGGTTTGTATGTGCCGGGCGGTTTGTATGTACCGGGCGGTTTGTATGTGCCTGGCGGTTTGTATGTGCCGTGCGGTTTGTATGTACCGGCGGTTTGTATGTGCCGGGCGGTTTGTATGTGCCGGGCGGTTTGTATGTGCCGGGCGGTTTGTATGTGCCGGGCGGTTTGTATGTACCGGGCGGTTTGTATGTACCGGGCGGTTTGTATGTGCCGGGCGGTTTGTATGTGCCGGGTGGTTTGTATGTGCCGGGTGGTTTGTATGTGCTGGGAAGTTTGCATGTGCCGGTCGATTTGGTTGTGCCGGGCAGTTGTGCTGTGTGGTTTGCTGTTGCCTTCCTAAGTCATTCAAGGGAGGAATTTATAATTTGTTCAAGATGCCAGAGAGTTTCACCTTCTCTTCATGAAAGACACCGTGGGATCTTTAACATCCAACAACAACCAGTGCTCACAAAAGGTCCTCCAGCTTAACCTCCTGTGATACTCTGTTCACAAATCGATGCCTCAACTGGCATGTGAAACACCAGGGTGATAGTTTACAGTTGACTCACTTTAGGGTATCCTGCCAAGTTCCAACCCCTAATCTTCTAATACTTCCAGTAAGGTGCATTATTCTCAATTATAACACATAACTGTATGGATATATATATGGGATGTATTTTTCCAAGAGGAGCAATCCTTGGAATGATTATACAACCAAACCAAGGGTAACAATCTCCTGGGTGATTGAGAAAACTTGTCCACATTCCAAAGATGTTCCACATCAACCCTCGTGATCTGCTGTGCCCGCTGCGTGTCCTGTTCCCATCAACTCATCACCGACATCGTCTCCAATCACTGTGCAGCTCAATCATCAGTTTCATCGCCAACGCTCTTCCATGTTCTTTGAAGATCTCTGATCCTTTCCTTTGGTATTCCGAAAGTGCGAGGGAGCTTTCTCACAAGATCTTTCTTTTTTATTGAGTTTTCTCTCCTCGCCCGGGTGGTCTTAAAAGTCAAGAAACTCCATTGCTTTCAGAGCTTAAGTTTCACCTCCCAAGAAGTGCGCTGTGAATAATTACATTCTTTAGTTGGCATTCTGTGTTGTTTGTCTTTTGTTTTAGTCTGCCTGTCTGTCTATCTGTCTGTCTCCATGATAACTCGAAAAAGCTTACTCATCCAAAGCTATATCTTGCACTTTGTTGCATCTTATGCTGATTATACAGAATGGCTACATCCA
Organism: Myxine glutinosa; assembly: GCF_964187855.1. Classification (NCBI taxonomy): domain Eukaryota; kingdom Metazoa; phylum Chordata; class Myxini; order Myxiniformes; family Myxinidae; genus Myxine; species Myxine glutinosa. The sequence continues at coordinate 97,953,321 of NC_136272.1, forward strand.
GGTTGACCTGTTACGGTGTTCCCATCTGAACTCCTGCCTCATGATGTGAAGCAAGCCAGTTTCAAATCCCGTGTGCCATGTGTGTTTGTCCATTAAAGTCCTTGTAATTCATGTTAAAGTACACTGATGTCTCCTGCTGTCTTTCCCGTGCATGTGATGTACGTAGTATGTGTACAAACCCTTCCATGAGCCTTAGATCAACGTCAAAAGAATAAGAATTTTGGA
>NC_136272.1:97958545-97966045 GCF_964187855.1 Myxine glutinosa
AAAATGAGGTCGGACAGCCATATAGGCTGAAGCCAGGTGGCCAAGATTTTTCCAGGAAGGAACAGCCCAGAGACAAGATGGGGTATGCCATTGCATGCCAGGGAACGAAGGGCTATGGCTAACTTAGATAGAAGGCCAGAGGAACATAGAAGGCCATAGGAACATGGCCAGTAAAAGGATTTGCGCAGGATATCGGTGAAGATAACGTTCGGTACAAGGGAAGGGGAAAAGTGAGGTCGGATAGCCGTAAAGGTTGAGCCAGGCCGAGAACTTTCCAGGAAGGATCAGCCCAGAGCAATAAGATGGGAAGCAAGCTAATGAAAGAAGGGGACCCCTTAAGGGAACCCCGGCATCTTTCATGTTTAAGAGGCATCATTTTGCCGCGGTAAGACCATTAAAGGACTGGGCGGTGTTAACTAAAGATTTAAATAATCCCTGGCCAGAGGACAAGTAAGTAAGCAGTTAAACAAGTAAATCAGCGAGTGATGCCGCTGGACCAGATGCCAGACCAAGACCCCCCACCCCCCCAAGCCCTGAGCCCTGTCCCCGGGCTACAGGCGCCACCTCTCCCACCCCCGCCCCTGTTCCCCCAGGGGTTAGACCCCCAGAAAACTAGACCAGCCGCCCCTCAGGTTCACCTTAGCCCGGGCAATCCTTTTAGAGGACAAGAAATTAATGGGGCGGACAGCGGGTTCGCGGCCCCAGAAGGGCTAGGAGTATTGTATTGTACCCCTCAGTGGAAGGGCTCACGGAATCGGAGAACTCACAGCCTACAATCGAGATGTGTCCCTTTAAAAAAAACCATTTGAAAGAACCAGATTTGGCGGCTATGCAGGAGCGGGTGAGAACCTTGCTGGCTGAACAGCCCGGTCACGTACCGGAACTTATGCGTTTGTGGATACAAAATACAGGCGCAGATTGGCGGGACGTCTGCCACATGGGAGAGGCTGTATTGCCAGCGCGGGTGTGGGACCAGGCCAAAGTACACGCACGCTGGCCGAATGTAGCACCAACCCCGGCCCAGACCCTCGACGATTGGGGGGCCCTGGTCGACCTGTTGTTGGCCGGGGTACACATCGCACTAAGGCTAACCGACCAATTAGATGAAGCGGCCGAGCAGTGGGACATGGGCGACGATAAGAAGGCCGATGTAAAGGACGACATGTTGCAAATGATTGCCCAGGAATCCATAAGGGCCCCCTCCCCAAAATTTGGAACCCACAAGGGCCCCCTCCCCAAAACTGGAACATACAAGGGCCCCCTCCACAGCCGCAGAATTGGGCCGTGCAAAAGGACCCCCCACCCCCCCCCCAAGACCTGAGCTCAGTCCCGGGGCTCTAGGCAACACCCCAACACCCCCGCCCTGCCTTCCCTTTTTCACCTCAACCCACCCCCCGTCCAACCCGTCCCAAAAAAAAAAAAAAAAAAATCCTTTTCCTTGAATGAGAGACGTAACATGAATGAGCAAAGACTGTTTGGGAGTGGCTGGAGAAAGGCATGATTTGAGTCGATCTGAGTTTCGCGCGAAGAATGGGAGACTCACTCGTATATGAATGAGGAATGAATGTATATTGGGATGTTAATTGACGTGTGTATCTAGCCAATGTATTTGTCTGTATGACATATGCAAAGCAGAGGGTTTCGGTGTGAAGCTTTGTAAGTGATCTGCTCGACGTGCGGGAAATTCAGGCCGGGAATGTCCATTTTAGCGTCTATCCGAGAGAACAGGCGAGGTCCTGAACTGAGTCCGGATTTTCATCTGTTTGGGAGTTGTTTGGGAAGCGAATTGATATAAATCGGGTCAGGAAAGCACCCGGAGTGCCCTTGTCGATCTACTGTTGATATGAAGCGGTTTCTTGGAGATGGTTGCAGGATGGGCTGTTTTTTTTCTTTCGAACGTTCATGTCAGACGAGCCATGTCGGAATAGTGGCCGGCTGCGACATATATGCCAGGCAATGTCACAGGACGAATACGTTATTTAAGATGGATTTATAAGATGGATAGATGGATGAATTTATTTAAGATGGCTAAAATAAACGATTTCAAGACAGAGTAATTAATTTCCGGAGCCAAGTTCCAACAGGAAGTCTTGTTCATACAGTAAGGTACAGTGCGGAGTGGCGGCTGGAAGGTGCATCGAGGCATTTGTGTTGATCGATGCGGACACAGATTTAGTATGCTGGTAAGGTTAAGTTATTAAAATTGGAAATTCAATAATTTGAGCAGAAATGTCACGTTTCAACAGAACGCTGATCCGAGGAAGGAGGACGGTTGAGGTTTCAACTGTCGGTATGTGGTGTGGCTTGTGCCAAGGTGTGGGCGCGAGGAGGTGTGTTGATGAAGCGTTGTGCGAACGAGGAGGGATGTGCGAAAGGTGCACCAGGTAGAGAGGTGATGCATTGTGAAGCACGCCTCGTACGGAAGTTCCTGGACGGATTGTGACGGTTGTTGGATTCGTAGGAGCTAGCATTTTGCGATGTAGAGCCTCAATAAGGGTCATTTGTCTGTCTGGATGTGGTTCTTGCAGGGAATGACGCCGGACTTGTATTATTTGCGGAAAAATAAAGCGCTGGTTACCCCAATTCGAAGTTTGACCTTTTAAAGTTTAGTTGACCCTTGTTCGAGATATGCAAGGGAAAGGTCAGAGGTAATTCACTAACCTTGGAAGAACGACAGGCAGTCAGTCTACGAGGTGTTGCTTTAACGACAGGATATAGAACCTAAATCTGGAAGGAAAGGACATTATATTGTTGGTTAAACTGAAGTCATGTACATAATTAGTGGACAGAGAATATCGAGTTTTTTGTTGTTGTGGAAGCGTCAGGTACAGTACGCTTGGAATTTAATTTAACCGGGTCGAGTACAGTGACGTGTTCGATCGAGCTGTGGGGATTTGAGATGGATTTGAGTCACGTTAAATGGAGGACATTTGGGAGGATGAAGAGATGCAAGTAACGTGGATTAAATTGTGGTATCACGAGTTGGGTGCCAGAGATATTATGGTTATTATAACTCACTGATTATAGGGGGCGCCGGGCACACCGAGTACAGATCGGGTTGCATGATGGAGCACGCATGCATGGATTTTGGCTTTGCGAGGCTCCGGATAGAAATTGGCATTTCGATGCTGTGGATTATATTGTGCCTGCCCGGAAAGGTGATGTCCTGTGCTGGGGCTGGCGACATGCCTCTGTTATTTGTCTGTCTGTCGGTCTGATTGTAAGTCTTTGGTACTGGGAGGGCTAATTGAGTGCTCAGGCGCCATTGTTCCATGGAGGCAGGTACTGTGAGTCACAAAAGGTAAATGTAACACAGAGAGATGGACAGGACAACAATGGAGTTTATATGGACGGGTTTGGGGCAGTTTCAATCTGACGATTACAGAGTGCTTTGTTCCGTTCACGAAACATGTAAAAGTCATGGAGTTGAAGTGGTTTGCAAAGAGGAGAGCAGTTTCAGTACTGTGGCTGGAGCAGAATCCGGATTGGGATGTTTCATACAGGTTATTGGCAGAGTGGTGATGTTTGAGTTGAGTGGCCACAGCACGTTCCAAAACTTTTGACAGAAAGGGTAGGTTGGAGATGAGTCTGAAGTTATTTAGGGTGTCAGGGTTTAGTCCAGGGTTTTTCCAAAATGGGGGTGAAGTTTCACGAGTTTTTGGGGAAATCGGTATGTGAAGCTGGATTAAGTTGGAACTGCTTGATGAGCCATGGAGATGGATTGGGTTTTGTTGTTGGTTGTCTGGGAGTTCGGTTGTTGCATTGCCAAAGGTTTCTGTGTGGTGGACACACTCGTTGGCTGTTGTCTTGTGTGACGTGGATGGAGATGTATGTGGCTGCGTGTGGCTGCCTGGAGTCGGGAAGACGGCTACAGTGGTTGATATTGGTTGTGGATCGTCCGGGGTGCTTCGATTTGCATAGGGGGTGAAGATTGGGATATTACATTATTTTAAGTAAGTATTGGTATGAGTAATTACATAAGTAATTATGAGTTATTATGAGTATTAGTTATGAGTAAGTGATTATTTTAGTAAAGTTACATGTTTCGCTGTGTTGTGGATCTGGGGACAAGCTAGTTTGATGGGTACCCTGGGGTCTTCGGCGTGTCTATGTGTTTGGCTGTCTGTCACACCGGACTCTTGAATGGGTTTTCATGAGACGAATTTCAGACATAACAGTGAGAATCTATTTTGAGCGAATCACAGTGGGTGAGGAAAACATTGTGTGTGACCAGACACCAGAACTGACCAGAATTGAAATTGGAAGTAGACCAGGTTATTTCTATTATTTGTTTATTCGTGAAAATAAATAAATAATAGGGGGAGGTTAATGGAGGTTAATGGTGGTTTGTTTGTGTTAATGGAGGTTAATGGTGGTTTGTTTGTGTTAATTCTAGTTGAAACTCTCGCTGAAGTAATTTTCGTTTATTTTTATTTTTTGATTCGATTTGAGAGTTGAGATGATTGATTTTTTATTAATTTTATAATTTTATTTTTATTGATGTTGGAAACAGGTAATGGGATGCTGAGAGAAGGATTGAATTTAATTTGAATTGGACTGGATTAAATGGGATTGAATTTAAAAATTGAATATTGGATAAAATTGGATCCACTTGAAAAAAGTGGATTAGGAAATTGGAGAAAAGGTGTTCTATGAAACTATGAATTGAATGAATTGAATCTATGAATTGGAGACCTGTAGACCAGGCGCTCCCAGGAGACTTGTGGACCAGGTGTTCCACCAGAGGAAAAGAAAAAGACCAGGTGTTCGTGGAGCACTTCACCTGCAAGAACGCCTTGGAACCAAGGTGGAAGGGACCAGTCCAGGTGTTGCTGACTACACCAACGGCAGTCTTTTGCGAGGGCAAGACCTCGTGGATCCACGCCACGCACTGTAAGTTGGCCATACAAGCACCAGACACTACACCACAGCAACCACAATAAGGATGGGCCTAATCATAGGTACAATACTATTGATAGCGACAGCAGCTAGGGGAAACTCCGATTCCAATAGATGCGAAAACGAAACCCGACACCTCACCGTAACATGGGGACAAAGAGTATCACTACCATGTTTCGAACAGAAAGCCCTGCACACAAATTGGGTGAACATAAATTGGCTAGCACTGTCGGCAGGGCCTGGACGCGTTGGCATGGTACTACAAAAGCAACGAGAGTTCCGGGAAGATGGGCAAGCTAGCATTAAGACCTTGGCCCAACCAGGATACCAATGGGGAACCCCTGATTTTAAGCTACAAACACGCACACGCCAAGGGAAAGACATGACCATGCAGGTCCGGTGCAGCGTCTGGACCCCTGGCGCGGCCGGTGGCGAAAAGAACTACATACCATGCATCGAATACATACTCACGCCACAACCCCAGAATAAGGCCCCAAAGAAGGGTGAAAACACATATTGGAAAGTGGCCAGGGAGGTGGCAACAATTCAAAATAGGACACACTGCTGGTCGTGCATGCGCTTTCCCCAAGCAGGCACCACAGGAATACACATGATAGTGCTACCTCTGTCCCTCAATGACCTCTGCTCACAACCTATCGATTCCCCATGTTTAGTCACCACGCTGGAAAGAGAAGGGGTTGACAACGGCAAGAGTTGCAATCGACAATTTAATTATCGCCCGTCAATGATTGCCCATGTGGCCGAGAGGCCTGCCCCCGTCTGGGTCAAACCACAGAAAGGGAAGGTCTGCCTCCAGGGTTCCGGCCACTTGCGTATGGGAGAATCAGAATGCGCCTACACTCTCCCCGGGAAGCTGGGACAAGGGAGCTCGGGGATTACATTACGAATAGTACTGCAAGATAAACACAACCACAACATAACGGCTATAACATTCTCTAGGGGGGTTAGTAGGATTAATGGGGTGGTAAAGGGACTCCAGTGCTTATCCACCCACCTGGTCCCACCCCATGGGACAATGTTTATATGCGGCGACAAGGCTTACCCCTATTTACCAAATAATTGGGGGGGCACATGTTATCTGGGTTCAGTCCTTCCTGACGTTGAGATACTGGATGAGCTAGACCCAAAGTCCTTGGACAGGCGTTATAAGAGGTCAGTCATGAACGAAGATGGAACCACTAAACTACACGGGAGTCTATGGGAAAAGGTGTTTGGTTTCTTCTTCCCAGGAGCGGGCACAGTCATGGATAGTTTCCGAATAGACAAATTGGCTTTGACCCTAGAAAAGGTGGCAAACGACACCGCTACGGCTCATGACATACTATTGGACACGGTAATTCACATGCGTACAATGGTGATGCAGAATGGGGTGGCTTTGGACATGCTCCTGGCAGAGAAAGGAGGGGTATGCGGAATTATAGAGGGAAAATGTTGCACTTACATACCCGATCCATCTGAAGGAGTGTCAGCCGCAATATTGAGACTAAGGGAAACTAGCCACGCCCTGACGATCGATCGGATCGCGCGCGAAAATTCTTATACATTTAGCTGGCTCACTGACTGGTTCCAGGGATGGACGGGCACCATAGTGAAGTGGTTATTGACCGCACTGGCTGTGATAATCGGGGTAGTAATTTGGGGGGCACTAATGAAATCTCTAGTCCTCCTCTGTATGAGAAAGTATTTTACAGGATGGAAAGTGAAAAAGCCGCCGACAACGACTATGGCTCTGACCACAGAGGCCGTCGACCTGAACGGGTCCTTCAACAAGGCAGTTGCGACCGGCGCTCCAGAAAATTGCATTGAATTTTGTAATGACTGTGATACTTGTGCGGATCCCATGTGGGAACTGGCTGCTGCCTGTAACGGTGTATGTGATGACTGTGATACTTGTGCTATAAACCCCTTGCGTGTACTGGCTAACGCTGCTTATGTATTACAAGCTGACAGCTGCACGCCCCCTTCCGACCCAACTATGGATCTGATTGCGACACTGGGTCTGGCGGTCGAGGGACCCGACGTGGATATCCTAGACCCGCAAGCCGACCAGGCGCCCATGGGAGACTTTGACATAAAGGAAGTTCCTCTCTTTGCTTCATATGTATTAAGTTCAAATGCTTCAAGTGAATCGGATTTTTACGCTCTGTACCCGGACCAGGAAATTGAGACACAAGATACTGACAATACTATGTATTCCCCAGAACAGCAGCACGTGAGGGACCTCATGGGCATGATCGTTGATTAACTTCGAAGATCTGCAAGGACTGAGTCTGCAAAGGGTGGGGGGAGCAAGTTCCGCAGGGGAGGTGACGGGCCCTCTGGCGGAGCAGAACCTCATCTGGACCAGACGCCTTCGTTGTGGATCCGAAACGTTAATGGACTTTCATGTTCTGAGCCCTCAGGTTCCAAGCACGCACCGCACGACACGCTCGCCAAATCGCCAGGCGAGGCGCTTTGGGCGCACGATATGCCCTTGGGAGATACCCGCATTACAATTATTTTTTCAATACCCGCATTACACAATTATTTTTCAATAAAGCCCGATGTGGCACGTTGTCTCTTAAGATACTTTGTCTCGAC
>NC_136272.1:97971045-98018545 GCF_964187855.1 Myxine glutinosa
AACTGCTAATATCATCAATAATTTTCATCTGAAAAATTGTCAATTTTAATCCCATTGATCCGAGCGTTGATTAAGATCGTCAATTTTTATCTCATGAAATGGACAATTTGATGTATCCATGGCAACTTTTTTATTTTGGAGAGGGGTGGATTTTGCAAGTATCATGCTCTACATGCCGTCTTATTGTTTGTTTGTCTGTGAGTGTGATAACTCGCGAAGGCTTTCCGCTATATTCGTAAAACTTTACCAGAGGACTCCGAAGGACAAAAGTGAGGCCGTCCATGTTTTTTGACTATATAGGTCAAAGGTCAAGGTTCTCTCATTTGTCCGGGCGATATCCCAGTCATCCTTTGAGCTCGGAAGCAGAAATTTGGGCACAATAGTGAACAAGTCCTTTGGCCAAAACGGTATTTATTTATTTTTTTCATTAATTAATGAATAATTCATTTAATGAATTATTTTCATTTTTTTTCAATTTCATTAATCGATCACTTATTTCATTTTTGAGAAATTATTTAATTAATTGATTTTCAAAACGTTATAGATTCGGATGAAGTATGTATGTTTATGATGGTTTAGGTGTGCTACCAGCCTGAATATCCGGATCCGGATCTGTATCCAACAATTTTTTTCAGTGATTTTTCACCATTGAGCGATTGGGCTAAAACCGATAAAAAGCACAATATCTCAAACAAATATAGACGGATTCGGCCAAAACTTTGTGAATAGGTTGTGTGTGTGAGACAAAAACGAATCGATTTTGGTGTAGGTCCGAATACGGATTCGGGTACGAGAATTTTTTTAATTTTTAATTCATTCTTCACCATTGAGTGATTAGGGCCAAAAATGATAAATAGCATCATATTTCAATATGTCATGGACGAGTTATGATTAAACTAGGTGGATGACTAGGTTAGGTGACAAGAACAAGCCGATTCGATTTTGGTTCAGGTTCGGATGCAGATGCAGTCTATCAGTGGATACAAAACGTAAAATGTTGAGCCTGTCGGAGGTGTGCGCTCTCCGCAGTGTCGTTGTAGTTCGTTAATTTGAAGGTCAATCTATTTGAGACTGGAATAAATAAATTATTAATCTTTTGTTCCGATTGGATGGCCAAGTGGTTGAAACTCTTACCTCCATTTATGTTGGTTTGTGGTTCGAATCCCAATTAGGGCATGTTTATAAATAAGAAGTTGTAAGTTGTGACTTTGCTGTGGAACCATCTTAGAGTGTTTAATTAATTTTTAGTAATAGTGGGTTCCTTTCATCTATCTCGAACCTGTCGTGATCATTTGCATCACGACCGAACGAAACCAGAATACTGTGAAAACGGGACGCATGTTGTCACCGGAAGGTAAGAACCGAGACGTGGGGGACTTCGGTTTGAAATAGGGACGGCTGGTCACATTGGTTGTGGTGACCCCAATCCGTGTCCCGTCACGACCATCGCCGTGCGAGTTTTTACAAGCAAGTGTTTCCTGACATGCAAACACCATGCTGAGATCATCACAAACAGCCACAGCCCACAGGTACATTTGCTGTCGGGAATGGTGTCACAAATTAAATACGCACCAACAAGTCGGTGGCTAGGTGTGTGTGTATGTGTGTGTGTATGTATGTGTGTGTATGTGTGTGTGTGTGTGTGTGTGTGTGTGTGTGTACGTGTGTGTGTGCAGTGCCTTCAGAAAGTATTCACACCCCTTGATATTTTCATATTTTGTTGTGCTACAGCCTCAATTTAAACTGGATTAAATTGAGATATTTTTTTGGTCACTGATCTACATATAATGGATGGATGGTGTGAGTCGTCACTTTCGACTAATCTTTTCTCTTCATTGGCATGGTCACAAAGCATTGTGCGAATATATATATATATACATACACAACATGACCAAAAGTATGCGGACACCCCTTCTAATTAGTGGAGCCGGCTGTTTCAGCCACACCCATTGCTGACAGGTATATATAATCAAGCACACAGCCATGTAATCTCCATAGACAAACATTGGCAGTAGAATGGGCTGTACTGAAGAGCTCAGTGACTTTCAACGTGGCACCGTCATAGGATGCCACCTTTCCAACAAGTCAGTTCATCAAATTTATGCCCAGCTAGAGCTGCCCCGGTCAACTGTAAGTGCTGTTAATGTGAAGTGGAAACGTCCAGGAGCAACAACAGCTCAGCCACAAAGTGGTAGGCCACACAAGCTCACAGAACGGTAATGCCGAGTGCTGAGGCGCGTAGTGCGTGAAAATCGTCTTTCCTCGGTTGCAACACTCACCACCGAGTTCCAAACTGCCTCTGGAAGCAACGTCAGCATCTCAATCTCAATCAGCACAACAACTGTTCGTCGGTAGCTTCATGAAATGTATTTCCATGGTCGAGCAGCCGCACACAATCCGAAGATCACCACGCGCAATGCCAAGCATCAGCTGGAGTGGTGTAAAGCTCACTGCCATTGGGCTCTGGAACAGTGGAAACACGTTCTCTGGAGTGATGAATCACGCTTCACCATCTGGCAGTCTGATGGATGAATCTGGGTTTGGCGGATGCCAGGAGAACGCTGCCTGCCCAAATGCATAGTGCCAACTGTAAAGTTTGGTGGAGGAGGAATAATGGTCTGGGGTTGTTTTTCATGTTTCGGGCTAGGCCCCTTAGTTCCAGTGAAGGGAAATCTTAACGCTACAGCATACAATGACATTCTAGATGATTGTGTGCTTCCAACTTTGTGGCAACAGTTTGGGGAAGGCCCTTTCCTGTTTCAGCATGACAATGGCCCTGTGCACAAAGGGAGGTCCATACAGAAATGGTTTGTCGACTTCGGTGTGGATGAACTTGACTGGCCTGCACAGAGCCCTGATCTCAACCCCATCGAACACCTTTGGGATGAATTGGAACGCTGACTGCGAGCCAGGCCTAATCGCCCAACATCAATCCGTGACCTCACTGATGCTCTTGTGGCTGAATGGAAGCAAATCTCCGCAGCAATGTTCCAACATCTAGTGGAAAGCCTTCCCAGAAGAGTGGAGACTGTTATAGCAGAAATGGGAGGGGGGGGGGGGGGAGGAACCAACTCCGTATTAATGCCCATGACTTTGGAATGAGATGTGTGATGTTCGGGTGTCCACATACTTTCGGTCATGTAGTGTATATAAATATATATATATATATACATATATAATCGTTAGATTAAATAAGACGCGGACGTAGCTTCAGGACGTCGATCTTTAATTGTCGACCAAGCTTTCGACCAACAAAGGTCTTCTTCTGAGTCAGCCCCAAGTTCAACGGAAGTGCTTATTTAATCTTAAAAGTCTTATTTAATCTAACGATTATATATTCAATACAAATGAGACGCCCTGCTCGTACTTTGGAGTTTCTACTATTTCTTACAGTTATATATATACATATATATATATATATATACATATATATATATATGTATATACATATCGTTATGTTTGTGGGGGGTAGGGATACCTTAATCCAGGTAGATTGCATAGATTAGTGTGCTCCGACTGTCATGAAGAAGAAGAAACCTCGATGTATCATAAGTAGGGTTCCGTTAGACCGTGTGTCGTGGAAGAGCGTATATTCGTCCCCATCAGAGGGGTGGGCCTTGTAAATTAGTGAGGGATTATGGGTAATTGATTTCCTGTTTGTAATTTCCTCTGTAATTTATTCCTCTGTTCCTTATGACACCGCACTGGACACCGAGCCAAAAATCACCCATTAAACGCAGTAATTAAAAATCCAACCAGAAATCAGGCATGAAGCCCTACCGCTGACAACACCAACTTGGTGAGCGCAGAGGGCAGGCAGGGCCATGAGCCACGCCGCAAAGAGCAGTGATTGGACAGGGATTTTATTGGCACAAGCACTGGTAAGATGGAACTTGCTGATAGGGTCGGACACGGGGACGTGTTAAGATGACGTCAGAGCCTGGACGATAAAAGAAGGCTCTGGGCAACATTTTCTCCTCTTGCACCTTCTCGTTCTGGACACAATTGCGCTCAGACCCACATCTCGTGCTACTTCTCATGTGGGGTATTCACAGCAAGCATTGCTTCTCATGTCGTTTCTCATGTGGCCCTCTCTCTCGTGCCAGGGTCCCATTGCGAACAGTCGCTTGTTCTTGGCTCTTCTGTTTGGGCATCGATAGCGAATGGAACATTTTGTCCCTCCAGGCATCGGTGTGCTCTTGAATTGGGATTTTGTGGTGAATGGTCATGTGCCGACATCTTGCTAGTGGTCGTGAGGAGGAAGAGCCGCGGGCCGGGAACTGCGATTTTCCGTGCAGAGGTTGTGACGACAAGCACGACTGGAAAAGCGAGCTGCACGGCTGATCGTTCAATTCGCGCATGAGGCGCGGAGTGAAAAGACGTGCAGTGAGGCCTCGTTTGCGCCAACCGTGCGTTTCCCGCCAAGGCTTCAGACGATTCCTGACGAGACACACCAGCCGGGTTGAGCTAAGTGCCCACTAAAATTACACGTATTTATTTTCAGTTCTTTTATCCCTTGTCTGTATTCGGGTTGTCTGGAGCGCTCCATTTAGGAATTTAGTTTTATATTGCCGTGTTTTATTTGGTTACCGGCATTTCGTTAATAAAAACAGTATTTTTGCACATTCTACTTTTGTGTTGTTTGAGTAAATTTATACAGGTGTGAAGGCATCGGGTGGAGGCCTTCCAGGTAGGTTCGTCATCCCCCCTTTTCCCTCACGTGTAACGAATACATTGAACGCCTTGGAATAAAGCTCGTTTGGTCATCTGTGTCACCCTGCGGTGTTCACCACACAGGGTAGTCACACGACAATATATATATATAATATGAATATATAATATGAATATATATATATATATATAATATGAATATATATATATATATATATATATATATATATATATATATGTATGTATGTATGTATGTATGTATGTATATATATATATATATATATATATATGTATATGTATATATATATATATATATATATATATATATATATATGGGGGTGGGGATAATTAGGGGCTGTTAATACAAGTCCAGTATTAGCAGCGGATCTACAACACCCACGTACTCAAATGCAGAAGGACATTTGGCCCAAATATTTCGGTGATAAATCAGCAATTATTTGTTCACTCTGCAGTGTACATATACGTACTGTGTTGATTGAAATTCTCACAAGTTTTTTTTTTTTTGGAAATTTCATGGGTGGAAAGTGTCAGCTTTCTCTCCCTGGCAGCATGCTTGAAATGGGGATGTGAGTAGGGGGGGGGGCTGGGGGCGGGTTTATGTGAGGGCGTGGGGGATGGACAGTGGAACCTCCAGCACCAATCAAACCTCAAACGGTCTGAGTTAACCAGAATTAAGTGGTGGCCGAAACTATGCAAGCAAAGCAAAGCAGACTATGCAAAGCGTTTGATCCTACAGTTTATGTGCGAATATTTCATATCATACACAAGGACGTTTATTCAATGGGACAGTTGTTTGGAGTAAGATCGATGTACCGATGGAATATTCAATATGTGTTGATGTCGTGGAATTGCACAATTTGCACACATTGCGAAACTTTGTGCCGCTCGCTCTCTTGTTCGGCTATAATCAGCACAGCTTTCACTTTTCAGCTTATTTCATGGATCCAAATGTGTGCTCCAGATTGATCATCGACAAGCTCCAAATGATCTACATAATACGTCAGTTGGTACAGTAGTTTTAAGGTCGTCATTGAATTGCATGGCTATAGTTGGGATGCTGCACTATTTTAAATCATCGGGAAACTCAGATAAGACACAATGATCTGGTGATCCTTCAATGAGGTCTTCGTGGTCGACCTGGGAGCTACCTCATCGTTGCTTGACCGAGAGCTTTGCGTATAAACCTGTCGTGCAACTCAGTCATATAACCATGGCCTTCGTGGGTTGAGGAGGTCATTGTCAGGTGCATACTTCACAATCCTGTGTCCTTTTGTTCCTGAGATCAAAGTTTTGGTCTGAAGTTTCAGAAACCCCGGTGTGGAGTTGTCGTCATCAGGTGGCTGCAGAAGGGGATGCTGCGGTATCAATACACCTCCCTATAATAAGGAAGATTTAGCCAGCGATCGCAAATGGACAAACACGAAGGATGCAGACCAACTACTCAATTCATCCAGCGGGTAAGTTTTGTCTTGATTCATCCACAACGTTTTGATATCGCATTCTATATGTTGTTTTTGGCTCAATCACTCAATGGTGAATAATCACTTTTTTTTTAAACGTATCCGGATCCGCATCTTCACGAAACTCGAGTCCATTTGTCTATGTCACACACCCAATCTGTCCACTAAATTTCGTCCAAATCCGTCCATAACGTTTTGAGTTATCCTGCTCACAGAGAAACAAACAAATGAAAAATCGCTCATAGAGCGACACTTGGCAAAAGAGAACAAAGTAGAATGGCACTCAGTACAGCATCCTTTTGACTTAACAAAAACAATTGGTGGTTTAATTTTTTATTTTTTTGTAGACAAGATCGAGGCTCGTGTAAGAGCTAACATTAATCACAAAAAGACAAACTGACACATAAAACATAAGATAAAGGGAGCGGGAGACAAGATGGGGAGAGAGAGGGAAAATTATGTGGCCTGATATGCAAATCGTCTTCAAATTTTAAGTTAATCGGATGAAAATAGACTGATAGAAATTTGGCCGATGGTGACCTTTTGGCCTATGTTGACCTCAAAAATAAATAGGATTCTGTCGGACCACCAACTACACCATTTGGTGAGGTTTTATGAAGATCGGTTTGAAATTGTGACCTGTAGGCAAGTATCAGTGAGCAGACAGACAAACAAACACACAAACCGAGTGATCAATATACTTGGCCAAAAATCTTTTTTTGCCAAGTACCAAACAACAGATGGACAGACAGACAGGGGTGAAAACATAACCCTCATCCATATTTGGTGGTGCAAGTAAACATTACGCTAAACTCATGCATCCAGGAAAGTTGAGAATAAAAGTTTAAATTGCACGGATGAAATCCTCGTGAACAGCGCGGCGAATTCCCAACAGTGCCGGGGATCGAAACGAGTAGGAAAATACTTGCTTAATACGAGTAAATCAAAGCGAAATGGTACTTGGACTGCAGTTCACAAGACGGTGCAATGTTCAGGGAATTTTTCCAACTTAGCATTTTATTTACATTCCACGAATAATGGAATATATTCAAACAATGACATATTATCAGGAATCAGGATTATGGATCCCAAGAGTTTTTCAAGAACAAGATTGCTCACTTTATAAGAACCCGGTTTGCCTGAATAGTTGGTGGAATGGAATCGAACTTTTAGGAAGGTTTTATGAACCGACAACTACATAAGTGTTTGTACGTATTTTAACCCCTTCTTGTGCCGCCTGAAAAGTATTTTTCTCGTGCTGCATACCATTAATTATGGGTTAGCTAGAGGTGTGCACCCTTGCCTTTGAGCTATCCAGCCGGGGCTTGAACCCCGACTAAGGAATAAACTGTGACCCTGATGTTTCGCATGTCGGATTTTAGATCATCATTGTGAGAGCATATGAAGCCGGAGGACCCATCTATTAGCACTCACTGATTGTTGGTGGACCTAAAATATCCCGTGATGTCTTTCACGAAGATTAAGCGAGTTATCACTGCCACCCCAAACAAATTACCAACAAGTACAGATACATTCAAAGTACACCGCCCCCATGCCAAATAAATAAATAACATCCTCCGGCGCCCGGGGATGCCCCGCCATGCAGCACATCCAGACGGTATCGAGAGGGAGAGATGCACAATAATTGATTGATTAGTTGTGTAATTAAAATAAATAAATAATAATCGTGAAATAATAATAATTTTTATCAATTGGCTAATAGCATACCCAAACCCCCAGTGTTTCATCCGAAGCTGTAACTTTTTGAAAATTAATCAAACGATTACTTAATCGAAAAGAAATAATCGATGAATTGATTAATCTAAATTGATTAATTCGATTCGATAATAAATCCATAATAATTAATTGATTAATCAATAAATCAAAAATATCCTTTAAAGCCACATGACAGTGACTTTATTTATTTATATGACAGTAACTTTATTTGTACATGACAGTGACTAAGTAGTTACTGTCATGTCCAAATATCAGCTTTCTAGCCCAAAAGGTGCCTGAGATATTGCCCAGATGAGAATGAAAATAAATAAGTGATTAATAATGAAAATAAAAAAATAATAATTGTAAATTAATTAAATCATTAACAAATTGGCTAATATAATACCTAAACAACCACCGTTTAATCCGAATCTGTAACTTTTAGAAAATTAATTAATTAAGTCATTAATCGAATAATTAAATAATTAATCGATTTATTGATTGATCAGTAAATCAAAAATACCCTTTACAGCCAAATCACTTGGTCATTGTAATGTCCAAATATTAGTTTCCTAGCTCAAAAGGTGCCTGAGATATTTCCCAGATGAGAAAGGAAATAAATAAGTACTTAATTAATCGATAAGAATTAAGTAAATAATCAATTAATTGATTAATCAAAAAACAAAAAATTTCGTTTTTGCCAAAGCAATTGCTCACTATTGTGCCAAATTTTCAGCTTCCTAGCTCAAATGATGGTTGAGATATCGCTCGGACAAACAAACAAACTAGAAATCGGTCGGAGACCGAGGACTTGCCGGAATGTACTTTTTTTTTTTTGATTTGCGAACCATTCCCCACCATCACGGCACTATTCTATTCAGCACTTTCGGAGATACAGAGGTGCAAAGTTTTTCGGTTTTTCCAAGATGGCGGCCGAACCACGTGACCGATGACGGCATCATTTTTTTTTCTCCACCAGTTTATGCCGACATAGCGCTCAAGAAATTGCATCTTGATTGGATGAAGTTTTGTACTTGTCGAATTATGACGTCATAATGGAGGCCTTGGGCCTAGAGAGTTAAAAATTGGGCACAGTCTAATCCAGGGCAAGGCAAATATGTGTGTAAAGCAGGCGATGCTATGTGCAACAATGTAGATGTAGTACTGCGCACAAACAGACAGACGGACAGACAAACCAACCAACCAACATACTTGCCGGAATCTATTCCGGCAAGTAACAAGCAAGCAAGAAAACAAGAAACCGCAGTGAAAACTGAGTACTCCTTTCAGCGCACGTCATCGCCGGGTCCCCTTCGGTGCTCGGCGATGACGTCATGCAGCGCCTGGAGATGGAATAGGAAATGAGTGGTGTACAATTACTGTGCTGATTAATTGCTGCGAAAACTAGGGCAACCACCTACCACAACCAAACCACCCACCACAACCAAACCACCCACCCCAACCAAACCACCCACCACAATCAAATCACCCACCACAATGAAGTCATCCACTGTAACCAAAGCACCCACCACAACCAAACCACCCACCACAACCAAACCACCCAACACAATCAAATCACCCACTGTAACCAAACCACCCAACACAATCAAATCACTCACTGTAACCAAACCATCCACCACAATCAAATCACTCACCGTAACAAAACCTCCCATCACAATCAAACCACTCACCATAAGCAAACCACCCACCATAACCAAACCACCCACCACAATCAAATCACCCACTGTAACCAAACCACCCAACACAATCAAATCACCCACCATAACCAAACCACCCACCACAATCAAACCACTCACCATAACCAAACCACCCACCATAACCAAACCACCCACCATAACCATTCACCCACCACAACCATTCACCCACCATAACCAAACCACCCACCATAACCAAACCACCCACCATAACCAAACCACCCACCACAATCAAATCACTCACCGTAACCAAACCACCCACCACAATCAAACCACTCACCATAACCAAACCACCCACCATAACCAAACCACCACCAAAACCAAACCACCCACCACAATCAAATCACTCACCGTAACAAAACCACCCACTATAACTAAACCACCCACTATAACCAAACCACCCACTATAACCAAACCATCCACCATAACCAAACCATGCACCATAACCAAACCACCCACCATCACCATTCACCCACCATAACCAAACCACCCACCATCATCAAACCACCCACCATAACCAAACCACCCACCATAACCAAACCACCCACCATAACCAAACCACTCACCATAACCAAACCACCCACCATAACCAAACCACCCACCATAACCATTCACCCACCATAACCATTCACCCACCATAACCAAACCACCCACCATCATCAAATCATCCACCGTAACCAAAATACCCACCACAATCAAACCATCCACCATAACCAAACCACCCACCATAACCAAACCACCCACCATAACCAAACCACCCACCATAACCAAACCACCCACCATAACCATTCACCCACCATAACCAAACCACCCACCATAACCAAACCACCCACCATAACCAAACCACCCACCATCATCAAATCACCCACCGTAACCAAAATACCCACCACAATCAAACCATCCACCATAGCCAAACCAGCGCATCTGTCATAACCATTGCATGGGAACTGCTAAGGCAGCACCCACGTTCTGTCAAGAGTCTGGAACATTTGATTGATTCCCTTGTTTAATTTCGTAAGAACAATTGGGTAAAAATCCAAAGAATGAACTGAAAAGGAGTCATTTGTTTACCTATGACAGAGTTCTCTGGGAACAGGGTTTCTATTAGATCTCTCCTGGCCTGAGTCAGAGTTTATTCAATTCCATGGGCAGAGGGGGATTGGTGGGTGGTGGTTGGTTGTATAACTGGCACATACTGGCGCATACTGTTGTTGGTAGTGGCACATACTGGAGGGATATGTTGTGGGTCGTGGCTGTTAACAGCCAAT
Organism: Myxine glutinosa; assembly: GCF_964187855.1. Taxonomy (NCBI): domain Eukaryota; kingdom Metazoa; phylum Chordata; class Myxini; order Myxiniformes; family Myxinidae; genus Myxine; species Myxine glutinosa. The sequence goes on from NC_136272.1 coordinate 97,981,897, forward strand.
CCGTTCCTGGATATGATACAGATATAACCATGTAAAATGTGCATCAAAATATCAGAGCCATTTTTATGGAAGTTTCATGATTTCCTATTGACCTTTGTTCACTTTAAAACAAGTTTAAAGAGAAAAGGAAAGATAAGAGATGGAGGTTTCAGTGAAAGTCACCCCAAACGTCCTTCGGCATACTTTCCAAAGCAAACCCAGCTTGCCTGGCATCTCAAACATCCAGGCCCGTGTATACACGCAGCTGGAAGGGCCTAGGGCCAAAGTGGCCCATGAAGGAAGTCTGTGTTTGTCACCTGAGAAGGCAGACGACAATGCAAGGAAACAATCGAGCCCTTTGTGAGACAAATACATCACAGACAAACTTGAGGGAAGCTTCTGTCTGCCACTATTTCCTAGTCTAGTAACGCTTCCCCCTCTGATTCACTGACTATAGTCATTGGTTGGCGGGAAAACACCCACCAAGCACCTCTTCCGCAAGACCAATAATTTTGCCGAAGTTATAGGATTATACCAAACTGCAGCATCTTGAACAAAACAAACTTCCTTCAGCTGCATGACCATTGGTTTACTTTGTAATGAGTCGCCCAGATTGAGAGGCCAGAACTAGGAAAGGATGTAATAATGATCCCAATGGTGCACCATCTCTACTGAACCTGCTCGTAACTGGCCAGATCATCAGCGATGTCGCACCGACTCTGGCTCGACACCTTGCTCGCTGTCCTCACAGTCAACTGGATTTGGTCCGGCGTTGTTGGCTCCTTGGGTGGGGGTTCGGAGGTGTACATTGGTGGCTCTTTGGGGTGGGGATAGGAGGTGGACATTGGTGGCTCTTTGGGGTGGGGATAGGAGGTGGACATTGGTGGCTCTTTGGGGTGGGGTTCGGAGGTGTACATTGGTGGCTCTTTGGGGTGGGGATAGGAGGTGGACATTGGTGGCTCTTTGGGGTGGGGATAGGAGGTGGACATTGGTGGCTCTTTGGGGTGGGGTTGGTTAGGAGATGTACATTGGTGGCTCTTTGGGGTGGGGATAGGAGGTGGACATTGGTGGCTCTTTGGGGTGGAGCATAGGAGGTGTACATTGGTGGCTCTTTGGGGTGGGGTTAGGAGGTGGATATTGTTGGCTCCTTGGGGTGGAGGATAGGAGGTGTACATTGGTGGCTCTTTGGGGTGGGGTTAGGAGGTGGATAATGTTGGCGAACCTGGGGTGGAGGTAAGGAGGTGTACATTGGTGGCTCCTTGGAGTGGGGGTGATGAGGTGGAAATTGGTGGCTCCTTGGTGTGGGGATTATGAGGTGGACATTGGTGGCTTTCTGGGGTGGGGTTATGAGGTGGACATTGGTGGCTCTTTGGGGTGGGGTTAGGAGGTGGATATTGTTGGATCCTTGGGGTGGGGAATAGGAGGTGGACATTGGTGGCTACTTGCGGTGGGAGTTATGAGGTGGACACTGGTGGCTCTTTGGGGTGGGGAATAGGAGGTGGATATTGGTGGCTCTTTGGGGTGGGGTTAAGAGGTAGACATTGTTGGCTCCTTGGGTGGGGGATAGGAGGTGGACATTGGTGGCTCTTTGGGGTGGGGTTAAGAGGTAGACATTGTTGGCTCCTTGGGTGGGGGATAGGAGGTGGACATTCTACTGCGAGAAACTCAAACTAAAAAATGGCGTTTCTTGGACTATCTTGGTTTGCTTTTTAGTGCCCCCATGTACCTATAAATATGTTCTCGTTGCCAATGACTCTTTCCTTATTGGTGGTGTAGACTCGTACTCTCCATGGCTAAGAATCATAGGGTGTGGAAATTTTCACTTCACAGCCGTGGGTCTTGATCCCACACCACAAATGGACAGAATCAAAATGAAAAGGGTCTTTGCCTGGTCATGCAAGTGCAGAGAATCGGCAGGAAGGTGAGAAGAACTTCGACATTGTGAGAAGCAGATTTGTTTTGCAAGGAAAGATCATGAGAGGGGGAGTTTGTTGGGAGCGGAGGAGGTACGATGGGTACCTCATTCAGAGAGGAATTTGTATATATATAAAAAAAAAGTCTGGAAATGCTTCATTTCAGACAATGAATTATTTTAGACAACATACCAAAAGCAGGAATAATGGGATGAATACACAGATCTCTGATACTAATGGATCAGTTTGACTCCAGGGCCTTTTGTAGCAACTCCTGCAAGGACCCATGTGAAGCACCGTTTTGTCCCTGCTATAAGTTTGTCACGATTGCGAGTAGTTAAGTTTACAGCACCCAAAGATTCAGACTGATTTCCCAAGTAGATGCAATGATTGTATAGAGGTTAAGTGGACACCTAGTGGGTTGGAAGGATAGCCTCGACTCAAGGTATTGGTACGTGTCGACCTCAGGGCACTTCAGATAGTGCCCGGAGGGTGTCACGGCAGAAAATAAATAAAGACACTGATATGCCTCCAGTGTTGTTTTAAGGGTCAAACCAACATACAATAAGAGACAGAAGGGTGACGTTAGAAGAAATATTGATTAATCCCTAATTTCTGTCTACCTTAAGCATAATAATTTTAATTATATGTAACAATTAATGACTTTGCTAAGAATCTCCAAATTAAATAAGTATGAACGTTATATACAGCAATGCAGCTATACCTTAACTCATGACTCTCGATGTGGCAACTTAGTTTAATCAAGCAGTTCGCACATTAAACCCCAGTGGGTTATAAATGGATGGAAGGTCGGCGGTGAGCTCCATTTTGAATGATCAGTGTCTGGAGGATGCGCACAAATGGTGAAGCCGACACAGGCAGTCCATCACATTCATCCAGTCCTCAGAAGGTGAATCACGAAAGCATGGAAAAGAATGTGAGTCAGTAAAGCGTGTATTGTAATGGCGTGAAAATCACCCAGAATGGCACCAATGAGGGAATACAAGGAGCAGCGTTGGAATTATTCGTCACCATGATAACATGAGTGCAATGACCGACAGGGAGGTATAACAACCTGTTGAGGGAGTACAGCTGAGGCAAATACCTCCACAGGTGTGTATATATATATATATATATATATATATATATATATATATATATATATATATATATATATATATATATATATTGTTGCGGATATGAGGATTGTATTTTTTTGATTGTGTGTATTGTAGTGGTAAATTGTTGTGTAACATTGGTTGGATATGGCCCCTCCTGCCTCCAGAGTTGTGTAAAGGTAAAAAGGGCGTCTCGGTAGTTAATTCCATGAAACACCACATTGAAGGACACGATAAAACCCTTGTTCAGTAGCTTATATCTTATTATGTGTTTTAGAGTAAGGCCTTGTCTTCCATTAGAATGACACTCCATTGCACCGAATCAATTAAGAATAGCTCCCCTTCAATAATTCCATTTCCCAGCCAAACTCTCCATCTGTGGGTAAAGCAGTTCACAAGCGTGGGGTGCACGCCCTCTCATTTCGCTGCGATAATGAATATGTGCTCCGTGCTCTGTTTGAACAGGAGGGGCGGGGTCACCAGGGAGAGGCAAGCCCAGGGCGCGCCACGAAGGGCGGGGCTGTTCAGCCCCATGCCCAAATAAGGAAACAAGCCCGTGGCTCGCCACGAGGGGCGTGCCGTCGGCGCCATGCCCAAATAAGGAGACAAGCCCGTGGGATTACCATACAAGGTCACGAAACAGAGCACGGGGGGAGGGCGGTACCGAAACTGAGGAGGGCGTGTCAGACCCGCGCTGAAGGTTTGGACAGAAGGGTGCAACGATCGCTGGGACAAGCTACACCAGAGATACGGCAGATGAGTCCAGGTGCGTAAGAGGGTTGGCAGTCCACCGGGAGAGAGTTCAGAGTTGCACCGGAGTTGCGGGAGAGATACGAAAAGCCTTTGACAAAGGGCCGCTTCAACCAGCCCCGTTTCAACCCGCCGAGTGACCCTGCCGGCGTGCGCTGTGAAGCCGAATACAAGGAGCTGCCGGCTTCTCGCTTCCCGCCCGGAGTGGACCTGCTCATCCCTCCAAACGATTCCTACCCTTCCATCCATTTGCGTACGTGAGTTTGTTCTGTTCGTGCTGTCCTGGGTAGTAAACTAAGTCAGTATAAGCTAGTAATTTGCACTGTGTTACCTGCTTTTTCATGTCTGCTGTAAATACCCGTGACTGCTCTTTTTGCTTATGTGTGTGTAAATAATAATAAACCCCGTTACTCTTCTGTACGTCTTCTTCTTCTTCCTCTTTGCATTCATCGTCTTAGTCTTTTCCCCATTGAATATCTGTGGCGCGATACGGCCAACGTTTGGGTGAATCGGGTTTAGTCGGGGAACAACTGTTCGGTCGCGGAGCCTCCGCTCGGCAAACATACCATCCTTAACCGCGGACCGTAACAATATATATAGTTGCGGTTTTTAGAACCTTCACTTTGTAAATTTAGTAGTAAAATCCCTCATAAATAACCCCTGTGTACATTTCCCCTTAATTGGCTGTTAATTGAAATAAGTGCACCTTAGTTAGTCCACATTGCAACACATAGCAAATCATAGGCCCTTTCGTAGTTATTTCATTATTCTGTGTTTCAGGTAAGGCTATGTTTCCAATAGATGAATCTACGTTGCATCAAATCAAATAAGATCTGTCCCTTTCGTTCTTTTCACCAAACCCCCAAATTCCAGCTTGACGGAGAGTTTTCCTTCCATCCTCCATTTTGGCTACTGCACCTTCCACTTGGTTCACAAGTCAAGGAACACGAGGTAGGCCCGAAAAGGGGGGGCGGAATGGTGGAGGTCGGCAGCTGCGGTAAGGACACCAGCCAATCAGGGCTAAGGTGAGATCGCCTGACAAGGCGTGGCCGGAGGTTCCAGATGGTTCGCTGGGCTTTCTTATATAAGCCAGCGCATAAAGCCCTCGCAAGGACTCGAAGGGAGCGAGCGTGCTAAGAGGACTTTGATGAAAGAGGACGCGTGAGGCAGAGGACGCATGAGGCAGAGGACGCATGAGAAAGCTGCCGGTGTAAAGCCGAATACGTGGAGCTGCCGGGGTAAAGCCGAATACGTGGAGCTGCCGGCTCCTCGCTTCCAGCCCGGAGCGGACCTGCTTGCTGTTACCTGCAAAAACCTTCCAGCCCGGTTGTCCCACCTGAACCTTCTCATCCCTGCATGCATTCCTGCCTGCAATTCCCCATTCGTGTAAGTGAGTTTGTCTTGTTTTGTCTTGTCTTGTCCCTGGGAATAAGTTAAGCCTGTAAGGTTAAGAATTGCAGTGTCTTCTTCTTCTTCTGTAAATTACTTTCGTTTCTTTCCTTCTCCTTTGGTTTCTTTGGTTGTGTAAATAATAGCAATAAATACCTGTTCCTCCTTACTTTGGTTTCTTTCTCGTCCGATCGCTTTAGTGATTTCCCCATTGAGTTCCTGTGGCGCGATTTTGGCTGAACCGCTTCGCAATTGGGTTTAGTCATTGTTAACGGCTCGCGCCGCAGTTCGCTTCGCTCGGCGCAATCCATCTATTACGCTGCGGCATGGGCGGGAGTATTTCCTTGCGTCCCGGAAGGCGCTGGTACTTAGGTCATAGGAAGGATAGGCCTAATACCCTATTCAGCGCTGACCGGGCGTGACGTCATACTTCCAGGACCGGCGGAGACGGCCAGCTTAACAGGACAAGGGGATTAACCCCTCCTTGCTAACGGGAGTGCCGTCCCCCGGATTCCGTAACAATATATAAGAAGAGAAGCTGAATCTCCACCAAGCAGCGCACAGTGGGTTAAAGTGGATCTATCGTGGGAAGACGTGTACCTCAACGGGTTCGCATGCAGAAGACACCCGATTCCTCCTTCACTGGGTTTGTCGGTTTTAAAATAATATGCACCCCTCAAAACAGAGTATGGCAGCTCAAGAGAACGTGTCCACGCTTTCTTCTCCTTGTCGTCCTTATCTCATTCCTCTTCAGTTCTAAAATTGCCGCTTCCTTTTTCTCCTTGTGTTATTATTGGTGTTTTCCTCCATAGGAAGGACCTTACGTCAGATCACCTGTCTGTGAGTACTCATGATTGATGGACTTTAAAGATCCCATGGTGTCTTTCAAGAAGAGTAGGGGAGTTATCTCCGACACCTTGAACAAATTACAAATTCCTACCCAAATCTGCTCCAATCAAATGTGAGGCCTGGCCAGCCAGTTCCTGAAAGACTTGGACCAAATTTCCCCCACATCTTCTTCCGTATGCAGCCCATGGCTCTGGGTAGCAATATTTTCTGAGAACCCAGCAGTGACTCTGATGCAGTGCCCTACTGTAGGTTAGAGCAGGAATTTGCAATTTGTTAATAGTGCTTGCGATAGTTGTTACTCTTTGTGAAGGACACTGTAGGATCTTTAACGTCCATCGACTAATGCTGGCAGACAAGATACCCAGTTTCCCTTACAACTGACCACACAGGAAGGTGGGATCAATTACGCCCGATAAAGAAGAAGTAATAGAGATATACTTTCCATCATCTCTCTGACCTGGCAATCCAATAGTGCAAGGTGCATGCCAGATGAACGCTTACATAAATACCCACTGAGTTGTTCCGATACGTAATAGTACCAATATGACGACCGATAGTGTAAGTGCCCTGGGAGGATGGAAAAAAGTTGCAGCAGTTTTTATCTTAAGGAGATGAAAAGGGTCTTTGCCTGGTCAGACAACTACAAGGGCAGAGAACCAGCCAAAATTCATCACAAACATTTTGGTGGTGATGACCTACCTGTGGAGCACCGAGCAAGCGATTAAAATGTAGTCTCAAACTGTGGATGTATAATGGATGAATCATCTACCTGTTGCTAGAATTACACTCTAAAGCATGAAGTAAAAATGAATGTCTTAGCCATCAAGGAGGTTGCCTACAGACAAAGGAATCCCCATTGAAGAACTATTAGTATAGGAAGCACACAAACAATGCTGCCTGGAGCATCTACGATCCCATGGCAATGTGTGTGAAAGTGTAAGGGCACGTCACACAAATAACAGCACATGTCACATGGGGCGGCTTGGACTTCAAACTTTTCCAACGATAGGAAAGCCAAATGGCTGCAAGGGACATACACTACACCAAACTCCTCAGGTAATGAAAACCACACAAAATAAAGACAGGAAAAAACTAAAAGGGAAAGAGAAATGGTGCAAACTTTCTGGTGCTTTTACGAGTCGAAGAGGTTGGCGCTATCGTCATCTAGAGCCAAGGCTGAATGCAAACGATAAGAAAGGCAAGATATTTGAAAAATATTTATTGGAGGATTTAAAACCGAGCTGCGAAACAAACGGCAAACACAACTATCTTAAAAAAAACTAGACAAAATGATGATTAACATAACAAATGCAAAGTTTTATATTCATTCAGCACTCGCGAGGGGTGCTTGGAATAAATTGTCCTCCATATTGAAAGTGATTGTCAAACATGTCGCCGAGATGCTGAAACATATAGAACCGCTTTGACTTAAAGTAAAACGTTTGTTATTAAAGGAAGAGCTTCAACAACGTGCGGAGACCCGCAGTCGGTCCAGGCGCTGCTCAAAAAACTTTTCAAGAATAGCAAAAATAATTCAGAGATAAATAGACATTACTATAATATTTCCATTGCTAAAATAGCTCTTTATAGTACAAAAAAAAGGGGGAAAACAACTCTCTAATATATAAGGCCAAAGGACAACCAGCACCTTCCGTAACATGAGCATCGCTTATATGAGTACGGGACACTTAGCTTATGCATCGTCTGAAGAACATTTTTCATATTCGCATTCTACTTGCATACTCGCCCCACTCGGTACGCGGACAGGCAGGTGTCTGTATTGTCTCATCGCAGAGCGGTCGGGTTGCAACAGGCCGGGCCAGGCCAGAGGAAAGGAATCGTCGATGGAAGTGGAAACTATTCTCAGTTAAATGTGTAAATCACCAGTAATTTCCCAGCACAAAGTCAAACACTGCCTGTCTTCCCCATCTTTACCATAAATTTTTTTTTTTTTTTTTACGTCCAACCATTGAGTGAACTTGCCCTCAAATGAGCAGCAATTGTTTTCTTTCTTTTTCAAAGTACAGAAAACCTTTCTCGTACCGAGAAGAATCTCAGCAATCTTTTTCTGCATTCAAACGTAGCGCAAATCACGCACTCCGATGAGATGGCAATTCCCGTGCACTTGGCTCGACTGTGTTTTGCTGGAAGTTTGAAGGAAGTTTCAGGCCATAACTTAGGACTGTGCGTTGAAGTCAAAACCTTCATCTTCGAGCTTTAGACGAGATCCCAAACTGCCATCATTGCTTTGAGTTTGTCAGTCACTGCAGAATGCGAGTTGTCAACAAGGATCGGCAAGAAAACCTTCCCACGAGAAAAAGCACAAATTGGCATTCTTATGAGACATAACAGTCAAATGGTCACTAACTATTGCAAGTACTATAAAACATTTGATTAGTAAAAATAGAAATCTCTTGAAAAATCCATGAAAGACGGAATCGATAACTTGCTGCGTGCGAGTTGATGAAACTTCAACTGAAGCGTCAAACAAAAACTATTGGATTTCTAGAAGCTTTCTTTAGAGATGAGATGGATGAACAAAATGTCGCTCAGATAAGTTACACTATGAAGTTATACACTTCGCTCACCCATGAGCCTCGACTTTGTACAAAAGAATCCGGCTGCACACAGGAGGAATCTGGAACCTTCTCCACACATCATACCCGAAAGAAACCGGAGACTGTAGAGAAGTTCCAAGAACGATTTGGCATCATCTTTACATAATCTTCTAAATAAAAGTGCACTTTGTTTGTAAAATCACTGTGACGTAATGATGACGCAAAATAGTTGGCCAATGAAATCATTTGCCGAGGCTGCAGTTCTTCTTCTTCTTTATTACCTACTTCTTATTTGGTCTTGTATTTAACATTCGTGATGTTTTTTGATAGTCTTTTACAATAAGCATATGCTGTGTTCACTACCCGCACTCGATCCTTCTTGCATTTTTTGAAGATAGCTGTTGGCTTCATTTGAATTGGCTTTGAGTCACATGTTTCATCCTTCCTCCACCAACAGACAAAGAAGAAGAAAAATATTAAATTATCAGACTCGGTGGAATTGTGGTTAGAGCGTCCGCTCCGAGTCTGGGAGGTTGGTGGTTTGATACCGACCCTGACCGAGTCGCACCAAAGACTTTAGAAATGAAACGTGCGGCTTCTTTGCCTGGCGCTCAGCATTTAGAGGATAGAACACGGACAAACCGCGTGGGCAGGAGCGTGAAGATAAAACCAAGATTGTTTGCCAATTGTAGAAACGTTTAAAAAGTCATGAGTCACCTGCAAGTACAATTGAGGAATAAACCTTCAATAATAGGTAGAAAATGAAGAAGATTAACGAAGTTATTTAAGAATCTAAAGATTCAGTCAAAGTGAATGATGGATAAACAGATGTTTCGCTTTTACCTTAAACCGTGTTAAATACCACGTGAAATGTCTTTTAAAGGATGGAACTTGTATTTGCACTTCCTAAATCTCTAGTCCAGCTCGACTACCGATCCGCTGTAGGTCAGTACATCTTCTCTCTTGTAACGACAACAATACGCATAATATATATTAAGGCATTTTCTACAGGCAATTAGACACTAGGAACACAGACATATTCTTTCTTTTAAAATAAATACTTTTTGTTTGATTTGGACAGAGCACAGAAACAAATGGGATGTCTGTGGGTAACTGATAACGAGTATGAGATAAATTAATAAAGAGCATCGGGTGGGTTGGAGAGGGAGAAGGGGGTCTGGAGTGAGGGGTGGGGGATAGCTCTGTGAATGAAGATTTGTTTTGTTTTGGGAAATGGTGGATTGTTTTGAGAAGCAGCCCGAGACTCATCCTTGAAGACCGTTAGAGCAGGTGCATTCACACTTATCGTGATGTTCCAAGAAGACATTTCGTAGAGATTTGGAGAACCGTGAGCGACCGCGACCACGACGGCGTGGCTGCACTTGCAGAACCTGTGAGATAGACGGTTGTTCATGGGAGTAGGGCGAAGGTAGAGGAGGGGGAAGGAAGAGGAGAGCGGAAGGGGGACACACATCAAAATTAGATAAAGGATGGGATTTAATTCTCCAACTTTGAAGTGAGATAGTTGCTTACAAGCATTAAAAAATTCATTCGGAGTTAATTATCTCACATCATAGTCTGTTTGCATTTCATTCCAATGTATTTAAAGAACAGTGGATGACATAAACAGAATGTTGATCGAGGTATGGCAACCGCCATGGGAAGCAAGGACGAGTTGACATTTCAGATGTTAACCCTTCACCAGAGAAAAAGAGAGGGGCGTTAACCTTAGTCGAAGTTCATAGCTGTTTTGGGATTCCAACCCAGCTTTCCCTTGCTTCCCACGACAGTTAACATTCCTCGATCAATGTCCGGTTGATTCCATCCATTGTTCTACCTGTCCACCGACGCAGATCGGATTCACCAGGAAGACTAGTAGTTCTTCATTCTACATTTAAAGTACAACAAGTCAGGAGACGACGATGGTTCACGAGCGAGCGGTATTCAATGACGAAGGACGGACTATAACCGAAACAGGTCCGGACAGGCCAGGCCCGGAAATGTCAAAACGAAGGTTACTGACCTTGAAATGAGATAGAAAATAATGTATAATCAGTTATGAGGTTAGTTAGCTACACAATACCGAAAATTCGGTGAAAAATGAAATGGGGAAAAAAAAAAAAACATGAAAAAAAAAATGAAAAATGAAAAATCGAGCTCCGTGGGGCCAGACACATGACATTGGCCTAACCAAATACCGAAACCCCTGTCAGATTCCACCAAACCCCTCGGAGAACTCGAACTCGATTACTTAGCTTGAACTCGATTACCCCCTAAAAAGACATCTTTTTTGGGCATGGCTCCGCCCACAATGGGCGCAATACGCCCACTCTAGGCAGGACACAACTAGATCATAATATCAACCTTCCACCCAAGTTTCATCAAGATCGGATGATATCATCGGGTAGTTATGCTGCGGACAGACACACACACACACACACACACACACACACACACACACACACACACACACACACACACACACACACACACACACACACACAGACGCACACACATGACGAATATAGTGGTCACTTGATAACTCGTGAACCAAAAATTCCTAGAATTAGAGAGATACATTATGCTGGAGATATTTTATTTACGACATAAGAAAGTTAAACTCTTTGAAGAACTGGATGACAGAAAGTGGAAGGTTAATGCATTTGTAATTAACGTGGATGTTGTGGTGACCTCGTGGTGAATATCCTTCCTCCACCTTCCCTCGTGGTCCCCCTGTGCTGTCTTTCCCTCATGGGCCCCCTGTGCTGTTTTTCCCTCATGGTCCCCCTGTGCTGTCTTTCCCTCGTGGTCCCCCTGTGCTGTCTTTCCCTCGCGGTCCCCCTGTGCTGTCTTTCCCTCATGGTCCCCCTGTGCTGTCTTTCCCTCGTGGTCCCCCTGTGCTGTCTTTCCCTCGCGGCCCCCCTGTACTGTCTTTCCCTCGTGGTCCCCCTGTGCTGTCTTTCCCTCGTGGTCCCCCTGTGCTGTCTTTCCCTCGTGGTCCCCCTGTGCTGTCTTTCCCTCGCGGTCCCCCTGTGCTGTCTTTTCCTCGTGGTCCCCCCTGTGCTGTCTTTCCCTCGCGGCCCCCCCTGTACTGTCTTTCCCTCGTGGTCCCCCTGTGCTGACTTCCCCTCGTGGTCCTCCTGTGCTGTCTTTCCCTCGCGATCCCCCTGTGCTGTCTTTCCCTCGCGGTCCCCCTGTGCTGTCTTTCCCTCGTGGTCCCCCTGTGCTGTCTTTCCCTCGCGGTCCCCCTGTGCTGTCTTTCCCTCGTGGTCCCCCTGTACTGTCTTTCCCTCATGGTCCCCCTGTGCTGTCTTTCCCTCGCGGTCCCCCTGTGCTGTCTTTCCCTCGCGGTCCCCCTGTGCTGTCTTTCCCTCGTGGTCCCCCTGTGCTGTCTTTCCCTCATGGTCCCCCTGTGCTGTCTTTCCCTCACGGTCCCCCTGTGCTGTCATTCCCTCGTGGTCCCCCTGTGCTGTTTTTCCCTCGTGGTCCCCCTGTGCTGTCTTTCCCTCATGGTCCCCCTGTGCTGTCTTTCCCTCGCGGTCCCCTGTGCTGTCTTTCCCTCGCGGTCCCCCTGTGCTGTCTTTACCTCGCGGTCCCCCTGTCCTGTCTTTCCCTCGTGGTCCCCCTGTGCTGTCTTTCCCTCGCGGTCCCCCTGTGCTGTCTTTCCCTCGTGGTCCCCCTGTGCTGTCTTTCCCTCGGGGTCCCCCTGTGCTGTCTTTCCCTCGCGGTCCCCCTGTGCTGTCTTTCCCTCATGGTCCCCCTGTGCTGCCTTTCCCTCACGGTCCCCCTGTGCTGTCTTTCCTTCGTGGTCCCCCTGTGCTGTTTTTCCCTCGCGGTCCCCCAGTGCTGTCTTTCCCTCGCGGTCCCCCTGTGCTGTCTTTCCCTCGCGGTCCCCCTGTGCTGTCTTTCCCTCGTGGTCCCCCTGTGCTGTCTTTCCCTCACGGTCCCCCTGTGCTGTCTTTCCCTCGTGGTCCCCCTGTGCTGTTTTTCCCTCATGGTCCCCCTGTGCTGTCTTTCCCTCGTGGTCCCCTTGTGCTGTCTTTCCCTCACGGTCCCCCTGTGCTGTCTTTCCCTCGCGGTCCCCCTGTGCTGTCTTTACCTCGCGGTCCCCCTGTCCTGTCTTTCCCTCGTGGTCCCCCTGTGCTGTCTTTCCCTCCCCCCTGTGCTGTCTTTCCCTCGTGGTCCCCCTGTGCTGTCTTTCCCTCGCGGTCCCCCCCTGTGCTGTCTTTCCCTCGCGGTCCCCCTGTGCTGTCTTTCCCTCGCGGTCCCCCTGTGCTGTCTTTCCCTCGCGGTCCCCCTGTGCTGTCTTTCCCTCGCGGTCCCCCTGTACTGTCTTTCCCTCGCGGTCCCCCTGTGCTGTCTTTCCCTCGCCGTCTCCCTGTGCTGTCTTTCCCTCGTGGTCCCCCTGTGCTGTCTTTCCCTCACGGTCCCCCTGTGCTGTCTTTCCCTCGTGGTCCCCCTGTGCTGTCTTTCCCTCGGGGTCCCCCTGTGCTGTCTTTCCCTCGCGGTCCCCCTGTGCTGTCTTTCCCTCGCGGTCCCCCCCTGTGCTGTCTTTCCCTCATGGTCCCCCTGTGCTGTCTTTCCCTCGTGGTCCCCCTATCCTGTCTTTCCCTCGTGGTCCCCCTGTGCTGTCTTTCTCTCATGGTCCCCCTGTACTGTCTTTCCATCGCGGTCCCCCTGTGCTGTCTTTCCCTCTCGGTCCCCCTGTGCTGTCTTTCCCTCATGGTCCCCCTGTACTGTCTTTTCATCGAGGTCCCCCTGTGCTGTCTTTCCCTCGCGGTCCCCCTGTGCTGTCTTTCCCTCGCGGTCCCCTGTGCTGTCTTTCCCTCGCGGTCCCCTGTGCTGTCTTACCCTCGTGGTCCCCCTGTACTGTCTTTCCCTCGCGGTCCCCCTGTGCTGTCTTTCCCTTGCAGTCCCCCTGTGCTGTCTTTCCCTCGCGGTCCCCCTGTGCTGTCTTTCCCTCGTGGTCCCCCTGTGCTGTCTTTCCCTCGCAGTCACCCTGTGCTGTCCTTCCCTCGTGGTCCCCCTGTGCTGTCTTTCCCTCGTGGTCCCCCTGTGCTGTCTTTCCCTCGCGGTCCCCCTGTGCTGTCTTTCCCTCGCGGTTGTCCTGTGCTGTCTTTCCCTCGCGGTCCCCCTGTGCTGTCTTTCCCTCGTGGTCCCCCTGTACTGTCTTTCCCTCGTGGTCCCCCTGTGCTGTCTTTCCCTCGCGGTTGTCAGCTCTTTCACGAGCCTCGATTCAGTATACAAAAAAATAAAAAATAAAAAATAGGCTGGCCAGGTTGTTGTTCAGTCCCCGCTTAAATTATATAAGTATTAAGGATCTGGATTCAAAGCTTATGGGAACCAAAGTAGTTTCAGGATAATTATTACATCACTGTTGGACTGTCAATAAAAGCCCAGGTGGCTCACCAATGACCTTGAGGGAAGGAGTAATCTACCTGCCCTGCTGTTGTGGTCGCTTTGCATTGCTAGTCCACACTTAACGGTGGGTGTGAACCTCAAGACGACTTAGAGTGGGCCCAAAAATACAAATTATGAAAAAGGACAGTTACCCACATCTCATGAATTGGTACAAAAGATAGAACAGAGGAGAATAGAAATGGCAAAAATAACTAGAAAGGTTATCATCAGGACTTGTTTTGTATGGGTGTATAGTACGTATTTTATGGACGTACTCACATTCTATTTGTGCTGTACATACTTAAATAGAGATGATGGAATTAGTCTGATGTGGTAAAACAATGAGGATGGGGTAAGACGAGGAAAAGGATGGGGACGAGATTTTAAAAAATGGGACTTTGGGAATACCCCGGAACTCAGACATCAAAAATAAAATGAATACACAAAACTAGAACGGCACTCGGTAGAACGCAGGCTGAACAGTTTACATTTTGCATCCCACTGATAGGCCGGATCTGGATCCGAACTTGATCCAAAATCGATCCGGCTTGTTCTTGTCACCGACCCAACTCATCCACCTAGTTTTGTCATAATCCATCCACACCTTTTTGAGACATCGTGCCATATGTCATTTTTGGCACTATCGCTCAATGGTGAAGAGTCACTTGGAAAATTCTAGTATCTGTATCCGGATCCGGATCTTCACTAAAATCGAATCATTTCGTCGTCCTAGTTGCACACCCAAACTCTCCACCAAATTTCGCATCCAAATCCGTCCACAACTTTTTGAGATATCATATTCACAGACAGACAAACAGACAGACAGGGGTGAAAACATAACCTCCATCCATCTTCAGTGGTGGAGGTAACAAGAAGAGACCATTTCCTATTTTTTGAGATAATAAGCCAAGAAAAGCGTCAACTAGTGGAGAAAGAAAAGGCTGGGTGAGGGGTAGGAGGGGTGAGGGTGTGGGGGGGGGGGGGGCTCACTCATCAAATACACAGCACTCATTGGACAGAAATACAACATTTACATTTAAGTTCATGAGCTGACTTCAGGAGGATGGCCGGCTATGTCTTACCCTTCCAGCTGATGGTAGATGGCCATCAAGGATGGGAAGTGTTTTGCTTGGAATGTAAAAATACACATCAGTCAGAGCAGGTTAAGAACGATGTGACAGATGGGAGCAAAGCCCATCATGTGCATGTTAAACTGGCGAAAGATCAAAAAGACTTTGTAGACCTCAGTAGTGTTTGGACATTTTCCTGGCAAAGAAACATTCATACGATGTTTGTTGTCTGTGGACACACACTGTTCCGTTGAAATATGGCATCCTGTGTCTGTCACAGGAAGGGCAATGCTCAATGCTCTTTTCGAGGCATCTTTGATGTGTGAACAACATGGAGAGACATGCACTCATAATCGATAACATCTCAAACAATCATCGTACACATCATTCCGGTACATGGACATCCATATATTGCATAATGCATTTCTTGGCAACCTGAAGCCACCCTCCCCCACTGCTATGTAAAGCGGGACCTAAGAACACTCCAATAATTATGTAATGCTCTGTGAGACCATGGTCCTCCTCCCACCCACTTCTGAGGAATACATGAGAAAATTCAAGTTGAGAAATGTCCACATGCGTAATAAACGCCGAAATCTCAAAACAATATCTCTCCGTTCTCAAGACCGAACTCTCTTATCTGTCTCCCTCTTCCAAATCCTGGTGGCGTCTGGTCAAATCCGTTTCTGGTGTTTGTTCCCCCTCCATCCCCTCCCTTACCTCAAACGGCTACACAGCTGACTCCGCACGTGAAAAAGCTGAATGCCTCAACTCTGTGTTTGCCTCTAAATCTTGTGTCCCAAACCCATCCCTCTCTGTACCCACCATACCCAGTCGTACCCTGCTGCTCCTGGACTCCGTGTCCTTTCCTCCTGACAAGGTGGAAAAGTTTCTGTCAACCCTCGACTCTGATTCTGCAACTGGACCCGACGGCATCAGCCCACGGGTCCTAAAATCCTGCTCTGCTGCTCTATCTCACCCTCTCTCTGTTCTCTTCACCCTCTCTTTTGCTCAAGGTCAACTGCCATCTGCTTGGAAATCAGCCAACATCACCGCTTTGCACAAAAAAGGTGCAAAAACAGATCCTAGCAACTACAGACCAATCAGCCTTCTCCCAATTATCAGCAAAGTCATGGAATCCATCATTGCTTCTGATATGAAATCTTTCCTCTTCTCCAATGGCTTGATCTCTGATCATCAATTTGGTTTCAGACCAGGTCACTCTACTCTGGACATGCTGCTTCTGCTGTCTCAACAATGGATGGAGGTCCTCAATGCCAAACAGGAAATTAGAGCTGTCTCCCTCGACATATCACGTGCCTTCGACACGGTCTGGCACCCTGCTCTGCTCACCAAACTCTCCTCCTTTGGTATCCATGGAAATCTCCACGCATGGCTGGCGGACTTCCTCTCTAGTCGTCGTCAACGTGTGGCCCTGAATGGGTTTCTCTCATCTCCTCTTCCTGTTCAGGCTGGAGTTCCCCAAGGCAGTGTTCTGGGCCCCGTGCTTTTTCTGGTCTTCATCAATGATCTCTCTGACTCTCTCGAAAATCCTCTCTATCTCTTTGCTGATGACTCCACTCTCTGCCGCTCCATTCCTCTTCCCTCAGATCGGCAGTCTGCTGCCTCCTCACTCTCTGAAGACCTGGACAAAATCACAGACTGGTCAAACAAGTGGAACATGTCTTTCAATCCTGACAAATCTCACACTCTTACTATGTCTCTCCGAAAAGATCGACTGGACAACCCTCCCATCTACTTTCTCAACAATCCTCTCCAAGAAGTTCTGTCGCTCAAGATTTTGGGTCTCACTATCTGCCATGATCTTTCTTGGGAAAACCACATTTCCAAGCTGGCCTCCAAAGCCAGTCGCCGACTGGGCATCCTCCGTCGTGCGAAGGCCTTCCTCGGCACACCTGAGCTCCTCACCACATACAAGGCTTTCATCCGCAGCTCAATGGAATACTGTTCTCCCCTATGGGCCGGTGCTCCTGCCTCACACCTAGCTCGGCTTCACGCTGTTGAAACCAAAGCTTTCAGAATTATTGGAATCTCCTGCGATGAAGCTATCTCTGAGGGCCTTTCACTCACTCACCGCAGGCAGGTAGGTGGTCTTTCTGTCTTCTACCGACTCCTCTCCGGCCTTGCACCCCCAGCTCTCTCTGTGCTCTGTCCCCCAAATATTCCTACAGGTCGCACAAGATCTGCCAGCAACCCTCTGATGGTTAAACTGCCGAAATCTCGGCTCTCCGCTCACCTTCACTCTTTCATTCCTCTTTTCTCCCGCCTCTGGAACAAACTCCCTCACTCCCTTCAATCCCACTCCTCCCTCCAGGTCTTTAAAACAGCTGTTCACCACCATCTCTTATCTTCCCCCATCCAAAACCTTGATCTTTTCTACCCCCGCTAATTCACCCCAGATCCACCTTGTTTGAAATTCCAACTTCTTTCCTGGAAGTCCTGGCAGTGTCCATATGTTTTATACCTCTCCCACTGCCCCCTTCCCACGCCCCCCCCCCCCCAAAGCCCTCGCCCTCTCTCAGATCTCTCGATGTCTCCATGTCTCTCGGTCCCTGCTCTCAAATGTTGTGTTTGTGTCCTTCCCCCTCTCTCCCCATCTTGTCTACCGCTCCCTATGTTATATGTTTTATGTGTCGGTTTGTCTTTCTGTGTGATTAATGTTCGCTCTTTCACGAGCCTCGATCTTGTATACAAAAAAAAAAAACAAAAAAAAAAAAAAAAAAACGGTTATTATTAACACTTAATGTTTTTGTTCAGATAATCAAAGACAGGCTACGTATGTGTCAACAAAACAAGAA
Organism: Myxine glutinosa; assembly: GCF_964187855.1. Classification (NCBI taxonomy): domain Eukaryota; kingdom Metazoa; phylum Chordata; class Myxini; order Myxiniformes; family Myxinidae; genus Myxine; species Myxine glutinosa. Next base: position 97,999,742 of record NC_136272.1, read on the forward strand.
CTGAAGCACAAGTCGAGTGTCAGAGCTGGAATAAAGAGGGAAATCTTTCGAACAGGCAGTGTACCGACATTCCCCATCCCTACCTGCAATCTTTTCTACCCCCTTTAACCTCTACCTAACCCATCCCTCTTACTTGAGGAATGCTGTTCCTTCTTTTCCTGTTTGTCCAGTCAATTACTTGTTGTGTTTGTGTGTGTGTGTGTGTCCCCACTGTCCCACTCTCAGTTCTTTACCTTTTAACCCCATATCACCTTGCTCTTCCCTGAGCCAAGATTTTGTATACTAGTGGGGTCACCTGTGGGAATCGGGCATGAGGTGTATCGTTACGATCGGTGCAGCCGTTTGTGCGGTACCCGGGACAATAACGTTAAGCGGGAGTCCAAACCTGAAAATGCTGGAGACCAAAGCTGAAATTGGAAAAACAATATGGCCTATTTTACTCCAGGGGGTCCCAGGAATACCCACCCAAAATATCGTTGCGATCGGCGCAGCCGTTTTTGCGGTACCTGGGAATGGACGGACGGACAGACATTTGGTGAATTTATAGTAAGATAAAAATAAATAAATAATAAATCAGTCAATCCACCTGCCTGAGCTGCCTATAGTGGCACAGAAACGTTAATGTGCTCAAAAATCTGAAGTGGTTACATAGTGCAATGCGGAAACACTGCCCTTACCCCAGCGTAACGGCCCAATGACGTTGAACCAGCCCCCCCCCCCCCACACACACCTATTAAGCACGTACACCATGAACGTACTCCGTACACGTGTGTCTCCTCAAGCTAAGTGTCAAAGGATGATTGTTACAAGAGCAGCAGAAGAGGCGACAATCCAGTTGCCAAGAGAAAAGGAGTTGGAGGCAGCCCTGCCTCTGACCTCCCGATGACCCGGTTACACATCGATCTTTTCCATTGAAACAAGACTCTGTAACCGGGCCACGGACCGTACATGCATGGCAAGTCGGAGGCAAGGGTTGGTGTTGTTGTATAGCCCCGGACAGTTTTCTTGAACAAGCCAGTGGCACGGAGACAGCCGATCGATCTCGCAAGAGCGACCAAGAGATCCCCCATATCCAGGATGGTGTACCCCCGCCTTCACAAAGTCAGGGCCGCAACAGAGTTAGAGGGAGAGAGAAACAAGAGGGAACGGCTCAGTCCATCAGGACCGATCGGCACTCTGACTGTGTTTGCGCTGCGCCGACGAATCCGGGTAGCAGGGAATAATGGGGAAGATTTGGCCTCCGTCTTGCATTGGGGGGTACAACCACCATGAAGAGGCGTCCCCGATAGGTGCGGAGGCAAGGACAGCACTATTGGGTGGGCATTGCACAGTCCGAGGCTGGCAGAGGCCTTGTAATTACTGGATTAAAAATGAAATTCCACGCTTATTCCTTATGAATGAAACTCGTTAAATATATCCCGATAATTATATATCATTCATCAGTTCAGTGTATGATATTAGTGGAGGTGCAACGCACACTTTCTTCATGCATCATGGTTACACGATATAGCTATTTACATTTATACCTTTACTATCAAGTTACGTACAAAGGGGTAAAAAAACAAACCTCAATGAAGGCTTTTTCATTTACACAGATATCCTATATTCCCTTTTCTCTCCTTGTATGGGGCTGACCAACTTGGTGTCGGTGATGGTCGTTTGTGAGATCATTCTGGTGGACAGAAATTGTGCGAAGACAGGTTTCTCACGAAGCAAGCACACATGAGACAATTCCATGGGAAGCGCGCAGGCGTTTGGATCATCTTGGCCACAAGGAGAGGAGCAACCCAGACTGCGGTGCCAGACAATGAGAGAGCCGATCAGAGAGATCCGTATCCATAAGAAACCCGTACATCCAGGGATTTGGACACTCAATGCTCCATACCCATTGGTTGCATGGGTTCGCGCGAGGTTGTTTTGTCCAAACAAGTGACGTTGCACATCCTTGACCTGGAAGGCAGACGTCGGTATTTCAAAACAATAAACAAAAACTAAACGAATAATTTGTGGGGCTCTTATTTGACTTTCACCGAGCAGGGATTCCTCCCATCGTGGGATGAACATCGCTCCAAATTAAACAAGTGGATTGAGAGACCAATTGTTGTGTGAGCTCTGTGTTGATTTACATGGCAGAGATTGCATCCCAGCTCACAAAACCCGGACTCAAAATTCCTCGAGAGCTCACAGGTCGGTTTTGGATTCCAAACCTCAGCACCAATGTTATCGATGAATAGCTCCCATGGATAAACCGCAGGATTCTATGACTCCTCAACGTTCGAACGTCCTATAGTGGGGGCAACAGTGGATGCAACAAGCAAGGGAATGAACGAACTCGTGAATGACAGAGAAGGGGATGAAACACAGCAGCCTGTAAATATGATTGTTGCGTTAGAAAGGGTTAATGGGGTGGAAAAGATCACAGGTAGGGATGGGGTTGGTAACGTGAGATGGTGGTGCACTGCCTGCTCGAAACCCCGGAGGGAAGAAGGAACGTGGTTCCACAAACGGGAGGAAAAAAAGGGACAAAGTACAAATGTAAACAATTGCGATTCAACCGCCGCAACGATTTAAAGAATATCACTAGAATACTTATAAACAATTTTTTTTTAAATCTCATCTCCTGCCTCACCTGCTGTACTTATTCCTGCCTCTCAAACAAAATGTTTCTTTCCTCGAGGCACTGGGTAAGCTCAGCTGGCTTGCTCGTCAGTCCTCTGCTCTGGAAGTCCATATTTGACTAAAACTGCCATCCATCATGAACGTAATGACGTATGAATAAACTGTGATAGTTTACACTATGATAGTTGGGAAATAATATGATAGCATTTGATAGTTTATACAGTACAGGGAGACCTTTGTCCTCAAACGCTGGATAAAAAGCTGGGATGGAATGTCAAGGACAGATACTTGCTCGTTGTACGAGCATGACTTCTTATTGAATTTAGAGTATAAGAGAAGAAAGCATTCCATGCTAGGAAGCAGCCAAGGCCATATGTAAACAGGGAAGATTAATATTTAGGAAGAGCGATTTGCAGACCTAGACACGCACATATTGTAAGTAGTTCAAGGAGAATTTAAAGTGAGATACAGCACTTGCAAAAGAAAAAAGCGCATTCCAGGTAACCCCAAAGCATTATCGTGTTAGCCAACTGTTACTCACAAAGCTCGGTCGTGTACCTTGTAAGCTTTGCTGGACTTCTGCGTGGGCACGCACTGGCATTGCGTACAGTTTTTGGAGCAGCAGGAGCAGTTACCCCCGCAGCGCAGCACCAGTACGCAGCCGGGCCAGAACACCGCATCCGTGCGGGAGATTTCCGAACGCAGGGCCACGGAGATGTTGCGCGGTGTGCAGCTGTACAGCAATACATCCTGCCGCATCTGATTGAGGAGCACTTGGACGACAGGTGCAGTAAAAATTATGCACACTGTACGTGTACACACGCACACCTGAAGAAAAACTAAACTTTTTTTTTTGTAAAACCATAATTAATGAGTTACTTGACCTGGAATATTATTCATAACTATGGGCTGACATATAGTGCACATTCAGAAAGTATTCAGACCCCTTCACTTTTTTCACATTTTGTTACGTTGCAGCTTTATGCTGAGATCGTTTAAATTAATTTTTACCCTCATCAATCTACACTCAATCCCTGGTGTTGGGCTAGCGGCTAGGGTGTCAGCTTAGGATCCTAGGATCCTGGGTTCGAATCCCGGTCGATCGCTGAATTAACGCCAGGGGGGTTGACTCAGCCTGTCATCCATCAGAGGTCGGCTAATTGATGACCAGTTCACTGGTAATTCCCTGTTTGTCGTTAAAGGCGGCAAAAAGGGTTGGCGTCAGGAAGGGCATCCGGCCGTAAAACATTGCTTCAAAAAGGGGACCGAAAAACAACAACAACCACGGTTCCCGAAGAAGGCCAACCCCCGCTTGCGGGGAAAAATGGCCTCTAAAGGTGGTTTTTTAATCTACACTCAATACCCCTTAATGACAAAGAGAAAACAGGATTTTAGAAAGTTTTGCAAATTTATTAAAAAGAAAAAACTGACATATCACATTGACATAAGTATTCAGACCCTTTGCTGTGACACTTGAAATTTAGCTCAGGTGCCTCCCATTTCTCTTGATCATTTTTGAGATGTTTCTACACCTTGATTGGAGTCCACCTGTGGTAAATTCAATTGATTGGACATAATTTGGAAAGGCACACACCTGTCTATATAAGGTCTCACAGCTGACAAAGCATATCAGAGCAAAAACCAAGCCATGAGGTCCAAAAACCAAGCTGTCACGAGCCTCGATCTTGTATACAAAAGGTCTGAAGGTCAATATAGGAAAGACGAAGGTGATGGCAAGTGGTAAAGCATGTGGTGAGGTGGAAAGAACTGGGAAGTGGCCATGTGCTGTGTGCAGGAAGGGTGTCGGAGTGAACTCCATTCAATGTACAATGTGCGCTGAGTGGGTTCATCAAAAATGTAGTGGTCTGAGAGGATCATTAACCAGTGTGGCAGCTATATTCAAATGTAAGGTGTGCACAGAGGGAGCTGCAGATGGAGGAATTGTTGAGTTGGATCTTGGAGATGGTGTGAAGCTGGAAGGTGTGAAAACATTTTGCTACCTCGGAGACATGCTGAATGGAGAAGGTGGATCAGACTCAGCAACGTTTGCAAGAGTGAGATGTGCATGGAAGATGTTTCGGGAACTGAGTGGCGTGCTGATGAGGAGGGGAGTGTCGTTGAAGCTGAAGGGAAAGGTGTATGCTGCATGTGTGAGAAGTGTTATGATTTATGGGAGCGAGACATGGGTAATGAACGTAGAGCAGCAACGAAGGCTGGAAAGAGTGGAAATGCGAATGGTTCAGTGGATGTGCGGAGTATCGTTGAGAGAGAGGAAGACAAATGATGAATTGCGAAAGATGATGGGAATAGAGCCTGTGATTGATGCTGTGAAGAGGAACATGTTGAGATGGTTTGGTCATGTGTTGAGGAAGGATGAAAGTGACTGGTTGAGAAGAGTGATGGAAATGAATGTGGAAGGAAGTAGAGGACGGGGAAGACCGAGAAAGACTTGGCTAAAGATGGTGGAAGAAGAAATGAGATCAATGATCTCTCTGACTTTCTTGAAAATCCTCTCTATCTCTTTGCTGACGACTCTACTCTCTGTCGCTCCATTCTTCATCCCTCAGATCGGCAGTCTGCAGCCTCCTCACTCTCTGCAGACCTTGACAAAATCACAGACTGGGCAAACAAGTGGAACATGTCTTTCAATCCTGACAAATCTCACACTCTTACGATGTCTCTCTGAAAAGACCGACTGGACAACCCTCCCATCCACTTTCTGAATAATCCTCTCCAAGAAGTTCTGTCACTCAAGCTTTTGGGTCTCACTATCTGCCATGATCTTTCCTGGGAAAACCACATTTCAAATCTGGCCTCCAAAGCCAGTCGCCGACTGGGCATCCTCCGTTGTGCGAAGTCCTTCCTTGGCACACCTGAGCTCCTCACCACATACAAGGCTTTCATCCGCAGCTCAATGGAATACTGCTCTCCCCTCTGGGCTGGTGCTCCTGCCTCACACCTAGCTCGCCTTCACGCTGTTGAAACCAAAGCATTCAGAATCATTGGAATCTCCCGCGATGAAGCTAACTCCAAGGGCCTCTCACTCACTCACCGCAGGCAGGTTGGTGGTCTTTCCGTCTTCTACCGACTCCTCTCTGGCCTTGCCCCCCCCAGCTCTCTCTGGGCTCTGTCCTGCAAATATTCCTACAGGTCGCACAAGATCTGCCTGCAACCAGATCTCGCGAGATCTTGGAGACGGCGGCAGGGATTTTCGAAGCTCCACACGGTCTCCACGTTTTTCGAAGTTAAGTCTGTTCACAATTGTATTTTGTCGAAACTGTATTTATCTTTCGGTGTGTGAAGTTATTGTGTGCAACTTTGGTTGTTTCTCGGTGTTTATCTTTCATAAATTGATCGTCTGTTTGCCGTGTCGTGTCTTGAGGCCTTGTACAGTGTGCACTGTACAACCTTGAGGCTTTGTTTTTTATCTCAGCGGTCCGTCTTTTGTGATCCAATAACTTTCGTTCTCTGTATTCCCAGGCTTTTCACCCATAGCCTACTTCCTTGTGTAAATCTCAACTCAAAAAAAAAAAAAAAAAAAAAAAAAAAAAAATTTCCTTCTCTGTTATCATTCGTTTATTCATTCTTATTCGTTCGTTCGTTCTTCGACCACGTGTTTCTCCCCCATTTCCCCAGATAGTTTTCACTCATTAACCTTCAATGTTTACACTTTCCCCTCAAGTTATGTATTCCGTCATATTTTATAACACCTTTTTCTTCTTCTTCTTTAAAAGGCTGCTTTCGACTTGCTCACCAAATCAATTCATCCCAAAAAAAATATCCATCTCCTATAGTGCCTTTTTTCTACATTCCCTAAACTCTCCTGCACTCCATCCTCCATCCAGCGTCCTTAAACGTATTTTTAACTCGAAGGTCACAAGCAACTCATTTTGCAATAAATGTTCGTTTCCCATAAATCGTACACTTTCAAAAATCCAATCTCACCCCTCCCCTCCAAATCTTCCCCATAACCCCTCCCCTCCAAATCTTCCCCATCACCCCTCCCCTCCAAATCTTCCCCATCACCCATCCCTTTCAAATCTCCCCCCTTGCCCCCTCCCTCCTAAACGACCCCCTCACCCCTCCCCGCCAAGACGCCCCCTCGCCCCTCCCCTCCTAGACTCCTGCCTCAACCCTCCCCTCCAAATCTCCCCCATATCCCATCCCTTTCAAATCCCTCCCCTTGCCCCTTCCCTCCCAAACTTCCCCCTCACCCCTCCCCTTCAAATCTCCCCACCCTCATTGCTTCTCAATTTCCCCCCTCTCACTCCCCCTCCTCAAAGCGTCCTCCCCGCTTCTTCCCCCTTCAAACTCTCACCTCCATCTCCCCCAACCTTCTGCCTCACTCTTCCCCCTCCTCAAATAACACCTCATTGTGGCTCACCCAATCACCATCAAACCTTTTGTCCGCCCCATCCTTCCCTTTCTCCGAGCTATTCTGAAATCTCTGACACACCTTCAACAGCTCTCCCTACCTCTTCCACCTCTTCCACATCTTACCCTACCCCTCCTCCCCCCTGTTCTGTATCTGATGCTCCCCCTTCCTCTTCATTAACGGTATGGACCTCAAACATCCGGGGCCTTCGTTCAAACTTAACTGATCTCTCCATACAGGTTGCTTCTGTCAAACCAGACGTGATCTGCTTAACAGAAACTTTCCTCCTTTATGATGTCTCTGATTCCATAGTATCTCTCCCGGGCTACTCCCTCCTCCGGTATGATAGACTTGAGCCTCGTCCTGGAGGCGGGGTTGCTATCTTTATCAAAAACTCTCTTCCTCACTCGCCCTGCACTGCACTCTCTCCACCTCACCCCCAGGAATACCTCTGGCTACGGCTTCCCCTTCGCTCCCACCTCTTGTTCATATGTGTGTTGTACCGTCCACCAAACAGTGATGACTCCATCTACATCTCGCTGTCTGATGATATGGACCAACTTCTATCTACTCATCCCAACTCTCTCTTCCTCATATGTGGTGATTTCAACTGTCATCATGCCAGTTGGCTGGGTGTGGGTACCTCTCTCACCAGCCATGGCTCCTCAGCAAAGGACTTCTGCGACTCACTGGGACTGACACAATCTGTCAATTTCCCGACCCGGATCTCAGTCAACGGAACATCTTCTCTTCTGGACTTGGTTATGACTAACTTCCCTGAAAATGTCTGCTGCTCTTCTTCTGCTCCGATCGGATCATCTGATCATGTCCTTGTTAAAGTGGACATCTCTCTGACCATCCTCAGGGAGCCTGCTCAGCGTCGACGAGTCTGGCATTTCACTCAGGCCAACTGGCACGGTCTTCAAGCAGCCATCAATCATCTGGACTGGTCTCCCATCTCTACCACCTCTGACATCAACTCATCCTGGGAATTCTTCCAAAGTAAATTGCTCTCTCTCATGCACAGATTTATCCCATCTCGTCTTCAGTTGTCATACCCTTCCTCCCGTCCATGGTACACGGAATCTTGTGGTGAGGCTGTTGCCCAGAAACAACTTGCCTTCGTCTCCTGGAAAGCAAATCCAACGGAAGGAAATCTCATTTCCTTTCACAAAGCCCGAAACAAGTGTGTGTCCACCCTCAGGAGAGCCAGGAAACAATATCTCTCCATTCTCAAGACCGAACTCTCTTATCTGTCTCCCTCTTCCAAATCCTGGTGGCGTCTGGTCAAATCCGTTTCTGGTGTTTGTTCCCCCTCCATCCCCTCCCTTACCTCAAACGGCTACACAGCTGACTCCGCACGTGAAAAAGCTGAATGCCTCAACTCTGTGTTTGCCTCTAAATCTTGTGTCCCAAACCCATCCCTCTCTGTACCCACCATACCCAGTCGTACCCTGCTGCTCCTGGACTCCGTGTCCTTTCCTCCTGACAAGGTGGAAAAGTTTCTGTCAACCCTCGACTCTGATTCTGCAACTGGACCCGACGGCATCAGCCCACGGGTCCTAAAATCCTGCTCTGCTGCTCTATCTCACCCTCTCTCTGTTCTCTTCACCCTCTCTTTTGCTCAAGGTCAACTGCCATCTGCTTGGAAATCAGCCAACATCACCGCTTTGCACAAAAAAGGTGCAAAAACAGATCCTAGCAACTACAGACCAATCAGCCTTCTCCCAATTATCAGCAAAGTCATGGAATCCATCATTGCTTCGGATATGAAATCTTTCCTCTTCTCCAATGGCTTGATCTCTGATCATCAATTTGGTTTCAGACCTGGTCACTCTACTCTGGACATGCTGCTTCTGCTGTCTCAACAATGGATGGAGGTCCTCAATGCCAAACAGGAAATTAGAGCTGTCTCCCTCGACATATCACGTGCCTTCGACACGGTCTGGCACCCCGCTCTGCTCACCAAACTCTCCTCCTTTGGTATCCATGGAAATCTCCACGCATGGCTGGCGGACTTCCTCTCTAGTCGTCGTCAACGTGTGGCCCTGAATGGGTTTCTCTCATCTCCTCTTCCTGTTCAGGCTGGAGTTCCCCAAGGCAGTGTTCTGGGCCCCGTGCTTTTTCTGGTCTTCATCAATGATCTCTCTGACTCTCTCGAAAATCCTCTCTATCTCTTTGCTGATGACTCCACTCTCTGCCGCTCCATTCCTCTTCCCTCAGATCGGCAGTCTGCTGCCTCCTCACTCTCTGAAGACCTGGACAAAATCACAGACTGGTCAAACAAGTGGAACATGTCTTTCAATCCTGACAAATCTCACACTCTTACTATGTCTCTCCGAAAAGATCGACTGGACAACCCTCCCATCTACTTTCTCAACAATCCTCTCCAAGAAGTTCTGTCGCTCAAGATTTTGGGTCTCACTATCTGCCATGATCTTTCTTGGGAAAACCACATTTCCAAGCTGGCCTCCAAAGCCAGTCGCCGACTGGGCATCCTCCGTCGTGCGAAGTCCTTCCTCGGCACACCTGAGCTCCTCACCACATACAAGGCTTTCATCCGCAGCTCAATGGAATACTGTTCTCCCCTATGGGCCGGTGCTCCTGCCTCACACCTAGCTCGGCTTCACGCTGTTGAAACCAAAGCTTTCAGAATTATTGGAATCTCCCGCGATGAAGCTATCTCTGAGGGCCTTTCACTCACTCACCGCAGGCAGGTAGGTGGTCTTTCTGTCTTCTACCGACTCCTCTCCGGCCTTGCACCCCCAGCTCTCTCTGTGCTCTGTCCCCCAAATATTCCTACAGGTCGCACAAGATCTGCCAGCAACCCTCTGATGGTTAAACTGCCGAAATCTCGGCTCTCTGCTCACCTTCACTCTTTCATTCCTCTTTTCTCCCGCCTCTGGAACAAACTCCCTCACTCCCTTCAATCCCACTCCTCCCTCCAGGTCTTTAAAACAGCTGTTCACCACCATCTCTTATCTTCCCCCATCCAAAACCTTGATCTTTTCTACCCCCGCTAATTCACCCCAGATCCACCTTGTTTGAAATTCCAACTTCTTTCCTGGAAGTCCTGGCAGTGTCCATATGTTTTATACCTCTCCCACCGCCCCCTTCCCACGCCCCCCCCCCAAAGCCCTCGACCTCTCTCAGATCTCTCGATGTCTCCATGTCTCTCGGTCCCTGCTCTCAAATGTTGTGTTTTGTGTCCTTCCCCCTCTCTCCCCATCTTGTCTACCGCTCCCTATGTTATATGTTTTATGTGTCGGTTTGTCTTTCTGTGTGATTAATGTTCGCTCTTTCACGAGCCTCGACCTTGTATACAAAAAAAAAAAAAAAAAAAAAAAAAAAAAAAAACCCTCTTATGGTTAAACTGCCAAAATCAAGACTCTCTGCTCACCTTCACTCCTTCATTCCTCTTTTCTCCCGCCTCTGGAACAAACTCCCTCACTCTCTTCAATCCCACTCCACCCTCCAAGTCTTTAAAACAGCTGTTCACCACCATCTCTTATCTTCCCCCATCCAAAACCTTGATCTTTTCTACCCCCGCTAATTTCACCCCAAATCCACTTTTTTGAAATACCAACTTCTGTCCAGGAAGTCCTTGGTGTCCTTGTGTTTTATACTTCTCCCTCCCCCCCCCCCCCCCCTTCCCATGCCTCCTCCCCCCGGGCCCTCTCCCTTCCACACATCTCCCTGCTCTCGGATGTTGTGTTTGTGTGCTTCCCCTTCTCTCCCCATCTTGTCTTCCGCTCCCTCTTTTTGGGTATTTTGTTTGTCTGGTTGATTTGTTTGTGAAGTAAATGTTAGCTCTTTCACGAGCCTCGATTCAGTATACAAAAAAAAAAAAACAGAAAAAAAAAGGGGGTTAAAAAGGAGAGATGCAGAAAATAGGGCAAAATGGAGAAGATTGTCATGGGGACCGCAAAGCTAACGCTCTAGCAGGGAAAATGGCCTTAAAATGCATGTTGTGTTGTGTTGTTGTGCACATTAAGGCTAAATTGCCTCAATGAAGATGTGTATGATAAAAAAAATTCAAACTATATTCCCCATGGCTTGTCGATCATATGTATGAAGGTTCGTATTGATTTGTTAAGCAGTTCTGGAGCAAAAAAATGTTTACGTTTTTAGTTTCAATCCAATATGGCCGCCAGACCACGTAGCCGATGAGATTATAAATTTCATTCTTCACTCACATCGGGTCGCAGATCAGATATATGAAATTTCAGATTTTTCAGACAAGGATTTAGTCAACCAATTTATAGCTGGAATACCACTTCATCGAAGACCTCATCGTTGTCGCCCGATATACCCCATGAGGAATTTATGACATATGCCAAGTTTAGATTTTTTTTTGGTTGAGTGGTTTCGGTGATTCCAATTTTTTCCTTAAATCCAATATGGCTGCCATACCATGTGACATATGACGTCAGAGTTATCAATAAAATATTCTGCGTGGGGAGTTCCTCCTGTGTTTAAAGTTTAGCATCGATCGGACAAGCGGATGAAGAGAAACAAAAATGTAAGGTGAAAATAAATAAACGTGCACAGACAGACAGACAGACAGATGACAAATCACTCATGGAGTGACACTTGCAAAACATAACAAAGTAGCATGACACTCAGTGGAGCATCTTTTTGACGTCTTAAAGAATGGGTGGTTGAATTCAGTTAGCTGACATGAAAATCCAATTCAAATTTCAAGTCAATCGGATGAAAATTGAGCCATTTAGAAATTTGAAAAATGTGGTTGACCTTTCACCTATTTTGACCTTCTGGCCGAGGCTGATCTCAAAAATAGTTGTTGGTTGAATTCAGTTAACTGATATGTAAATCACATTCAAATTTCAAGTGAATCGAATGAAAATTGAGGATTTTAGAAATTAGAAATTGTTGTTGACTTTTGGCCTATGTTGACCTTTTGGCCTATGTTGATCTCATCAATAGTTGGTGGTTGAATTCAGTACACCGATAGGTAAATCCTCTTCAAATTTCAAGTCAATTGGATGAAAATTGAGGATTTTAGAAAGAAAAAAAAAAGTGGTTGACCTTTGGCCTATGTTGGGCTTATGACCGAAGTTGATGTCAAAAATAGTTAGTGGATGAAATCGGTTAGCCGATATGTAAATCCTTTTCAAATTTCAAGTCAATCGGATGAAAATTGAGGATTTTAGAAATTCGGAAAAAGTGGTTGACATTTGGCCTATGTTGACCTTTTGAACTATGCTGATCTCAAAAATAGTTTGTGGTTAAATTCAGTCGGCTGATATGAAAATCCTATTCAAATTTCAAGTCAATCGGATGAAAATTGAGGATTTTCGAAATTTGGAAAAAGTGGTTGACCTTTGGCCTATGTTGATCTTTAGGCATATGCTAATCTCAAAAATAGTTGGTGGTTGAATTCAGTTAGCCGATATGTAAATCCTCTTCAAATTTCAAGTCAATCAGATGAAAATTGAGGATTTTAGAAATTTGAAATGGTTGTTGACCTTTGGCCTATGTTGACCTTTTGGCCAATGCTGATCTCAAAAATAGTTGGTGGTTGAATTCAGTTTGCCGATATGTATATCCTATTCAAATTTCAAGTCAATCGGATGAAAATTGAGGATTTTAGAAATTTGAAAAAAGTGGTTGACCTTTGGCCTATGTTGACCTTTTGACCGATGTTGATCTCAAAAATAGTTGGTGGTTGAATTCAGTTCGCCGATATGTAAATCCTATGAAGATTTCAGGTCAATCGGATGAAAATTGAGGATTTTAGAAATTCGAAAAAAGTGGTTGACCTTTGGCCTATGTTGACCTTTTAACCTCAAAAATATATATGATTTTGTCGGACCACAAACTCTACCATTTGGTGAAGTTTCGTGAAGATCGGTTTAAAATTGTGACCTGTAGGCAAGTATATGTGAGCGGACAGACAAACAAACAAACATACAATATGAAAAATCACTCATAGAGTGCCACTTGGCAAAACATAACAAAGTAGCATGGCACTCAGTGGAGCATCCTTTTGACGTCTTAAATAATTGGTGGTTGAATTCAGTTAGCTGACATGAAAAACCAATTCAAATTTCAAGTCAATCGGATGAAAATTGAGGCTTTTAGAAATTTGAAAAATGTGGTTGACCTTTGGCCTATTTTGACCTTTTGACATATGGTAATCTCAATAATAGTTAGTGGTTGAATTCAGTTTGCCGATATGTAAATCCTATTCAAATTTCAAGTCAATCGGATGAAAATTGAGGATTTTAGAATTTCGAAAAAAGTGGTTGACCTCTGGCCTATGTTGACCTTTTGACCTCAAAAATATAGAGGATTTTGTCGGACCACAAACTCTACCATTTGGTGAAGTTTCGTGAAGAGCTGATTAAAATTGTGACCTGTAGGCAAGTATAAGTGAGCGGACAGACAAAGAAACAAACAGACAATATGAAAAATCACTCATAGAGTGACACTTGTCAAAACAGAACAAAGTCGAATGGCACTCAGTGGGGCATCCTTTTGACCTCAAAAATAATTAGTGCTTGAATTCAGTGACCTGATATGCAAACCTTTGGCTACGCTTCCCCTTCTCTCCCCATCTTGTCTTCCGCTCCCTCTTTTTATATATTTTGTTTGTCTGGTTGATTTGTTTGTGAAATAAATGTTAGCTCTTTCACGAGCCTCGATTCAGTATACAAAAAAAAAACAAAAAAAAAACCGTCTTCAAAGTTTAAATTAATCAGATGAAAATTGACAATTTTAGAAATTCGGCCTATGTTGTCCTTTTGGCCTATGTTGACCTAAAAAATAGTTGGTGGTTGCTTTCAGTAAGGTGATATGAAAATCCTTTTCAAATTTCAAGCCAATCGGATGAAAATTCACGATTTTAGAAAATTGAAATTGTTGTTGACCTTTGACCTATGGTGACCTTTTGGCCTATGTTGATCTCATCAATAGTTGGTGGTTGAATTCAGTTCGCCGATATGTAAATCCACTTCAAATTTCAAGTCAATCGGATGAAAATTGAGGATTTTAGAAATTTGAAATGGTTGTTGACCTTTGGCCTATGTTGACCTTTTGGCCTATGCTGATCTCAAAAATAGTTTGTTTGTTGAATTCAGTTAACTGATGTGCATATCCCATTCAAATTTCAAGTGAATCGTATGAAAATTGAGGATTTTAGAAATTTGAAATTGTTGTTGACTTTTGGCGTTTGTTGCTCTTTTGGCCTACGGTGATCTCAAAAATAGTTGGTGGTTGAATTCCGTTTGATGATATGTGAATCCCATTCAAAGTTCAAGTCAATTGGATGAAAATTGAGGATTTTAGACATTTGAAAAAAAGTGGTTGACCTTTGGCCTATGCTGATCTCAAAAATAGTTGGTGGTTGAATTCATTTAGCCAATATGTAAATCCTTTTCAAATTTCAAGTAAATCGTATGAAAATTGAGGATTTTAGAAATTCGGAAAAAGTGGTTGACCTTTGGCCTATGTTGACCTTTTGACCTATGCTGATCTCAAAAATAGTTGGTGATTTAATTCAGTTAGCCGATATGTGAATCCTTTTTAAATTTAAAGTCAATCGGATGAAAATTGAGGATTTTAGAAATTTGAAATTGTTGTTGACCTTTGGCCTATGTTGACCTTTTGGCCAACGCTGATCTCAAAAATAGTTCGTGGTTGAATTCAGGAAGCCGATACGTAAATCCTATTCAAATTTCAAGTCAATTGGATGAAAATTGAGGATTGTAGAAATTTGAAATGGTTGTTGACCTTTGGCCTATGTTGACCTTTTGGCCTATGCTGGATGTTAGAAATTTGAAAAAAGTGTTTGACCTTTGGCCTTTGTTGACCTTTTGACCTTTGGCCTATGTTGACCTTTTGACATTCTGACCCCAAAATATATAGGATTTTGTCGGACCACGAACTCTATCATTTGGTAAAGTTTCGTGAAGATCGGTTTAAAATTGTGTCCTGTAGGCAAGTATAAGTGAGCGGACACATACACACACACACACACACACACACACACACACACACACACACACACACACACACACACACACACACACACACACACACACACACACACACACACACACACACACACCGGAGTGAACAACATACTTGAATTTTTTTTATTTTTTTATTTTGCCAAGTAACAAGGATGATGTGACCACTAGGTTCATGCCTCCTGCACATCAACATATGACAAGTTCTGTAAGAAGTGTTTGTTCAAGGATAATTGGAAGAACAGTGGGTCACGTGATGAAACAGTACTTGTAACAGGAATGAAAACGTAAAAACTGCCAGACTTTGCAGGGAATGATTTAACGGGTTCGATGGGCCTACATCTACCCCAGGGGGAATAGCTTGGGGTTCTTGTTGTCACAGACGAGAATAAAACAGAAAACAAAGCAGGAAAGGAAACATTAAGATCCATGATAAATGCACGTGCCGACGATAAATAAAAACAGAAATGACGTCACAATAGGGGTGATTCAAGATAGGTGGAACACGTCACAATAGGTGGAACACATGAACATGGGTGTTCAGTTACTAAGCAGCTAGCTAGCGCTGGCCAAGCCGGCCGTTCCTTATAAACCGCTTCAAATGGACCGCTTGCTTGAGTGCTTAAGCCGCTTGGTGAGCGCTCCACACAAAGCTTGGTAACCGAACAAGCCTGGTCTTGTTCACGCTTTTATGTCGGAAGTTGAATGAAGATTAATGTTGAGTGAACGTCCCACGATGGTAGTTGTTAAATCGTTTGTACCTTCGGACGATGGTACGGTACCTCATCAGGTACCTCGTCGTTCTCATCGTTAAGCGTTTGCAAATGGAGTGTTGTTCATTCGGTCACTTCCTCAGAAGGTCGTTGTTAAGAAACATTTCAATCATTCAGTTTCAATCCGTGCAAGTAAAACAGGTGTGTCAACTGCGAACGAGACATGGCCTCAGCTACTGAGAATTTATAACTGTCTGCTGTGATGACATCATAGAGGCTTTTTTAAAAAGGGAGTGAAACTTCAAGCCCCCTGGGGAGGATGTGGAAGTACCAGGGTTTTAGATATTTAAAAATAAACAATTTGCTTGAAAATCTGTTACGAATCGACATTTTAATGTTTAAATGCAGTACAATGGGGGAGAGGGAGGGAGAGGAGGGGAGTGAAGAAGGGGAGTGAGGAAGGGGAGTGAGGAAGGGGAGTGAGGAAGGGGGAGGTGAGAAGGATAGGGGGTGAGGAGGGTACGGGAGAGAGAGGAGGGAAAGGAGGGGGGGGGACAGAGGGGGATATGGGGAAGAGAGGGGGGAAGAGGAGCAGAGCTAATATGGAGGAAGAGAAGGAGGGAGAAGGGGTAGTGAGAGGGGATATGGGGAAGAGAGAGAGAGAGAGAGAGTGGGAGGGAGGACGAAAGAGGGCAAGTGGGGTAGTAATTTGTTTTATAACAAAATCTCGACTTTTTGAAGCAAAAAAAGGAAGGGAAATATTCTGAGTGACTTGTGACATCATTTCATGTGCTAATCTGAAAATAAAAAGCCTTGGTGATGCGCTTAAGGTTAACAAGTAAACGGTTTGCAGGGAAAGAGGTTTTTTAAATTCTCAATTGACTGTAAGCCGATTGAGGATGGAGAGGTATGTGCAGGGCATTGGCAGGACTGGTAGGTAATCAATTAGGCAGGTATTGGATCAGTGATTGCAGTACACCTGTATGATCTTTATGAGTTTTGTGAAAAGGTGAATGGTCTACGCTTGTTCATTCATCACCCGACAACCTTGTTCATATACAGTCACGTGAAAAAGTAAGTACACCCCATGTAAAGTTTTGACTTTTTGAACATATTTCAACATACAGCTATTTGATCTTCATTTCAACAATATTGATAGATAAAGGTGATATAATATAACAAATATCATGAAACATTTACATTTTGTAGTCCATTGTATAATTTAAATAAACATAAATGCAAATTTCGCATGTGGAAAAAGTAAGTGCACCCTTGGCTCTAATAGGTGGTATTGCCCCCTTTGGCAGAAACAACCTCAGGTAAGTGTTTCTTATAACTGTCTACCAGTCTCTGACATCGACTGGGAGAAATTTTTGCCCACTCCTCCATGCAGAATTCTTTCAGCTGTGCGATGTTTGAGGGGGTTTCTTGCATGCACAGCTCGTTTCAAATCCCCCCACAACATCTCGATGGGATTTAGATCCGGGCTTTGACTTGGCCATTCCAGAACCCTCCATTTCTTTCTTTTCAGCCATTCCTTGGTGGATTTACTGGTATGTTTAGGGGCATTGCCATGTTGCAAGGTCCACCTTCGGTTGAACTTCAACTTTCCGACAGATGGCGTCATATTATCCTCAAGCACCCTCTGGTACAATGAAGAATTAATAGTGGATTCTATGATGGTGAGATGCCCAGGCCCTGATGCAGCAAAGCTGCCCCAAACCATAATATTTCCACCACCATGCTTTACAGTTGGTATCAGGTTCTTGTGGTCAAATGCTGTCTTTGGTTTTCACCAAACATGTCTTCTCATACTGTGGCCAAATAGCTCTACCTTTGACTTATCTATCCAGAGCACATTGTTCCAGAAGTGCTGGTCTTTGCCTTGGTGTTCGTTGGCAAACTTTAGTCTTGCCCTGGTGTTCTTTCTGGACAGCAAAGGTTTCCTCCTGGCACACCTCCCATGTAGATCAAATTTGTGCAGCCTCTTTCTAATGGTAGACTCGTGCACTTTGACATCAACAGTGGCAAGAGCTACCTGTAGGTCCCGTGATGACATTCTGGGTTTCTTAGAGACTTCTTTCAGCATCTTGCGGTCTGCTCTCGGGTTGAACTTGCTGGGGCGGCCTGGCCTGAAGAAGTTGGCAGTTGTTTGGAATCTTCTCCACTTGTAGATGATCTTCAGGACAATCGAATGATTGATTTCTAATTGTTTGGAGATCTTTTTAAATCCCTTCCCAGACTCGTAGGCATCTATAACCTTCTTTCTGAAGGCCTCAGAGAGCTCTTTTGATCTAGGCATGGTGACGCCGCACACTTCAACAACAAAGAGCAAACCAAACTAAATGTCTGAGGATTAAATAAGACAGGTTCCTCCAAGATCCTCTCTAACGATGTTCTAATCATTTGCACCTGAGCTGATGCACCTGCTTCTAATTTTAGGTATTTGAAGTCGTGATAAATGTAGGGGTGTACTTACTTTTTCCACATGCGGAATTTGCATTTATGTTTATTTAAATTATACAATGGACTACAAAATGTAAATGTTTCATGATATTTGTTATATTATATCACCTTTATCTATCAATATTGTTGAAATGAAGATCAAATAGCTGTATGTTGAAATATGTTGAAAAAGTCAAAACTTTACATGGGGTGTACTTACTTTTTCACGTGAATGTACGACCCCTCAAAAACCCAAACATAAAAAGAACAAAACCAAAAAGAACACTCTGGTGGTTATCTTATACGTCCCTGTTGTTCGTCCAGCTGTTCTCTTTCCAAATCCTCCATCCTCCAACCCCAACACTCAAGCAAACGAAACAAGAGGGAAAATATGTCCTCTACCTAATTTCAGTTCAATATGTTAAAGGGAAGGGGGAAGTCTGGAAAACTGACCCATGTATAATATGTGATATTTTCTAAGTCGAAAAAGAGCATAACTCCGTGAAAAACGTGTGAAACTCGAACTTGTTCTGCGTCTTGCCATAATAAAGCCATGTACCAAGTTTCAGTTGAATACGTTAAAGGGCATGGGGGGGGGGGGGGGTGGAGTGCAGAAGACCCCAGGTAGGACGGGCGGATAGACAGAGAGCAAACCTAT
>NC_136272.1:98023545-98138545 GCF_964187855.1 Myxine glutinosa
GAGGCTTTGTTTTTCTCTCAGCGGTCCGTCGTCTGTGCTCCAATAACTTTCGTTCTCTGCTTTTCCCAGTATTTTCACCCCATCGCCTATTTCCTTGTTTAAAATCTCAACTAAAAAAAAAACAAAAAAACAAAAAAAACATTTCCTTCTCTGTTCTTATTCTTTGTTCTCATTCGTTTATTCGTTCTTATTCGTTCGTTCGTTCTTCGACCACGTGTTTCTCCCCAATTTCCCCAGATAGTTTTCACTGTTATTAACCTTAAAATGTTTACACTTTCCCCTCAAGTTCTGTATTCCGTCGTATATTATAACACCTTTTTCTTCTTCTTCTTCTTTAAAAGGCTGCTTTCGACTTGCTCACCAAATCTATTCATCCCCAAAAAAAATTCCTTCTCTTACAGTGCCTCTTTTCTACATTCCCTAAACTCTCCTGCACTCCATCCTCCCTCCAGCGTCCTTAAACGTATTTTTGACTTGAAGGTCACAAGAAACTCATTTTGCAATAAATGTTAGTTTCCCATTAATCGTACAATTTCTAAAATACAATCTCACCCCTCCCCTCCAAATCTTCCCCATCACCCCTCCCCTCCAAATCTTCCCCATCACCCATCCCTTTCAAATCTTCCCCCTTTCCCCTCCCCTCCTAATCCTCCCCATCACCCATCCCTTTCAAATCTCCCCCTTTGCCCCTTCCCTCCTAAACTCCCCCCACACCCCTCCCCTCCAAAACTCCCCCTCGCCCCTACCCTGCTAGACTCCCCCCTCCCCCCTCCCCTCCAAATCTCCCCCATATCCCATCCCTTTCAAATCCCTCCCCTTGTCCCTTCCCTCCTAAACTCCCCCCTCGCCCCTCCCCTTCAAATCTCCTCACCCTCATTTCTTCTCAATTTCCCCCCTCTCACTCCCCCTCCTCGAAGCGTCCTCCCCGCTTCTTCCCCCTTCCAACTCTCACCTCCATCTCCCCCAACCTTCTGCCTCGCTCTTCCCCCTCCTCAAATAACACCTCATTGTGCCTCACCCAATCACCATTAAACCTTTTGTCCGCCCCATCCTTCCCTTTCTCCGAGCTATTCTGAAATCTCTGACACACCTTCTACAGCTCTCCCTACCTCTTCCACATCTTACCCTACCCCTCCTCCCCACTGTTCTGTATCCGATGCTCCCCCTTCCTCTTCATTAACGGTATGGACCTCAAACATCCGGGGCCTTCGTTCAAAATTAACTGATCTCTCCATACAGGTTGCTTCTGTCAAACCAGACGTGATCTGCTTAACAGAAACTTTCCTCCTTCATGATGTCTCTGATTCCTTAGTATCTCTCCCGGGTTACTCCCTCCTCCGGTATGATAGACCTGAGCCTCGTCCTGGAGGTGGGGTTGCTATCTTTATCAAAAACTCTCTTCCTCACTCGCCCTGCACTGCACTCTCTCCACCTCACCCCCAGGAATACCTCTGGCTACGCCTTCCCCTTCGCTCCCACTTCTTGTTCATATGTGTGTTGTACCGTCCACCAAACAGTGATGACTCCATCTACATCTCGCTGTCTGATAATATGGACCAACTTCTATCTACTCATCCCAACTCTCTCTCTTCCTCATATGTGGTGATTTCAATTGTCACCATACCAGTTGGCTGGGTGTGGGTACCGCTCTCACCAGCCATGGCTCCTCAGCAAAGGACTTCTGCGACTCACTGGGACTGACACAATCTGTCAATTTCCCGACCCGGATCTCAGTCAACGGAGCATTTTCTCTTCTGGACTTGGTTATGACTAACTTCCCTGAAAATGTCTGCTGCTCTTCTTCTGCTCCAATGGGCTCATCTGATCATGTGCTTGTTAAAGTGGACATCTCTCTGACCATTCTCAGGGAGCCTGCTCAGCGTCGACGAGTCTAGCATTTCACTCAGGCCAACTGGCACGGTCTTCAAGCAGCCATCAATCATCTGGACTGGTCTCCCATCTCTACCACCTCTGACATCAACTCATCCTGGGAATTCTTCCAAAGTAAATTGTTCTCTCTCATGCACAGATTTATCCCATCTCGTCTTCAGTTGTCATACCCTTCCTCCCGTCCATGGTACATGGAATCTTGTGGTGAGGCTGTTGCCCAGAAACAACTTGCCTTCGTCTCCTGGAAAACAAATCCAACGGAAGGAAATCTCATTTCCTTTCACAAAGCCCGAAACAAGTGTGTGTCCACCGTCAGGAGAGCCAGGAAACAATATCTCTCCATTCTCAAGACCGAACTCTCTTATCTGTCTCCCTCTTCGAAATCCTGGTGGCGTCTGGTCAAATCTGTTTCTGGTGTTTTTTCCCCCTCCATCCCCTCCCTTACCTCAAACAGCTACACAGCTGACTCCGCACGTGAAAAAGCTGAATGCCTCAACTCTGTGTTTGCCTCTAAATCTTGTGTCCCAAACCCATCCCTCTCTGGACCCACCGTACCCAGTCGTACCCAGCTGCTCCTGGACTCCGTGTCCTTTCCTCCTGACAAGGTGGAAAAGTTTCTGTCAACCCTCGACTCTGATTCTGCAACTGGACCTGATGGCATCAGCCCACGGGGTCCTAAAATCCTGTTCTTCCGCTCTTTCACTCCCTCTCTCTGTTCTCTTCACCCTCTCTTTTGCTCAAGGTCAACTGCCATCTGCTTGGAAATCAGCCAACATCACCGCTTTGCACAAAAAAGGTGCAAAAACAGATCCTAGCAACTACAGACCAATCAGCCTTCTCCCAATTATCAGCAAAGTCATGGAATCCATCATTGCTTCGGACATGAAATCCTTCCTTAACTCCAATGGCTTGATCTCTGATCATCAATTTGGTTTCAGACCAGGTCACTCTACTCTGGACATGCTGCTTCTGCTGTCTCAACAATGGATGGAGGTCCTCAATGCCAAACAGGAAATTAGAGCTGTCTCCCTCGACATATCACGTGCCTTCGATACGGTCTGGCACCCCGCTCTGCTCACCAAACCTCTCCTCCTTTGGTATCCATGGAAATCTCAACGCATGGCTGGCGGACTTCGTCTCTAGTCGTAGTCAACGTGTGGCCCTGAATGGGTTTCTCTCATCTCCTCTTCCTGTTCAGGCTGGAGTTCCCCAAGGCAGTGTTCTGGGCCCTGTGCTTTTTCTGGTCTTCATCAATGATCTCTCTGACTCTCTTGAAAATCCTCTCTATCTCTTTGCTGATGACTCCACTCTCTGCCGCTCCATTCCTCATCCCTCAGATCGGCAGTCTGCAGCCTCCTCACTCTCTGCAGACCTGGACAAAATCACAGACTGGGCAAACAAGTGGAACATGTCTTTCAATCCTGACAAATCTCACACTCTTACGATGTCTCTCTGAAAAGACCGACTGGACAACCCTCCCATCTACTTTCTGAATAATCCTCTCCACGAAGTTCTGTCACTCAAGCTTTTGGGTCTCACTATCTACCATGATATTTCCTGGGAAAACCACATTTCCAAGCTGGCCTCCAAAGCCAGTCGCCGACTGGGCATCCTCCGTCGTGCGAAGTCCTTCCTTGGCACACCTGAGCTCCTCACCACATGCAAGGCTTTCATCCACAGCTCAATGGAGTACTGCTCTCCCCTCTGGGCTGGTGCTCCTGCCTCACACCTAGCTCGTCTTCACGCTGTTGAAACCAAAGCGTTCAGAATCATTGGAATCTCCCGCGATGACGCTATCTCCGAGGGCCTTTCACTTATTCACCGCAGGCAGGTTGGTGGTCTTTCTACCGACTCCTCTCCGGCCTTGCTCCCCCAGCTCTCTCTGGGCTCTGTCCCCCAAATATTCCTACAGGTCGCACATGATCTGCCTGCAACCCTCTTATGGTTAAACTGCCAAAATCAAGACTCTCTGCTCACCTTCACTCCTTCATTCCTCTTTTCTCCCGCCTCTGGAACAAACTCCCTCACTCTCTTCAATCCCACCCCTCCCTCCAGGTCTTTAAAACGGCTGTTCACCACCATCTCTTATCTTCCCCAATCCAAAACCTTGATCTTTTCTACCCCCGCTAATTTCACCCCAAATCCACTTTTTTGAGGTGACTTTTGACTTCTTTCCTGGAAGTCCTTGGTGTCCTTGCGTTTTATACCTATCCTGCCTCCCCCCAGGCCCTCTCCCTCCCACACATCTCCCGATGTCCCTGCTCTCAAATGTTGTGCTTGTGTGCTTCCTCCCCTTCTCTCCCCATCTTGTCCACCGCTCCCCTTTTTATATACTTCGTTTGCTTGTTTGTTTGATTTGTTTGTTTGATAAATGTTAGCTCTTCCATGAGCCTCGACTCTGTATACAAAAAAAAAAAAAAAATAGTGTGCAAATTTTGAATTGCACACGAGCGGAGACAGGCAGCCAGTGTAAAGATTCAAGAAGCGGAGTAACATGGTCAGACTTCTTCGCCTTACAGACAAGACGAGCGGCAGAGTTTTGAACCTTTTGTAACTTATCCAAGAGAAACGGAGGGCAGCCAGCATACAAAGAATTACAATAGTCTAGCCTTGAGAGGACAAGGGCACAGACCAGAGTTAGAGCAGCTTGAGGGGTAAGAAAGTGGCGAATGGATGCGATCTTTCGCAGCTGAAAGTATGCTGATTTGCAAGTTTGAAGTACTTGCTTGGAAAATGTCATGTTACAGTCGAAAACCACACCAAGGTTCTTGACCGAGGAAACAAAGTTTACATCGGTTTCACCAACATGAATAGTGGTAGGAAGTGAACATCGTAGAGGACATCTGTGCGATCTTACAATCATAGACTGTTTTAGCATCGTTCAGCTGAAGTTTGTTTTGGGTCATCCACGCCTTCACGTCGGCAATACAGCCTTCTAACACTTCAACAGTGGGCACGATTTGTTGAATCGTGCTTCCTTTGTACAGCTGATTGTCGTCCGCAAAGGCGTGGTGATCAACTGAATGTCTGGCAACAAGATCAAATAGAGGCTGAGTGTACAAAAGAAAGAGGATAGGTCCCAGGACTGAGCCCTGGGGAACGCCAAAGGAAAGCGGAGAAGGGGCTGATTTCTGGCCATTGACAACAACTGTTTGCACTCTATCAGTAAGATAGGACATCAGCCAAGAAAGAAGAGTACCAGTTATACCAAATGTGATTTCAAGACGACGAATGAAGACACTATGGTCAATCGTGTCAAAGGCGGCAGACAAGTCCAAAAGAGCAAGAACGGAAACGTTACCACAGTCAAGAGAGGTCAGAAGATCATTGGTTATTCTTAGGAGATCAGTCTCGGTGCTATGGCCTGGTCTATATGCTGACTGGTGAGAATTGAAAAGATTATTTGAAACTAGAAGGTCATTCATCTGTGATAGCACAATTCTTTCTGTGATCTTTGACAGGAAAGACAGGTTGGAGATAGGACGGTAATTTTTCATGTCGTTAAGGTCAAGGGTGGGCTTTTTAAGAAGTGGTTTAACAAGAGCTTGTTTAAAGAGAAGCGGAAATGAACCCGTAGTCAGAGAATCATTGATAACTGCAGTAATAAATGGGAGGAGGGTGTCCAAACACTCAATAAACAAATCGGTGGGAAGGGGGTCAAGATCACATGTTTTTGTGTTTGACTTGAGGATTGTACATTTGACAATTTCCTCAGTAACAGGAGTAAACGAACTAAGAGGTCGTCCGTGAAAGCAGTGTTCAGCATCATCGAAGGAAAGGAGTGACTGCTTGTCAAGATTGTTTCTTATTGACTGAATTTTATTGTGAAAGAAATGCAGGAAGCGTTGGGGTAGTTCGTTTTGAGGAAATACAGTGGGAAGAACGGATTTATTTTTGGTGGCAAACAGGGGTTGGTAATGCTGAACAGTTGCTTGCAGGAGGAGCTCCGAGTAATCGGATCAGAAATATATGACGTTTTTGCTTTCAGAATGATTTTTATGACGAGTCTTTTAGCTATGTTATACAATTGTTTATGGACTGTGAGGCCAGTCTTCAGCCACTGTCTCTGGGCACGTCGTCGTTCCTTTTTGGCAGCCCTGAACCCGGGCCCCCGGACCCTGCCCCGGGCCCCCCGCCTCAGTTGAGTTGAGTCAGAGCCCCTGTGAGAGTCAGAGCCAGCGAGAGCCAGAGAGTCAGTCAGAGTCGCCCAGCCCCCGAACGAGTCTGAGTGCTTGAATTGAGTTGCTTGTTATAGCCTCTCTGTACACGAATTCCCCGTGCCCTGTGCCTTGCGCTCTGCGGCTGTGTTGATCGCGCTTGTGGAGACGATCCATCCCGGAGCCACCTACGCCGACGATCCTCCGGCCTGGGCTTCCTGCATATGTGCCGTGACCACCAGAGGGCCACGCCGGGCGAACTGTCCCGGAGCGACCGACGGCAAGGCGCGTTTGGCGCACGAACTTCCTTCCTTCTTTTTCCCGCGTGAGTGAGTGGGCCCTTTGTCTGGAAATAAGTTAAGACTGTTTAAGTGCCTGCTCTGTGTCTCTTCGGATCATTGTGCATAAATAATAAACCGTGTTCTTCCTCTTATTTGATCGTTCACCGTCATTTCACAATTGGCCTAGCATCGCACGAACAGAACCACTCAAATCGGGTTCAATAAAAGGTAACGGCACGAGTCACGTGATACGCACACCGCTCGGGCGTATTGGATTAGCGTGGCTTGTGCGAGGTCCGGTCCCCGTTTTCGTGGCAGTGTGGGTCAAAGGTACGTGCGGCATCAACCTGATACCCTTTTCCACGCTCGCTGCGGAAGTGGTGACTCAGCCTCGTGGACATGAAGACCCGATGGGAAAAATGGGTTTAAACCCCCCCCCCCCCCCCTTTGTAACGTCGACGGGCTTCGGGAGCTCCGCAACAATATATATATATAAATAATAATTAATACAAATAAATAGATATATCACCTAGACTCCGAGAGGTATGCACACTCGCCTCTAGGCTGTCTAGCCTGGGTTTGAATCCCGACGCAGCTATAAACTGCCATCATGGTGTTTCACAGACAGGGTGATTCAATGTGTGCACCATCCACGAAGAGACGTCAAACCGGAGGTTCATCTGCCAGCATGATTTGGGGGAGATTAAAGATCTCGCTGTGCCTTTCACGAACAGTAGGTAAGTTATCGCCGGTACACTGAACGGATTAGAAAGTCCTGCCCAAATCACCGGCAATCAAACGCTAGGCCTGTTCAACCGGTACATGAAAGACTTGGCCAAAAATGTTCCCCAGCCAAACCCACAGGTTGGGAATAATTGGGGCCGTTAAAGAAACATTATTTCTCTACTCTGTGTGTATTTGTAGGTATACATAGGGTTTCTGAATAATATTTATTTATAAACTTTTATATCGAAAATCTGTACTATCTTGTCGTTCTGCATCATGCCATAATAAAGCTGCATCATGCCATAATTGATGACGTGCAATCATTCAATCACATGGTAATGCCATCTGTTCGGTATTAGTAACACTCAACAGCTTCCCGCTCTCTCTTTCTGCTATTTAATTAATTACCCTGAACTCTTGAAGGCTGTTCACATTTTTTGAGACGCCCTGTATTTATATTATACCCACTCCCTACGGGAGTGGCAGAAGGTGTCATGTTATTGCACGTTTTGGGGCATGTAGATTACAGTAGATCTAGGATCGGGTCTGTTAGTCTGTGGTGGACGAGATAAGCATAGAATGCCTCAAGAATGTCGTGTTTCCTCCAGATTTATTTCAGTTTCATGTTAAACAGCAGTAGCGACTGTTTAAAAGGGTAATCATATGTGTTTGTGGTTTATGATATGTTTTACTTCTGGTATGAGTATGACTCATATGTATCCGGTATGGTATGAGTTTTACGTCCTCTGCAATTCATTCATTCATTCATTCATTCATATATGAGTGCTCCATGAAACAGCACGATAAGCTATTTATACACGTGAACACGGCATTTGTACAAGGAGGAAAAACCCTTTGGAGTTCGGGGAGGGGGGTATTATTAGTGTTAATATTGTTTTGTAATAATATTAATATTATGCTATAATCATTAGTGTTGTTATTACCCTCGCCAGAGGAGAGGGTATTGCATTTGAGTCCGTTTGTTTGTTACTTGCCTGAAAAGATTCCGGCAAGTATGTTGATGGTTGGTTTGTCTGTCTGTTTGTCTGTCTGTGCGCAGCACTACGTCTACACCATTGCACGTAGAATCGCCAAACTTTACACACATATTTATCTTGCACTGGAATAGACTGTGCCCAATTGATGATGTCATCAGTCACGTGGTTCGGCCGCCATCTTGGAAAAACCGAAAAACTTTGCACCTCAATATCTCCGAAAGTGCTGAATAGAAAAAATTGAGACATGGCTCATTGTAAAGAACTCTCCATGGGGAATAAAATATGTTAATGATGATGTCATAGGTGCGTCCATTATGACGTCATAATTCGACAAGTACAAAACTTCATCCGATCAAGATGAAATTTCTTGCGCATAATCCAGGAATAAATTAGTTTCGATAATGATGACAAAATAGATGATAGTAAACAAATAATGATGACGTCATCGGTCACGTGGTTCGGCCGCCATATTTGTCCAAAATGGCCGATAAAAAAAGTATATTCCGGCAAGTCCTCGGTCTCTGACAGATTTTTCACCTGTCTGTTTGTCTGTCTGTCTGTGCACAGTACTACGTCTACACCGTTGCATGTAGAATCGCCAAACTTTACACACATATTTGTCTTGCCCTGGAATAGACTGTGCCCAATTGATGACGTCATCGGTCACGTGGTTCGGTCGCTATTTTGGAAAAAACGAAAAACTTTGCACCTCTATATCTCCGAAAGTGCTGAATGGAAAAAATTGAAACATGGCTCATTGTAAAGAACTCTCCATGGGGAATAAAATATGTCAATGATGAAGGCGTCAGGAAGGGCATCCGGCCATAAAAACCATTGCCTCAAACAGGGAACCATGATTGTCATGGGGCCCGCAAGGCTAACCCCCGCTCTAGTGGGGAAAAATGGCCTTAAAACGATCATTCATTCATTCATATTCAATGATGATGTCATTGGTGCCTCAATTATGACGTCATAATTCGACAAGTACAAAACTTCATCCGATCAAGATGCAATTTCTTGAGCGTCATATCGGCATAAACTGGTGGAGAAAAAAATGATGATGACGTCATCGGTCACGTGGTTCGGCCGCCATCTTCGAAAAATCGAAAAACTTTGCACCTCTATATCTCCGAAAGTGCTGAATAGAAAAAATTGAGACATAGCTCATTGTAAAGAACTCTCCATGGGGAATAAAATACGTTAATGATGATGTCATAGGTGCCTCCATTATGACGTCATAATTCAACAAGTACAAAACTTCATCCTATCAAGATGAAATTTCTTGAGCGGCAGCGCCGTGCATAAACTGGTGATATGTCAGCATAAACTGGTGTCGGCATAAACTGGTGGAGAAAAATAAATAATGATGACGTCATCGATCACAAGGTTCGGCCGCCATATTTGTTTTAACACAAAAGCCTTAAAAACAAATGAAAATACATCCTGGCGAGGGTTTGCAATCTCTGATTGCTCTTTTTCTTGTTACTTTTGTTATTAGAAGTGGTCTTGGAAAAACGTCACAATAAGCTATCAGAACATGGATATACACCTTAACACAGATTTTGCCCAAGACGGGAACCACACCCTTGGGGAAGGGGGCAAATGAAGTCGCTACATCCTCCATTGTGTGTCCTGCTGTCCAGTTTGGTTGAGATAGATCAGTAACGATCGAATGTATTGCGGTCAGACAGACAAAGGCAGACACCAAATTGTGTATTTTAGTTTGATGATAACTCTTCAGGACTCTTCTTTAAACAGGACAACTTTGATCCAATTTTGATCCATGATGCATTCTATATTTTAATCTGTTAACTCTGTACTGCTTAAATTTCCTTATGTCTGGACTAAACACT
Organism: Myxine glutinosa; assembly: GCF_964187855.1. Classification (NCBI taxonomy): domain Eukaryota; kingdom Metazoa; phylum Chordata; class Myxini; order Myxiniformes; family Myxinidae; genus Myxine; species Myxine glutinosa. Next base: position 98,033,451 of record NC_136272.1, read on the forward strand.
GAAGTGAAAACAGCAAAACAGACATGAGTGTTTAAACGGTAAGGAAGTAATTTAATGTTTTAATAATATTTGGATCCAGACCCGTCCCACTTCTGACTTCACCATCACCCCCTTCCTCTGCTGTCTGTTCCAACAGACTAATTCCCCACCCAAACCAAGCACTTCCTAACTCAAATCAAAACAACCATGGCTTCCTCCACCCACTTGGGGTTAGAAAGGGTTAGGAATACCGGGATGGAGATGGAAAACGAGTGCACCACTCCCACGAAAAGTCCAACATGGTTAGTGTCTCAAATAGCCTATCCTAATAAAACTCCTGCTGCCTTGCTTCATACGCGAACCCAGTTTCAAACACTTTAAAGACGTCCTTCAGTCCGCTTAATGCACGGCGCTGACTGTGACGCAGATCACATCCTTGTCAGAACCAAACTGTGCTTTAACCCCAAAACTCTCCATTATATATTGCAAACCTAGACGTCAACCACAGGCTAATATGTCACTCATGAGTGATCCAGCTGATCAGTCATGCTTCCAGCAGCTATTAGCGGAACTATCAGCAGCCTCAAAGATCTCAGATTCTGACGATCCGGACATTGCTGGGAACAAGCTCAAGAAAAACTACCGAAAACTACCCCCCGCCTCCCCCCATCAACCTCGTAACATAGTGGGAAGGTTCACGATCAATGATTTCTCACGATCAATCACTCACGATCAATGATTTCTCATGATGAATCACTCACCATCAGTGATTTCCCCGTTCTGCAGCGTTCGTTTAAAAATGCTTTTTGGAATATGTTGAGTTGGACCCTGTTCACATGTTATATCCGAAGCCACATATCTGTTCACAGAAATTCTGGCAATCAGCGGGTCCCCGCTTTGTCCAGTACACTCAAAGTGACTCGTCGTCTTTCCATTTAGCTGGATCATTACTGAAGGTAATAACAGCAGGATCAGAGCTTTGAGTGGGACGAGAATGTTGTCTTTCAGGCAAATACGGTATGTTTTTTTCATCCAGGCCAAGTTCATTAGCAACGCCATCATCAGCACAGACGGGTAAAATGGTTCGATCCACCGCAGTCACTGCTGCATCATCATGCAACAATCTAAACCCAAAATTAGTCAATTTGGGTATTTTACAAAGCAAACTTTTTTCACTTGCTTGCTTTTCTTTTTGTTTCTTGCATTTAGCAGAACCACTTTCCATCTTCCGGAACGTCTCTACAATGGAGGCCAGAAGGTGGTATTAGCCAAAGCATCACTTCCTGCAGTGTGCCTTTATCGTATATTTATATCATCGTATATTTATTTCGTCGTATATTTATTTCGTTGTATATTTATTTCGACGGATATTAATTTTGTTGTATATTTATTTCGTCGTATATTTATTTCGTCGTATATTTATTTCGTCGTATATTAATTTGGTCGTATATTTATTTCGTCGTATATTTATTTCGTCGTATATTAATTTCGTTGTAATTAATTTTGTCATATATTAATTTTGTCATATATTTATTTCGTTGCATATTAATTTGGTCGTATATTTATTTCGTCATATATTAATTTCGTTGTATACTAATTTTGTCATATTTAATTTTGTCATATATTTATTTCGTTGTATATTTATTTTGTCGTATATTTATTTTGTCGTATATTTATTTCGTCGTATATTTATTTCGTTGTATATTTATTTCGTCGTATATTTATTTCGTCATATATTAATTTTGTCATATATTAATTTTGTCATATATTAATTGTCGTATATTTATTTTGTCGTATATTTATTTCATCATATATTTATGTGTCGTGCATTTATTTTGTCGTATATATATTTTGTCGTATATTAATTTTGTCATATATTAATTTTGTCGTATATTTATTTTGTCGTATATTAATTTTGTCGTATATTAATTTTGTCGTATATTTATTTTGTCGTATATTAATTTTATTGTATATTTATTTTGTCGTATATTTATTTTGTATATTTATTTTGTCGTATATTTGCTTTTGGCCATGTGTCTGTGTCGATGTCAATTAATCAAGTGAAGCAAAGAAAAAAATTTGCTCCATTATCATAATATTCAGCCTACTGTAAAAACCAATTATATGTCGCTCGTGGTTGCGTGATTGCGTCATTTCAACTTGCCATGTCACATCAAGAAAACACTTGCCATGTCACAACGTTTTGCCTCACAACCACAGATCTACATCAACAATTTCGTCGTATTGCTTGCTTTTCTCGTATTTCAATAGTGGCTATGAAGCGTATTTCAATACGTCGTATTTCAATGCCAAACAGGAAATTAGAGCTGTCTCCCTCGACATATCACGTGCCTTCGACACGGTCTGGCACCCCGCTCTGCTCACCAAACTCTCCTCCTTTGGTATCCATGGAAATCTCCACGCATGGCTGGCGGACGTCCTCTCTAGTCGTCGTCAACGTGTGGCCCTGAATGGGTTTCTCTCATCTCCTCTTCCTGTTCAGGCTGGAGTTCCCCAAGGCAGTGTTCTGGGCCCTGTGCTTTTTCTGGTCTTCATCAATGATCTCTCTGACTCTCTCGAAAATCCTCTCTATCTCTTTGCTGATGACTCCACTGTCTGCCGCTCCATTCCTCTTCCCTCAGATCGGCAGTCTGCTGCCTCCTCACTCTCTGAAGACCTGGACAAAATCACAGACTGGTCAAACAAGTGGAACATGTCTTTCAATCCTGACAAATCTCACACTCTTACTATGTCTCTCCGAATAGATCGACTGGACAACCCTCCCATCTACTTTCTCAACAATCCTCTCCAAGAAGTTCTGTCGCTCAAGATTTTGGGTCTCACTATCTGCCATGATCTTTCTTGGGAAAACCACATTTCCAAGCTGGCCTCCAAAGCCAGTCGCCGACTGGGCATCCTCCGTCGTGCGAAGTCCTTCCTCGGCACACCTGAGCTCCTCACCACATACAAGGCTTTCATCCGCAGCTCAATGGAATACTGTTCTCCCCTATGGGCCGGTGCTCCTGCCTCACACCTAGCTCGGCTTCACGCTGTTGAAACCAAAGCTTTCAGAATTATTGGAATCTCCCGTGATGAAGCTATCTCTGAGGGCCTTTCACTCACTCACCGCAGGCAGGTAGGTGGTCTTTCTGTCTTCTACCGACTCCTCTCCGGCCTTGCACCCCCAGCTCTCTCTGTGCTCTGTCCCCCAAATATTCCTACAGGTCGCACAAGATCTGCCAGCAACCCTCTGATGGTTAAACTGCCGAAATCTCGGCTCTCTGCTCACCTTCACTCTTTCATTCCTCTTTTCTCCCGCCTCTGGAACAAACTCCCTCACTCCCTTCAATCCCACTCCTCCCTCCAGGTCTTTAAAACAGCTGTTCACCACCATCTCTTATCTTCCCCCATCCAAAACCTTGATCTTTTCTACCCCCGCTAATTCACCCCAGATCCACCTTGTTTGAAATTCCAACTTCTTTCCTGGAAGTCCTGGCAATGTCCATATGTTTTATACCTCTCCCACCGCCCCCTTCCCATGCCCCCCCCCCCCCAAAGCCCTCGCCCTCTCTCAGATCTCTCGATGTCTCCATGTCTCTCGGTCCCTGCTCTCAAATGTTGTGTTTGTGTCCTTCCCCCTCTCTCCCCATCTTGTCTACCGCTCCCGATGTTATATGTTTTATGTGTCGGTTTGTCTTTCTGTGTGATTAATGTTCGCTCTTTCACGAGCCTCGATCTTGTATACAAAAAAAAAACAAACAAAAAAACAAGTAGAACGGCACTCGGTAGAGCGCATACCTCTGACAAGCTGAACAGTTTGGGTTTTGTTTCCTACCGATAGGCTGAATTTCCATCCAGATCTGAACCAAAATCTAACCGGCTTGTATTTGTCACCTACACAACTCATCCACCTAATTTTGTTATGACCCGTCCACAACCTTTTGAAATATAATGCTATATATCGTTTTTGGCCCTATCTTTTAATGATGACGAATCACTTTAAAAATTAAAGCATTCTCGTGTCTGGATCCGGATCTTCCCCAGAATCAAATGAATTTGTCGTTGTCCAACACCCAACCTGTTCACCAAGTTTAGTCTGAATCCATCCATATTTTTTGAGACGTCCTGCTCACAGCCAAAAACATCGAAACAGACAGACAAACATGGGTGAAAACATGTCCTCCATCCACCTTATGTGGAAGAGGTAGTAATTTGATACAGAGGACTCTTTTCATTATCTGGGCTCAAATCTTTCCCACGATCTGTCATTCAACCCTGAAATTAAAAACAGGATTGGCAAGGACGAATCAACGTTAAGACGCCTGACTGATTGTGTGTGGAGGAATCAACACCTGGCATTGACAAGAAAGATATCTGTGTATTGGTGTACTATGTACTTTGCACTATGGCTGTGAATTCTGGACAATGTATGCAAAACAAGAAATGCATCTCAATGGCTTCCACGTCCAATGCCTCAGGAAACTCAGGCATCACCTGGAATGATAAACTTCCAAACATCCAGATCCTGCAGCTTGTGAAAATGTACACCATTTACACCACTTTCCAGTATCGCAGACTCCAATGCGTGGACCAAATCCTTCAGATGGAAGACCTCAGGTTCCCAAAGTCCATTCTCTTTGGTCAGCTAAAATATCATTCTCGTCCTGTCGGAATAAGGAAGCTCAGATGGAAGGAAAAGCTCAAGACCAATCTTGCTAGTTTTAACATCTTATATCAAGATTGGGAGTTCCTTGCATAAAACTGGAATGCTTGGAAGTGCACCTGTAAGGATGGTGCTGAATTTGCAGAACAACAGCAACTGAAAGCCTACAATTAACAAGCATTCTGAGTATTGCGCTGCAATACATGTCCCCTAGTGGCAGTCTGTCGTCCGGAAAACTGTTGGGGAAATTACACGTATTGCACTGTGTGAATTATATAATTACCAACTCATGGTCTGAGGTAACTCGGCTAAAAATTATCCGATTTGCACCAAATAAAGTTAATGAATGGTTGCACAGGCCCCTACTTCTCACTAAAAGGGGAAAAATAATGTAAATCGGAGTTAAAATAAGCCCGCAGGGTCGCTCCGTTCAGCAGCCTGCACGTATTGCACTGTGTGAATTATATAATTACCAACTCACAGTCTGAGGTAACTCGGCTAAAAATTTTCTGATATGCACCAAATAAAGTTCATGAATGGTTGCACAGACCCCTACTTCTCACTAAAAGGGGAAAAATAATGTAAATCGGAGTTAAAATAAGCCCGCAAGGTCGCTCCGTGGAGTAGCCTGCACGTATTGCACTGTGTGAATTATATAATTACCAACTCGCAGTCTGAGGTAACTCGGCTAAAAATTATCCAATTTGCACCAAATAAAGTTTATGAATGGTTGCACAGACCCCTACTTCTCACTAAAAGAGGAAAAAGAATGTAAATCGGAGTTAAAATAAGCCCGCAAGGTCGCTCCGTGGAGTAGCCTGCACGTATTGCACTGTGTGAATTATATAATTACCAACTCACACTCTGAGGTAACTCGGCTAAAAAATATCCAATTTGCACCAAATAAAGTTTATGAATGGTTGCACAGACCCCTACTGCTCACTAAAAGTGGAAACAGAATGTAAATTGGAGTTAAAACAAGGAATATTGACAGCTTTGACTTACCGCACTCCAAATTATAGTCCGGAAAACTGTTGGGGAAATTACCAAAGTTCAAAAGTGCCATAACTTTGTCAAAAATGATTGAAACGTCGTGAAGTTCGAACTTGATCTGTAACTTATCATGACGAAACCATGTACCAAGTTTGAAATCATTAGCATTAAGAGTTTAGGAAAAAAAAGTCCAGAAAACTGTTCTTTGCGTGACGGACTGACGGACTGATGGACTGACGGACGGACTGACGGACTGACGGACGGAGGGACGGAGTGCAAACCTATAGTTCCCTCCGGTGTACACCGGTAGGGGACTAATAAAGGAAGGAAAGGATAGGAGCCACACAGAACCCGACATAACTTCTAAGTGCATGGGCCTGTCAAGTCTGCTGTCTGACATTCAGAGCATGAATTGTCCCAATTGGTCACCTGATAGCTAAACACAAGTGATCAGCGTGAACCTCATTGTCTACATAGACGGATGGAGAAGGCCACTCTATGCTAATGAAACCTTTTACTATGATATTACAACGATTTAACTTGGTCTTTAAGTCAGTCTATTTTCAAGTTCAAAAAGGTCACATGGGTCAGAAGACCTCTGGGTCAGTATTTACACTTTTGACATGGAATAGGGAAAAATAATTTTATCATTCCAGAACGTCAGTGAAATCACTGATAGTAAGGGACGTTCCAAGATCAATACCTCTCTTATTGCTGAGCGAGCTACGTCCTCGATGCATCTCGCTGTGGAGTAGAACATGCAGGTCGTGCTGCCAGTTGTCCGGCTCAATGTACTGCACGAGGTTCTCTAGCGTGTTAAATGCTGAGAGTGTCTCCGATAGAACTTCCAACGTCTGTGAAATTTCCCATTCCGCACCAACATCCTTGTTTGCAACTCCCGATTCCGCAGACAGGGATGGTTCCAGCGGCATGGTAGGTCCGGCGGATCCAGCCGAGAATGTTGCCATTTTTGAAACACTTTGACCCACAACAACATCAGCTCTTTGTTTATTCTCATTGACTTCTGTTGCAACGGGCAGGGTTCCCGGCGGAAATGCTGCTCCAGCAGGTGGCTTAGGCCAATCTTCAAATCCGCTGGAACCCACACTGGTGCCAATAGGGATGTGGAGTCCACTTTTGCTCGAGGCATCAGGCCAAGTAGCAATCGGAGACTCATGTGCAGTCCCTATAGGCAGGCTCCTCATCGGGACCATAGCAGATCCTCTGGGCATGGTGCCAATTGGGAGCAATGATTCCTAAAAAGGCAGAAAAAGTTCAAATATTGAAGTCTCTCGGGCTCAGGGAAAGAGCTTACACATAAATCATGTACAGGACAAGAGCATCTGAATGAATTGACAAGTAAATTGGAAAAAAAAACATTTGCAGACAATGGATAAATCAACACAATAATATGGGACTCGAACCATGAGCATCATCGGAGGGTGTACTTAAACGGTATCGCAAAACAGGCCAATCAGAAATCAAAGCTGTTATTCTTTTCTCCAAGATCGAGGCTTATTGAAGAGCAAGGTGACTGAGGGTATGAACTGACAATAGGGCAGTGGGTCAACAGTTGGTCTCAATAAAAAAGAGAACGAAGGAACAGAAAAAGAGGAGAAAAAGGCTGGAAGGAAACACTGCAACCTCCAAGTACAAGGGTTGGGTTAGGACGTGTACATAAAACAGAGAGGTCACCAACCTGTCTGCAATGTGATTTAAACTTTAAAGCATATATATATATATATACTAGTGGGGTCACCCGTGGGAATCCCACGGGCATGGACGTGTGTGACATTTGGACATATTGAGTTAGATGCTGCACCTGCACATTCAGTTTTACAAAATGGTAACTGGCAATTTATCAGATCCACAAATGATGTAATCGACACAATTTATTTACTTCTGATAACATGTGAATGCATGTACGTGCACAAGGGAAATACAGTTTGAAATGTGTAATTACATCTCATGTAAAATGTGACTTCAAGAGCTCAAATCCTCTCCCTCCCCACCCACATCACGCACACTGCACCGGGGAGTGGGTCACACATGGGGAAGAGTGGGTCACACACGCGGTGGAGAGTGGGTAACACATGTGGGAGAGAGTGGGTCACACACGTGGGGGAGATTGGGTCACAAATGCGGGGGAGATTGGGTCACACACACGGGGGAGAGTGGGTCACACACACGGGGGAGAGTGTCACGCACACGGTGGAGGGTGGGTCACATACGGGAGAGAGTGGGTCACACACGAGGCAGAGTGGGGGTCACTTTACTCCTCCCCCTCATTCTTTTCCAACTCCTCCTCACTCCTCTACCCCTCCCCCAGTGTCCTCTCCCTCGACCTCAGTCTCCTCTCCCCCTACCTCAGTCTCCTCTCCCCCTCCCCCAGTATCCTATCCTCTCCCCCTCCCACAGTCTCCTCTCCCCTCCCCCAGTTTCCTCTCCTCCTGCTCAGTCTCCTCTCCTCCTCCCGCAGTCTCCTCTCCCCCTCCTCGGTCTCCTCTCCGCCTCCCGCAGTCTCCTCCCCTCCTCCCCCAGTCTCCTCTCCCCGTTCCCCAGTCTCCTCTCCCCCTCCCCCAGTCTCCTCTCCCCCTCCCCCAGTCTCCTCTCAACCCTCCCCCAGTCTCCTCTCCTCCTCCCCCAGTCTCCTCTCCCCCTCGTCAGTCTCCTCTCCCCCTCCTTAGTCTCCTCTCCTACTACCCCAGTCTCCTCTCCCCCTCCCCAATCTCCTCTCCCCATCCTCAGTCTCCTCTCCTACTCCCCCAGTCTCCTCTCCCCTCATCAATCTCCTCTCCCCCTCCCCCAGTCTCCTCTCCCCTCCTCAGTCCCCTCTCCTCCTCCTCCTCCTCCTCCTCCTCACCCCTCCCACAGTCCCCTCTCCCCCTCGTCAGTCTCCTCTCCTACTTCACCAGTCTCCTCTCCCCCTCCTCAGTCTCCTCTCCTCCTCCCCCAGTCTCCTCTCCCCCTCCTCAGTCTCCTCTCCCCCTCCCCCAGTCTCCTCTCCTCCTCAGTCTCCTCTCCTCCTCCTCCTCCTCCTCAGTCTCCTCTCCTCCTCCCGCACTATCCTCCCCTCCTCTCCTCCTCCCCCAGTCTCCTCTCCCCGTTCCCCAGTCTCCTCTCCCCCTCCCCCAGTCTCCTCTCCCCTCCCCCAGTTTCCTCTCCTCCTCCTCAGTCTCCTCTCCTCCTCCCGCAGTCTCCTCTCCCCCTCCTCGGTCTCCTCTCCTCCTCCCGCAGTCTCCTCCCCTCCTCCCCCAGTCTCCTCTCCCCCGCCTCAGTCTCCTCTCCCCCTCCCCCAGTGTCCTCTCCTCCTCCTCAGTCTCCTCTCCTCCTCCTCAGTCTCCTCTCCTCCTCCTCCTCCTCAGTCTCCTCTCCTCCTCCCCCAGTCGCCTCTCCCCGTTCCCCAGTATCCTCTCCCCCTCCCCCAGTTTCCTCTCCTCCTCCTCAGTCACCTCTCCTCCTCCTCAGTCTCCTCTCCTCCTCCCGCAGTCTCCTCTCCTCCTCCTCAGTCTCCTCTCCTCCTCCCGCAGTCTCCTCTCCCCCTCCTCGGTCTCCTCTCCTCCTCCCGCAGTCCCCTCTCCTCCTCCCCCAGTCTCCTCTCCCCGTTCCCCAGTCTCCTCTCCCCCTCCCCCAGCCGCCTATCCCCTGGGAAAACCAATGTTACTCTTTTCGTTACAGCATACAAAATGACATTTTAAAAATTAAATATTTCAAATAAACTTATTTTTAGTGTACGTTGACATCTATCTATAATTCCAGTAATCTCTGTGTGTATGTATGTTTGTTTGTCTGTGACCGCTGTTTCTTGACAACCACGGGTCCGATATACTTTAAACTTGCCAGGTATATTGCTGGGGACCCGAGGATGTGCCTTTTCAAGGTTTCATATTAATCGGACAAGTAGTTACCGAGCTATGTCCAAAAAACGATTCAACCAATCAGAGAGCAGCGAGCTATCACGTGTGCCCAACGTGCCGAACAGACTCTGCCTCGGACGGCACATTTGAGAGCGTATTCATTTATTTCACGTTGGCAAACTATGTTGGCGTTAAACTATGTTTTAAAACTAATTAAAACTAATTTGCGATTCTTTCGCTTTCCTGCGCGTTTGTGCACGCTATGGCGATTTCTTTACCAAACTCCGCAAGCCGTTCGCTTTGGACCAAACCATTTCATGTAAATAGAGGGGGGGGGGGGGGATTGTCACCGTACTCGCAAGCCGTTCGCTTTGGACCAAACCATTTCATGTAAATAGAGGGGGGGGATTGTCACCGTACTCGCAAGCCGTTCGCTTTGGACCAAACCATTTCATGTAAATAGAGGGGGGGGGGGGATTGTCACCGTACTCGCAAGCCGTTCGCTTTGGACCAAACCATTTCATGTAAATAGAGGGGGGGGGGGGATATAATTTTAGATATATATATAGTACGGGCATGCCCTAGTCTATCTATAATTCCAGTAATCTCTGTGTGTATGTTTGTATGTTTGTATGTCTGTGACCGCTGTTTCTCGACAACCACGGGTCCGATATACTTTAAACTTGCCAGGTATATTGCTGGGGACCCGAGGATGTGCCTTTTCAAGGTTTCATATTAATCGGACAAGTAGTTACCGAGCTATGTCCAAAAAACGATTCAACCAATCAGAGAGCAGCGAGCTATCACGTGTGCCGAACGTGGCGAACAGACTCTGCCTCGGACGGCACATTTGAGAGCGTATTCATTTATTTCACGTTGGCAAACTATGTTGCCGCTATGTTGGCGTTAAACGATGTTTTAAAACTAATTAAAACTAATTTGCGATTCTTTCGCTTTCCTGCGCGTTTGTGCATGCTATGGCGATTTCTTTACCAAACTCCGCAAGCCGTTCGCTTTGGACCAAACCATTTCATGTAAATAGAGGGGGGGGATTGTCACCGTACTCGCAAGCCGTTCGCTTTGGACCAAACCATTTCATGTAAATAGAGGGGGGGGATATAATTTTAGATATAGATATAGTACGGGCATGCCCTAGTAACTTATAAAATACAAAGGAAAAAATATCTCTCGGCAATCTCCCGTCTGTGTTTATTTATTTATTTCACACATGTGAAATGAAGTTTGTTTATTAATCCTGGATGTGAACACGATTCAGCCTTGAAAACTCGTGGAAAAAAACAAAACATCGATGGTGTGGGAGCTGTGCTCACACGATAAAGCCAGACAAAATGGACGACACAGGAACGAAGTTTCACCGAGCTATTTATTTTAGCTCAATACGAAAGAACTCAAAAGCACTGAATCAGCCCATCGAACGGGCGGCAATTTATAAGGCAAACTCAACACACAAAAAGCCGCGCCTCTCAGGCGGGGCGTGGTATGCAAATAGGTAAGCCACGCCTCTCAACGGGGCGTGATATGCAAGACAAGTGTTCGCCCGGGAAAGGCAAGTCTGGACACGCCCGGGCGAGTCCGGACAAGTGACCGCTCGCCGGTTGCGTCAGAGGCCGGTGCAAGGTAATTGTGCCATGCTTCCGGTAACCGCTACAATGGAATGAATGGCGTGTTCAAACAAGATTACCTTTGGATGAATGAAATTGGAAACGAAGAAATATCTGTCGGCAATTTCGAATGAAGCGCTGCCCCTCTCCCCACATTGTTGACTTTTTTGTGACGACAATCATCAAACGGAAAAGTAATATATTTTAACGGAAAAGAAAAAGCGAATTTTTTATATGTTTCGGCATCTTCCCGTCTGAGTTATTTGGGCGGTGTATGATACACCGTGCCGCAAATTTTTAATATATCTCGGCAATCTCCCGTCTGTTATTTGGTTTAGTTATTTGTGTTATATATATATACTAGCGTTTGTTTGTTTGAAATACAGTTTGTTTGAAATAAATCACAAATATCAGAAGAAAGTTTTTAAAATTTAGAACTATTCTCACTCAGAGTTAAACATCACCGTAATATTATGCGGTTGCTTCAACGTTTTCGCTGAATTATATGTCATTCCCATCGACACGGGCATGTATTCCTATTAACGTTATGTAAAGTACATAAATTGTGTGGATTACATCATTTGTGGATGTGATCAATTGCCAGTAACCATTTTATATAACTGAATGTGCAGGCGCAGCATCGAACTCAATATGTCGAAATGTCACACACATCCATGCCCGTGGGATTCCCACGGGCATGGATGTGTGTGACGAATTTTAAATATATGTCGACTGTTATTTTAGGCGGTGTATTTCCGTTTATCATCATGGTGTAGCGGTTACCGCTGGATGCACACAATCGCCTTGCACCGGCCAGAACACGGCCAGACGCGCCTCTCCCGGGCATGCCCGGACTCACTGTTCCCGGGCACGCCCGAACCTCCCGGGCACGCCCGCTCTCGCCTTTCCAGGGCTCGCCCAGAGCGTCCGGGCATGCCCGCTATCGCCTTTTCAGGGCTCGCCCAGAGCGTCCGGGCATGCCCGCTATCGCCTTTCCAGGGCTCGCCCAGAGCGTCCGGGCATGCCCGCTATCGCCTTTCCAGGTCTCGCCCAGAGCGCCCGTGCATGCCCGCTCTCGCTTTTCCAGTGCTCGTCCAGAGCGCCCGGGCACGCCCAGCCTCGACTTGCCAGGCCGCAGCCAAACACGCCCGGGCAGGTCCAGACTCGCCTTTCCAAGGCTCGCCCTTGACACCCGGGCATGCCCGGTATAGCTTTTGCCGGGCAAACTTCCCGACATAAATGTGTATATATATTGCTGCCCGATAAACGGGCTTGTGAGAATACCTGAGCTGTTTTGTTTCAATAAAGCAACTCGGACGAATTCCGTCTTTGGTCGCGTCAATTCTTTCGACTCGCGTTGGAGCGCAGTTCCTTCATTGGTGACCTACCGACATGGATACGGCAGTGACGCTTAAACTGCCTACCTTCTGGGAGGCTCACGCGGCTGTTTGGTTCACTCAGGCGGACTCTCAGTTCGCCCTGCGAGGCATCACCGCGGACGACACCCGCTTCCACCATGTTGTGGCGGCGCTCGGTTCCACCACTGCGGCCCGCGCCTTGAGCCTCCTCGAGCACCCGCCGGCTGCTGACAAATACGACGCGCTGAAGACACTCCTCCTCGACGCTTTCGCCCTCTCACCGGCAGCACGCGCACGGCGCCTGCTCGCTCTGCCCGAGCTCGGCGACACGCGCCCGTCCGAGCGCATGGACTATATGCTCTCGTTGCTCGGTGAGCACTCTCCGGATTTTCTGTTCCGCGAGCTGTTCCTTCGCCAGCTGCCTCACCCGGTACGCCTCGCCCTGGCTGGCACGTTGATCACGGATTCCCGCGCCCTCGCCAGGGAAGCCGATAAGATCTCCTCGGCGGGCCAGCACATCGGCGCGGTTACCTGGAGCCCGCCGCCATACGAGGCGACGCCCACGACACCCGAGCGCCCTGCGCGGTTGGAGGCCGAACTGCCGGTGCAACTGGCGGCCGCCACGCCGCACCGCCCGCTTCCGACACGACGGCCGGGGCCTCCACCTGACCGGGCGTGGTGTTATTACCACGCCAGGTTCGGACACAAGGCTCGGACGTGCCGGCCCCCGTGCACTTTCGGCAGGTCGGGAAACGGCCGGGCCGGCGTTCATTCCCAGCCATGAGCGCCGGCCACTCGGGCAACTTGCTGTTTATTCGGGACAGAGCATCGAGGCGGCGTTTCCTGTGTGACACCGGCGCCCAACTGAGCGTCATACCCGCCTCCGAGCAGGACAGGCGGGACGCCGTTTGCGGCCCCTCTTTGGTCGCTGCTAATGGCTCGGCCATACGCACTTTCGGCCCACGCGTCGTCACCCTCTGCTTCGGCAGCCAGCGTTTTCAATGGACTTTTGTGACCGCCTGCGTCCCCATGGCTTTGCTGGGCGCCGACTTCCTCTGCACGCACGGGCTGCTGGTCGACGTCAAACGTCGTCGCCTTGTCAACGCCGAGACCTTCAGCTCCCTGGCGTGCACGATGAGCAGCTCCGCGCCGACCGAACTGCCGTGCGCCCTCCCGGCAGCGAACGAGTTCACTCGCCTGCTCGCGGAATTCCCGGCCCTCACGCGGCCGACGTTTTCGGCCGTCGTGGTGCGGCACGGGATCGAGCACCACATACCCACTACGGGCCCGCCGGTCTACGCCAGGGCCCGCCGCCTCGATCCGGCCAAGCTCGCCGTGGCGAAGGCCGAGTTCGACGCGTTGGAGCACCTCGGCATCGTGCGGCGCTCCGATAGCGCGTGGGCCTCGCCACTGCACATCGTGCCAAAGCCGGGGGGTGGATGGCGCCCGTGTGGCGACTACCGCCGTCTCAACCACGCTACCACCCCCGACAGGTACCCGATCCCGCATATTCAGGACTTTCCGCCCGTTTGGCGGGACGGGTCATCTTTTCGAAAATTGACCTGATACGGGGCTACCACCAGGTACCTGTCCGGGCGGCCGACGTCCCGAAGACAGCCGTCATCACGCTGCTCGGCCTGTTCGAATTTTTGCGGATGCCGTTTGGCCTCAAGAACGCGGCCCAGGCGTTCCAGCGCTTGATGGACGGCGTGCTGCGCGACCTGCCGTTTCTTTTCGTCTATCTGGACGATATCCTCGTCGCCAGCACGTCCCGCGCCGAGCACCTCCTCCACCTCCGAACACTGTTCGGTCGCCTCAGCGAGCACGGCTTAATTGTCAACCCGGTCAAATGCCACTTCGGCGCGACGACCGTTGACTTTTTGGGCCACCGCATCACCAAGACCGGGGCCGTGCCGCTGCCGACCAAGGTCGAGGCCATCACCACGTTCCCGCGTCCCCGTTCCATCAAGGCCCTCCAAGAGTTCCTCGGCATGGTGAAATTTTATCACCGATTCGTGCCCCGCGCTGCTCAGCTCATGCGGCCCCTTTACGAGGCCCTCCGGGGCAAGCCGGCCAAGCATTACATTGTTTGGTCCGCGGCCATGGACGCGGCCTTCGCCAGCGCCAAACGGGCCCTCGCCGACGCAACGCTGCTGGCTCACCCGGTGCTCAACGCGCCCATCGCCCTCACTACGGACGCCTCCAACTACGCGGTGGGCGCCGTCCATGAGCAATGGGTGGACGGGGTTTGGCAGCCACTCGCTTTTTTCAGCTGGCAACTCCGGCCGAATGAGTTAAACTACAGCACGTTCGACCGCGAGCTGCTCGGGCTATTCCTGGCCGTTCGCCATTTCCGACACCTCCTGGAGGGCCGCCCGTTCACGGCTTTCGTCGACCACAAGCCGTTGGTCTACGCAATGGCTAAGGTCATGGAGCCGTGGTCGGCCCGCCAGCAGCGCCACCTCGCCGCCGTGTCGGAGTTCACCACGGACATCCGGCACGTCGCCGGCAAAGACAACGCCGTGGCCGACTGTCTTTCTCGGGCCAGCGCGAACGCGGTCCACCTCGGCGTGGACTTCGCGCTCATGGCGGCCGACCAGACCACCGACGCCTCGGTGCAGGCACTCCGTGCGGTGGACACGGGCCTCCGCCTGGCCGACATTCCCTTCGCGGGCACCGTCCTGCTCTGCGACGTCTCCCAGGGCCAGCCTCGCCCCATCGTGCCCGTTTCCTGGCAGCGCCGCATCTTCGCCTCCATCCACGGCCTTTCTCACCCGGGCCGGAAAGCTTCTCAGAAGCTGGTGTCGGCGCGTTTCATCTGGCACGGCCTTCGACGAAACATCCGCGACTGGGCCAACGCCTGCACGGCCTGCCAGCGGGTCAAGGTCCACCGCCACACCCAGGCCCCGCTGGCACCTTTCGCCGTGCCTGAACGGCGTTTCGACCACGTCCACGTGGACCTGGTGGGTCCCCTGCCCCCCTTGCGTGGGTTCACCCACCTGCTCACCATGGTGGACAGGACCACCAGGTGGCCGGAGGCCGTGCCCCTCGCCTCCACCACCACCGCCGACGTGGCGCAGGCGTTCATCGCCACCTGGGTCGCGCGCTTCGGCGCACCAGCGGACATCTCGTCCGACCGCGGCCCACAGTTCACGTCTGAGCTTTGGGGCGCGGTCGCCCGTTCGTTGGGGGTCACGCTGCACTGCACCACGGCCTACCACCCCCAAGCCAACGGGTTGTGCGAGCGGTTTCACCGCTCCATGAAGGCCGCACTCATGGCCGGCCTTCAGGACGACGGTTGGGCCGACCGGCTGCCGTGGGTCCTTTTGGGCCTTCGCACGGCCCCCAAGGAAGACCTCCAGGCGTCCGCCGCCGAGCTCGTCTACGGCCAGCCGCTCCGCGTCCCGGGCGAATTCGTGCCCGACGCTACCAGTCCCTGGTCCGCCGCTCGCCAGCGCTCGGACCTCCAGGAGGCCGCCCGACGATTTGCCCCCATGCCGACGTCCCGCCACGGTGGCCCCCAGTCCTACGTCCCCCCAGCGCTTCGCACAGCGGAGTACGTCTTTGTGCGTCATGACGCGCACTGGGGGCCACTCCGGCCGCCGTACGACGGGCCCTTCCGGGTCCTGCGACGGGGCGACAAGTCTTTCATCGTCGACTTCGGCGGCCAGCCGGACCGGATTTCTGTGGACCGCCTCAAACCAGCGCACATGGACGTCGACCGACCACCACGGTTGGCCCTTCCTCCGCGGCGAGGCCGCCCCCCGTCCACAGTTCCCCCCGCTCGACCACCCACCACCACGTCGGACCCCTCCCCACGACCCTCCAGGGGTCGCTTCGTCCGGGTCATCCGGACCCCCCTTAAATTGACCCTGCCGGTGCAGGTCGATTCTGGAGGGGCGTGTGTAGCGGTTACCGCTGGATGCACACAATCGCCTTGCACTGGCCAGAACACGGCCAGACGCGCCTCTCCCGGGCATGCCCGGACTCACTGTTCCCGGGCACGCCCGAACCTCCCGGGCACTCCCGGTCTCGTCTTTCCCGGGCATGCCCGCTCTCGCCTTTCCAGGGCTCGCCCAGAGCGTCCGGGCATGCCCGCTCTCGCTTTTCCAGTGCTCGTCCAGAGCGCCCGGGCACGCCCAGCCTCGACTTGCCAGGCCGCAGCCAAACACGCCCGGGCAGGTCCAGACTCGCCTTTCCAAGGCTCGCCCTTGACACACGGGCATGCCCGGTATAGCTTTTGCCGGGCAAACTTCCCGACATAAATGTGTATATATATTGCTGCCCGATAAACGGGCTTGTGAGAATACCTGAGCTGTTTTGTTTCAATAAAGCAACTCGGACGAATTCCGTCTTTGGTCGCGTCAATTCTTTCGACTCGCGTTGGAGCGCAGTTCCTTCATTGGCGCAATTAAAAAAAATATATCTCTGCATTTTCCTCTCCAATACCTCCTCACACTTTATACACACACCGGCCCATGTTTACATATACACACACACACACACACACACACACACACACACACACACACACACACACACACACACACACACACATACACACACACGTACATCGAGACACATACATACACACACACACACACACACACACACACACACACACACACACACACACACACACACACACACACACACACATATACACATATGCAAATATGTATACACATATGTATCCACATATACGCACATTATACACATATATACATACACACACACATACACACACACACACACACACACACACACACACACACACACACACACACACACACATACACATACAACAACAACATGCATTTTAAGGCCATTTTCCCTGCTAGAGCGGGGGTTAGCCTACATACACATACACACACATATATACATACGCACGCGCACACACACACATATGCACGCGCGCGCACACACACACACACACACACACACACACACACACACACACACACACACACACACACACACACACACACACACACACGTACACACACACGTACACACACACACGTACACACACACACACGTACAGATGTCCCACATCCCACATCCCACATCCCACATGTATATACATGTTTAAAGTGTACGTGCCCTTCCCCCCTCCCCCACCCGGCAACGCTGGGTACTTCTGCTGGTAACTAATAAAATAAAAACGAAGAAATATCTCTCGGTTTCATGAAACTCGGTGGAATTGGATGAAATTCGCTCGGTGAATTCACTCGGTGTATTCGGTTCGGCTCGGTTCACTCGGTTTAAAGAAAAAGCGATAATGTCGACATGTTGCTGTCTGTGTCATGTTGGGCGGTGATATGGTGGTGGAATATTCGAAAAAGATTTCCTGAACCATATTTTACTTCCGGCTAATAATGTTGAATGAAATAAAAACGAAGAAATATATGTCGTTTTGTGACGACTGTCATCAAAAGTAAACGGTGAATTCACTCGGTTTATTCGGTTCGGCTCGGTTCACTCGGTTTAAAGAAAAACCGATAATGTCGACATGTTGCCGTCTGTCATGTTGGGCGGTGTATGATACATGTTGGGCGGTGTATGATACATGTTGGGCGGTGTATGATACATATTGGGCGTTGTTGGCGGTGGGCGGTGATATGGTGTATTTTAAAAAATATATCTCTGCATTTTCCCGCGTTGCTGACACCTAGTCCAAAACCATCGATAAAAATGAAATCATATGGTGAGTTAGATTGGAGATAAAGGCGTGAGAGAGACTCAATGGCCTTGAAGTTACAGGCGTTTGAGAATTCATTTCGTTCTATAAACGGAAACTTTCATCGGATTTTCTTCCCGTTTTTTCTCAACCGAGTCTAAAACTATGTTAGCGACTGTGAAAAATGAAATGATATATCGAATTTGATTTGAAATAAAACTGGGAGAGAGAGCAAGACACCACGGGCCTACAAAACAGGCCTCAAAGCTATGCGAGTTAATAAAATGGAATGGTGGATATTTGTTTATATGAAGTGAAGGCTCTCCCAGAATGGGTGGAGCTATGGGTGGAGCGACTCTGCAAACCGAGTAAGCCACACCCAGGACAGACGCCCAACAGACAGACAGACAGAATCATCTACGGCGATTATAATAGAGATATATATATATATATATATATATATATATATATATATATATATATATATATATATATATATATATATATATATATATATATATATATATATATATATATACATATATATATATATATGTCATTAATGTGATTCCATACCATCAGTGGTGAACCGCCATTAAGGTATCCCAATATCCCATCCAGCTATCGCTGCAACTTAATGGGAGCGATAAGCACTGCCTGCCACAAGGTACATTACCTCTGGTATCCACTCATGATATGAACTACTAGTACCCGACTGCAAAGCCGCAATGAGCTGGCGAAGCCAAAGCCTCTTGCCACTATTTTACCCATCACTCTGGCCTGGCATCAGTAGGTTAGGTAGTTGGTAGTAGGTAGGTGTAGTAGGTACCGTACCTAGTTCAAAATGACACCATTTGCATTCTGGATGAGATTAAAATTTATAAAATTTCCTTCTTGATTAATTCGGTGAATTCCGTCTCAACTTCGGATATTTCCGGCCGTGAAAAACTATCCCATACGGCCGCGAGATTTCTAAAAAATAATTCTTCGTCAATTTTAGAATATTTGACGCCGTTTTCAGCGTCTGAAATGTGGTAAAAAGCTTTTTTGAAATATTTTTTCAAATGCTCGAATCTCATTGGTTCTGGTAATTGGTGACGATTTTCGTTGAAGATAACCAGGGCCCGTGCGGGCCCGGGGAACGAGGTTGGTCTTAAAGTATTTTAATCACAAATTATAGGTGCGTAGAGATTGTGAATCAAACAAAGACGGGTGAAACAAACTCCTATTGAACTTTTTTGCAATTTTTTTATGCATACTTCCGCATCCGCAAGATGGCGGCCTCCATTGAGTGATTTGGCTTTTGAAATATTTTTTCAAATGCTCGAATCTCATTGGTTCCGGTAATTGGTGACGATTTTCGTTGAAGATAACCAGGCCCGTGCGGGCCCGGGAACGAGGTTGGTCTTAAAGTATTTTCATTACAAATTAGATGTGCATAAGATTGTGAATCAAACAAAGACGGGTGAAACAAACTCCTATTGAACTTTTCGCAATTTTTTTATGCATACTTCCGCATCCGCAAGATGGCGGCCTCCATTGAGTGATTTGGTTTTTGAAATATTTTTTCAAATGCTCGAATCTCATTGGTTCCGGTAATTGGTGACGATTTTCGTTGAAGATAACCAGGGCCCGTGTGGGCCCGGGGAACGAGGTTGGTCTTGAAGTATTTTAATTACAAATTAGAGGTGCATAAGATTGTGAATCAAAAACAGACGGGTGAAACAAACTCCTATTGAACTTTTTCTCAATTTTTTATGCATACTTCCGCATCCGCAAGATGGCGGCCTCCATTGGGTGATTTGGTGCGTCAAAGCTTGGAATTCTCAAAGGATCCAGCATAATCTGGTTTTTCAACACAATACGTACGCGTTCATTCACAACACCGGCTTAGCCGGCTATGAAGTCGCCTGGATGCGGTTGGGAGTAACCAATCAGAATCTATAATTTCAGTTCTCCAAACTAATGAGCGCACGCCGTGACGTAACCGCCACGTAAGTACGCCTTACCTGCTAAGCTCCAGAGGAGCCATTGCGTCATAATTTAGATCTTAGTTCAGATACTGTCACAAGTGTATGCAAAACTCACAGTTAGCGACCTGGTTTCACCCTTTTTGGGGCTTCATCAGGGCAACGCAGCGAGTCTTGCATACACTTGTGAATCTGAAAACCTTTCGATTATAAACCAGTACCGTATTATATATTATATGAAATTATAGATTCCGATATATATATATCGGTGCTATGTAAAGCAAAGACCAACGACAAATCCAGTTCACGGTTGCATTTCTACCAATCGATTGCCAAGGCAATTCAACAGCTTTCTTCACTTACAGCATGCCCGGGCATGCCCCAGATCCTCAGACAAATAATTTTAAAAATCACTTTCAGAAAAATGTCAGGCCAAGCACAGATGTGCTCTCGTCTACAGTACAACAACAGTGGAATGTGAAGCCATGGTAAGAGTGAAAAATACAACTCCAGCTGTGATAGGTCTTGTGGGTACATACCAATAAAACATTATCCATCAAAGGGGAACAAGGAGTTCCGTTTCACAGTGTTTCAATGCTTAACAGGTTCAGGTACCAATGAATAGTCAACAGCTGGGGGACAAGCACATGAAGGCTGGGGGGGGGATGCCATTTTTGAAGGATGGTGTAAAGCATCATGGAGGTTTATTAACAAATGTTCTGTCCCTAAGTGCATAAAGGAACAGTTCATTAACTATGCCGAGAATTCTGCGGCGGAGCGTTGGCATCGACCCAGTTGGAAGCGAACTGATCTTTCCTCTCGTCTCTGCCTCACACATTCCGAAACTCCTAATTGGACATCCCTTAGCTTCAGCATGATAGGGCTAAAAGGATTCCCAATAATTGGCTCCATCGACAGTATGATCACTCTTAATGCAAGTTTTGTTCACATTGTATTAAAATCCCACCGTTTTGTCTACAAACATTACAGTCAAAAGTGTGACAACTCCAACTATTGAAACTAAGGTGTTTAACCTTCCTCCCATAGTGACAATGGTGGGCTTGTCATCATAATTTAGGCCTGGTGTGGGATTATATCGGTTAAGGTATCTGGCTTGAGATCGTAGGGTCTTGAGTTTGAGCCAATGTCATGCCATTGAAATAACATCAGGTGGGTTGGCTCAACCTGTCATCCTGCCGAGGTGACAAAATGAGTACCGGCTTACTGGCAACAAAGGACACTGCGTCTGCAGCACAGCCGTGCTTCCAGAAATGATGAAACAAGCAGCCACAGGCTGCATAGGAAACAACGATCATAATTTGTACAAACTTCGTTATCGGAGGCAGAATTTCGTTTTGAAAGCTGAAGTTTTCTGGTGCCAGCAGCAGGTGCCGCATGGTGAAGCATGCCACCCCTTTGGGGGAGGGTGATGGGGAGAGGAGGGAAGAGGGGTGATATTCAGCCTGTCTTTCTCTCATATCGAGATTAAAGAACTCATATTGTCTTTTGAGATGGGCGTCAAAGAGGCATCCCATCTGCCAGCATTTGCTAGTGGATGTTAAAGATTCCCCCATGGCCTCCTTCGTGAACAGTAGGTGAGCTATCACTGGCACCATGACCAAATTACAAATCCCTGCCCTAACCAGCAGAGGGCATTGCGTCAGCTGTAAAGCCACGCCCTCAGCCAATAATGCTACCCCGCAGCCTTGTGCTGCATATGAAGAAGAAGAAGTGTCATTTGAGACGGTAGACTTTTGAATCCAAAAGATGACTACAGAGACTCTGTCAGCATATCAAATGGGATTTGATTGTTAAATGCTTGGAAATCAAAATGTTAGTGATCGATACCTTGATACTAATACTCAAGCGTTGAATTGCAAATCCAGCAAAAACATACAGAACATATTTAGTGTTGTAACTTTATTTGAAGTGTAACCAAAGAATGACGCAAGTAAAATAAAACAATAACGAAATGAATAAATATTTGGAAATAAGCGTGAAAATGGAAAAACTTGAAAACAAAGCCAGATGTTGATTAGGAGCAGAGCCCTTCATGGCTCCACATTCGGAATGCTTTCCAAAGGGGTCTTTGTGATATCACATAGGGACACGAGAGAATGCCTTTGGCATGGGGGGAAGAGGGTTGGGGATGTTTGTGTGAGGAGTGGTTGGAGGGGGAGATTGGCAATGGTGCTGCACCCACCCATTATTACAAAGGAATCGTATTGTCAGGTAACTTATCACGTGACAAATGCATGTTACCACTAAACAACACTTCTAGACGACTCCTCTAAATGACAACTCCTCCAAATGACACAACTCCAAACGACTCCTCTAAATGGCACGGCTCCTCTAAATGGCACGGCTCCTCTAAATGGCACGGCTCCTCTAAATGGCACGGCTCCTCTAAATGGCACGGCTCCTCTAAATGGCACGGCTCCTCTAAATGGCACGACTCCTCTAAATGGCACGACTCCTCTAAATGGCACGACTCCTCTAAATGGCACGACTCCTCTAAATGGCACGACTCCTCTAAATGGCACGACTCCTCTAAATGGCATGACTCCTCTAAATGGCACGACTCCTCTAAATGGCACGACTCCTCTAAATGGCACGACTCCTCTAAATGGCACGACTCCTCTAAATGGCACGACTCCTCTAAATGGCACGACTCCTCTAAATGGCACGACTCCTCTAAATGGCACGACTCCTCTAAATGGCACGACTCCTCTAAATGGCACGACTCCTCTAAATGGCACGACTCCTCTAAATGACACGACTCCTCTAAATGGCACGACTCCTCTAAATGGCACAACTCCAAACAACTCCTCTAAATGACACGACTCCTCTAAATGACACAACAACTCCAAACGAATCCTCTAAATGACACAACTCAAAACGACTCGTCTTAATGGCACGACTCCTCTAAATGACACAACAACTCCAAACGACTCCTCTAAATGGCACGACTCCTCTAAATGGCGCGACTCCTCTAAATGGCACGACTCCTCTAAATGGCACGACTCCTCTAAATGGCACGACTCCTCTAAATGGCACGAATCCTCTAAATGGCACGACTCCTCTAAATGGCACGACTCCTCTAAATGGCACGACTCCTCTAAATGGCACGACTCCTCTAAATGGCACAACTCCAAACAACTCCTCTAAATGACACGACTCCTCTAAATGACACAACAACTCCAAACGAATCCTCTAAATGACACAACTCAAAACGACTCGTCTTAATGGCACGACTCCTCTAAATGACACAACAACTCCAAACGACTCCTCTAAATGGCACGACTCCTCTAAATGGCGCGACTCCTCTAAATGGCACGACTCCTCTAAATGGCACGACTCCTCTAAATGGCACGACTCCTCTAAATGGCGCGACTCCTCTAAATGGCGCGACTCCTCTAAATGGCGCGACTCCTCTAAATGGCACGACTCCTCTAAATGGCACGACTCCTCTAAATGGCACGACTCCTCTAAATGGCACGAATCCTCTAAATGGCACGACTCCTCTAAATGGCACGACTCCTCTAAATGGCACGACTCCTCTAAATGGCACGACTCCTCTAAATGACATAACTCCAAATGTCTTGTCAAAATGACACGTCTCCTCTAAATGACACAACAACTCCAAACGACTCCTCTAGATGACATGACACCTCAAAATGACACAACCACTCCAAATGACTCCTCTAAATGACACGACTCCAAAGGACTCCTCTAAATGACACACCTCCAAACGACTCCGCTAAATGACACGACTCTTCTAAATGACACACCTCCAAATGACACTTCTAAATGACATGACTCCTCTAAATGACACACCTCCAAACGATGCCTCTAAATGACACGATTCCTCTAAATGACACAACACCTCAACACCTTCAAATGACTCCTCTAAATGACACACCTCCAAAGAACTCCTCTAAATGACACACCTCCAAAGGATTCCTCTAAATGACACACCTCCAAAGGACTCCTCTAAATGACACACCTCTAAAGGACTCCTCTAAATGACACACCTCTAAAGGACTCCTCTAAATGACACACCTCCAAAGGACTCCTCTAAATGACACACCTCAAAAGGACTCCTCTAAATGACACCTCCAAACCACACGACTCCTCTAAATGACACAACAACTCCACACAGCTCCTCTAAATGGCACGACTCCTCAAAATGACACAACACCTCAACACCTCCAAACGACTCCTCAAAATGAAACACCTCCAAAGGTCTCCACCAAATGACACCTCCAAACTACATTATTCATATCATCTGTATTTCAAGTTCAACTTACTTTCTCCACATGAGGTACCTGAATGTGTCCCTTTTGTTTAATAATTTTGCGACAATGTAGGTACACAGTGCTTACCCGAGCCAGAGATGAATAATAGAGGCGAAATCCAGGCTTGGCGGCCAGGTATTGATCCGAATGGAACCGAATAAGCACCCGATTGGACCTGGATACCTGCCGCCCAGGTGGCACACGGCTTCCACACCAACGGCCTCGTGGGATTGTCGCCCCCTCTGTGATGTCCAACACATCCACATAGTCGTATCTACAAGCAAGAAATGGACACGGTGTTCAAAGTTCAACGCCATTGTTGAGGATATGAGTCTTGTCCAAAACCTCGTGACTGCACACAGTTGCCCCCACCGCCCCTCCCCCCCCCCCCCCCCCTAGTGCCGGGTAGTGATGATTTTCCTTAACATCTGCTAGCTTCGAAGTAGAGGTGATGCAATTTGCTTTTGCTCATGGTCTCCAGTTGTTTTTGGCAGCCTTTACACTTCAGAACTTGGTGAATGTCAAAAAGTATAGATCATGATGTTAAAGATTATTAACTTCGTGTTGCTTTAATTTATAACCCGAATCAATAACAAGGCGATTGTAAAAGTCCTCAGTTGTTTACTTACATTCCATTCATTTATTCCTCTTTTTTTCTCCCATCTTTGGCAACACATCCCTTTCTGTCTGTTGCTACACTTCCCTCCAGGCCACTGAAGTAGCTGCCAAACACCACAAGTCACTTTTACTTCTTTATAACCACATGTCTCACTCTGGTATGTAACAGTCTCTGCAGTTTCATGCCAGTTGTCTCAAGTGTGGTCACTTGTTTGCAAATCCCTTTTAATCAACATCAAAGAGCATCTCGAGAACTTCCATAAAGCCATGACACCTGATCATCGAGGCAAGAATCCTGGTATTCCTGTTCAATCGATCAACTTTTCATCATTCCAGTTGAACAGCTTTTGAAAGCCATTTTCTCCAAGCTCCACAAACTCCTTCGATGCCAGGTAGAGGAAATGGGTGAAATGGAACGTCCCCTCTTCCAGCTATTCTTGGCCAATGATATTAAGTATCACCAACACATTGGCACTTAATATCATTAACCCACAACAGCTGCTAGATGGGACGTCACAAACTCCAAATCCACCCTAGAGTGTGTGGCTGTGTCGTGTGTCAGTTTCTTTCTCTTTCTTTCTTTCTCTGTCTCTTTCTCTTTCTTTCTTTCTCTCTCTCATCACACTGGGTAGTTTTCCATTGCCTTTCCAGCAGTTGTAAAGCCGGGCAGGAATTTGGAAGTTGGCCAGGGTGCTTGCTCAAAATGGTCTACACTCTTTCAAAAGACAAGGTAGGATCTGTAGTAGGCAACGTTGGCACACGGGACCCCAGACTAGCGGCACATCAGAGGGACACATCACATTCATCGACGTGACAAGTTGATCGAGAACTACAAATCTGACTGTTCATAGCCAGTTCAGGAATCGAACCCAGACTCTACAGCTCAAAGGCAAGTGCGTTCCCTCTATTCGTCTAAACCTTTTAAACAGCCATCTCTTAGCAAGTTCGGGCTTTTCAAACTCACACTTTCAAATCCACACACACCACCTGGAACTAGCTGGCGAGTGTATGTGTGCTGGTTTGTGTGTGTGTGTTGGGAATAATCGTCGGGGATAAAGTAAGGAGTAGTAGTCGTTTGCAAGGCCCAGAGAGGCAAACACAAGACAAGAGACATCTAAAACTCCGTGATGTCTGCGCCAAGTACTACCCAGCCAGCGACTATACCTGCACACTCCATGCTCTGGTTCTTCAAGACCGAAGCGCTCGTCGAAGGCAATGCGGATGCGCGCCCCTGGTTTGGCGACGAGACGCCATGCCAGACTCATTCCCCGTGGATACGATTGTGGGAAATGCGGACTCTGCAGGAACCCATCGCCAAGGACGTACACGGTCTCTTCATTACTGATCTCTGTGGTGGCGAGGAGGGAGGTGGGTGAGACAGAGAGGGCATCAGGGTACACACGTTCATGGGAAAGTCTGGTGGGGCGATTGGCGGGCGTGTGCATCTGAAGGACACCAAATCCCTTGTGTTTCTTCCAGGCCTCAGTGACCTCGGTGCTAAACAAGTTTCCCATCCAGTCTTGTACACGTGCGGGCCTGATGAAGGACATCCCGAATGGAGTTTCACAAGTTCTGCTGAAGTAGTGCTGTGGCTAAGAAAACACATTTTGCAGTTTAATTAAACAATCTCAAGACAAACTAGAACGGCACTAGGTAGAGCACACACCTCCGCCAGGCTGAACAGTTTACGCTTTGTATCCACTGATAGGCCGGATCTGGATTCGGACCTGAAAAAAATCGAATCGGCTTGTTCTTGTCACCTAAACAACTCATCCACCAAGTTTTGTCATAATCCGGCCATAACTTTTTGAAATATCATGTTATATCTCGCTTGCGGCCCAATCGCTCAATGGTGAAGAATCACTTATAAAATTAAAAAATTCGAGTATCTGGATCCAAATCAGAATCTTCACCAAAATTGAATCAACTCGTCCTCGTCGCACACCGAACCTGTCCACCAAATTTTGTCCGAATCCGTCCACAACTTTTTGAGATATCCTGTTCACAGCCAAACGGACTGACAGACAAACAGACAGGGGTGAAAACATAACCTGCGCCTACCTTTCATTTGTCCAACTGACCGATTAAACGGATTTATTAATTTTTTTGGTGACCAATATGTCATTGGACAATGGACCTGTTATTGTTCTCATGTCAAATGAAAATAAAATGGACAAATGAACACATTGTATGGGAATTGAACCTGGGAGCCCATGATCATGACCTAAGGTGTGCTCATGAAAACAACAAATGGCTGAACTGATAAATTAACTCATTCAAAGGGAAGACATACCTATTTGTCCATTGTAATGATGGCTCTGAAGATTTGAGCTTGTCCTGATGACTTTGAGCTGTCCAGCATGGGTTCGATTCGGTCCGATCGGTGCTTCGCACGCAGGGCGTTGGATCGTCCCTCGGATGGATGTTAAGCTGGGCGTCCCATCTGCTAGCATTAGCCAGTGGACGTTAAAGATCTCAAGGGCTCCTTCATGAAGAGTATGTGAGTCATCGCCGGCATCCTGAACAAATTTGCCAAATTTCTTTCCGAACCTTCAGGGGGCACTGCATCAGCGACACAACAGTGCTCCCCAGTAATGATGCTAAGAGCAGTCACGTGCCGGGACCGAGAAAAAAACATCCATTGGGATGAATAGACCCTAGTTATTTAATTAATACATATCCTAATTAAATACTTATTTTTCCATATATTTTAATATTAATTAATTTCCTGATTTCCTCCCGTTTAAATTTTTTAAAATTAATTTGTGCTACTGTATTCCCTCATCTTCTTCTTCATATCTCAGAACTCCCTTTGCTATTTGACCCTTGACCTTTCACAGCTCATCTTCCATGCGGTCCCTTAGATATTATTGACCTCTGCCCAAGACCAAGAGTCTAAGTCTAAGACGATCTCCGCACCCACATTTAACACTTGATCTTGCACCCAGGCCCTTTCATCTTTGACCCCTGACCTCTGTCGCAGTCCCTTTCCCTGCATTCCTCGCACCCTTTTCCCACCCTTATTTTCCGATAGGTCAGCAACACCTTGTTCCCCACTGCGGGGGCCACCAATCAGGCCATGTAGACCAACAAGGTCGTCCACCTTGCGAGGTTTTGCACATTTGAGCCGAACTATGGTGTACACCCCCGAACTATGGTATACACCCCCGAACTATGGTATACACACCGGAACTATGGTATACACCCCCGAACAATGGTGTACACCCCCGAACTATGGTGTACACCCCCGAACTATGGTGTACACTCCCGAACTATGGTATACACCCCCGAACTATGGTATACTCCCCCGAACTATGGTATACACCCCCGAACTATGGTGTACACCCCCCGAACTATGGTGTACACCCCCGAACTATGGTGTACACCCCCGAACTATGGTGTACACCCCCGAACTATGGTGTACACCCCCGAACTATGGTATACAACCCCGAACTATGGTATACAACCCCGAACTATGGTATACACACCGGAACTATGGTATACACCCCCGAACTATGGTATACACTCCCGAACTATGGTATACACCCCCGAACTATGGTATACACCCCCGAACTATGGTATACACCCCCGAACTATGGTATACACCCCCGAACTATGGTATGCACCCCCAAACAATGGTGTACACCCCCGAACTATGGTATACACCCCCGAACTATGGTGTACACCCCCGAACTATGGTGTACACCCCCGAACTATGGCGTACACCCCCGAACTATGGCATACACCCGCGAACTATGGCGTACACCCCCGAACTATGGCGTACACCCCCGAACTATGGCGTACACCCCCCGAACTATGGCGTACACCCCCCGAACTATGGTGTACACCCCCGAACTATGGTGTACACCCCCGAACTATGGTATACACCCCCGAACTATGGTGTACACCCCCGAACTATGGTGTACACCCCCGAACTATGGTATACACCCCCTAACTATGGTATACACCCCCTAACTATGGTATACACCCCCGAACTATGGTGTACACCCCCGAACTATGGTATACACCCCCTAACTATGGTATACACCCCCTAACTATGGTATACACCCCCTAACTATGGTATACACCCCATAACTATGGTATACACCCCCTAACTATGGTATACACCCCCGAACTATGGTATACACCCCCGAACTATAGTATACACCCCCGAACTATAGTATACACCCCCTAACTATGGTATACACCCCCAAACTATAGTATACACCCCCGAACTATAGTATACACCCCCGAACGATAGTATACACCCCCGAACTATAGTATAAACCACATAACTATGGTGTACACCCCCGAACAATGTTCCGATTCAATCCGATCCCATATTAACACAGACACGTTTCCATTGGCACTTGCAGGCCAGACTCGGGGCCAAGGCGAACCTGCCAAGCGCCACACGGACCCGTGGACCCCGAACCGGCGCAAGTATGAATGGGGTTGTGTCATGGCCGTTAAGCCGGTTGTCCCGCCTGCTAGCACATTATGCCATAGGCCCCCCTACATCGAAATCTGCGCTCGTGTTGGCCGAGACCTCGACGCGGAGTAACTACGTCATCGGGTGAGCATGACGACACCTTTCACTACAAGACACCACCAGCTTTTCGGTAAAATTGCGCCTTTTCCAGGACATTAGGCTACAAGTTATTGTAAAACAAAATGTCCTGAAAACGACGAAGAAATAGCAAATTGTGCGGATTTACATCGAATTCCCGGTGGCACGTGAGCGTACAAGATGATCAGGCAGCATGGCGCCACCAGGTGCACAGGTAGAGGATGAGTGTGTTCATTTACCCATCGCCCCCACGCGCACAGGTAAGCTATCTAGGTAGAGCGCATACGAGCCCCGTTCGTGTGCCCCCCACTTACCGTTACGAGGTTTCCCCGCGCTGCTCATAACCTGCGCGTAATCCCCGTGCCCGAGGATCGTATCACCTGCCCGTACGTGCAGCCCAGCCAGCGCCAGCAGCGAGGTAACCTGGACGAGACGACGCGCGGCCATGCTGTCCGTCCTGCCCCCTGCGGGATGCTCAGCGCGGCGCGTCGTCGCTCATCGGCGCAGAGCGAGGCAGCCGCGCCCGGGATGAAACGCCGCGGTTTGTTTAGCCCTTCGGTCGAGATCCGATCGGGGGTTGGGAGCGGGGCCGAGTGGGAGGAGAGAAGGTCCGGGTCTATTTGCAGCTCGCCGAGTCGGCTCTCGGTGGCAGGCAGGTCCGAGCAGGCAATATATGCGGCATTCCGGGCGCACGCCTTTCCCTCTGTCCGTGTCTCTCCCCGTGCGCTGCTTGGCCCGGGATACCCACTGGCTCCGAGCCAGGACCAGGAGCTCGAGCCGAGCCGCGCGACGCCCGAGCACCGGTCGCCCGTGACCCGGCGGCGCTCGAAGCGCGACCTCTAGCTGCGGCGGTCGTTGCCTCCGGAGGGTCTCGCACGTCGGAGAGGAAACCCCCGCGCGACCCTCCGGTACACCCGAAGCCTTCGATGGAAGAAGCCGCGTGCACCACCTGGGGGCGTCGTTCCTGTGGGCGCGGCTGATAGCGCAGCGTCCCGCGTATAGATCAAGGTGGGAATTTGGTCAAAGTACCGGCGCACAATGACCGACTCTTTTCGAAAAGTAAAAAATTCGCCGTCTGCGAACACAGAGGACAACCGGCTTAACATCCGCCGAAGCAGGACCTGCCCGCGAAGCACCTGGGTTACAGTTTATCGTCGGAATGAGAATGGAACTCCAACTGTTGGACCAAACAAGCCGAGACAAAAACACAAACGATATCAGAGCTCCCAACAAACCTTCAGGCGAGTTATGCCATGAGTGATGAGCTTTCACATATATACACTGACGGGTGTGGGTGGACGAGGAGAGGAGTGAGGGGGTGGGGGCAAAAGGGTTCAAGGGGAGATATAAATGATATAATTATCTCAAACTAGATTCTCCGATTAATCAATCATCATGAAAATAATTAATTATAAATCGATAACCACTTCAATAACTTAAACACCAAGGCATGTGAGGGTTTAATAAAGTGTGAATAGGGGTGTGCAAATGGATAAGATTTTGTTGACAAGTCTGATGTCACCGCCCATAGGACACATGGTATGGCAGCCATATTGGATTAAAGGGAAAAAATTGGAGATCTTCTTCTCCAAAACCATTCAACGTCAAAAATGGGAAATTTGGCATCATATATATTGTTATGTGTGTGGAGAGTAGGTAATGAAATACCTTAGTCGAGATAGAATTGTGTACGTTTAGCACGTCCACGGACTTAGACGGATGCCGTAACACCACCGTAAGACTCCGTAAGGCCATCTTAACCATCCGCAAGGATTCTCCCTCTCCTTGGACTCTCTGGGCAGCGGGTGCTCCGTCCATGGCTCTCCTGGATAGGTCTTGCCCCCTTAGAAGTCAGCAGCAGAATGAGGAGAGAGTGTATGTTTAGCACGTCCACGGACGTCCACGGATGTTCTTTCTACGGCAGCGTTGCGATTTTTTGAGCAAAATCGTGAACACCCGGGAGAGGATTTTGCTTGACCGTGACCGATTCACAGCGGTTTATTACGGTTTAGTATGGACTGCTATGGCTTCGTTGTGGATATACACGGCGGAGATACGGTGCCTCTACGTTTGCTTGCGGTTCCTTACGGTTCCCGGCCCAGAATATAAAAACGGGCCCCCCCCCCCCGCTCTCCCCTCATTCTGCTGCTGACTTCCAAGGGGGCAAGACCTATCCAGAAGAGCCATGGACGGAGCACCCGCTGCCCAGAGAGTCCAAGGAGAGGGAGAATCCTTGCTGATGGTTAAGATGGCCTTACGGAGTCTTACGGTGGTGTTACGACAGTTGCGGAAGCGTTGAGGAGGCGTTGAGGAAGCGTTGCGGTCTAGATTTCCGTAGCACTGTCGTAATTGTCTTACGAGAGTTTTGGTCTGGACCAAAACTCTCGTAAGAAACTACGACCCCTCCCGGACGCTTAAGGATCCATACGAATGCTCCAGGAAGCGTTGAGGATGTCCCAGGTGCCACAAGGAATGCTCCCGGTTGTGCACGATTTTTTTTTCGCCGCAACGCCGCCATAAACGTCGTAACGACCCCGTAAGGCCGGTGTGAGGGGGGTTTAAGTTAGGGCCAGATGTCCATGTAAGCATTTATGTGTCTCCATGCGAGGGGTGGAGCTATGTGAATTAGTTAGGGCATAAGGATAAATTCCCAGTGTGTAACTGCCTCTGTGATTTTTTTCCCTTTGTTCTTATAAAATTTACTCGACCACCCAACCATTCGGCACATAATCAAAACAACAATCGCCGACGGTACCCAGATACTACAACCCCGCCCAGCCGAATCTTCTCGAAGGGCGTCAAGGAATATTTGGGGGACAGAGCAAGGAATTTTTGCGACCTGTAGGAATATTTGGGGGACAGAGCACAGAGAGAGCTGGGGGAGCAAGGCCGGAGAGCAGTCGGTAGAAGACAAAGACCACCAACCTGCTTGTGGTGAGTGAGTGAAAGGCCCTCGGAGTTAGCTTCATCGCAGGAGATTCCAATGATTCTGAAAGCTTTGGTTTTAACAGCGTGAAGATGAGCTAGGTGTGAGGCAGGAGCACCGGCCCAGAGGGGAGAACAGTGTTCCATTGAGCTGCGGATGAAAGCCTTGCATGTGGTGAGGAGCTCAGGTGTGCCAAGAAAGGACTTCGCACAATGGAGGATGCCCAGTCGGCGACTGGCTTTGGAGGCCAGCTTGGAAATGTGGTTTTCCTAGGAAAGATCATGGCAGATAGAGAGACCCAAAAGCTCGAGTGACAGAACTTCTTGGAGAGGATTGTTGAGAAAGTAGATGGGAGGGTTGTCCAGTCGGTCTTTTCGGAGAGACATATTGAGTGTGAGATTTGTTAGGATTGAAAGACATGTTCCACTTATTTCACGAGTCTGATTTTGTCCAGGTCTGCAGAGAGGGAGGAGGCTGCAGACTGCCGATCGGAGGGATGAGGTATGGAGCGGCAGAGAGTGGAGTCATCAGCAAAGAGATGGAGAGGATTTTCCAGAGTCGGAGAGATCATTGATGAAGATCAGAAAAAGCAAAGGGCCCAGAACACTGCCTTGGAAAACTACAGCCTGAACAGGAAGGGGAGATGAGAGAAAACCATTCAGGGCCACACGTTGACTACGACCAGAGAGGAAGTCCGCAAGCCATGCGTGGAGATTTCCATGGATACCATAGGAGGAGAGTTTGGTGAGCAGAGCAGGGTGCCAGACCGTATCGAAGGCACGTGATATGTCGAGAGAGACAGCTTTGAATTCCTGTTTGGCATTAAGGACCTCCATCCATTGTTGAGACAGTAGAAGCAGCATGTGCAGAGTAGAATGACCTGGTCTGAATCCAAAATGATGATCCGAGATCAAGCCATTGAAGAAGAGGAAGGATTTGATGTCAGAAGCGATGATTGATTCCATGACCTTGCTGATTATTGGGAGCAGGCTGATTGGTCTGTCGTTGCAAGGATCTGTTTTTGCACATTTTTTGTGTAAAGCTGTCATGTTGGCTGATTTCCAAGCTGATGGCAGATGACCTTGAGCAAAAGAGAGGGTGAAAAGAACAGAGAGAGGGTGAGATAGAGCGGCAGAGCAGGATTTTAGGACCTGTGGGCTGATGCCGTCTGGTCCAGTTGCAGAATCAGAATCGAGGTTTGACAAAAACTTCTCCACCTTGTCAGGAGAAACACAGAGTCCAGGAGCAGCTGGGTATGACTGGGTATGGTGGGTACAGAGAGGAACGGGTTTGGGACACAACATTTTGAGGCAAACAAATAGTTGAGGCATTCAGCTTTTTCACATGCGGAGTCAGCTGTGTCGCCATTTGAGGTAAGGGAGGGGATGAAAGGGCAACAAACACCAGAAACAGATTTGACAAGATGCCACCAGGATTTGGAAGAGGGAGACAGGTTTGAGAGTTCAGCCTTGATAGTGGAGAGATATTGTTTCCTGGCTCTCCTGAGGGTGGACACACACTTGTTCCGGGCTTTGTAAAAGGAAATGAGATTTCCTTCCGTTGGATTAGCCTTCCAGGCGGCGAAGGCAAGTTGTTTCAGGGTAACTGCCTCACCACAAGATTTTGTGTACCATGGGCGGGACGAAGGGTATAACAACTCTCCGAACAAGGCTTTCATCCGCAGCTCAATGGAATACTGTTCTCCCCTATGGGCTGGTGCTCCTGCCTCACACCGAGCTCCTCTTCACGCTGTTGAAACCAAAGCTTTCAGAATCATTGGAATCTCCCGCAATTAAGCTAACTCCGAGGGTCTTTCACTCACTCACCGTCGGCAGGTAGGTGGTCTTTCTGTCTTCTACCAACTCCTATCCGGCCTAGCTCCCCCAGCTCTGTCTGTGCTCTGTCCCCCAAATATTCCTACAGGTCGCTCAGGATCTGCCAGCAACCCTCTTCTGGTGTAATTGACAAAATCAAGACTCTCTGCTCACCTTCACCCGTTCATTCCTCTTCACTCCCATCTCTGAAACAAGCTCCCTCACTCTCTTCAATCCCACTCCTCCCTCCAGATCTTTAAAACAGCTGTTCACCACCATCTCTTATCTTTCCCCATCCAAAACCTTGATCTCTTCTACCCCCATTAATTCAAATCCTGGAAGTTCTAGCAGTGTCCATGTTTTTTATACCTCTCCGACCCCCTCCCCCCCCCCACCCCCACCTTCCCATGCCTCGTCGCCACAAGCCCTCTCCCTCCCACAGATGAAGATGTCCCTTTTCTCTGCTTTTGTACTTGTGTGCTTCCCTCTCTCTTCCCATCTTGTCTCCCGCTCCCTTTATTGCATGTTTTGTGTGTCATTTTTTTTTTTGTGAGTGATGTTAGCTCCGACACAAGTCTCGATCTTGTATACAAAAAAAAGAAAAAAGGTGAGGAGCTCAGAGCCATTGCCAGGTTAATGAACCATTGAAGACCATGCGAGAACGGCAGCCTGGTGGCAAAGATGATGTCAGGAAAGCGGCTCGACGGGGCCAATGGACACACCACGACACAACCAAAAAGAGCAGCACATTAACCTTGCCCCCAGCAGCCACACCTGGAGGAGACGGAGCATGACCACTGGCTAGCACCTCCCCACTCCAGGCAGATAAAGGCAGCGATCAGTCAGTGGTGAGTGAGTCTGGTTGGGTCTGGCCTATGGTTCATTAGTAGGTCTGGAGTCTACAAATCTGATCTGGCTGGAGAGTATGAGTCTACGTTTCCTGTGGACAAGTCCACAGTTTGCCGCTCTGGCTGATAGCGGAGTTCCAGTCAGGGAGGTAGATGAGCTGACAAAGGTGCTGACCTGGGTGCTGAATCCGAACATGATGGGAGGAGACCAGTGGATCAGCAATAATCTAGTCCATAACTAAAATAGCTCAACCAGCTATTTTCCCCATTTCCCATTCCATAGTGCAGGAAAGTGAAGGACACGACAGTTGGCACCAATGCTATGTTAATAAGATTGTAATATGTGGGATAATTAGACGGGTTAACTCTGCACTATGTCTCTTTTATATCACAGCACAGGCATACCCTATTGTTTTATGCTGCACCACACAAATACTGTCTTTAGCCCTGCTGTCTTACCTCGTGAATAAACTCTGTATAACTGTACCACATACCTTTCCTCGCTCCCCTGTAAATAATTACTCACAATAATCTTATATTTCCGATCTGCCAGTACATGCCATTTCCTTCATTGGTCTAGTATAGCCTGTACCTAGTGATAGCCAGGACATTTCAGTTCCCACACATTGGATCCAGACTATATCCAGTGTGCACTGGCAGTTCCGCTCGGCTGCATCTGATTAAAATCTAAGGTGAGATCAGTGCACATCGAAGCCACGAACCCGGTTAGAAAGCCACGTCACTCCCAGGTAAATGGTAATTAGACGGAGGACCCTGGAAGATTTTATTTTTTTTGTATACAAGATCGAGGCTCGTGTAAGAGGCATCAATCACAAAAAAACAACAACATTTGGTCGACTAATTGGCATTCTTCACGATTGGATTGATTAGCAACCCGTCGGATGGCAGAGTTATCTATGCTTGGTGGCCTCACGTCTGATAGTCCAGGAGGAAATGAGGCTCCCCCTTGTAGTAGAACCTAAAACACAACTGGAACAATATAATTAACCCATAATCCAATGTGCACCCAGGAACAGACCATCAACAAAACAAGATCTTAAATATCTAGACCTGGTTGCATAAACCATCCTTAAGGACAGATTTGAGGATTTACTTAAGTATTTCCTTAACTTTTCCTTTAAGGACATCCTTAAGTTGAGGATGATTGCATATATGAATATCCTTACGTTTTTCCTTAAATCCTTCTTTAAAGTTAAGGGAGCATCTCCTCACTTCCCCCGCTATGTGTGCATGACCCCTGGCCCGACCAAGCGAGGATGGGGCAGGGAGAATGGGGGTGGGGAGGTTTGGGGACAACAAACACATTTAAAT
The DNA here is from genome assembly GCF_964187855.1 of Myxine glutinosa. Classification (NCBI taxonomy): domain Eukaryota; kingdom Metazoa; phylum Chordata; class Myxini; order Myxiniformes; family Myxinidae; genus Myxine; species Myxine glutinosa. The sequence goes on from NC_136272.1 coordinate 98,069,979, forward strand.
CACATTTAACAGCCAGCAGAGTCTGACTGTCCATCCATCCCCAAACTACTCCTTTAGTTTTGGGGCTAGCCCCGAAAACTTTCTGTGGAATGTTTTGGGTCCCAGCCGGTCTCCTAAGGTGGATGGGAGGTTACATACAATTACGATTTTGATTTTCCTCAATACAATTACGATTTTGAGTTTCCTCAATACAATTATGATTTTGAGTTTCCACCAGTACAAAAATGCTCCCTATGTGTCAGAACAGATTTAAATATTTGTTTACCTCATGAGTGTTTGTAACATTGTATTTTGTTATATCAATGTTATCTTACTATATTCACCAAATGTCTGTCTGTCCATTCGAAGGTACCGCAAAAACGGCTCAACCGATCACAACGATATTTTGGGAGGGTATTCCTGGGACCCCTGGGAGTAAAATAGGCTTTATTGTTTTTCCAATTTTTCAAAGTTTTCCAGTTTTTCCAAACACGATGGAATAATATTTACCGATATGAACAGTGGTGTGGCTTTTATTGAAATTCTACAAATACTGTTTAGATTTTGATGACAATTATGAACCTGCCGCGAATGCGGAAGTGGACAGATGATGGCAATGCGCGGGTTTGATAATATCCAAATACAACCATCATTCAACCAAAAACGGCTCAACCGATCACAACGATATTTTGGGTCTTGATTAGTCTTGTGGTCTTGATTAGCGGCTGCAGTCGTTTGCCGCTGCGTTTGCCGCTGCGTTTGCCGCTTTGCCTCCTCGACCTTGGCCTCGTACTCGTCCCTTCGCTCCTGCCTGGCATGGCTCTGAAGTACTCCGCCGCAAGGCTTCTTCTGCTCAATACCCGCTCCAACCCATCATGCATCTCTGCCATCAAATCAAATGGACTCCTCCGACGACCCAGGTACATTCACCGTGGCTCCGGTCGCAAGTTTGTTTATTCGCAATCAGGTCACTCCATCCCCGTCCTCTGGTCGGCTCAGCGCACTCTCACTCTTCGTCCCAGCGCACCTGGTCACAGCAACCCACACGATCGCACCTCTTGCCTACGAACCCTGGCTAAATCACCTGAATTCATCCCTGCTGTTCAAAACAACATCAAGCTCACCCTGTTCAACACCCGGTCCCTCAACAATAAATGCCTCATCCTGAACGAATACATCCTGGATAACAAACTGGACTTTCTCTGTCTCACCGAAACCTGGCAACAACCTCTGGACTACTACACACTCAACCTCACCACACCCAGTGGATATTCCTACGTCAATAAACCACGCTCGGAGGGCCGAGGTGGTGGAATTGCCGTTATCCACCGTCAAGACATCAAGACCAACCTCATCTCCATCTCATCTGCTCCATCATTTGAACACCTGGCTTTAAAACTCTCTGGTCACACGCAGTCAGTCATGGCTGTCGTCTACCGCCCTCCCAAACCACACCCATCATTCCTGTCTGACTTCTCCTACTTTCTGACCCAGCTATGTTCCCTCTCCCCCTCAATCCTCCTCCTTGGTGATTTCAATATCCACATGGACTCCACTGACTCCACAATAACCACTGACTTCACTGATTTACTCACCTGCTTTAACCTCACTCAACATGTCGACTTTCCTACCCATATCCGTGGTCACATTTTGGACCTTGTCTGCTCCACTGGATTAAATTTGCACCATCTCTATGGCTCCGACCTCACCCTCTCTGACCACTTAGCCATCACTCTGACCATCAACATCCCCGCCCCAACACCAAGGCATTATCGCACAATCAACTTCCGTAAGCTAAACGCTCTTTCACCTACCTCATTCTCATCCACCCTCTCTGAAAAAATGTCCACTTCTCCCTTCATTGACCTCCACACCCCTTCCGACCTCACTGACTACTACAACCACACTCTCTCCTCCTGCCTTGACCAGCTTGCGCCTGTAAAAACCAAAACAGTTTCTTTCACCCATTCTGCTCCCTGGTTTACCCCTGAACTCCACCTGATGAAAACTCGTGCTCGCCAACTTGAAAGACTCCGCAATAAAACGGGTCTCACAGTTCACTCCCAAGCCTACAAGGACCACATACAACACTACAAAGATGCCCTCTCCCGCGCCCGCTCTGCCTACTACTCTCAAATTATCCACTCTGGCTCCGGAAACCCAAAAGCACTCTTCTCGACAATAAACAAACTCCTCCGCCCCCTGAACACCACCACCCAGTCATTCACAGTAGACAACTGCATCTCCTTCCTCTCTTTCTTCCAACGCAAAATTGACAACATCTACAACAGCTTGACCACCGCCGCACCCGCTCCCCCTCCAACCACCTGCCCCCCCTTGTCCTGCCATCCCCTGTCTCGGTTCTCCCCAATCTCTCCTACTGACCTCTCTGAACTCCTCATAGGAATGAAAACTGCCACCTGCACTCTTGACCCCATCCCCTCCAGCTTTGTCAAAGCCTCCCTCCCTGCTCTCTCTCCACTTATCATTGCAACAATAAACTCCTCCCTGTCTACAGGCATCGTCCCACCTTCCCTCAAAATTGCTGCTGTTACCCCCATTCTAAAAAAACCTGGTCTAAACCCTGACACCCTAAACAACTTCAGACCCATCTCCAACCTACCCTTTCTGTCAAAAGTTTTGGAACGTGCTGTAGCCACTCAACTCAAACATCATCTCTCTGCCAATAACTTGTATGAAACATTCCAATCCGGATTCCGCTCCAACCACAGTACTGAAACTGCTCTCCTCAAAATCACCAACGACCTTCTCCTCTCCTCTGACGCTGGCAACCTCAACATTCTCGTCCTCCTCGACCTCAGCGCTGCCTTTGACACCATCGATCACACTATCCTCCTCACCCGACTTGAATCCACCTTTAACGTCACCGGCACTGCCCTCTCTTGGATTAAATCATACCTCTCTGACAGATGCCAGTTCATCTCCATCAATAACTGCAAATCCCCCACTGCTCCCCTCCCCCAAGGTGTCCCCCAAGGTTCAGTTCTTGGCCCCCTCCTCTTCATCCTTTACCTGTCCCCGCTCGGTCACTTAATCCGCCGTCATGGTCTCCAATTCCACTGCTTCGCTGATGACATCCAGCTTTTCATCTCCACCAAGTCCGTCTCCACCGACACCCACTCTATCCTGACAAACTGCATCACTGAAATAAAATCCTGGCTTCAAATCAACTTCCTCAAGCTTAACTGTGATAAATCTGAAATAATCATCATTGGCCCAAAAACGCTCACAAAATCCACCCATAACTTTGCCCTCAACATCGACGGTATCCCAGTATCCACCTCCCCTCACATCCGGAATCTTGGCGTCATCTTTGACCAAACCCTTTCCTTCGACAAATACACTAAACAGATCACAAAGTCAGCCTTCTTTCACCTGAAAAACATTGCCCGTCTCCGCTCATCCCTCTCCTCCACGGCTGCAGAAACCCTCATCCACGCCTTCATCACCTCCCGTCTGGACTACTGCAATAGCCTCCTCTATGGTTCACCCTCAAAAATCACCAATAAACTCCAATACATTCAGAACTCCGCTGCCCGTCTACTCACTCATTCCCGGACCCGTGACCACATCACCCCCGTCCTTTACAAGCTTCACTGGCTCCCCATCCCCCAGAGAATCCAGTACAAAATCCTCCTCTTGACATACAAAGCCCTCCATAACCTGGCCCCATCCTACCTGGCTGACCTCCTCTCCAGACACACTCCCACCCGCAACCTCCGCTCTGCTGGTACCAACCTCCTGACCCCCTCCATCCGGACCAAATTCAGATCCTGGGGGGACAGGGCCTTCTCCATCGCTGCTCCCACCCTCTGGAACTCACTACCTCACACCATCAGAGACTCCTCCTCACTCACCACATTCAAAACATCACTAAAGACCCACCTGTTCAACGCTGCATTCAACATTCAACCCACAGCATTTAACCCCTGACTATCTCTTCTCCTTCTCCCTCCTTTTGCTTTAAATATTTCCCTATTGATTCTTGTCTTGTCTTTTTGATTCTTGTCTTATATATATGCCGTATATCGCTGCTGTTTGTTTTCTTGATTCTTGTCTTTTTGCAATTGTTGTTTTCATGTATTGTTATGCATTATGTTTTCCACTCTGTCAAAGCGCCTTTGGGCTTCTGGAAAAGCGCTATACAAAATAAATGAATTATTATTATTATTATTATTCAATCATAATGTTAAATCGTTAAACGTTTATCATGTTAATCATTTTGTTGAAGTATCAATTGATGATTGGAATTCAGTGAATACAAGTAGGATTTTGAATTCGTAATTGTATTCACCCAACCGTATGGAACTTCACATCAGGATTTAAATATTTGTTTATGTCACGAATGTTGTTTCAAGTTTATTTTTTATATTAATGTTATTTAATTTGTGATTGGAGTTATGCTGTTTGGAATGAAGAAAGAGATATCGAGTTCAAGTGAATGACGAAATGCCGTGACGGTTTCTACTTTCTCAACGTGAATTCGCGGATCGCCATATGCAGATTCGCCATTGACTGGGTATGGAACAAACGTACCCATTTGTTTGCAACGGGTACATTTTTCATGGAAGTCCTTCACGAACTTGCTGTCCATGTCTGATGTGCGACTGGAGGTGCTACAGGAATGTGGAATTTATTGGTTTCATGCTTTAGCATTCGCCGTTTCTGCATTGTCTGTTTGGTTCTGGCCTCTCACCCGTGCGTAGCACGGGTACCTCACTAGTAGTATTAATTTGTGATTGGAATGATGCCATTTGAAATAAAAATATAGAGAGATTGAGTTTAAAAGTAGAATGAGGTCATTATGTGAGTGTTTCCACCTGTGACATTCGCAGATTCGGCATTTGTAGTTTTGTCATCGACATCACAGAAATATTACCGGCTTTACTTCAGTTGGGGTCAGTTGCAGCAAGTTTTTTTTGCCTAAGTTCTGCATGAACCGGCTGTCCCTGCCTGACATTCATCACACAGTAATGTGGAATTTATTAGCGCAAACATTTTTTTGAGATTTTACCCTCACTATCATTCGTGGCACTGGTGTCTCGCTCGTTATTGTTGCTATCCGAATTAACAATGCATATATTTATCATAACAATTAATGACTTCACACTTATTCTAGACACTCAATAAGGGAATAACTATGCTATAATAACGTTTTATTAACCCCTAGGTTCCATATCCGCAACATGATCATTACTAATCAAGGAAAAGCATTTCCTTATCAATTAGTACAGTATAATACGGTAAGATACGCCTATAATTTAACAAGAATGACCTCACTGTGGTCACAACCTGTGACAAAATCCGGTGACGGGCTGATTGGAAAAACGCACTTTGAAATCACTCTTAAAAGATGAACAGCTTTAGGAGTGGGTGGAGTCAAGCGACAGATGTGGGTGTGGTCCAGAAGCTGTCCGACCAATGGGTGCATATTTCAAACATCGACCCCCATCCCCCCAATAAGAATCCCACCAAACAACAACAGCAACGCAAAGCTCTTATAGTTATAGACCTGCAACATGTCGCAAGTAAAAAAAAAAACAACGTTGGTGAGTCTTGCTCGGACTATCGTGATCAGTAACTGTTCAGAAAACGTTTTAAACACCCCTCGTATTTTTTCATTCCCAATCATCCGATCGTTCAGCAAACTACTTTATTAAATAAATAGGACTATTACGAGGCCCTGAAGCTCATCTGGATCAGGAACAACAGTCAATGACGTCATAGAATATTGAAATTTTGTTCATGCCCAGAATCTGCTCACGTGATTGGTTGAATGGAAGCCTTCTCGATGCCGATTACAGTGATGCATGTTTACAGGTCATGTTTTTACAGGTTACGGGTCATGTTTTTACAGGTTACAGGTCATGTTTTTACAAGTTATATGTTTTTACAGGTTACGGGTCATGTTTTTACAGGTTACGGGTCATGCTTTTACAGGTTACGGGTCATGTTTTTACAGGTTACGGGTCATGTTTTTACAGGTTACGGGTCATGTTTTTACAAGTTAGAGGTCGTTTTTACAAGTTAGAGATCATGTTTTTACAAGTTACAGGTCATGTTATTACAAGTTATAGGTCATGTTTTTACAGGTTACAGGTCATATTTTTACAGGTTACAGGTCATGTTTTTACAAGTTATAGGTCGTTTTTACAGGTTACGGGTCGTATTTTTACAGGTTACAGGTCATGTTTTTACAAGTTATAGGTCATGCTTTTTACAGGTTACGGGTCATGTTTTTACAGGTTACGGGTCATGTTTTTACAGGTTGCAGGTCATGTTTTTACAAGTTATATGTTTTTACAGGTTACGGGTCATGTTTTTACAGGTTACAGGTCATGTTTTTACAGGTTACGGGTCATGTTTTTAAAGGTTACGGGTCATGTTTTTAAAGGTTACGGGTCATGTTTTTAAAGGTTACGGGTCATGTTTTTACAGGCTACAGGTCATGTTTTTACAAGTTACAGGTCATGTTATTACAAGTTACAGGTCATGTTTTTACAAGTTACATGTCATGGTTTTACAGGTTAAAGGTCATGTTTTTACAAGTTATAGGGCATGTTTTTACAGGTTACAGGTCATGTTTTTACAAGTTACAGGTCATGTTATTACAAGTTATAGGTCATGTTTTTACAAGTTACATGTCATGGTTTTACAGGTTAAAGGTCATGTTTTTACAAGTTATAGGGCATGTTTTTACAGGTTACAGGTCATGTTTTTACAAGTTACAGGTCATGTTATTACAAGTTATTGGTCATGTTTTCACAGGTTACGGGTCATGTTTTTACAGGTTACGGGTCATGTTTTTACAGGTTACGGGTCATGTTTTTACAGGTTACGGGTCATGTTTTTACAGGTTACGGGTCATGTTTTTACAGGTTACGGGTCATGTTTTTACAGGTTACGGGTCATGTTTTTACAGGTTACGGGTCATGTTTTTACAGGTTACGGGTCATGTTTTTACAGGTTACAGGTGAGGTTTTTACAGGTTACGGGTCAGGTTTTTACAGGTTACGGGTCATGTTTTTACAGGTTACAGGTCATGTTTTTACAGGTTACGGGTCATGTTTTTACAGGTTACAGGTCATGTTTTTACAGGTTACAGGTCATGTTTTTACAAGTTACGGGTCATGTTTTTACTGGTTACAGGTCATGTTTTTACAGGTTACGGGTCATATTTTTCCAGGTTACATGTCATGGTTTTACAAGTTAGAGGTCATGTTTTTACAGGTTACGGGTCATATTTTTACAAGTTATTAGTCATGTTTTTACGTTACGGGTCATGTTTTACAGGTTACGGGTCATGTTTTTACAGGTTACGGGTCATGTTTTTACAAGTTGGAGGTCGTTTTTACAAGTTAGAGGTCATGTTTTTGCAGGTTACCGGTCATGTTTTTACAGGTTACGGGTCATGTTTTTACAAGTTAGAGGTCATGTTTTTACAGGTTACGGGTCATGTTTTTACAGGTTATGGGTCATTTTTTTTACAGGTTACAGGTCATGTTTTTGGCGGAGTGTGTGGCTGTGCTGCTAATGCAACGTCCCCTGCAGGTTAGCGCAGGAATTTTTTTTTACCATTTTGCGTCTGATTTGAACCTGTCGATGAGCACAGATTTTGATGCAGTCAATACACCTTCGTTACGTATCAGATATGCACCTTGTGGCCAAGTTTCATCAAAATCGTGTTTGTTTCAAGCGATAATGACTGAAGTATTTACGGACTCACTCACTGACTTACCTTCGGACACTGTTCGCATGACTAAAATCCAGGTGAGATTTAATAAAAAGAAGTCAACAAATAACGACAGAATTTTTTGAAATTGATGATGAAGATGGAGAGTTCTATAAGTTGCACGGGGTCTTCTATCAATGAATCTGCCATTGTTGTGGATCGCGTCGATTTACATAATTATATATATAATATGGTGGATCATGTCGAGCCGGCTGTCCCATGTGGAAGCATTAAAGATGGAATCCCGTTCGGTATAATTTATTTTCCAAGCAGACAAAGGCTCGGCTTGTCAAGGTGAGCGATTGAAGTAATCTCAAGCTGTGTTAATGTGAGAGCGACATTTTTGTCTCCAAGTTTTAAGTAACCATTCACAATACGTACCGCACAACGGAAACACTTCACTTCCCACAGTGCGAGACGTACAATGGTTGTTATTGTTTACCTTGGCAGAGAAAGCATTTTTCCTGTTCCACCTGTCCAACCGTAGGCAGCGTGTACACATAGCTCAGTTATAGATCTAGTGGTGCAGCTTGACATCGCTTTGTTGGAGCAACCGGTAGGGTAAACCTCGGATTATATAAGGTGAGGTCTCGACTGTGGAGCCTCAAGGGGCTGCTCGAGTAGAGGGGAAAAGGTCCACTCATTACAACATAGTGGCCCACCAGGGGACTGGGTGATGAAGTGAAATACGTGAGAGTAACTTGTGATGAATGAACGAGGACACACACACACACACACACACACACACACACACACACACACACACACACACACACACACACACATATATAATATATATACACACACACAGTCACGTATATACAGACACATGCACACACATATACACAGACACACACATACATACATGTACACACGTACACACACACACACACACACACACACACACACACACACACTCGACTTTTCTGATTTTCCCAGGTACACTATGCCTTTCTCATGTAAGAGTACTCTAACATAATTATCTATACTAATGTCTTTGTCCCATTTGTGATTGATGTACAAATTCCTACGTTGAAAATAAAATTTATGTACAAACTTAGATCAGCGTTGAAGAGAAAGAAAACACCAAGAGAGATACAAAGTTAAGGAAAGGAGTAAAGTTACACTAAAGACCTGGAGGAAATGAGGGGAATTTAAACAAAAGCGAAGAACAAGCATTCGTCTACATTAGGTACGTTGTACGTAGAAACTTTTCTGTAAGACACTTCACATTTTATTCGGTTTTAGGTGTTGTTTGACGTTTCTGTACTGATGTGTGCGTTTATGTACCTCTAGTACTTACAAAGGATCGAGGCAGGAAGGGGTGCGTGCGGAGGACCCGAGGATGTGATCCGTAATTCATCGTTGGGAGGAAGTCGTGTGATTGGTCCAAGGGTTTACGGTATTTACCTGGAAAGCGAATCGGCCAAGACACACACACACTGGATCTTGCCAAGCGGTGGCTCGAGCCAAGATCCGTGAGCTCCGGTCACGACGTTCAGCAGCAGCCATCATTGGGCCCTCATTTTACAAAACGTGTCTGATGGTTCATCACGATCCCACCCAAACCCAGGGGCTTAGAGGCTTGACCAGGGTTGCGTGAGCAGTTCACTTCTGTTGAAATGTAAGTCTGTTGTCGAGCTGCTCACGATTAACATCCATTATATATATAAATATGTGTGTGTATATTATACAGTGCGTATAGAAAGTCTACACCCCCTTTCAAAATTTTCACCTTTTGTTCCCTTATAACCTGGAACGATATTAAATTAAATCAGACTTTTTCCACCTTTATTTACACATCGTAACCCACAACTTCCAAGTTAAAAACAAATTCTACAAATTTCAGAAAATTAATTAAAATACAAAACGATAATAACTTGGTTGGATAAGTGTCCACCCCCCCCCCCCCCCCCCCCCTGAGTTAATACTTGGTGGAAGCAGCTTTGACAGTAATTACACCTGTGAGTCTATTGGGATAGGTCTCTACCAACTTTGCACACCTTGATTGGGCAATATTTGTCCATTATTCTGTACAAAACTGTTCAAGCTCAGTCAAGTTACATGGGGAGCGTTGATGGACAGCAATATTCACATAATGCCACAGATCTTCGATTGGATTTAGGTTTTTTTTGGGGGGGGGGGTTTTGTATACTGAATCGAGGCTCGTGAAAGAGCTAATATTTACTTCACAAACAAATCAACCAGACAAACAAAATATATAAAAAGAGGGAGCGGAAGACAAGATGGGGAGAGAAGGGGAAGCACACAAACACAACATTTGAGAGCAGGGAGATGTGTGGGAGGGAGAGGGCTTGGGGGGAGGAGGCGTGGGAATAGGGGGGTGGGGGGGTGGTGGGAGAAGTATAAAACACAAGGACACCAAGGACTTCCAGCACAGCAGTTGGTATTTCAAAAAAGTGGATTTGGGGTGAAATTAGCGGGGGTAGAAAAGATCAAGGTTTTGGATGGGGGAAGATAAGAGATGGTGGTGAACAGCTGTTTTAAAGACCTGGAGGGAGGAGTGGGATTGAAGAGAGTGAGGGAGTTTGTTCCAGAGGCGGGAGAAAAGAGGAATGAAGGAGTGAAGGTGAGCAGAGAGTCTTGATTTTGGCAGTTTAACCATAAGAGGGTTGCAGGCAGATCTTGTACGATCTGTAGGAATATTTGGGGGACAGAGCCCAGAGAGAGCTGGGGGGGGCAAGGCCAGAGAGGAGTTGGTGGAAGACGGAAAGACCACCAACCTGCCTGCGGTGAGTGAGTGAAAGGCCCTTGGAGTTAGCTTCATCACGGGAGATTCCAATGTTTCTGAACGCTTTGGTTTCAACAGCGTGAAGACGAGCTAGGTGTGAGGCAGGAGCACCAGCCCAGAGGGGAGAGCAGTATTCCATTGAAATGAGAGCAGTATTCCATTCCAGGTTGGGGCTCTGACGGGGCCACTCAAGGATATTTATCTTTTTTGTTCTTTAGCCACTCAAGTGTAGCTTTGGCTTTGTGCTTCGGGTCGTTGTCATGCTGAAAGGTGAACTTCCGTCCCAATTTCAGCTTTCTTGCAGAGGGCAGCTGGTTTTCCTCTCGCATTTTTCTGTATTTTGCTCCTTCCATTTTCCCTTCTATCCCGACAAGTGCCCCAGTCCCTGCTGATGAGAAACATCCCCATAACATGATGCTGCCCCTACCATGCTTCACAGTATGGATGGTGTTTTTTGGGTGATGTGCTGTGTTGGGTTTGCAGCAAGCATAACATTTTAATTTAGGCCAAAAAGTTCCATCTTGGTTTCGTCAGACCACAAACTTTTTTGCGACATGGCTTCAGAATCTCCGGAGTGGTATTTTGGATACCTCAAACGGGACTCAAGGGGGGCGTTTTTGAGTAATGGCTTCCTTCTTGACCCTACCATACAGGGCAGACTTGTAGAGTGCTTGGGATATTGTTGTCACATGCACATAGTGACCAGTCTTTGCCATAAAGGCCTGTAGCTTTTTCAAAGTTGCCATTGGCCTCTTGGTGGCCTCTGATCAGTCTCCTCCTTGCTTGGTCATCCAGTTTGGAGGGACGGCCTGATCTAGGCAGGGTCTTGGTGGTACCATACGCCTTCCGCTTCTTAATGATTGTCTTTACTGTGCTTCAAGGGATATTCAAGGCCTTTGAAATATTTTTATACGCATCCCCTGATCTGTGCCTTTCCACAACTTTATCCCGGAGGTCTTTTGAAAGCTCCTTTGTGCTCATGGTTGAGTCTTTGCTGTGAAAAGCACTACCCAGCAAGGGAAACCTACAGGAACAGCTGATTTTATTCTGAAATAATCAGAATCACTACAATTTAACACAGATGGAGGTCAATTAACTTGGTGTGAGATTTTGAAGGTGACTGGTTACACCTGAGCTAATTTACAATTCCTATTATAAGGTGGGTGGACACTTATCCAACCAAGATATTCTAGTTTTGTGTTTTAAATTAATTTTCTGAAATTTGTAGAATTTGTTTTTCACTTGGAAGTTGTGGGTTATGATGTGTAAATAAAGGTGGAAAAAGTGTGATTTATTGCAATTTAATTCCAAGCTATAAGGGAACAAAAGGTAAAAATTTTGAAAGGGCACGTAGACTTCCTATAGGCACTGTGTATATGTGTGTGTGTGTGTGTGTGTGTGTGTGTGTGTGTGCGTCTGTGTGCACGCACACACACACAAACACACGCACACACTTCAGGTTATTTAGAACTAGCAGGAGTATTCGGCATTGCTCAGCGTAAACGTTTTTTAAAAAAAGTGAGTGCCTAAAATACTTCCCTACATCTACTAAGGAAAATTTATATTTTATATTACAATAACACACCCACACAAACACTAATCAGGGATAATTTAATATCACATTTCACATAGCCACAAAGCTCAGGCACCAAAGTGATTTTAAAAAGAAAGGAAAAAAATCGGGAAAAACAAAAATGAACGTTTTTTTTCAAATGTTTATTCTTTTTTGTTGTTGCCTAAAACACTTCGCGACACTTAGTGATGAACCTCAAAGTTTGATGAAGATCCGTTCAGCCATCTCTGAGGAAAATGGCAACACACACACACACACACACACACACGGCTCTCTTATCTACCATATAAAACACAATGTCAGTTTGTGTTTGTACAGATGTCTGCCCCCCTTCATAAGGATAGGTTTTAAAGGCCAATCTACCAACATGAATGTGTGTTCAACACAGTCTATTTTTGAGGATAAAATAAACTCAAAAAACATTTTCCGTAAAAGAGTAATTCTGTCTCTTCTATTTGAATTGTAGACGATGGCTTGCAATCCAAGCCTCAAGGGCGGTGTGCAGAAGGGTTTTTTAAAATAACAATAAACACAAGGCGTAGGGACGTGAAATCTGATGCACGTGATGTGCAACGCACACGGAGTAAAACGAGTGTTCATGTACATCTGTAGGATGTCTTATGAAGAAAGAAGATATAAGCACACCTGACACTAGGCCGAGGCTTCAGACTTTGGCATGCTCACAAGGCTGCACCATCTAATAAACTGTTCAACCCGTCATATTTAATGGGATTTTTTTTTACTATTTTTTACTTTTACCCCCTGTCTAGTAGTATAGATTTAGTAAAACATCAAGAAGAGCATTGCTAAAGGTCCACAGAATCAGAAATTCATGTTTGGTTTAATAAATAAATATGGCTTCACTCAACACTTAACCGTTTTTTTTTTTTTCTTGAATAAATATGTTGAAAATATGATTTTAATGATTTTAGTGTCCTTGTATGCCAATTGACCCCACCCTCCAAAACGGCGATGTGATTATGTCATATATCACGTGACCTGCCACGTCATCTCCAGGATACTTTTGCTTCAGGACTTATGTTTACTTGCGGTGCACATATGCTCTGAACTCTGAAAAAGTACTGAGAATACCCACTAGATGCATTGTGGCAATACTGCACAACCAAAGATGGTGTGAGTCTGTGTGCTTTCCCAAAAGATCCAGTTGTAAGGAAAATGTGGACCGCCAAAGTAAAAATGACGAGAAAAGTGGCGTCATTTGCAGCGCCCATTTTGAAGCTAATTCGTGCGACACCCCACGTAGATAATTTGGGGGGCAGGGGGAAGTGGGGTGTATGTCCAAACATTACGGAGTGCTTTGTTCTTTCATTCTTTTCTTCTTTCTGATGCCGATGGCGGAGAGAAAAGTGCCTTGGTACCTCGTATGTCCCAGGAAATAACTTCCCCCAAGATCAACGGCTGTGTTTGTCTGATGTCAAGCCCCGTGTTGTCTTGTGTCTCTGCATGCATGCTGGTGTGTAATTTATGTGGGGCAGCTCTTCTGTGAGTCTTAAGCTGTAGAAAAGAAAAGTGAAACAAAAAAAAGAATGCTATATATATCTGTACAGTAATAAAGGCTGCTGAATCTAATTATCTTAACCGTTGAATCTAATAGAAAGAATTAAAATCTGCTTGTACCTCATATATGAATAACATGGAGGCAAATTAAACTCAGAATGCGATTTTATAACACTAGTACACCCACCCTACAGGAGAGGCAGGAAGGGTCATGTTATTATCCTCTCTCTGGTAACTATATTACAGTAGATTCAGTCTTGGGCCTCAACGAACATTGGGATTCCTCCCTTTCAGTTTAGTGTTAAACAGCAGTAGCGACTGTTTAAAAAGGTAATCAAACGTACTTGCGGTTTATAATATCGTTACCCTGCGCTCAGGAAGTGAAAAGCAGGGTTACGCGATTGGTTGCGTACGTACGTATGTCATATTATGTACGTGTCTGCATTTTAAAAATTCATTTTCCCGGCAAACGTTGGTCCAATTGACACGAATTTTTCACTATTGTATACATATACTCATGTAGAACTTCAGTGATAATTATGACATCATAGGTCACGTAATATGAGCTCTATCTTGTTTAAATTCTTTTTCTCAGTAACCGTTGGGGCGATTGACACAGAATTTTCACTATAGTATGCGTCTACTCGTGTAGAATCTTTAATGATAATTATGACATCATGCATCACATGGTATGGGCACCATATTGTAAAAACCGAAAAACTTTGGAGCTCTATATCTCCAAAACCGCTCCATGGAAAAAAAAAAAACAATGAAACGTGGCTCATTGCAAAGAACTCCGCATGGGGAATAAGTGCTGTTAACGATGATATCATTAGTCCATTTATTACGATGTTGTAGCGGTTACCTTATTCGCATGTGACGGTTACCTTATGTTTGGTCATAATCCACGTGCACAGGCCTGTGGGGCTTTTGGTTGTGTGGAAGTGACGCACGCGCGGTTGTGGAGCCACGCCCTCCGAAGAGGGTTTTGGCTTTATAAAAGCTGTACCACTTCCGTTCGAGTTTAAGAGTGCTGGAGATTTCTGTACGAATAAACGAGCTTCGAACCCTACGAAATGGCCTCGTCTTCTCGCCTTCCGCAACTCCTAAACTGGTGACCCCGGCTGCCCCCGAACGGATTTGGGGGCTGCAAACGAATACGGCAAGCACGCCCTGGCCAGGGAAGCCACCTAAACTGGTGACCCCGGCTTCTCCCGAACGGATGCGGGCACGGTTTCGAACGCAGTTTCGATCGAACTGCTGGAGTTTCGGAAACGACGAGCGGCCATGTAGTTTGCGCACAGCGCTCGGCTCCTCCTCTACGACCAGAGGGGCGAGCCTGCTCCAGGACCCTCCGAAGGAACGCAGTTACGAGATGTGGGTGGCACTGCTGCTCATCTCTTGCGCGCGCACCGACGTTGGCGGCACGGCTGCTTCGTTACCTTCGCGCGCACTGCTGCTCGCAACTCGCGAAAACTCTACAGCTACAGCTCGCGTGTCGAAAGCTGCAACTCGCGCAACTACTACTCCTACTCTGCATCCTCGGGAGGCCCGCGAGGAACCTCGGCAGCCTCCCCCGAGGCCTTGACCAGCCCCTCGGTTGGCTCAACCCCTTTTCGCGCGCACGGAGGCCGAGCACTGCTCGAGCCTTCTCGGCACTGCCGAGCGCGCCCGCGAACTGCAACCTCGGGAGGCCCGCGGGGAACCTCGGCAGCCTCCCCCGAGGCCTTGACCAGCCCCTCGGTCGGCTCAACCCCACGGCGGCGTTTTTTCGCGCGTACCGAGGCCGAGCACTGCTCGAGCCTTCTCGGCACTGCCGAGCGTGCCTGCGAACTACGTACATGCCCGTGGGAGTGCATTCTGGGGGGGGGGGGGGGGGGGCGCATGTAGCGGTTACCTTATTCGTATGTCGCGGTTAACCTATTCGCATGTTGCGGTTAACTTATTCGCATGTGACGGTTACCTTATGTTTGGTCATAATCCACGTGCACGGGCCTGTGGGGCTTTTGGTTGTGTGGAAGTGACGCACGCGCGGTTGTGGAGCCACGCCCTCCGAAGAGGGTTTTGGCTTTATAAAAGCTGTACCACTTCCGTTCGAGTTTAAGAGTGCTGGAGATTTCTGTACGAATAAACGAGCTTCGAACCCTACGAAATGGCCTCGTCTTCTCGCCTTCCGCAACTCCTAAAATGTCATAATTCGACAAGTGCAGTTCTTAGTCGATCACATCAGAATTTCTTGAGCGTGATCTACGCAACAATTATATTGCAGAATGGGAATTTATGCCGTTATCGGTCACGTGGTCTGGCAGCCATATTGGATCAAAGGAAAAAACCCCTTCAAAAACAGAAGAGTTGGCTTGCACTAAGTCGACTGCATGGGGTAAGTAATCTATAAATACCATCTACTTTACTTCTGGTCGGGGTGCTCCCACAAAACACCACGATAAGCTATTTATACACATTAACACGGCGTTTGTTCAAGGAAAAAAACCCCCTTGAGCAGAAGAGATATTATTAGTGTTAATATTGTTTTGTAATAACATTAATATTATGCTATCATCATTAATGTTGTTATTACTTTTGTTATTAGAAATGGCCTTAGAAAAACGCCACCATTAGCTATCTTAACACGGATATACACCTTAACATGGATTTCGCCCAAGGCGGAAGCCCCACCCTTGGGGAGGGGGGCAAATTAAGTTGCTACAACCTCCATTATGTGACCCTTAGTCCTCCTGGCAAGTTTCGTTGAGATTGGATAAGTAACATCCGAATGTATCGCGGTCAAAAATGGGCAGACAGACAGATAGACAGATAGACAGACACACCATATTGCGTATTTTAGTATGATTGTCTAGGATAAAAGGAAGACTAAGAGTAGATCATCACCATCTTCATCATTACGGTCATCATTATCAGAATTACTGTCCTCATCAAGACGTGGGACACTCGGAAGTGTTGGTGGCAGTCTTGACTCTTTGTCTTCCTTTTATCCTAGACAATCATACTAAAATATGCAATTTGGTGTGTCTGTCTATCTGTCTGTCTGTCTGTCTGTCCCCTACACAATGATTATTATCATTCACATGTATGGAAGCAAACCTTTTGGTGAAAGCAGTTTGGCGCTAAAAATGCAGACAAATGTTCGACATGGACAAATTTCCGGGGCCAACCATTGTTCGCAGAACAAGCATTGCATTGGTTACATATCCTTGCAACACAAACATTTTAATGCTTGGACAACTGAGTTCAGCATGTTCATATTCGGCTTATCCCGAATACTTTTTGTCCTCGTTATTCGTTGGAAGGATCCATCGAGTGCTTGCTCAATAAAACCCCCCTCCTTAGTCTTCTTCGCAATTCCTCCATGCGGGCACGGACTTCACCACCAGACATTGCTTCAAAATCCAACTCCTCCGACGGTTCTGTAGCGCTCTGTGATGCATCAGCAAACGCGACAGTATTCGAGGAGATGTGCACCACCGACCTTGAGAAGTCGCCGACAGCGGACATCGTTGTGGGTATGGAAGTTGGAGCAGATGAGGTTTGTTCCTTGATTATTTGCTTCATCCAAGCGTCCTCTTCTGACGTTAATCTCAAGCTATCAGAATCCATAGAATCTTCATCATCAAGGTCAACGTTATCAGAATTACCGTCCTCATCAGGAGGTGGGACACTCGGAAGTGCTGGTGGCAGTGAGGTGAATTCTGAGTCCATGCTGTCCCTTGACGATATGGAATGCGTTTGTTGTAGGTTGAAAAATGCTGGAAGGTGAGCGAGCAGGATGCGAGAGCTCATTGATGTGCGATCTTTCTCATATGTCAAGTCCGTTGGTGCCTCCACGTTGTCCCGCACATCGGATTCATCGCGATAACTATCACACAAACTATCGGACCTTGTCCTCCGCACAACTTCGTTAGCATTAACAGGGTTTTGGACAAAGCGGTATCGATTTTGTGCTATTTCCTGTTCATGTGCAGGTTTTTCATTCAGCCTTAAGTTTTCATAATTACTTCCAAAATCACGATCAAGGCTTTTGACCGGCAAATTCCCTTCGATTTTTGGAGCTTGTGCATATACCTGTATGTACAATGGTCCATTTGGATTGTCCTCAGTCTCTACAAGAGCATCTTTACCATCCACGAAAGGATTCGTATTGTCGTGCCCTTGTTGTCCACCTTCTTCATCACTTCCATCTGGTTGCTCAAGCTTGAGAGTGGCATTTTGGCTTAGCCAGGCGTTGATGTCCCATTCCTCATCGCTATCGATCAAGGAGCTTCGGTCTGTCGGTGCTTTGTCTGCACCAACACACCTTACCGGACCTGCACTTGCCTGGATAAATTCACCCTGGACGCCATATTTGTTGAACTGAGTGTATTTATTCTCTACATCTAATTCCTCGTAGAGTGCATCATCGCTATCTCGGCTCGACATGGCACCTGCTCCTTCTTCTGTACCTTTGGATAGGAACTCCCAGCCTTGTAAAGCGCTTGGATGTTGTTCTAAATCCATGGTGACCTCGCTGCTCGTATCGCTGAGGTCATCATTGACGATATCAAACATGGGAAGCATATTTTCACGTGCCTTTTGAGCAGATATTGCATTTCTAATCTTCATTTCCTTCTCCTGTAAATTTCCCCTCGACATGTTGCTTGAGGATGGTTGTTGGTCTTGTACGTTGGCATCTCCATTTATCTCACAGCTGTCAAACTGATCACTCGTCAAACCTGCATTGGAATAAACCGCTGCAATCACCTGTCCTGGTGGCTTGTTAGCCCGGCGGCCAAAATGTCGCCGATAGATCTTGTTCAGAAAAGGTCTTGCTATAGCTCCAAGCACGAATCCCCCAACCAAGCAGATGCATACAGAAAGCGCCACTGCTACATCGAATTGAGACCGCGAAATGGCATTTTCTCCATTAGCCTGATCTCCAACCTCCCGAGACATCCCATGCAAGGTCTTGCCCTCCAAGCCTGGAGCAGTTCTAACTACATGCCGGTCTACTCGTCCACTATGAAAACACAAGCAGGCTCCACCTTTGAAAAGACGCTTATGCAGGTCGACGTTTCTGTTCAGCTCGTTTGGGTCTCGCGCATGCGCAGTTCTTCTCAGAAGACCGAGGATCATTCTCCATTGAGGGTGTTCTATTCCTAAAAGAGGAGCGAGTGTTAGCCATCAAGCAAAGGCAGATCAATACATCATCCATAAAATGAATGAAACAATGATTTGAGGATTTGTATTGAAGATGCATTTTACACAAACCAGCCATAAACTAGACTTTATTGCTATGATCGATTTCAACCATATTAAGCACTTTGCACATCGCCAATTGTCACCTGGTGGTCCAAGTTCATACGAGGTATGTGTGTCACATAAACAGTATCTGCAGCGGGGAAGGAAATTCGTTTGTCAACATTCATGGCGAAGCACAAAAACACGAGTGACTTTCACAAGGACATGACTGAGCAAGACCGTGAAGC
Source organism: Myxine glutinosa (assembly GCF_964187855.1). NCBI lineage: Eukaryota > Metazoa > Chordata > Myxini > Myxiniformes > Myxinidae > Myxine > Myxine glutinosa. The sequence goes on from NC_136272.1 coordinate 98,089,034, forward strand.
TTGAACACATCAATAGCTTAAAAAAAGGTGAAAGATTGAACGTCAATCGAATGGAGCATCCTTGATCATCATATGGCCATCCTCGTTTACCTACGTAGTATTCGCCTGAGCGCTCCCTGTATGTCTGAGTTGATTCTTTTTATTGCTCAGATGGCTTCCTACAAACGGGGATTTCATTTAAAACCGTTAAGACAGCTTTGTTATGAAGTGTAAATCGATGCCAATTACAATCACATGGCTGCATTCAAAAGAAATAAATAAATAAATAACAGGCATTTACTTTCTCATCAAGATTTATTTATTTATACCATTTTTTTTTAACGTCTGGTATACTATGATGATGTTACAGACTCCAGAAAGACTATATACACTATGATGTTACAGACTCTAGAAAGAGTCAAGATAATTTTTTGTACATGTTATAAAACAGAAATTTGACTTCCACTGGCAATTCAATAACAAACAAGAAAGAGTAATCAGAGATTGCAAACCCTCACCGGGATGTATTTTCAGTGTTTTTTTAGGCTTTTGTGTTAAAAGAAATATGGCGGTCGAACCACGTGACCGATGACGTCACCGTTCTTTTTTTCTAAACTAATTTATTCCTAGATTATGCTCAAGAAATTTCATCTTGATCAGATGTTTTGTACTTGTCGAATTATGACGTCATAATGGAGGCACCTATGACATCATCATTAACATATTTTATTCCCCATGGAGAGTTCCTTACAATGAGTTATGTCTCAATTTTTTCTATTCAGCACTTTCGGAGATATAGAGGTGCAAAGTTTTTCGGTTTTTCCAAGATGACGGCCGAACCACATGACCGATGATGTCATCATTTTTTCTTTCTCCACCAGTTTATGCCGACATGGCGCTCAAAAAATTTCATCTGGATAGGATGAAGTTTTGCACTTGTCGAATTATGATGTCATAATGGAGGCACCTATGACATCATCATTAACATATTTTATTCCCCATGTGGAGTTCTTTACAAGGATCCATGTCTCAATTTTTTCTATTCAGCACTTTCAGAGATGGAGGTGCAAAGTTTTCGGTTTTTCCAAGATGGCGGCCGAACCACGTGACCTAAGATGTAATAATTATCATTAAAAATGATACAGGTGGAGGTGCACCTATGGTGAAAATTTCCTGTCAATTGGACCAACAGTTGCAGAGAAAATCATATTTATTCTGTGTGGACAAACAAACAGACAGACAAACAGACAGACAAACAGACAAACAAACAGACAGACAGACAAACAAACAGACAGACAAACGGACTCAAATGCAATACCCTTTCCTCAGGCGAGGGTAACTAGAAAGGCATTCTATTATAGAGAGCATACCTCAACCAGGCTGAACAGTTTACGTTTTGTATCCCACTGATAAGCCAGATCTCGATCCGGACCTGAACCAAAATCTAATCATTTCATCCTTGTCACATACACTACCTCTCCACAAGATTTCGGCCGAATCCGTCCACAACTTTTTGAGATACCCTGTTCACAAAAAGACAGACAGACAGACGGGGGCAAAAACATAACCTCCATCAACCTTTGATGGCGGAGGGTAAAAATCTTAGGATAGATGATGGCAATGGATCATGGATCAGGCTGCATATATATAGGAGTATATCTACTATATAAGAGAGATGTTGGTCTGTGTATGTGTAGCCATTTTTCTCAGAGATGGCTGAACGGTTCTTCGTCAAACTTTCAGAGGTTCATCAGTGACTGCTTGGGAGTGTTTTAGGCAAGAAAAAAAAAAAAGTTCGTTTTTTGGGATTTCACTCGATATCGCTCCATTGTGCCGAACTCTCTCGATAGTGCCTAAGCCTTTTTTACTTAATGACAGTTAAATACAAGTATACATTCGCAAAAATAAATACAAAACAATCACCAGACATTTGAACACAAATAAATCAAACAATTCCGGAAGTGTACGAAGTTGGTAGTACGGCTTCTTCTTCTTCCTGATCGGCATCACACTTAGCTCAGAAACGTGATGACCGCCACATTCACCCACCAGCATATATATGAACCTCCTTCCTCTCCTGCCTCCCCCCTTCCCCCTCCCCTTCCCCCCTCCACCCCCACTCCTGCTCCTCCCCCTATATTGAGATAATCGATTTACTCTGTCTGTCTGTCTGAATAAAAAATCATTCCAAACAGGAAACGTATTGTTTTTAAGGACGCCATAAAGGGGACAAACAATAGGCACGAATAACTAATCTTACTATAATTTACCAAAATGTCCGTCTGCCCGTTCGAAGGTACCGCAAAAACGGCTCAACCGATCGCAACGATATTTTGGGTGGGTATTCCTGGGACCCCTGGGAGTAAAATAGGCTATATTGATTTTCCAATTTTTCAGTTTTTCCAAACACGATGGAATAATATTTACCGATATAAACAGTGATGTGGCTTTTATTGAAATTCTACAAATACTGTTTAGATTTTGATGACAATCATGAACCTGCCGTGAATGCGGAAGTGGACATATGACGGCAATGTGCGGGTTTGATAATATCCAAATACAACCGTCATTCAATCGTAATGTTTAATTGTTAAATGTTAATCATGTTAATCGTTTTGTTAAAGTATCAATTGATGATTGGAATTGAGTGAATACAATTATGATTTTGAATTCGTAATTGTATTCACCCAACCATACGGAACTTCACATCAGGATTTAAATATTTGTTTATGTCATGAATGTTGTTAAAAATTACTTTTTTATATTAATATTATTTCATTTGTGACTAGCAGAAGTACCCGGCGTTGCCAGGCGGGGAAGGGGAAGGGAACGGGGGGAGGGGAAACGGGGGGAGGGGGAAGGGGAGGGGAATGGGGGGGAGGGGAGGGAAGGGGAGGGGGGGGAAGGGAAGCGGAGGGGCAAGGGGAGGGGAGGGGAACAGGGAAGAAGGGGGGAGGGGGGAAGGGGAGCGGGAGGGGGGAAGGGGAGGGGGAGGGGAGGAGGGAGAAGGGAGGAGAAGGGGAAGGAGGGGAGGGGGGAAGGGGGGGAAGGGGGGGAAGGGGAGGACAGAGGAGGGAGGGGGAAGGGGGAGAGGGAGGGGAGGGAAGGGGAGGGAGAGGGGGGAGGAGGAAGGGGAGGGCCAGTCAACAATGACGTTGCAGCACAGGCTGAGATTCAGTGTATAATGTTCCTCGCTGAAATGCGCTAAGTTAAATATGAATAAAAAATATGGATCTCGTCATCGGAGGTCATTTTTAGGTAGGCCATGTCCTTCCCAGGCCCAATGGCCATGTCTATGCCAAAAATCAAGTACGTGAGCGAGTCTGGCGCACTGAATTGAAAATATATAGAACGCTCATGCTCCGTGAAAAGTGAAGCCGCCGTGTCGCCATCTTGGTTAGCACGACTCGACCGACTCGCTTCGCGGATCTCGTTTGTTTTGAACGTGTCCCAGATTTTAAAAGCCAGACAACTGTTAAAATGCCATTTTGTGCGGCAATAAACTGCTCCAATCGGTTACGGAAGGGTTGTGGAAAGACGTTTCACAGCTGTTTCAAAGGCGTTTAATTCATATCGCACAAAATCGACAAAAATCGACACAAAACACGATCGCACAAAAGGTGAAAAAACGCAATCGCTTTTCGCTCTGAATTACGTGCAAACGCATGACGGAAATCACCATCGCCCAGCATCGAGTGCCAACTGAGATGGCGCCCGGTAGCTGCATCTCCACCTGTGTGGTGTGAATGGCAATGGTCATTCTATATATTTTCAGTTCAGTGGTCTGGCAGCGAGGATGGAACATCACGTGATCGCTCTGAGTGAATCAGCGAGCTGCTCTGGCACAGGCTGAGATTCCGTGTATAATGTCCCTCGCTGAAATGCACTGAGGTAAATATGAATAAAAAAATATGGATCTCGTCAAATATTTTTAGGTAGGCCATGTCCTTGGTAACACACAAACAAACTGTGTTATATATATATATATATATAGATTGGAGTTATGCTGTTTGGAATGAAAAAAGAGATATCGAGTTCAAGTGAATGACGAAATGCCGTGATGGTTTCTACTTTCTAAACGTGAATTCGCGGATCGCCAAATGCAGATTCGCCATTGACTGGGTAAGGAACAAACGTACCCGTTTGTTTGCAACGGGTACGTTTTTCATGGAAGTCCTTCACGAACTTACTGTCCATGTCTGACGTGCGACTGAAGGTGCTACAGGAATGTGGAATTTATTGGTTTCATGCTTTAGCATTCGCCGTTTCTGCATTGTCTGTTTGGTTCTGGCCTCCCACCCATGCGTACCACGGGTACCTCACAAGTGGAGTATAATGCATTAGATAGGTTGGTGTAATAAACACAATGTCAATGGCAGTAATTTCCGGAATCAATTTATTTATACGACTTTTACAATCTTTATTTTATTTAAATTGAATGAGACACTTGAACATTGTAGAACATAAATCGCTGTCTTTGCACTTGCAATAACATCCAGTTTTACAGTACTTGGACATGCTGTTGCTTTATAGCCCCGGACAGTTCTCTCGAACAAGGCCAAGCACAGAGATCAATTTCCCAGAAGCAACACAAAGATTCCCCACATCCAGGATGATGTACTCCCACCTCAACAAAGTCAGGGCCACGACAGAGTTAAAGAGAGAGGAGAGAAGGAGATGAGAGGGAAAGGGCCGGTCCATGGGGACCGATCGACACTCCGACTGTGACCGTGTTGCCCCAACAAATCCTGGTAGCAGGGAAGAATGAGGAAGATTTGGCCCCCGACTTGCGTTGCACAACCACCACAAAGAGGCGTCCCCGATAGTTGTTCTTGGACATGTTAAATAAGGTGGTGTATCAAACTGCTTCAATAGCGCTAAACTTCCGGAATTTGTTTCAAACGATCTTTAAAATCATTATTGTATTTCAATTGAAATATATACTTGAACACTCTGTGGGGTGACGTGTTTTATGAACTCTCTAGTTGGACATATGGATTGTATTTGGCACAAAAGATTGTCTATAACGTCAGCAAATGGTATATGGAACACAAAAGGGGATTCCTGAGGGATTAAAACAAAAACAGTTATGGAGTCGGAGTCTTGTATCATCAACTTGCAAACAAACACGTTTCTTGTACAAAGTACAATTTCCGGGAGGTTTGTCCGAATTACTCGTTATGCAATCTTCCTGGGCTTTCCTCGTTTCTTTTGACGAGTTACCAAAAGTACAAATCAAACTGAAAGTGAGAATACGTTTGTTCAGAGAGTGGTTGATATGTGGGGTGGGTGGTATCCTTGCGGTAGGGGGAAGGTGGTGGTGGCAGAGGCAGTAGATTGATCAAAGCTGCAGTTGGGTGGATATCTGGAGGGGATGGGGGTGGCTGGGTTGTGGATCGGGTCGTGATGTCTTGCACCCTCAGCCCTAATCTTGGCTCTGTCCTTCCCAGGTTTCTGCAGGGACATGCTCTGCCAGTAATCCTCTTTTTGTTAACCTCCTAAAATCCAGGTGTACTGCTCACCTCCACTCATTTGTTCTTCTTTTCTCTCATCTGTGGAACCAACTCCATGGCTTCAAGATGGCTGTTCACCACAACAACCCCCATCGATACTCATGATCTCTTCTACCCCAAATTACCCCATTCCCAAGAACTCCCATTTTCCAGGTTCTTGTGATTTTTCCCTCCCTTCTCCCTCACCTCTTTTTCTTTGTTCGTTGTCGGTTGTTTGTTCCTTTTCTGTTTCATCCCTACTTTCCCATTCCTCATCTGTGTTTCATTCAGCTTGAGTGTAGCTTGTTCACACCAATGTGTCCTTCTTCAACTCCCCTTGATCTCACTCTCTCTTATACTCCGCTTTTGGAGTTTCCCCCCTTTCCATTTTGTTCCTTTCCATTCTGCTCTAGCTCTTCCACGACCCTCGGTCAGGTATCCCCTAAAAAGGCGGTCAGAGGGTTTCATCAAAAAGTGATTGTGCTGTCTGTGTTTAGCCAATCCTCACCACACAGCCGTGTTTGCTTCCCTCCCCAAGAAAAAAACAAAACATCTTATTATAATGGAGCAAACGTAAATGGTTATGTATGTATATGTGTGACCAAAACGTCTTCTTCTTCTTCTTCTTCTTCTTCAAAGTTACTTTAACAAATTCCTCCATATTGTTAAAATGTACAGTATAAAGCGAACCTAAGAAATACATTCGTGACTTACTTTATTGGTCAGCACTAATTATTTTGTTACTTTGACTTGATTAATCGAGATCAAGATCGCAATGTGGGCAAAAGAAAATATATGATGTAAAAACTGCTCTGTAAGGCTGGCAGAACGAATTTCCACTCCATGTTTTGATAAAAAATTTGTATTGACCTTCTTTTCCAGCTCTAACTGATAATTTAAAATAAACTTTAATTTGTGCTCAGTGCCTTTTTGTTTATACGTGTTGGGTTCTGACTTCTGATTTACAGTATATATTCAGTCAGAGCACAAAATATATTTGGTCGACATCCCCGAGAGAAAGCAGCCATGGTCAAAGATGCCTATGCCTCTGCAGCGACATGTGGTGAGCTGTGCAAAGCGTGCCGATCCACGCGAGTAAATATAAATCAAAATGAACTAGAACAGCACTCTTCGACGTTGCCCGAAATGCCTTCACCCACATTATTACATCATTACACATACTTGTACCATGTTCGATTTGAATCCCTTCAGCTGTTATCAAATATCACATTTTTACCTGACATGACCTTTGACCTTTGATGCTAAAATCGACTTAGTTCGTCTTTGCATCATAATATGTACTTCTACCATATTTGGTCAAAATCTCATCACTGGTTCACAAGTTAGCTCAGTAACAGATTTTTTTAACCAAACAGGACCTCTGACCTTTGACCTCTTGACCCCATAACCTAATCAGTTCATCTTTACGTATTTATACACACCTGCACCAAGTTTGTTTTTGATGCCTTCAGCCATTCTTAAGTTATAGTGGTAATGGAAACCTATCACGCTTAAGTTATAGTGGTAATGGAAACCTATCACGGACAGATGGACGGACGGACTGCCGGATGAACAACCCAAAAACATGACTTCGTCGGCGGAGGCATAAAGACCATATAGAAAAAATATTTCATAATTAAATATATATATATATATTTGTCAAAAATAAATAAATAAATAAGAATAATAAATTTTTATTTTATATATATATATATATATATACCATGTAAAACACAGTCAGTTTGTGTGTTTGTAAACAAAGCTGAACCCCTTTCTAAGGGTAGGTTTTAAAGGCCAATCTTTAAACACGAATGTGTGTTCACTACGGTCGATTTTTGAGGATAAAACAAACTCGAAAAACATTTTCCATAAAAGAGTAATTATATCTTGTCTATCGTAGATGTAGACGGTGGCTTGCAAACCGAACATCAAGGGCGGTGTACAGAAGCGTTTTTTTAAAATAACAATAAATTTGAGGCGTGGGGAGGTGAAATCCACTGCGCGTGATGTGCAACGTGCGCAGATTAAAATGAGTGTTCAATTACATCCGTACAATTTCGAATAAATAAAGAAGATACAACTACACCTGACCCTAGGCTGAGGCTTCAGACTTTTACATGCTCATGAGGCTGCACCTTCGAATAAACTGTTCCAACCAGTCATATTTTACGGGCTTTTTTTTGTGTGTGTACAACATCGAGGCTCCTATAAGAGCTAACATTAATCACAAAAAGACAAGCAGACACATAAAACATATGATCAAGGGAGCGGGAGACAAGATGGGGGGAGAGAGGGAAGCACACAAGTACAACATTTGAGAGCAGGGACATCGGGAGATCTGCAGGAGGGAGAGGGCTTGGGGGGAGGAGGCGTGGGAAGGGGGGGGGGGGATTTAACTTGTATGTGTATAAAACATGATGGTGATGTTTGTGCTTACACCCCCATTGTCATCCCTGCACTCCCAAGTGAATTCAAATTAATAAATTGTTGGGTTGAATTGATGCCGTGTACAGGTAGCACAGACTTGATGGGCCGAATGGCCTCCACCTGCGTCCTTGTGTGTATTCCTTGTGTGCTACACCTACACCCAATCCCAATTGCTCTCGATCTTCCCTGGGGGAATGGCACCAACTTCCAATGGATGCCACGTCGTGATTATTCGGTCTACAGGTGGATTGGAGTTCAACAAAAGTATTCCACGTGGAGATTCTTTTGGCCAGCGTCTTTGCAATCAGGTAGTCTTACCGTATACAGGGAGCGGGTGCGACGGGGAGTAACACCTCGTAGACTCTTCGCGCAGGAAGGGAAGATTGGTCGGAGGTGCTTGGCTGGTTTCTTGCCAGGAAACGAGGAATAAGAGGAAGAACAGGGCAGGTGTCATATTTCTGCGTGAGCGGATCAACAGAGCTCTCACCTGTGGGCAGAAACAGGGCAATGTGACACAAATCAGGCCTGTGTTCGATACCAATTGGAGCAGTAATAACCTTATTCTCATGTCGGTAAAGGAAGTGACAAAATTGAATCCTGTTCATAGAAACATTTAACCTACCTTAAAAAAAAACATGGCTTCAAAGACTCAATAAAATGCGCCAATTCCCTTCCATCTTATATAAGCGACTTGGGCTTTTCCGGAACCCAACACCGACAAGGCAAAGTCCATCTCAGTCATTCCTGTTAACAATAATTCACTTACCTTGTCACTCTGATGTTTAATGGATTAACATTGTGTAAATAATTATCACAGTCGTTATAGTTATATCCTATGTATTGTAACGTGCAGGTACATGTTGAACTCCATTTGATTTCAAGATTTTCACTCTTTATTACCCGAGTGCTTGATCTGCTTTAATATGACGTCACTGGAATTGCACCTGAGTACAAAGTATACTCGGAACGGCACGATGCACGAAATACTTTTGGAAGCGAGTGAGGCGTGAAGCCAACGTGGTGAGCACACCTTGGAACGCCAGGTGGAGACGTGATGCAGCCACAGGTACAATGGATCAAATGCCTCCTTTTCTATGCACCCCGTCCATTCACCTGCATGAAATCGATATGGAGAATGTTGATTATCGGCAAGAAATAGAACACTGTACCACGAAGATGTCGTGCATGTGCTTTGCATAGTTACCTGCGTCACCGAACCGAAGGTGGACGGAGGTTGTTTTCACCCTCAGATTAAAAATGGTTCTCTACAACCACTTGTCCGATCAATGCAAAACTTTAAACATAGGAGGGACTCCCCATGGAGAATATTTTCTTGCTAACTCTGATGTCATAGGTCACATGGCATGGCAGCCATATTGGATTAAAGAAAAAGAAAAAGGAAGAAAAAAAGATCATTTTCCACTAAACTTCTCAACAGAAAAATTTGAAAGTTCGCATGGGCTACGTCATCAAATTGATCTTCAAAACACACGCACACCTTTCTGGGAAAGTTTTTCCCGCCCTTTCACAAACCGGCTGTCCAGACCTGATTTGGGTAGGAATTTTAAATTTGCTCAGCATGCTGGTGATAACTCACCTACTCTTTGTGAGACTGGTGAATTTTTTTTTAAATCATGAATCAACGACCAGTACAGAAGGACAGCCGACTAAATGTCCATCTGATGGAAGATGCACACATTGAGGCCTCGTCTTGCATGTGAAACACCAGGGTGGTCATTTATAGCTGGGTTGGGATTTGAACCCAGGCTGGACAGAACCAATGAACCAGTGGCTCGACAAAGCCAATGACCCTTCGCCGAATAACCAATCCTAAGGAACCTCAATGTCCGTTATAACAGCACTTTATTAACACTTTTACACATAAAATGTAACGCCCCACAGGAGGAAGGACATTCCACTTCATCTCCTTTTGAAGTTCGATCAAACATACATTGACTGCCTCAACCCCAAGCCTTGCCCTGTGACTCGACAGAGCCGTACCTTCACAGGTTCAAATAAAAATTTCAAAATTTAATGATTGCTGCAGTTCATCATTCATCACCAACAGTTAGTTACCCTCACCAGAGGAGAGAGTGTTGCATTTGAGTCCCTTTGTTTGTCTGTCTGTTTGTCCGCACAGAATAAATATGATTTTCTCTGCAACCGTTGGTCCGATTGACAGGAAATTTTCACGATAGGTGCAACTCCACCCGTAATATTTTTTTTAATGATGATGACGTCATAGGTCACGTGGTTCGGCCGCCATATTGGAAAAACCTTTGCATCTCTATATCTCCGAAAGCGCTGAATAGAAAAAATTGAGACGTGGCTCATTGCAAAGAACTCTCCATGGGGAATAAAATATGTTAATGATGATGTCATAGGTGCCTCCATTATGACGTCATAATTCGACGAGTACAAAACTTCATCCGATCAAGATGAAATTTCTTGAGAATAATCTAGGAATAACATAATTTTGGATCTTCGTGATGTTTTGGGTCTTCTGGTTCTTTAACGGTCTTCGGGGTCTTTTGGTATTTAAGGGTCTTTGGCGTCTTTTGGGTCCATGGGGTCTTTTGACTCTTTTGGTTCCTCAGGGTCTTTTGTGACTTTGTGGTCTTTTGGGTCTTCGTGGTCGTTTGGGTTTTTGAAATACTCTGGGTATTATACGTCCTGTGGGCCTATTAGGTGCTTAGGGTCTTTTGACTATATATGTATATATAGAACACCTCAATTTTTCCAGTTTTTATTGAAATTTACGCAGTTTAATGTCCAGTGAATAACTTGAAATGGTACAAAGGTAAGCAGTAAACTGCTCGAGGTTAAAAAAAAGGTTAGGTTAGCAAGAACGGGGAAATAATGTAAATTGCACAGTTATATTGTAAAAAAAAAGAAGAAAAAAAAAGGCCTTCTTCAGGGAACAAGTAATGGGTTAACAACTTACAGCTGTTGTGCAGCAATGTAAGTAAATTAAGCCTTGAAAGTTGATGCAAACAATTCCTACAGGTGTCCCAACCTCTGCTGATTACATGAATACAAACCCCCTCCCTGTCTGTATAAAAGCAGTATTGGAACAGACTGTTATTACACCCTCTGAAGAATTATTTGGACAACATTGCACTGCAGGAAGTAGTATATTGCTATCATAATGGCGAGAAAAAGGCAATTAACAAAGGAAGACCGACAGACCATTATAACCCTTAAAAGTGTAGGTCTCTCCTTTAGAGAAATTGCAAAGAAAGCCAAGGTGTCAGTGAGTACAGTTTCCTACACTATCAAAAGGCACTTGGAAACTGGAGGAAACTCTGACAGGAAGAGGTCTGGCAGGCCCAAAGCCACAACAGAATCAGAAGACAAGTTTCTGAGAGTCAACAGCTTGCGTGATAGGCGGCTCACAGGACAACAGCTTCAAGCACAGCTTAACACTGGTCGAAGTAAGCAAGTCTCAGTTTCAACTGTGAAGAAAAGACTTCGAGCTGCAGGTTTGACAGGTCGAGTGGCAGAACTGGACAGAAGGGTGAAAGCAAAGCAACCTACAAGTGCAACACATTTGTGGGAACTTCTGCAACAGTGTTGGGAAGAACTTCCCGAACAATATTGGATTTTTATTGTAGAAAGAATGCCACGAGTGTGTTCGGCGGTTATATCTGCAAAAGGTGGCTAATTTGCTGAGTCAAAAATATTAATTTAATTTTGTTAAACAAAATGATTCTACGATTTCTTTTTTATCTCCAATTGTTTATTTGTTCTATGCTTAATTTCAGAGTACATTGAGACATTAAACTGCGTAAATGTCAATAAAAACAGGAAAAATTGAGGTGTTCTAAAACTTTTGACCAGGAGTGTATATACAGTGCATTCAGAAAGTATTCAGACCCCATCACTTTTTTCACATTTTGTTATGTTGCAGCCTTATGCTGAAGTCGTTTAAATTCATTTTTTTCCCTCATCAATCTGCACTCAATACCCCATAATGACAAAAAGAAAACAGGATTTTAGAAAGTTTTGCAAATTTATTAAAAATAAAAAACTGAAATATCACATTGACATAAGTATTCAGACCCTTTGCTATGACACTTGAAATTTTTGCTCAGGTGCCTCCCATTTCTCAAGATCATCTTTGAGATGTTTCTACACCTTGATTGGAATCCACCTGTGGTAAATTCAATTGATTGGACATGATTTGGAAAGGCACAGACCTGTCTATATAAGGTCTCACAGCTGACAATGCATATCAGAGCAAAAACCAAGCCATGAGGTCGAAGGAACTGCCTGCAGAGCTCAGAGACAGGATTATGTCGAGGCACAGATCTGGGGGAGCCTACAAAAAAATTTCTGCTGCATTGAAGGTTCCCAAGAGCACAGTGGCCTCCATAATTCTTAAATGGAAGAAGTTTGGAACAACCAGGACTCTTCCTAGAGCTGGCCGCCCGGCCAAACTGAGCAATCGGGCGAGAAGGGCCTTGGTAAGAGAGGTGACCAAGCACCCGATGGTCACTCTGGCTGAGCCCCAGAGATCCTGTGTGGAGATGGGAGAAACTTCCAGAAGGACAACCATCACCACAACATTCCACCGATCTGGGCTTTATGGCAGAGTGTCCAGACGGAAGCCGCTCCTCAGTGAAAGACACATGAAAGCCCGCTTGGAGTTTACAAAAAAGCACCTAAAGGACTCTCAGACTGTGAGAAACAAGATTCTGTGGTCTGATGAAACCAAGATTGAACTGTGTGGCTTCCGTCTGGCCACTTTGCCATAAGGCCCAGATCGGTGGAGTGTTGCACTATGTAAGTGAGTGAGCCCGACTATGTATATAAAAACAAAAATAAAATATATTTTGGGAAAATATATTGTTTGCAGAAAAAATTAAATTGCAAATCAAACATGTACATCACAATGCTGAGGAAAAAAACCAAAAGCAGCACAACAAGAAAAAGATTGGATTCCATTCGTCGGAATGCAGAACAGGCGTCAACAAGCCCATAGGGTGGGTATTTGCTTGTAATGATAGCATAATACTGTAAAAATTATATTCATATTATTACAAATAGTATTGTTACAAATTACAAATAGTAATACAAATATTACAAATAATATCGCCACTCTCCAAGAGGTTTTTCTGCCATGGGAGAACGCCATGTTAAGGTGTATAGATAGCAGCTGATCGTAGCATTTTCCAAGGCCGCGGACCCGTACTGCTTCATGGAATGGTGCCAAAGTATTTTAATTGGGTTGGAGTCAGTCCAGCTGTTCAGCCAATGGGTGTAAAGCAGTGGGGTGGAGTCAGGGTAGCTTAAAACTGACCCATGTATAATATGTGATGCTTTCCAAGTTCAAAAAGAACATAACTCAGTGAAAAATTAGCGAAATGACCCAAAACTCCAACTTGTTCTTTAACTTATCATAATAAAGCCATGCACCAAGTTTCAGTTAAATATGTTAAAGGGTAAAGGGGAAATTTTTGAAAAAACACAGGTCTGACAGACGGACGGACAGACAGACAGAAAGCAAACCGATATTCCCCTTCGTTGAAACTGGTAGGGTACTAATAACAACAATAATGATAACAGCAAAAAAGATGAACATTACCACAAAATAATAATAACAATAACAATGAGAATAACATGACCCCCGGCTGCTCACTTCGGGAGCAGGTGTTTCTTGTAATGAAAAGCAGAGGATTTCAAAAATGTTTACTGAAGTTTATTTCACCTTCTGAATTTCTCACACACAGCAATCGATGATTAAAAATAAAAAACGGTTTGGCACATCAACGACTTCGTACGATGAAAACTCACACAATTCAAAAGCTCTGTACGATGTAGGCAGAACGATGACAAGGTCGATATTCGGAGTAACCGTTATAAATGACACATCTAACCCTTACATGCATGATTTGAATAATACTAACCGTGTGCACTCACGAATCGTTATCCATCCCCTTGCTTACAGATGTAATTAACGTTAATTTTAATTGCATTTCCCGAATTTGAAAAATAAAACTCCTGCTGCATGGGTCCAATGAGTGCGAATGATGGATCCCGAAAGTTTTAGATTCTGTCGCTCTCTGAACGCATAACCAGGTACTATCGTTCCTGAGCGACCAATCCTGAGGCACTATATTGTCCGTTATAGCCGCACTCCATTCACACCTTCAAAAACATAATATAACATCCTGGATGAGAAAGGACATTCTACGTCATCTACTTTGAAGTTCAATCACGCATGCATTGCCTCGACTCCAAGTTTAACCCTGTGACATGACAGAGCCATGCGTACCATTAACATCTCAGAGAATGATAATATGCTTGCTCATCTTTGGATTGAGATTTAAAATCTTAAGATGACTCATCATCTTGCAGTTCATAATCATCATCATCATAATGCCTGTCACCAACTCAGATGTGAGAGATGTCTGCCACACCCGGGAGATCGATCGGCTATCTCCGTGCCGCGGGTCTGTTTGAGCAGAACTTAGCGGGGCTAATCAACAACATTATCCTGTTTTCAGTCTATTATAGCATGAAGGCCTCACTCAAGTTACCTTGGATACAGGGTATTGGAATACTTGCCATGCTTACCAAGTGTGTTTTGGCCATAGTTTGGGCAGGAATTTGTAATTTATTCAAGTTGCCGGTGACAACTTGCCTACTTTTCATGAAATACAATGTTGGATCTTTAACATCCACCAATGACCAGCGTCGGCAGCACACATCGATACCTCTCCCTGCATGCAAAACACCAGGATGGTAGTTTGCATCTGCGTCGGGATTCAAACCCAGGCCAGACAGCTCAATGGAAAGTGCGAATACCTCTGGGCCATCCTACCAGCCCTGCGTTTATAGAGTCACATAAATATTTCATAATAAAAACTATAAATCTCATGAACACTCTGCCAAACTTAAATCAAGTCACTTCAAAAAGTCTCCTTTGTGAAGCTTTCATCCTTCACACCATGCAGATGCATCATAATTCACTTTGCAGGAACACAATCGGCTAATCGGACGCAAAATCAGTTGCAGATGGAACTCAGTGCCTTCCTCAATCGCTTCTTCGAAACTAGCACCAAACAGCACAAATGGTCCGAACAAAACATTCCTGTTACCAGCGGAAACGTGCAGCTAATTAGTTGTGCATCCTTCAATTGCCAATGACGCCCGCACTAAACCCTCGAAGCTCTTATAGTCTCTTTCAAAAGAATCCTTAAAAATATTAAAAATCAAGTGCTCAGACTCGGTCTTGAAAACCCTTCTATGCTTACGCCACCCCGTCAACGAAGGTGAGTCTCGAGACATCAGAACAAATACTACAGACAAAGAGGATGAATAGTGGACGGGTTGGTTGTTTACCTCCACAGTGACAGGTTTGAGGTGGTCAAGTGGTATTAAGGGGCAGACAGTCAAAATTGAGTGAAATAGATCAATGCCTTGAGTTTAACACTGAGAATATTCCAAAATCAGAGTCCGCATATCACGGATGTCAAAATTTTGTTTTTAGAACAGACTAAAAGGCACGAGTACCCAATACTTATTTCTCCTCCATCTTGAGCTCTGATGCAACGAGTTGTAACCTGAGCAGTGGTTCCTTGCAGGCAGAATTTCTCACTCTCAGCCACTGAGGGCACAGGGGTTGTCTGAGACGAGGCAGCCTCTGGCGTTCGCCGGTGTGCGGAAGAGCTGTCCATTAGGACACACACACAGCTTATAGCTCTCGCCCTCGGGACCCCGTAGCAGAGAATGACCGGGGGTCCCCGAAGTCGGCGCATGTGGCAGTCGTGTGGGATTCAGGGTAACGCCGCCATCCAAAATGAGCTCCTCGGTCTGTGCGGAGAGGAGGTGAAGGGTGGTTGGGAATGTGGTACAGATTCTTGAACACCGGACACAAGGCCATTCACCTATATGTCCCCTAAAAACGCTGAGGAATGAGACGTTCGTCAACCGTGATGCTGTGCCTATTACAAGGACACTGACAAAATGAAATACAAGAATTACCGGATTCAGCACGAGGTCACCTTTCACACGGAAAGCCACCCGCACGCCGCTGATGTGTACTCCTTCATTTCCGCGAACCACAACCTGTTTTGCCTTGAGTAGTAGGTCCGATGTGTAATTACTCGTCACCTGGAACAAACCACAATCGATTAATACACTCAAACTTCGCCCAGTTAAGGTTGGGCAACCTTAATGAGATTAAAATTGAATTGAATTCGACGTGAATGTGTCAATGGATATGCCTCCGCCGTTAGATGTGAACCCGCTGTTACGTTTGATCTCAATTAAAGGTCACGTGAGAGACAATGCGAGAGAGAAAAGAGATAAGTAGAATAGTGAAAACCTCGGATGCTTTGAACTTGTTATGATCTACAAAATTTGAACAAACTCCCCCACTCTCTTCAATCCCACTCCTCCCTCCAGGTCTTTAAAACAGCTGTTCACCACCAACTCATATCTTCCCCATCCAAAACCTTGATCTTTTCTACCCCCATTAATTCACCCGAAATCCACTTTTTTTTGAAATACCGACTTCTTTCCTGGAAGTCCTAGCAGTGTCCATGTGTTTTATACCTCACCCACCTCCCACTCCCCCCACCCCCTTCCCCTTCCCGTGCCTCCTCCCCCCCAAGCCCTCTCCCTCCCACAGATTTCCTGATGTCCCTGCTCTCAAATGTTGTACTTGTGTGCTTCCCTGTCTCTCCCCATCTTGTATCCCACTCCCTTTATCTTATGTTTTATGTGTCCGTTTGTCTTTTTGTGATTCATGTTAGCTCTTTCACGAGTCTCGATCTTGTATACAAAAAACAAAACAAACAAACAAAAAAAACATGATGTTCAAAGTACACATGACCTTTGACCTGTTTAGCCCAAAATTGAACCAGTTCATCTTTGTATCACCTTCCATACTTGTACCAGGTTTGGTCAATATACCTTCAGCGGTTCACAAGTTATCGTGGTAACAAAAATGTTTTGCAGGACGGATAACCTGAAAACATAATAAATTCCTGCCGCGCATTTGGCAGCGAAGGCATAATAAAGGACAAAACTCCATGCTTGTTCTTGGATGTACCCTTTCGGTTGAGGCTTTCTGTACATGCAGCGTACGCACGCCCTTTGGTAGGTGGAACTCGTGCGTGTCGTAGTCGGTGCTAAAAACAGTGCGGCGGGTCCTGGGCTCGATAACCTCCAAGCCAATGGCGCTCGACACTGCCGACTTATCCTCGGCAATGCTCAATGTGCTGTCCTTCTGTTTAAATACCACCTGTTGGATGAACAGATCAGTGAACATTCTACAATGAGTTTTGCAAAGTAATGGAAACAGGCAAAAGGAAAACAAATCATGATCAAGGAATCACAAACGTTCCCTTCCACCCCCACCGGATGTCCATTGCCGGTAATAACCAAGTCCTCCTCACTGCGGCCCCCCACAGCACTGTGGTAAGGGCAAATTGTACCCATATCGGACACCTGCTTGAAGCGCAAAAGGCCATCATCGTGGAACTCCATGCTGGCGCATCCCTCGGGGCTCAAGCGGATCACACTCCATATTATGAGCGTTGTCTATCCGGGTCGAGGGAGACAGGTGAGAAAGGCCAATATAAGAAGTCAGTGTAAATTCCATTCCATTCGCAATTCATTCAAATCATCCCAAACTAATTAAACATTCAATTTGCACAGCTCTCTTCTATCTATGACATGAATTAATCCGAAAAAATGCTCCAAATTACGATTCAGTATCAAAAGGGCCACAAAACATCATGAAGTTATTATCCCATTAGAGGTTTTACCCATTATGGTTTGTACCACTATGCGGAGCAAACATATAAATAGTTGTTGGATCCAGCAATGGGTGAATTTGCCTCCGGATTTCATTTGATCAAAACGACATTCCCGACTAGTCTTCATATTTTAGGCAAAAATCCAAAATTGATTAAAACACTTTTGTAGAGATTCAGGGAGTAATACATATAAAATACCTCCCTGGATTTGCAATGTGAAGTTCTTCAAGAAATCACACGTTGGTAACAGTGTTAAATAGTGCCCCCCATAAGTATTGGAACAGCGGTCAAATTTGTTATTATTACTATGTACTCAAGCAATTTGGATTTGAGATCAAAAGATGAATATGAGGCAGGCAGTACAAAAGGTCACCTTTTTATTGGTATTTATATGTATATATATATATATATACGTGTATTGGTAATATATATATTACCATTGTAGAGCAATAGCACTTTTTATGTTCAGTTCCCCCATTTTAGATAAGCAGGTGTTTCTTGGTACATTGATTGTTCACACATAATAGAGCTGTGAATGTCTACTCTTGGTTTTAGCCTTTGCTTTTGCCTTTGGAGTCTGCAGGCAAAAACCACCATGAAGACCAGAGAACTGTCTAAGAAAGAAAAGCAAACAAATTGGAAGCTGAAATAACTGAAGAATTAATTTAGAACCATAGCACAACAACTGGGCATAGCAAAATGTGGAATATTTTGAAAAAGAAAGAAACCACTAGTGTACTTAGCAATAGACCACAGCCAGGTTGGCCAAGGAAAACAACTGCAGTTGATGATGGATAAATCATCAGAGCTGTGAAGAAAAACCCTAAAACAACTGTCAGTGACATCACCAACAATCTCGAGAGCGTAGGGGTGAAAGTGTCACAATCTACCATTTGCAGAAGACTTTGACAACAGAATTACAAAGGCTACACCACAAGATGCAAAACTCTCATCAGCACCAAAAATAGGCCAGATTAGAATTTGCTGAGAAGTATAGGTGAGCCAGTAGAATTCTGGAACAAAGTTTTATGGACAAATGAGACCAAGATAAACTTCTACCAAAGTGATTGAAAGCTGAAAATGTGGAGAAAGGAAGGAACTGAACATGATCCAAAGCATGCTACCTCATCTGTGAAGCATGGTGGAGGTAGTGTCATGGCTTGGGCTTGCATAGCTACCTCTGGAACTGGCTCACTCATCGGGTCCGATTGACACAAATTTTTACCACAGGAGCGCCTCCGCCTGTAGAATTTTTTATTCAAAATTATGACATTATAGGTCACATGGTATGAATGCCATCTTGGAAAAATAAAAAAGGCTGCACCTCTATATCTCTGAAACCACTGTTGGGAAAAAATTGAAACATGGCTCATTGTCAAGTACTCCCCATGGGGAATAAGACATGTTAATGATGATGTCATTGGTACCTTAATTATGACGTCATCATTTGACAAGTACAACGCTCGATTTGATCAGCATGAAAAATAATTCTCTGCAATTATTGGTCCGATTGACATGAGATTTTCACCATAGGAGCGCCTCCTCCTGTAGAATATTTTAATGATAATTATAACGTCATAGGTCACGTGGTACAGACACCATCTTGGAAAAAGTTCGCACCTCCAATATCTCTGAAACCACTCCATGGAAAAAATTGAAACAAGGCTCATTGTCAAGTACTCCCCATGGGGAAAAAGATATGTTAATGATGATGTCATCGGTGCCTTCATTATGACGTCATAATTCGACAAGTATAATGCTTCATCCGATCAGTATGAATTGTTTTTTTCTCTGCAACTGTTGGTCCGATTGACAAAATTTTCACCATAGGAGCACCTGCTCCTTCAGAATATTTTTATGATAATTATGATGTCATAGGTCACGTGGGTGGTACAGGCATCATCTTGGAAAAACCTAAAAACATTGCACCTATATATCTCTGAAACCTCTCCATGGAAAAAAATTGAAACGTGGCTCATTGTAAAGAACCCCGCATGGAGAATGTGTTGTTAATGATGACGTCATTGGTGCCTTAATTATGACGTCATAATTTGACAGGCACAACACTTGGTCTGATCAGTTTGAAATTTATTGAGCATAATCTACGCAACATGATGGATGTTGTGGGACAAATCGTTGTGGACCCACCCAGATGGAATTAAGGGAAGATGGAAAAGATATATGGAAATGCTGTTGAATACAGAGAATGAATGGGATGGCAACATAGAGAGTAAACCAGTTTTAGGACCGGCAGAGAAGACAACTGAGAAGGAAGTTGAGGAAGCGATAAAAGCAATGAAGAGTAGAAAAGTGGGAGGGCCGACGGGAGTTGTGGGAGATATGTTGAAGGCAGCAGGAAGTTGGGGTGTGAAGAGAATGACAGAGATCTGTAATCTGGTGGTGAAAGAAGGCCGCATTCCAGTGGATTGGGAACCGAGTACCCTCGTCCCTCTATACAAGGGGAAAGGTGACCCTCTAGAGTGTGGCTCGTACCGAGCAATAAAGTTATTGGAGCATGGAATGAAGGTATTGGAAAGGGTGTTGGAGAGGAGGATAAGGAAGAAGGTGAAGATCGACGAAATGCAGTTTGAATTTATGCCAGGAAGAGGAACGACAGACGCGCTCTTTATTGTGAGGCAGTTGCAGGAGAAGTACATGGAGAAAAGGAAGAAGTTGTTTCTTGGGTTTGTTGATCTGGAGAAAGCATTCGATAGGGTTCCACGCAAAGTATTGACATGGGCATTGAGGAAGTTACGAGTGGAGGAATGGTTGATCAGAGTAGTGATGGCAATGTACAAAAGAGCGCGCACAGCTGTAAGGTCAAAGGACGGGAACAGTGGAGAGTTTGAGGTGAAGGTGGGAGTGCATCAGGGGTCGGTACTAAGTCCACTACTATTTGTAGCTGTGATGGAGGTGCTGACTCAGAACGTAAAGGAGGGTTTACCGTGGGAGTTGTTGTATGCAGATGATCTGGTGTTGATTGTGGAAAGTATGGATGGACTGAAGGAAAAGATGAACAAGTGGAAGGAATGTATGGAGACAAAAGGTCTGAAGCTGAATATAGGAAAGACGAAGGTGATGGCAAGTGGTAAAGCATGTGGTGAGGTGGAAAGAACTGGGAAGTGGCCATGTGCTGTGTGCAGGAAGGGTGTCGGAGTGAACTCCATTTAATGTACAATGTGCGCTGAGTGGCTTCATCAAAAATGTAGTGGTCTGAGAGGGTCATTAACCAGTGTGGCAGCTACATTCAAATGTAAGGTGTGCACAGAGGGAGCTGCAGATGGAGGAAATGTTGAGTTGGATCTTGGAGACGGTGTGAAGCTGGAAGGTGTGAAAACATTTTGCTACCTCGGAGACATGCTGAATGGAGAAGGTGGATCAGACTCGGCAACGGTTGCAAGAGTGAGATGTGCATGGAAGAAGTTTCGGGAACTGAGTGGCGTGCTGATGAGGAGGGGAGTGTCGTTGAAGCTGAAGGGAAAGGTGTGTGCTGCATGTGTGAGAAGTGTTATGATTTATGGGAGCGAGACATGGGTAATGAACGTAGAGCAGCAACGAAGGCTGGAAAGGGTGGAAATGCGATTGGTTCAGTGGATGTGCGGAGTATCGTTGAGAGAGAGGAAGACAAATGATGAATTGCGAAAGATGATGGGAATAGAGCCTGTGATTGATGCTGTGAAGAGGAACAGGTTGAGATGGTTTGGTCATGTGTTGAGGAAGGATGAAAGTGACTGGTTGAGAAAAGTGATGGAAATGAATGTAGAAGGAAGTAGAGGACAGGGAAGACTGAGAAAGACTTGGCTAAAGATGGTGGAAGAAGAAATGCGGGCAAGGGGGTTAACAAAGAGAGATGCAGAAAATAGGGCAAAATGGAGAAGATTGTCATAGGGACCGCAAGGCTAACCCCCGCTTTAGCAGGGAAAATGGCTTTAAAATGCATGTTGTTGTGTGTTGTTGTATAATCTGCGCAACAATTATATTAGAGAATATAAATTTATGACGTCATCGCTCACATGGTCTGGCAGCCATATTGGATCAAAGAAAGAAACCCTTCAAAAACAGAGGAGTTGGCTCGCATCAAGTTGACTGCGTAGGGTAAGTATTCAATGAATACCATCTAGTCATCTTTTGATCTCAAATGCTATTTTGTTTGAGTATATAACACATTTGAAATCACTCTTCCATTACCTATGGAGGGCACTGTATAAGAAGAGTCCTCTCCTGCCTTAGCTATCAATATAAAATATATACAATGAAATAAAAAATTATCAATCAAATTATCAAATAAAGATGTTATTTTGCGTACGATTAGGTTTGCGATGGCCAGCAGGAAAAGTAGAACAAGGAGACAGATTGCAAGGCCTCGTTTGCGTCCTCGGAGACCCGTGCGATGGAGTTGATCCTCATCCACAGCCACGTATCCAGCACGGAAATTGCTGTTGTGTTCTTTGTTAATTTTCCTTCGTTCCACGGCCTTCTCTCTCATCGAGTGACGGCCCGTACCAACGTCGGTCTGGCACGTTGGACACAACCCGTTTAGAGAATGCACCAACAACACGGAAGCTTCACACAGGATACGTGCAGGTAAGGTGGTACAACTCGAACACATCTACAAACAAAAATAAACTAGAACGGCACTCAGGAGAGAGCATACCTCTGCCTGGTTGGCCATATAAGTCAATGGTGAAGAATCACAAAAAAATTAAATAATGCTCAAATCCGAATCCATATTCAGATCTTCACCAAAATCGAATCAAATCGCCCTTGGCACACACACACAACCTGTCCACCAAGTTTCTTTCAAATCCATCCATAACTTTTTGAGATATCCTGCTATGTATCGTTTTTGGCCCTATCTCCCAATGGTGAAGAATCACTTAAAAAATTCTACTAGCCAGATCCGAATCCAGATCTTCACCAAAATCGAATCAAATCGCCCTTGGCACACACACACAACCTGTCCACCAAGTTTCTTTCAAATCCATCCATAACTTTTTGAGATATCCTGCTGTATATCGTTTTTGGCCCTGTCTCCCAAAGGAGAAGAATCACTTAAAAATTAAATAATACATCCGAATCCATATTCAGATCTTCACCAAAATCGAATCAAATCGCCCTTGGCACACACACACACAACCTGTCCACCAAGTTTCTTTCAAATCCATCCATAACTTTTTGAGATATCCTGCTGTATATCGTTTTTGGCCCTGTCTCCCAAAGGAGAAGAATCACTTAAAAAATTAAATAATACATCCGAATCCATATTCAGATTTTCACCAAAATCGAATCTATTTGTCCTCGTCACACACACAACCTGTCCACCAAGTTTATTTCAAATCCATCCATAACTTTTTGAGATATCCTGCTATGTATCGTTTTTGGCCCTATCTCTCAATGGTGAAGAATCACTTAAAAAATTCTACTAGCCAGATCCGAATCCAGATCTTCACCAAAATCGAATCATTTCGTCATTGTCACATACGCTACTTATCTGCCAAATTTCGTCCGAACCCATCCACAACTTTTTGAGATATTTTGTTTAAAAACAAACAAAAAAACAAACGGACAAACAGACAGGGGTGAAAACATAACCTCCGTCCACCTTTGGTGGCGGAGGTAATAATTACATGGGAATCAGAAGTGGTACAATGTGCACAAAAAGGACGTCGCCATTGTTTTAATATTTCAGGTTTATGAAAGAGCAAGACAAGACAGAGAAGCACCACCTTACGATAATTCACCAAATGTCCGTCCGTCTGTCTATCGAGGTACCGCAAAAACGGCTAACCCGATCGCAACGATATTTTGGGTGGGTATTCCTGGGACCCCTGGGAGTAAAATAGGCCATATTGTTTTTCCAAGTTTTCCAAGTTTTCCAAACACGATGGAATAATATTTACTGATATGAACAGTGATGTGGCTTTTATTGAAATTCTACATTTAGATTTTTATGAGAATTACGAACTTGCAGCGAATCCGAAAGTGGACAGTTGACGGCAATGCACGGGTTTGATAATATCCCAATACAACTGTCATTCAATCGTTATGTTTAATCGTTAAACGTTAATCGTGTTAATCGTTTTGTTAAAGTATCAATTGATGATTGGAATTGAGTGAATACAATTATGATTTTGAATTCGTAATTGTATTCACCCAACCGTACGGAACTTCACATCAGGATTTAAATATTTGTTTACGTCACAAATGTTGTTAAAAGTTTATTTTTAAATGTTTATTGTTTATATATTAATGTTATTTAATTACCTTCGCAAAAGCGGAAGGTTATGTTTTGATCGCTGTGTATTTATTACCTTCGCAAAAGCGGAAGGTTATGTTTTGATCGCTGTGTATTTATTTGTATGTCTGTGTGTGTGTGTGTGTATGTTATTCGCATAACTCAAAAAGTATTCAACCGAATTGCATGAAATTTGGTGGGATGATTGGTTATTATACGGGACACATTTGATTAGATTTTGGGAGCAATCGGGTCAAAGGTCAAGGTCAAGGTCACGAAAAGGTCAAAATCGTATTTTTACCATAGCGCGGTCAATTTTTATCCAATTGGCATGCAACTAATGCCAAAATGTTCAGAATTTAATGCCCGATCTTGTGATATACGACATGACCCAGTGAAGACATTACCCTTGTTAGCGGTTGGGGGTCAAAGGTCAGGGGGGTCACGACCTTGCAAAATGTGCGTTTTTTGTCATAACTCGGTCAATTCTTATCCGATTTGCATGAAATCAGCACCAAACTGTTCACTGTTCTGTTCCCTACACTCCCATGCCAAGTACAGAACAGTAGCTGCGGCGAAGGTATGCGCTCTACCGAGTGCCCGTTCTAGTTTGTATGTCTGTGTGTGTGTGTGTGTGTATGTTATTCGCATAACTCAAAAAGTATTCAACCGAATTGCATGAAATTTGGTGGGATGATTGGTTATTATACGGGACACATTTGATTAGATTTTGGGAGCAATCGGGTCAAAGGTCAAGGTCAAGGTCACGAAAAGGTCAAAATCGTATTTTTACCATAGCGCGGTCAATTTTTATCCAATTGGCATGCAACTAATGCCAAAATGTTCAGAATTCAATGCCCGATCTTGTGATATACGACATGACCCAGTGAAGACATTACCCTTGTTAGCGGTTGGGGGTCAAAGGTCAGGGGGGTCACGACCTTGCAAAATGTGCGTTTTTTGTCATAACTCGGTCAATTCTTATCCGATTTGCATGAAATCAGCACCAAACTGTTCACTGTTCTGTTCCCTACACTCCCATGCCAAGTACAGAACAGTAGCTGCGGCGAAGGTATGCGCTCTACCGAGTGCCCGTTCTAGTTTGTGATTGGAGTTATGCTCTTTGGAATGAAAAAAAGAGATATCGAGTTCAAGTGAATGACGAAATGCCGTGATGGTTTCTACTTTCTAAATGTGAATTCGCAGATTGCCATATGCAGATTCGCCATTGACTGGGTAAGGAAAAAACGTACCCGTTTGTTTGCAACGGGTACGTTTTTCATGGAAGTCCTTCACGAACCTGCTGTCCATGTCTGACATGCGATTGAAGGTGCTACAGGAATGTGGAATTTATTGGTTTCATGCTTTAGCATTCACCGTTTCTGCATTGTCTGTTTGCTTCTGGCCTCTCACCCGTGTGGGTACCTCACTAGTGTTAACAATAAGGGAGTGGGGAGTAGGATCTGACAGACGACATTTCTCCAGGTGGGGTGTGCAAGCCCCCTCATCCTCTCCAACCCCCCCCCCCCTCCCTCGGATAAAACTCAAGCACCACACACTCCCATAAAAACAACCAACGCACGGCCAGACATCCCTTCGGGGACCCCTGACACAGACTGAACAGCCCCTCGGAGATCCCTGGCATTGACTGGACAGCCCCTCAGAGACCCCTGGCACTGACTGGACAGTCCCTCGGAGACCCCTGGCGCCACATGGCCCAACGGAGACCTCAATGTAATCTAGGCATCCCAGAGGAGACGACCCTGGTGCCGTCCAGACACCACCTTGGAGACCCCCCCCCCCCCCCCCCGACGCCGTCCAGACAAAACTTCGTAGATCCCTGGCACCGTCCGGAAACAACTCGGAGACCTCCTTGGTGTTGCACAGACACCACCTTGGAGACCCCCAGGAACCACCTTATAGACCCCCCATCGCCACCCGGACACCACCTCGGAGACCCCAAGTTCCGCCCGGTAGCCACCTCGGAGACACCAAATTTCGCCTGGACACAACCTCGGAGAGCCACGGCACCACCCAGACACCACCTCGGAGACCCCCGGCACCACCTCGGAGAGCCCTGACACCATCCAGACACCATCTCAGAGACCCATGGTGCCACCCAGACACCGCTTCGGAGACCCCCGGCGCCGTCCGGAAACAATTCGGAGACCCCCTCGGCACCACCCAGACACCACCTTGGAGACCCCCGGCACCACCCAGACACCACCTCGCAGAGCCCCGGCACCACCTTGGAGACCCCTGGCGCCATCCTGAAACAACTCGGAGACCCCTCGGTGCCACCCAGACACCACCTCATAGAGCCCTGGCACCACCCAGACACCACCTCGGAGACCCCTGGCACCGCCCAGACACCATCTCAGAGACCCATGGTGCCACCCAGACACCGCTTCGGAGACCCCCAGCGCCATCCAGGCACCACCTCGGAGAGCCCCGGCACCACCCAGAGACCACCTCGGAGAGCCCCGGCACCACCCAGACACCACCACGGAGACCCCTGGCGCCGTCCGGAAAAAACTCGGAGACCCCCTCGGCACCACCCAGACACCACCTCGGAGATCCCCCACGCCACCCGGACACCACATCAGAGACCCCTGGCGCCATCCAGACACCACATCAGAGACCCCCGGCACCATCCAGACACCACCTCGGAGACCCCCGGCGCCACCCAGACACCACCTCGGAGACCCCCGGCGCCACTCTGACACCACATCGGAGACCCCAAATTCCGTCCTACCTCGGAGACCAAATGGCAAATTCCACCCAGACACCACATCGGAGAGCCCCGGCGCCACCAGAACACCCTCAACACCGCACATCCCCACGGAGATCTCGAAGTGATACGGGAATTCCATCCCGTATCGTAGGAGACAACCCCGACGCCGACCGGACATCGCCCCTTCGGAGGACCCTCCTGTCGGAGACCCTTTGCCACTAGGAGACCTTTTCTGAAGCTTGTAAGGGCGGTGTAATGCGCGGCAGCAACTATACTTGTGGAAGGAATATAATTAGCAACAAAGGCCAAACTCATACCAATGACCAATCCATATCGATAAATGCACCATCAATATTATCTAATACTCAAAACGCAAAGGACAAGGAAAGAGGAATGGACTACCTGAGGTACCGGATCGGATGTGCTAGTGTTACCGGATCGGATGTGTTAGTGTATACAAGGGTATGGAATGAACCGTTAAACGACACATCGAGGTTCAATGAAGTGGGACAAAGCATTCACAGAGCGAAACACAGGACAGAGCAGCTTCACAGGGAGGTTAATGGTGAAGTAAAGACTTCGCCACGAGTCGCAGTCGCACTGGAAATGTTATGGAAGGTCGGACTAGCGATGAGTAAACCAAACCTGCTTAGTCGCCATTACGCCTTGTCCAGTCAGGACCGAACCATGTCCGCCTCACAGTTTTCACAACCTAATAAGGCATCCTGCGCTGTTTCCCAATGCGTCCTTAATCACAGAATCATCGTCGTTGCTTGAATGAATCTTTTAATTCAATAATTTTACTCTTCACTCGTTCAACAACACCAACACGCTCCCTCCCCCCCAGAATATCAAAATACTCGAATGGTACATTCCACACTGGTTCGCTCTGAGCGTGCGCATTAAATAAAACGCGTCCAGCAAAGTCCTCAGATTATGAAGGGAATTTATTTATTACGTATGCAAACATGGTGGATTTTTTTTTATCGCAACCACGACTCCCTCCCCACCAGCTGCTCCGAACCATTCACCAAAACGCTTCCTTGTTCTCCCCACCTCCTCTCACTCAATCTTAATTAGGGCTCAGGATGCTGAGAACCCAGGTTCAAAAAAATCCCAGAATTGCCAATAGCTGTGTCTATCAAGGAGGTGAGGATCAAGGGCTTTCACAGAAGATCCAGGACGGAAAGTAGGAAGTAAAGGAACAGCTCGTAAATCAAAGAGTAGATAAAGCTCCGGGGCCAGGTAATATGCACCTGAGAGTATTGGGGAAGATGTTGACAGATATATTAGCTCACTGCAGTCAGGACAGGTGAAGCAGGACAGGTGGAAGGTGTGGACAGGACAGGTGAATGAAGAGTAGCAAGTGCAGGTAATATACACCTGAGAGTATTGAGGGAGATGTTATCCAGGTAATATGCACGTGAGAGTATTGAGGGAGATATTAACACTACAGATATATTAGCTCACTGCAGTCAGGACAGGTACCGGAGCAGTTGGAATGGAGAGTAGCAAATGTAACTCAGCTATTTCATAAGGATCCAAAGAATAATTGGGAAGCTTCACACCGGTTAGTTTGATTTCAGTTGTCGGGAAGATATTGGAGACATCAATTTGGGATGAGATGAGGAACCATTTAAATCAGTACAAATTAGTTAAAGGCAGTCAGCATGGGTTTACCAAAGGTAGGTCTTGTCTAAAAAATATTTTAAAAGTTATATGAAGCAGTTGGCAGGACTTTTAGATAGCATGAGTGTAGATGGGTGATAGCGTGCATCTGTGCGGAATGTTGTCTGGTTGGGGTCTTGTCAAGGGGTGGTGTGTAGTTAATCTCCACAATGAACTTCAGATCACCGCAAAGATGAAAACAAAACTCCCCTTAACAACACGTAACAAGAAAGAGCAATCAGAGATTGCACACCCTGGCCAGGACGTGTTTAGTGTTTTTTAAGGCTTTTGTGTTAAAACAAATATGGCAGCCGAACCACGTGATCGATGACGTCATCACTTTTGTTCTCCACCAATTTATGCTTAGATGTACCTTGTGTTGGCCTCATGGTTAGGGCGGCGGGCTTGGGATTCTAAGGTCCTGAGTTCGAATCCCGTTGAAATAACGCCAGGTGGGGTTGACTCAGCCTGTCATCCTTCCGAGGTCGGCAATATGAGTACCAGATAACTGGTTACAGAGAGGAATTGGATCAGCGGCAGACGTGCCCACTGAAAATGATGCAACCAGCAGCCAGGTGGCTGCACACGAACCACCCACATCCCTAGATTAGGCTCAATAAATCTTATCTTGATCAGATGGGTTTGTACTTGTCGAATTATGACGTCATAATGGAGACACCTATGACATCATCATAAAAAAAACAAAAAAAAAAAACACCTTTAGAGGCCATTTTTCCCCGCAAAGCGGGGGTTGGCCTTTTTCGGGAACCGTGGTTGTTGTTGTTTTTCGGTCCCCTTTTTGAAGCAATGTTTTACGGCCGGATGCCCTTCCTGACGCCAACCCTTTTTGCCGCCTTTAACGACAAACAGGGAATTACCAGTGAACTGGTACTCAATTAGCCGACCTCGGAAGGATGACAGGCTAAGTCAACCCCCCTGGTGTTAATTCAGCGATTGACCGGGATTCGAACCCAGGATCCTAGGATCCTAAGCCGGCACCCTAGCCGCTAGCCCAACACCAGGGTTTGTGATGTCGAATTATGACGTCATAATGGAGGCACCTATGACATCATCATTGACATGTGTTAATCCCCATGGAGTGCTTTCCAATGAGCCATGTCTCTTTTTTTCGATTTTTTCGATGCAGTGCTTTCAGATATAGAGGTGCTAAAAAAAATTCAGTTTTTCCAAGATGGCGCCCATACCACGTGACCTATGACGTCATAATTATCATTAAAAAATATATACAGGAGGAGGTGCACCTATGGTGAATTTTTCTGTCAATTGGACCAAAGGTTGCAGAGAAAACCATATTTATTCTGTGCGGACAAACAAACAAACGGACTCAAATGCAATACCCTCTCCTCTGACGAGGGTAATAATTGATCACCATTGGTGAGTTCCATGGTAATTAAAAAAAAAAATGTGAGAAATTGATTTTCAACAAATCCTTTTGAAGTTAAAATACAAAAGTTTCACGAAGAAATATTTGGATAGGAAAATGATCCGCAGCTTCCAAAAACAAATAAACAAGAAGACGTCATGCAGAAGACGTCATACTTGCAAAATACACCCCCCCCCCTCCCACCACCAAAAAGGTCGTCATTGATCCATGAAATTGGCCATTTCATTAGATTAAAATTGACGCTCTTGATCAAAGCTCGGGTCAATAGGATGAAAAGTGACGATTTTTCAGATGAAAATTTATGATTTTATAAGTTTGACCTCAAAAATAGTTGGTTTCCCAATTTAGTGACTAAATATACTGTTAAGGTTCTCCGCCGCCCTTCTTCCCCTAACCAAGGGGGGTTTAATCCCCCTGTTCTTTCTGGGCTTGGCAGAACCGAGACTTGAAACGCCTCTTCCGGGCAAAACGCAAAGTAGGGTTTCGGGACCAAGTCTCGCTCGTACCTAAATCCCTGCGCCGCCACAGAAGCGAGGCAGCAAGCCTCGCACGAGCCACGTGTGGTTTGGGTACGCCGAGCGGGTTGAGTACCACGTGGTCCATGCAGTTTAGGTAGTGGAACCTGATTCGAGCGGTTCTATTCGTACCACGCTTAGCCAATGAGGAAATCACAGAAACGATCAAATGGAAAAAGGAAGAACACAGGTTTAATTATTCCCACACATATATACAATTATCGGGACGCAGAGACACAGAGCAGCACTTAGTCAGTCTTATCTTATCTCCCGGACTCGGGCCCATCACACTCACACAGGTAATTGCAGATGTTGATGTCCCAGCCAGACGCGTCGACGTGGTCGTCCAGTAACGGCCCCGTCAGGCTCTCCACGGTCCCAGCACGTCCCGCGAAGATGGCAGCAGGCGATGGAAGGAACCTCGGAGCGTGTCTCCCGAACAAAGCAGCCAATGAGGTGGAACGGCAAATGCGCGTCTCTCAGCGCGGCTGCCGGTTACACAGCCGTTATCACTCGCGCGACTTAATGCACTGAATGCGGATCGGCCTCCAACTCAACCGAGCGTCACTTTATAATAGCGCGTATTCCGCGTCTTTCTGCGCGTCTTTCTTCACCCGCGTATCTCTCACAGTCCTTGGGCGCTCTTAACTCCTGCTTGTCAACGATTCCTCCGGGTTGGTCAGTGCGCACGAGTTCTCCCTGGGCAGCAGTCCTCTCTCATCGCAAGTCCTCTTGGGGGCAAGTCCTTCTGCGCTAATCCTTCAGTCCTCTTGGGGGCTTTGCGCGATGGGTTATATAGATACGCCCCCCGAACCTTCTCGAACCTTCCATCCACGCCCTGTGACGCAGTGCTGCCGCCACAACCTCTGAGCCCTGATTGGCGGCTCGTGCTTACCATCAGCGCCTCTGCCTCCCCTCATTCGGCTCCGCCCCGACCCTCCTAGGCCTGCCTCGTGCTAATTCGCCCAAAATGAATCAAAGTAAGCGCAAAGGGGCATGAGGCTAGAGAGGCTGGAGAGTCAGTAGAAGTAGGACCTATTCTCCTGACTCTACTCAACACAGAACTAACATAGGAAAAGGACTAAGCTCACAAATACTAAGAAATAACTACACTATCGCGAGGCTACATGTTGCTTGTGTGACGAACTATGAGAGGGAAATTTTAACCTTTATTATACTGACTGTACAAACTCAAAACCGCAACAATACAAACGCTGTTCAATTTTCAAGTCATTCGGATAAAAAATGGCGATTTCAGAAATTTGACTTCCAAATGACCTCAAAATCAATGGGCTTCTCAATTGTGACGACCCCTACAACTGGGTGAAGTGTCCTGACGATCGGTTTAGAATTGTGACCTGTCGGCCGGTGACAAACAGAGAAACAAAATAACAGACAGACAGAACCACAAACGCAACCGACCAATATACTTGAAAAATCTTCGCTTTTGCAAGTAACAAGAAGACGTCATGTGGAGCACGATAGTTGCAAAATCCACCCCCCTGCCCCCCAAAAGTTTTCCATTGTTACAGCAAATTGTCCATTTCGTGAAGATTAAAATTTACGATCTTGATCAAAGCTAAGGTCAACAGGATGAAAAGTGACGATTTTTCAGATGAAAAATGATGATTTTAGAAGTTTGACCTTGAGTTGACCTTTTGACCTCAAAAAATAGTTGGTTTCCCAATTCAGCGAGGCAATACGCAAATGCTGTTCTATTTTCAAGTCAATCGGATGAAAATTGACAGCTTTTTAGATGGAAATTGATGATTTTTAAAATTTGACCTTGAGGACCTTTGACCTTTTGACCTCAAAAATAATTCATTTCCCAATTTAGTGACAATATACAAATGCTATTCAATTTTCAAGTCAATCGGATTTAAAATGGCGATTTTAGAAATTTGACCTCCAGATGACCTTTGACCTCAAAATCAATAGGTTTCTCAATTGGGACGACCGATACAACTTGGTGAAGTTTTGTGACGATCGGATTGGAATTGTGAACTGTAGGCCGGTGACACAGACAAACAAACAAACAGACAGACAGAACCACAAACGCAACAGACCAATATACTTAAAAAATCTTCGATTTTGCAAGTAAAAAACAGACAGAAGAAGTGGACGTCATGCAGAGCACGATACTTCCAAAATCCACCCACCCCCCACCCCCTTCCATCAACAACAAACAACAGGCATTTAAAGGCCATTTTCCCTGCAAGTGCGGGGGTTAGCCTTGCGGTCCCCATGACAATCTTATCCATTTTGCCCTATTTTCTGCATCTCCCCTTGTTAACCCCCTTGCCCGCATTTCTTCTTCGACCATATTTAGCCAAGTCCTTCTCAGTCTTCCCTGTCCTCGACGTCCTTCTACATTCACTTCCATCACTCTTCTCAACCAGTCACTTTCATCCTTCCTCAACACATGACCAAGCCATCTCAAACTGTTTCTCTTCACAGCATCAATCATAAGCTCTATTCCCATCATCTTTCCCAATTCATCATTTGTCTTCCTCTCTCTCAACGATACTCCGCACATCCACCGAACCATTCGCATTTCCACCCTTTCCAGCCTTCGTTGCTGCTCTACGTTCATTACCCATGTCTCGCTCCCATAAATCATAACACTTCTCACACATGCAGCATACACCTTTCCCTTCAGCTTCAACGACACTCCCCTCCTCATCAGCACGCCACTCAGTTCCTGAAACTTCTTCCATGCACATCTCACTCCAGCAACCGTTGCCGAGTCTGATCCACCTTCTCCATTCAGCACGTCTCCTAGGTAACAAAATGTTTTCCTGCCTTCCAGCTTCACGCCGTCTCCAAGATCCAACTCAACATTTCCTCCATCTGCAGCTCCCTCTGTGCACACCTTACACTTGAATGTAGCTGCCACACTGGTTAATGACCCTCTCAAACCACTACATTTTTGATGAACCCACTCAGCGCACATTGTACATTGAATGGAATTCACTCCGACACCCTTCCTACACACTGCACACGGCCACTTCCCAGTTCTTTCCACCTCACCACATGCTTTACCACTTGCCATCACCTTCGTTTTTCCGATATTCACCTTCAGACCTTTTGTCTCCATACATTCCTTCCACTTGTTCATCTTCTCCTTCAGTCCATCCATACTTTATGCAATCAACACCAGATCATCTGCATACAACTCCCACGGTAAACCCTCGTTTACGTTCTGAGCCAGCACCTCCATCACAGCTACAAATAGTAGTGGACTTAGTACCGACCCCTGATGCACTCCCACCTTCACCTCAAACTCACCACTGTTCCCGTCCATCGTCCTTAGAGCTGTGCGCACTCTTTTGTACATTGCCATCACTACTCTGATCAACCATTCCTCCACTCCTAACTTCCTCAATGCCCATGTCAATACTTCGCGTGGAACCCTATCGAATGCTTTCTCCAGATCAACAAACCCAAGAAACAACTTCTTCCTCTTTTCGATGTACTTCTCCTGCAACTGCCTCACAATAAAAAGCGCTTGTACCTTCCATCCCCCGAAAAAAAAGGTTGCAATTGATCCAGCAAATTGTCCATTTCATAAAGATCAAAATTAACGATCTTGATCAAAGCTTGGGTCAATAGGACTAAAAGTGATGATTTTTGGATGAAAATTGATTTTTAAAGAGTTTGACCTATAGCTGACCTTTGACCTAAAAAATAGTTGGTTTCCCAATTCAGTGAGGCACTATGCAAATGCTGTTCAATTTTCAATTCAATCGGATGAAAATTGGTGGTTTTTCAGATGAAAATTTACGATTTGGGAAGTTTGACCTAGAGTTGACATTTGACCTTTTGACCTCAGAAATAGTTGGGTTTCCCTATTTAGTGACAATATGCAAATGCTGTTCAATTTTGAAGTCAATCGGATTTAAAATGGCGATTTTAGAAATTTGACCTCCAGATGACCTCAGACCTCAAAATCAATATGCTTCTCAATCGTGACGACCTCTACAATTGGGTGAAGTTTCGTGACGATCGGTTTAGAATTGTGACCAGTAGGCCAGTGACAAACAAACAGACAGACAGAATAAGAAACGCAACTGACCAATATACTTGAAAAATCTTCGATTTTGCAAGTAATAAACAAACAGAATTGATAATAATAATTTTTAAAAAACCAAAAAAAAAAAAAAACTTCTTTACACTTTTAAAAAGAAGCTTTATTAAATTTCAACACACCAACATTAACAAAACATTCCAAATTGGAGATATGTGGCATATTGTCTCTTTTTCCACCGAGACAAAAGGAAGCAAAAATATACAATAAACCAGCACGAGAAGTTTATGTGCAAGAAAAATGTTTGGTCGAAACAAGATCAAGGAGAGTATGCACAAGGAGATCCCAAGATACGAAAGTTTACAGGAGAGATTCAAGGGAGTGTGGGATGGAGGGAATGGGGGAGGAGGGGTGGTGAGGTGTGTGGATAAACAAGCTCAGTTTCTCCCACTCTTTATTATCCCAGCAGAAGGGGTTCCTCTGATTAATTTGATGAGTGAGATTGTGAGGTCATCATGACAGTTTAAAAGGTACTATACAAGCTCAGGTAAAAATCCTTAAAAAAAAAAACCCAAAAGAATCTGACTTGCGAGGTTTCCCCTTCATGAGCAAAGGAAACCGCTCGAGGCTGCTGCCACAGTAGGTTATGGATTGCTTCGGGACACTCCAGGGTGCTTTTGACATCACTGAAACTGATAGCATGTGAAGGTCACGTGACGTTTCTCAAACATAGTCGCCAAACAGACACGATTTTGGGAAACGAGAAACCTTAATGCAGATGCCACCAAAGCATACCGATGTGGGCCCGGTAAACTTATTTTCTGAAATTACAGAAATGTTGCCATCACATGGTAAGAGCTTCTCATCTCGGGTGGAGCACTCTTTGCTACTTGGACTATGATGGAGCTTACAACAGGAACTACTGCGAGGAATGGAGTTCAAAGTTTGTACTGCTGTGGCTTTGTTAATTCAAGTTCAGGAGCACTAGTGATCCTCAAACCTGGGCATTCACACTGTTTTTGTCCTCCCTTCCTTAGCCGAGAACGTCAAAGTCTGGAGATGTCTGAGTTTCACCGAAGGAGATGGTCTTGCAATCATCTGTGTTTGTCGGAGGAGGATTTATGAGTACTGCAGTTAAGGAAGCAAAATACAGCGAACACACAGGGCACAGTCTTAGTTTAGTAATAATTATAACGAATAAATTCCACATTCCCGTGCCACCTTCAGTCGAACGTCAGGCATTGACATCAGGTTCGTGAAGGACTTGGACAATAAACGTACCCACTCTGAATTTTGCTATAATCCAGTCAATGGCGAAACTGCAAATGGGGAAACTGCAAATGGGGAATCCTCGAATGTCACGGATGGAAACCCTTACGTCATTTCCTCATTCTGCTTTAAACTCAATATCTCTATATTTTTATTCCAAACAGCATCATTCATCATTCCTATCAGAAATTAATACTATGGTATTAATATATCAAAATATAATGCTAAATCACGATTCTATCAAGATATTATCAAACCAGCGAACCGTCATTCATCTGTTCACTTCCAGATTCCGGAGCAAGATCCATGTCGATCGGATTTCAAAATCATAATTGTATTGAGGAATTTCTGAAACCTCCTACCGACCTTACGACACATGCTGGGACCACAAAACGTTTCACAGGTTATTATATTTCCCTTTAGTAAAATATGCAACTGTAATGTTACTAAACGCTGTCCCCCTGTCATGTGACAAGATCCTCAGCTCTGATTGGTGTATGTTTGTGGGCACATACATACAGACAGACAAATACTGTTCTAGATGGCATTGCCCTACGGGCTACGCCGTAAAAACCAAAGCAGCACAATGCACGACGATCATCCAAAATCCGCCATCAAAAAGGATATTGTTTCTTTTCTTCTTTACACCGAAAACCTTCCTTTTTTTCTTTCTCCTTCTCATGGTGCATGTCCTGACACACAGCACAGCAAATGAGTCGGGCAGCAAAATACTTGGTGTTATGTCAGACGAGTCTTAGCTGGATCAAAAAGGCAAACAACCAAGGGGTGTTGCACATACTGATTAAAGTGCCAATAAACGAGATCAGAAACATTTTAGGCCTTCTGTGACCACGTGATGATCAGGCTAATCAGGAAGCTCAAACAAGCCATGCCAAACACTGGGATCATGTTGGTTTCCTCCCTATAGTCTTCATACAATCCACCCCTTCACTCTGATTGCGTTAAAAACTAAAACATTTAAAAAAACATAACTTTTTGAGTTATCTTGCTGACAGACAGACACACAGAAGACATGGGTGAAGACATAACCTTCATCCATCCATTCATTCATCTTCGGTGACATATGTAAAAAATGTACATCTTCAATTGTAAGGAGGAAATACTGAATTTAGGATTAAACCACAAAAAGCCCCTCAAATTTGAAGCAAAAAAACGATGCCCAGAACGTGTGCCACATTTTCAACGACACCAGAAGGAAAACACCAACCTTCCTGCTCGTAGACAAATGTCCACTTTTGTCTGCAGATCTGTCTCTCTCTTTGCTGCTGGATCCCTTGCCAGAGTTGCGGCTTTTTTCTTTATCTTTCTCAACCACCGCCGGCGATCCAGATGGACTACGGCTCTTACTGCTGTGTCTGCCAGACAAGTCTGCGAAAAGGTCGACGCAAAAGGTCTCACAGGATGGCAGGTCTGTCAAACTCAATTAAAGTAATTGTGGATAAATTGTTAACAAAAGCAAAACAGGGAAAACAAACTGGATTTTTAGTGGTAAGACATGTAATGTAGTTAAAGGAAAAAAAAATTAAAAATGGAAGTGTCCATGTAAACACTCTGTCAAAGCTCGATAGCATCCTTGATCCGAGGTAGGAAGTTCACCTTTGAGTGTATGGAACAACCTGCAGTTTATAGAACCAAACTTATACAGATAACCATCTGACCAGCCTCAGGTCTGACATTTCGACCGTCGGGCGTGGTCTTCATCCAGGATTGCATTATCGTCATGTGAAGGTGTGAGGGATACCTTAGAGATTGTGAGGGATACCCAACACGAACACCTTTTTGGAGGCATTTGTTGAAATGTCCGATCTGAGCCTAGCAGGCCGGCCAGCTGTACAAGTTGATGGAGCTGCCTTACGTTTTGAATATGGATCTTTCAAACTACCACCAGCTGTTTGCAATCTCCTATCTACGCCATACTGTAATACTTAGTTACACCAGTTTGCATGTTTTAGTAGTTAGGCCTTCCAATATTTTTTTGGCAAACAGTTTTCATAGACTAGCTAGTAGCAGTTTTATTAACAAAGGTTTGTACACAAAATAAGCAATTTGCATAGAGGTAGGCAGGTGTACAACAGGGTACATATTTTTATAATAACCATCTCAGAGAAATATTTTACAGGTGAGATTTTAATGACAGCAACAAAAACCGATTATAAACATCATGGACTATCATCGACAGATTTATCTAAACATCTTCAATTTAATGGTACTTACTCAAACCATTTTCTTCTTTACGGCGCTTCAATTCAGCAGCAGTTTCTCGATCGTTCACAGTGTGATCCTGAGACGAAAGATTTGAAAGCAATTATCGCCTTGTACAGGCCTTCACGCGAGCTCCCTAACACCAAGTACTTGTGTGTGCCGTCCCTTGAATGGACGTTGAACTCGGTGTACCCTCTGCCGACATTAGTTGGTGGACTTAAAAGATCAAAGATGGTGTCCTTTGTGAAGAGGAGATGAACTAACGCTGTCACCATGAACAAATTACGAATTCCTGTACGAACCTACAGGGCGATGCATCGGCGGCACAGCCACGCCCTCAGCTAATGATGTTACCATACAGCCTTGTGCTGCATACGAGAGAAGAGCACTCCAAAAAAATACACAGTTCTGCTTATTCGTACCCGTTTGCGCTCCTTCTTCTCTTTGTCGTGAGTGTGTGAGCGCAAGTGAGTATGCTCTGCAGTCGAATCTTGTTCCTGCTTGTCACCACAGTGCATCGAACGGCCACTGGCCTGTTGAGGGCTGTGACGCTATTGCGGATGGAGGAGGAAGTAGCGGGGATGAGAAAGGTTGGGGTAAAGGAGGAGAGGAAAAGGGGAATGGCAAACATCAGATGCATGATGGGAATTTAGAGCAGAAAGGTGTATGAACACTTGGCGAAAACGAAAAGCTTTTCAATTGGAATCTTAAAATAAAATTCTCATCAAACGTTTGGCCTAAACCTTGTGTTCAAAACTAAATAAGTAAATAGAAGAGGGCAGGGGGAAAACAAACATGGACATGGAAACCTATGGCATGAAAAGGGCCCTTTTTCACTCCCCACTCCCTCCCTCATTCACAACACTCCCGTCACTTTCGCCACCACCTGCGTCTGTGCGAGTCACAAACAGGTACAGAGTGATCGAGGTCTCATGGTTCAGGCATCACTAATGAAGTTTGAAAGGTATGTTAATGTGAAATAGCGAAAAGCGAATTTTGAAAGGGGATAGTAATGGTGAAGCACAATTTGGGATACGATTGGTTCATTGTAAAAGAGTGGGTGCAGCATATCTGCAACACCACCTTCATTGACTATATATATATATTTTAAAAGCAAACAACATAGTCAAGTTAAACAAAATTAAACAACAAAACAACAAAAGCAAAACAAATGAAGTCAAGGAACCACCTTTAGAGGCCATTTTCCCCTGTAGCGCAGTGGTTGGCCTTTTTTGGGCACTGTGGTCCCCCCCCTTTTTTTTTTTTCCCAGTGTGTACCCTGGTTTAGAATAGGTACACCGTATCACTGCGTGTCGTAAGAGGCGACAAAGAGGGTTGGCGTCAGGAAGGGCATCCGGCCATAAAAACATTGCCTCAAAAAGAGAACCATGACAATTACAACTACACATGGGCAGGGTACAGCCCGAAGTGGAGATCGGTTTCTGAGGTTTGGGACATGGAATGTAGGGACAATGACAGGGAGATCAGAAGTGGTGGAAGTATTGGTCAGAAGAAGCGTGGACATATGTTGTGTGCAAGAGACGAGATGGAAGGGAAGTGGTGTGAGAATGGTGAAGGGTAGGCAGGGACAGAAATACAAGTTTGTGTGGCAAGGGTGCCCGGAGGGCGTGAATGGTGTTGGTGTCCTGTTTTCTGAGGAGTTTGTAGACAGTGTGGTGAGAGTGACGAGTGAGTGATAGGTTGATGATGATGAAAATGATGATTGGAAAGCTCTTGGTGAACGTCATCTCGGGATATGCGCCGCAGGTTGGTCGGGGCGATGAAGAGAAGGACAAGTTCTGGTGTGCGATCGAGAAGCTGATGGAAAACGTGAAAGATGAGGAAGTTGTTGTGGTAGGAGGAGACCTAAATGGACATGTGGGAAGGAGTATGGACGGTTTTGAGGGAGTTCATGGGGGTTACGGATATGGTGTGAGGAATGGAGAAGGTGAAAGGATTTTGGAGTTTGCTGATGGAGCTGATTTGTAATACTCAGTTCCAGAAAGTGGATAATAAGCTTGTTACAATGTTACATACACGTCAGGTGGGTTGACGACAATCGTTGACTACCTGATGGAGCGTAGGCGAGATAGGGGGCACCTCCGGGACACAAAGGTGATCCCGGGGGAGGAGGCTGTTACACAGCACCACTTGGTTGTCTGCGACATAAGGGTGAAAGGTGCGAGGAGAGCTCAGCGGGTGAAGTACCAACAGAGAATGAAGGTGTGGAGGTTGAAAGAGGTGACAGTAAGGGAGGCATTAAAAGAGAGGCTGAGTAGGGTGGAGGATGATGTGGTTGAGCTTGAAGGTGGTTGGATGTCAATGAAAGATAGTCTGTTGGGAGCCGTTGGTGAGGTATGTGGATGGACAAAAGGACCACCAAGGCACTCGGAAACATGGTGGTGGGATGATGAAGTTGGAAAGAGGATTGATGAGAAGAGGAAGAAGTTCAAGGAGTGGCAGAAGGCGAAGGGTACGGGAGTAGAAACAGCAGAGCATGAAAGTTATAAGGCAGCCAAGAAGGCTGCAAAAAAAGAGGTAGCAAAGGCGCAGGAGGCATGTAGGAAAATGTTCGGAGAACGCTTGGATTCGGAAGAGGGTCAGAGAGCGGTATTCAGGATTGCAAAGCAGATAGCGAAAGAGAGGTGTGATGTGATGGGGGTGAGTTGCTTGAAGGATGAAGTGGGACAAATTGTTGTGGACCCTGATGGAATTAAAGGAAGATGGAAAAGATATATGGAAATGCTGTTGAATACAGAGAATGAATGGGATGGCAACATAGAGAGTAACCCAGTTTTAGGACCGGCAGAGAAGATAACTGAGTAGGAAGTTGAGGAAGCGATAAAAGCAATGAAGAGTAGAAAAGCGGGAGGGCCAACGGGAGTTGTGGGAGATATGTTGAAGGCAGCAGGAAGTTGGGGTGTGAAGAGAATGACAGAGATCTGTAATCTGGTGGTGAAAGAAGGCCGCATTCCAGTGGATTGGGAACTGAGTACCCTCGTCGCTCTATGCAAGGGGAAAGGTGACCCTCTGGAGTGTGGCTCGTACCGAGCGATAATGTAATTGGAGCATGGAATGAAGGTATTGGAAAGGGTGTTGGAGAGGAGGATAAGGAAGAAGGTGAAGATCGACTAAATGCAGTTTGGATTTATGCCAGGAAGAGGAACGACAGACGCACTCTTTATTGTGAGGCAGTTGCAGGAGAAGAACATGGAGAAGACGAAGTTGTTTCTTGGGTTTGTTGATCTGGAGAAAGCATTAGATATGGTTCCACGTGAAGTAGTGACATGGGCATTGAGGAAGTTAGGAGTGGAGGAATGGTTGATCAGAGTAGTAATGGCTGTTGTGAAATAAACCAAGTCCACAACTATAGGTAGGTTTAATCTCAATCAGATATTTAGCATCATCCTGCAAAATACAATCATGCAATAGATATCAGGATCTTGGCATCAAATAGGGAGGATCGATTATATTAGTCAATGCAAGCAAGCCTAGAATACATGTGCGAGTACGTACCGTTCAGGACTACATGTCATAGTAAAATGTCACAGGAGTGGCTCCGCGTCGCGGATGTCCGAGGTCTTCTAGACGCCCCTCTGCGGTTTAAGTGGGCATCACTCCTGGGTTCAACTTTGATATACATTTTCACTACATTCTCCCCGCCGTTAGAACTAAACTGCCGCTAGGCAGGAATCAAGCGTGCGTCAGCATTAATTGATTGGGGACGTCATTCCGTGTCAGTCGGTCCATCCGTAGCGGTCAGGGTGGCGAATTACTCTGCCAGCACGGGTCCGGAAACTACCGGGTACGGCCTCCCCAAGCCCAGAGTCCCCTGCATCGGAGTAGCCGCTGGAGGCAGGTGTCGGAGGGGGCATCTCAGGGCCTTCATGCAGGGGTGTATTTGACGAAGGAAGGGACGGCAGATGTTCCATAGAGGAAGCTTCGGGGGAGTCCATAGACTCGTAGATCGGTTCGTCGATATCCCCATAAGGGTCGATGACCCCACATGGGGCGAGTTGGCGTACGGAGACAGTGGACTCGCGTCCATCTGCCGTCATCACACGAGCATGCTCGGGATTAGCCTGGAGTACCTGCACCTTATCCACTAAGGGGTCGTACTTGCTTGTGCGAACCGCACGTTTGAG
Source organism: Myxine glutinosa (assembly GCF_964187855.1). Classification (NCBI taxonomy): domain Eukaryota; kingdom Metazoa; phylum Chordata; class Myxini; order Myxiniformes; family Myxinidae; genus Myxine; species Myxine glutinosa. The sequence continues at coordinate 98,130,923 of NC_136272.1, forward strand.
ATAGGCCGGCCCCGGCTCAGCGAGCCAACTGGGTAAAGATCGGATACTACCCGAGCTTCTAGGGTGGTGGAACAGTCTCTCGTGAGGAGTCTGGTTGGTGGCCGTACATAGTAGAGCCCTGATCGAGTTCAGCGCCGCAGGTAGCGACCAAGCCCATTTATCGAGGCCACGGCCGAGGGTCCTGAGACTTAGCATGACGGCCCTCCATATAATCCCATTGAAGCGTTCGACCTGCCTATTCGCCTGGAGCCTGTACGGTGTGGTGTAACTCGAAGCGACATTATTTTGGAGCAAGTAACCCCTCACGTCCTGGGACAGGAACACCGCACCCAGATCGGTATGCACGTAGGCCGGATACCCGAACATAGAAAACAAATTCTGCAGGCACCGTATGACCGTGGCAGCCGTCATATCCACGCACGTGTAAGCAAAGGGGAATCGCGAGTACTCATCTACGACAGTGAGCAGATAACGAGAGTTACTCGACACCGGCAGCGGCGCTTTGAAATCCATTGCCAATCTCTCCCACGGTCTAGTAGCCCTAACCAGCATCCCCATGGGAGGGTTGTAAAAACGCAGTTTGATTTCCGCACATATAGCGCAGTCGCGGCAGATCCGGCGGATGTCCTCAATCGAGTACGGCAGATTACCACTACGCACAAAATGAGCAAATCGCGTCACCCCAGGATGACACATAGTGCCGTGCAAAGCGCGCAGACCCTCCAGAGTAACGATACCCGTGCACGTAGCCAGCCTCGATAAGGCGTCGGCGACCAGGTTATCCTTCCCTGGGCGATATTTGATGGTGTAGCAGAAGTCGGCGAGTTCGATACGCCAGCGAGTGATTTTCTCATTCTTAATGCGTTGAGCATGTAGGGTGTCGTACATGAACGCGACGCTTTGTTGGTCCGTGATGATTTGGAAGCATCGCCCGAGTAAGTACGGTCGCCATCGCCGAATCGACTCAACGATGGCGTACGCTTCCTTTTCGACAGACGAATGCCTCCGCTCAGCGGAGGTGAGAGTCCGCAAAAAGAAAGCCACCGGGCGCCCCCCCCTGGGAGAGTCGCCGCCGCTATCGCATGATCCGAGGCATCACTTTCTAAGACGAAAGATTCGCTCTCGTCGATCGTCGCCACAGCGGCGCCAGCGATGTCGGCCTTAAGGCCCCCGAAGGCTGCCAGGGCGGCTGGGCCCATGGGGAACGTGTCGCAGGCCACAAGGGGGCGGAGCTTCGCAGAGAAATTTTGCACCCACTTCGAATAGTGGGTGAACAGCCCGAGAGCGCGCTTCAGCGAAGCTCGATCGCTAGGCGGAGCCATATCGAGCAAAGGTCGCAGACGCTCCTTATCGGGAGAGACAGAGCCATGGGTCACGGTGTACCCCAGAAGATCTATCGTGCGTCGAGAGTAACGACACTTAGCCTCATTCATGGTTAGGCGATACCTCTGCGCGACCTCGAGGAAGCGCTTCAGATTAGCAGCATGATGCCCCTGGTCATACCCACAAACCGTAAGATTGTCCAGATATACAAAGACATCTGTCAAGTTCTCCTTAGTAACGAGGTCGTCCATAGCCCTCTGAAAACAGGCGACCCTGTTCGTCACCCCAAAAGGTAATCGGGTGAACTGGTATAACCTTTGACCCGATTCAAAGGCGGTATCGATGCGATCAGCCCTAGAGATGGGGATCTGATGATACGCACTACGCAGATCGAGAGTGCTGTAGACTGAGTACTGGGCCACCTGTCGTACCAGCGCGTCCATCCCCGGTAGGGGGTAGGCGTCCAGCTGTGTAAAGCGATTAACCGTCTGTGAATAGTCGATTACCATGCGTCGGCGGTGGGCTTCACTTCGCACCACTAAGACCTGGGCCCACCACGGCGACCGGCTAGGTTCTATGATACCCTCCTTTAAGAGCTGGGCCGTTTCTTCCGCAATGAATTGCGCGTCCGCTCGTGAGTAGCGCCGTGATTTCACCGCTACAGGAGTGCAGTCAGTGGTCAGGTTGGGGAACAGCGAAAGAGGCTCAATTTCCATTTTCGCTAGTGCACACACAGCAAGCATGTCAGTCCCACCGAATTCCATTTCCAAACGTCCATGCCACTTAAGAAAATCGTGTCCTAACAGAATGTCGGCACATAAAGCAGGCAAGACCATGAGATGTACATCTGGAAACATGCGTCCCTTTATCACAAGTTTCAATCGACATTCCCCTTTTGTGCTGAGCCGAAGGCCCTGGGAGGCCATGAAGATCCGTCGTGTTGTCCCGAGGACCGGCCACCCATGTTGACGCACCAGTCGTTGATCGATAAAACTATCCGTAGACCCCGTGTCGACTAAAGCCCGCACAAAAATGCCTTCGACCATGAGTGGAATAATGGCCTGAGCAAGGCCGGAAGATCCGGCAGGTATTGAGCCATCCGGGCTAAAAGATCGCGCCTCGCGTGTGGAGCCCACGCCGGCTGCAGTTTTCCGGTCGTTTGAGCGGCCTCCGGAGGGCCCTCGTGTCAAAGGCATAGTTGGAGCTTCAGGAGCTTGCAGTCCGTACGAGCAGCCGTCAGAGGGCGCTCGTGTCACGCGAGAAGGATCGCAGCCATCTGTAGTTTCACGTGCTGAGGCAAGAGCGTGTAGTTCATACGAGCTGCCGTCAGAGTGCGCTCGTGTCACGTGCATCGTTTGCGTCAAAGCGGGAGCTTGTCGTTTGTTTGAGTTGCCTTCGGAGGGCGTTCGGATTCCAGTCAAGGACGGTCGCTCTGCGGTCGGTCGTGTTAGCGCCATTTGTTTTGGCGGCCCGATGTATCTCACCAAGGTCAAGCGTGCAGCCAGGGGCCCACGAGGAGGAGGACCGCTCATCAAAGTCGGGTGAGGCGCCCCGCTCTGTGCTCGGTCCGTTGGCTCGGCGATAAGCCCATTCAAGGTCGCGCGAGTTCGTGTGCCCCGTGCGGTCTTCCGACAGACTTTTGCAAAATGTCCTTTAGTCGAACACAAATGGCATATTGCTTCCTGCGCCGGACACGCTGACCTGGGATGCTGTCGGTTGCCACAGAAGTAACACGTTGCATTTCGTACAGGCCTTGGCCTGGCCGCCGTGGCTGCCGCCAGGCCGGAATCCGAGTCCACTCGGGATCGGCCAGGGGCTCTGCTAGCGTGGTCGAGTCCGCTCCCGTATCCTCGGCGGTAGCCCTCTCCGGTCGCGCGAGTTGAGAAGTCCCCGCGACGACCCGTGTGTGGTCATAGGCGGTGGATTGTTCCCGGGCCTCAGTGTAGACGTGAGCCACCCGTAGAGCCTCCGTGAACGTCAGGTCGGCTGTCTCCAAAAGTCTGAGCCTGAGAGCAGGAGAGCCAATCCCAGAGACGAAAGCGTCTCGGACAAGATCGTCCTGGACTTGCTCGTGAGTGCGGACCTCTTGAGTACTATCCGCTAGTAGTTGTCGTAGCTCCTGGGCGAAGCAATCGATCGACTCAGTGGGCTGTTGCCACCGCGATGAGAGCAGATACCTGGTGTATACCACGCTCCGTTTCTTAATGTAAATACGCTTTAGCTCCGCCACAGTGGCATCGTACGTCGTACAGCGTCCAATGCTCCGGTAGACGTGGTGGTCCACTTTAGTCTGCAGAACGTCCAGTTTCGTTTCCGCAGTGGGAACGGTCTCCTGGGCTTTGAACTGGTTCTCCAGTGTCCTGAGCCAGTGAGCTAACTCCGAGCCAGAATCCGCAGCTTGAGGGTCAGCGCTGAAGATCGGTACATGGATCATCCTGTGTCCCGCCATTTCCGTAGATCTTGATCGAGATTAAGTGTTGTGAAATAAACCAAGTCCACAACTTTGTCCCATAGGTAGGTTTAATCTCAATCAGATCTTTAGCATCATCCTGCAAAATACAATCATGCAATAGATATCAGGATCTTGGCATCAAATAGGGAGGATCGATTATATTAGTCAATGCAAGCAAGCCTAGAATACATGTGCGAGTACGTACCGTTCAGGACTACATGTCATAGTAAAATGTCACAGGATTGGCTCCGCGTCGCGGATGTCCGAGGTCTTATTGACGCCCCTCTGCAGTTTAAGTGGGCATCACTCCTGGGTTCAACTTTGATATACATTTTCACTACAATGGCAATGTACAAAAGAGCGCGCACAGCTGTAAGGACAAAGGACGGGAACAGTGGTGAGTTTGAGGTGAAGGTGGGAGTGCATCAGGGGTCGGTACTAAGTCCACTACTATTTGTAGCTGTGATGGAGGTGCTGGCTCAGAACGTAAACGAGGGTTTACCGTGGGAGTTGTTGTGTGCAGATGATCTGGTGTTGATTGCGGAAAGTATGGATGGACTGAAGGAAAAGATGAACACGTGGAAGGAATGTATGGAGACAAAAGGTCTGAAGGTGAATATCGGAAAGACGAAGGTGATGGCAAGTGGCAAAGCATGTGGTGAGGTGGAAAGAACTGGGAAGTGGCCATGTGCTGTGTGCAGGAAGGGTGTCGGAGTGAACTCCATTCAATGTACAATGTGCGCTGAGTGGGTTCATCAAAAATGTAGTGGTCTGAGAGGGTCAGTAACAAGTGTGGCAGCTACATTCAAATGTAAGGTGTGCACAGAGGGAGCTGCAGATGGAGGAAATGTTGAGTTGGATCTTGGAGACAGCATGAAGCTGGAAGGTGTGAAAACATTTTGTTACCTCGGAGACATGCTGAATGGAGAAGGTGGATCAGACTCGGCAATGGTTGCTAGAGTGAGATGTGCATGGAAGACGTTTCAGGAACTGAGTGGCATGCTGACGAGGAGGGGAGTGTCGTTGAAGCTGAAGGGAAAGGTGTATGCTGCATGTGTGAGAAGTGTTATGATTTATGGGAGCGAGAAATGGGTAATGAACGTAGAGCAGCAACGAAGGCTGGAAAGGGTGGAAATGCGAATGGTTCGGTGGATGTGCTGAGTATCGTTGAGAGAGAGGAAGACAAATGATGAATTGCAAAAGATGATGGGAATAGAGCCTGTGATGGATGCTGTGAAGAGGAACAGGTTGAGATGGTTTGGTTATGTGTTGAGGAAGGATGAAAGTGACTGGTTGAGAAGAGTGATGGAAATGAATGTAGAAGGAAGTAGAGGACGGGGAAGACCGAGAAAGACTTGGCTAAAGATGGTGGAAGAAGAAATGCGGGCAAGGGGGTTAACAAGGAGAGATGCAGAAAATAGGGCAAAATGGAGAAGATTGTCATGGGGACCGCAAGGCTAACCCCCGCTCTCGCAGGGAAAATGGCCTTAAAATGCATGTTGTTGTTGTTTTGTGGTCCCCTTTTTGAAGCAATGTTTTACAGCCGGATGCCCTTCCTGCCGCCAACCCTTTTAGTCGCCTCTTGCGACACACAGGGAATTACCAGTGAACTGGTACTCAATTTGCTGACCTCGGAAGGAGGACAGGCTGAGTTAACCACCCTGGCGTTAATTCAGCGATTGATCGGGATTCGAGCCCAGGATCCTAGGATCCCAAGCCGGCACACTAACCGCTAAGCCAAGGTGGGTATAATTAGGGTAAGGCACTAAAATATCAGGGTACTGTGCCCTGCTATTTAACATCAGTGTTCTTCTTCGTTTGTATACAGCACAAGGCTGTGGGATAGTATCTTTGTCTGAGGACGTGGCTGTGGCGTTTATGGAGTTCTCTCAACTGGTTAAGGCAGGAATTTGTAATTTGTTCAGGGTGCTGGCGATAGCTCGCCTATTCTTCTCTTCGCAAAGGATACTGTGGGATCTTTTACATCCAACAGCGAATGCTGGCAGATCGGAGGCCAGTTTAACGTCCATCCGAGGGATGGCACACACATTGGTGAATCATCCTGCCTGTGAAACACCGGGATGACAGTTTATAGCTGGGTCGGGATTCAAACGCAGGCTAGACAGCTTCGAGGAGAGCGTGCTTACCTCTTGGCCATCCTGTCAGCTCATTTTACACTGGTGAGATCGTGTATAATTATGTGGAAAACCATAGCTCTGACCTTTGGTTTGTGACACACAAAAACACAAATGGAGTTCCTGTATTTCCCCAAGGTTGAACATGTGTAATAGATTTTACTGACAAAGCAGAATATCATTTTTTTTAAAGCCAGTTAATGATTGACCCCTGCTAGTTTCCAACAATTTTCAATCATCATTCTCAACAAAATATATAATATGTGAAGGAGACAAAAAAAGTAACAAAATGACCAGCGTGCAACGATTGCTGTTGTGTTCAGACCTTGCTGACAATGTCCCTGTTGTCGCCCGTGCCGTCCTGAATCGGGGGAGTGAGGGAGAAGAACAAGTAAGGAGAAGACTTCTCTTGAAGCTGGAAGTCTGTGGTGCAGGGCCAGCGGCAGAAACCTCCAACCTGCAGCTCACACTTTCTCGGAAGTCACTGCAGCGCATTTAACATCCGTGCTGTAAGGATCGGTGGTCTACTTCTTCCCCATTCCCGGTTTAGCTACTCACACCCCTGCACCACCTCATTATTGAGTCACTAAGCAGTGAAATTGCTCGAGCCCAAATACATTTCATTTAGCGAGAAATACATTGGCTCATCCGATTCTTTTCTGTTTTATTGTGGCAAACCCATTGCAAGAATTGCAAATGTGGCTCACAATAGTTGCGTAGTCCTTACGGACAACTGCATCATGGTGGAAATTCAGTCAAAGCAACCAGAGGGCGAAATGAATATCAAAAATATCAGTCATGGAAAAGGTCTAAAAAGGGGAATAGAGGACGACAAACTTCAAGCATTAATAATCGAAAACAAATACATGATAGCAGGGACATTTAAAGCTGGGATGGAACTTTTACAAAGAAAAATGATGGAAGAAAAGTAATATAAAATAAAACGTGCCACGCTTAAGTCAGCCACACGTTGATAGCCAGAGAGTCGTCTTAAGCCTCCTTGAAAATATCTTCACTTTGCAGAGTTGCCTCCAGAAAACACGGGGCCTGCTTCAAGAAACTTACACTAAGGACCACTGCAAGGGGGGGGGGGGGGGGGGGGGACCAGAGGAAATGGGGAGAGCAAGTGGACCATGGATAGCAGAACATCAGCAGAGGCGCCGCCACGTTGGTTGAGGCCTAACGGGTTTCTTGGAGAAGACCCGAGCTGCTCCTTGGGTTTGTGCAGGTATAGTAAGATAAGGTGGGGAAGAAGAAAGAGGCAGCAAGTGGAATCACCATCCACTCCCAGCTGTGTTGTGCCGAGCGAGGCGTCAGAAGTGCCGACTTGGAGAAACGCCGAGCCGGCTCACCACACTCGCCCTGTGGCTCGCTATATCCCGTGCAGAAGGCCCATTCGAACATATTAGCAGGACAAAATAGACAGGTGGGAAGTCTGGGTAGACCACTGCGTGTTCATCTTCTCTGCTCCAGGCTTCGATGTTGTGGCAGTAACTCCACCATGTCTTGTCACCTTTACCCGTTTTCCTCGTGGATTGTGTCTCCCGATCTTGCATTTCAGCCGATCAAACAGAAATGGACTGGGACACACCAAAGTGTAAGGAAGGCACTTAAAACAGTGCACGCCATTTGATCTTCTCAAAAAATAGACTTGTCTTCTTTCCATATTTACAAAAGGGTATATAGATTAAAAGATGCTACCAGGAGGACCAT
>NC_136272.1:98141045-98202095 GCF_964187855.1 Myxine glutinosa
CTGCATACAGGTGAAATATAAAGCGCGAGATATTTTTATATATGCTGTATATTTAAAAAAAAATTGGTGTGGTTTTTGGCGGGCTGGAACGGATTAATAGCATTTCAATGGGGAAATTTGATTTGAGATACGAGCACGGTCACGGAACGAATTAAACTCGTAAGTCAAGGTTCCACTATATATATAGTGTATATATATATAAATATATATATTTATATATATATTTATATATATTTATATATATTATGTCACGTCACATGCCATATTGGGCAGCAGGATGCAAACCTCCATGTTGCCATTGTCGGGTACTGAAGTTTTACAAGCAATCCTCAAGACAAAATCAAAAACACTGAAGTTAGTCTGGGCACTGACCGTGCTGTCAAATTACATGCCACACCTAACAAAATTATTCAATCGGACTAGCATGGAAAATAATGAAGTGCTTCCAAATATAAGCATATGGAGCTTGCCTCTTTCAGAGTCAGAAGTGTCCGAACGAGGCACTGATGATTTCAGGGGGGTGCCCGTAACAACCGCCGTGGGGCTCTTGTCTTGCCCCAGAAGATGCGACCCCTCCTTGCCTCCGTCGCGCTCCCCTTTGATGTCGGTCGTCACCAGTGCACCATTTTTACCGCCTTTCTCCTGCACGCTCGCTCCTTTATCCTCCTTCCTCGTTTTCTCCCGCTTCTCCTCCTTCTCTGACTGCTTTCCCGAGCGCTCATCTCGTGAGCTACGTTCCCGGACTCCCGCCGCTTTGCAGCCTTCAGAGGTCCCAGTTACTTCACGCCATTCGTCACGCACAATCACATCGTCCTTGCCCTTCCCTGCACGGCTGTGGGAAGGCACATATGGCAAGTTTACTTGTCAATCCCCAAAGAGAAAAGTTGTGCAAACAAAACTAAACTGATCTGAAGAATTGTATGGAAGGCTTTTGGTTTAACCAGGCTGCACAAAGCTTACTTAGCGTTGTGGTGGTTGCTACTCGGCTTCCCAGCAACGATGCCACTGCTCTTTCCACTGCATTTGCTGCTACTCTGATTAGCCTTATCTGTGAGACGTAAAAAGCACAATATAAAGGACAATTTGTGGTTCACTATTCTTTCAAAAAGTTGAAACAGTCCTTTGCTCTAAACCCGCAGCCATGTTACCTTCACCCGTTGAAGAGTCTTCCACTCGGCAGCTTTGGGTCTGACCACCTCCGACTCCCGTTTGGTTATCACTGGATAGGCCATTAATGGTAGCTGTAGACTGCTGACTACCAGGTGTGGTGCTCTTTGGAGGCTCTTTGTGGTGGAATTCATTTTCAAGTACCATGGTTGTTTTCTTCGTCTTCAGCTGACCAGAATAACTAGGCAATGAGCAAATGTTAGTTTGGCATAGGTAATACAGCATGGTGCCAGGAAATGCAAAGGGAACAGCCAAGAATGAGATATATTTTTAAGGGATGGAAGCCGCAAATTATCCCCGAGTATCATCATAACCACACAAGGTTGATTCCTTATATGGATCGTTTTTGTTGTTTTCATTTAAAATCACAACTCCCATGTTGATTGTGTTTGTGAAACACTTTACAAAGCAAACTAAAATGTAAATAGGACAGGCGTTACGCCTAGGTCCCCCGTCGTTGAAGTGATGCGAGTTGACAAAGTGGAAGACGCAAGGCGGCCATCTTGAATTTTGACGTGGCGACCCAATTTTCAATAGCGTTCTCCCTTATGCGTAGATACACCCACACAACAGATTAGAAGTTAGTAGTTCGTTTATTTTTCAAGATATTTCGCTCACAAGGTTCAGACATATATATGGTGGCGGCCATCTTGGATTTTGACGTGGCGACCCAATTTTCAATAGCCTTCTTCCTTATGCCTGGATACACCCACACACCAGATTAGAAGTTAGTAGTTCGTTCATTTTACAACATATTTCGCTCACAAGGTTCAGACATATATATGGTGGTGGCCATCTTGGATTTTGAAGTGGCTACCCAATTTTCAATAGCCTTCTTCCTTATGCCAAGATACACCCACACACCAGATTAGAAGTTGGTACTTCGCTTATTTCTCAGGATATTCCGCTCACAAGGTTCAGACATACATGGCGTCAGACATACATGGCGGCAGCTATCTTGGATTTTGACGTGGTGACCTAATTTTCAATCGGGTTCTTCCATATGCCTAGTTGCACCCACACACCAAATTAGAATTCGGTCCTTCGCTTACGCACGCACGTCCGCACACACGGTCCTTCGCTTACGCACGCACACACGCGCACACACACACGGACGGAGAGGAAAACCATAGTCCCCCTTTCGCTCTGCGGCGCGACGGGGGACAAAAATAAAAGGCTATTAGTCCGTGGGCTGAGTAAGGTTTACATGCACCCCCCCACAACTTAACTTCCCGGGTATGTCCATGTACCCCCCACCCTAGGGGTTAGGAAAAACCATGTTAACAGAAAAAAACTCATTCCCTCATAGTTTGACCTCTGGTGACCTCATTAGTGACCTCATTTGCATATAACACATCATTGTAAAGAGTGTCCCAGGACAAACATTTTGAGGGGTCATATGCAACCATAGGATGACTAGGTAAAAAGTTATGGCCATTTGAATTTCGCCTACCCCTAATTTTCGGAAATCACTGACACAGGGGGGGGGGGGGGGGGGTAACATCAAAATATGCGTGGGAGGTACCTTGGGAATGAGTTTTTTTTCTGGTAACATGGTTTTTCCTAACCCCTAGGGTGGGGGTTACATGCACATACCCGGGAAGTTAAGTTGTGGGGGGGGGGGGGGGGGGGTGGGGGGGGGGTGCATGTAAACCCTACTCAGCCCATGGACTATATGTATTCAAATTAGAAAATTGCCGATCTGAGGAAATATGCGGTACATTCAGAACAAGACTAGTACGGCACTCGGTAGAGCACATACCTCCACCAGGCTGAACAGATTATGTTTAGTATCCCACTGATATGCCGGATCTGGATCCGAATCTGAACGAAACTCCAATCGGTTTGTTCTCGTCACCTCACCAACTCGTCCACCAAGTTTTGTCATACCTCATCCAAAACCTTTTGAGATCTCAAGCTATATATCGTTTTTGGCCATATCTCTCAATGGTGAAGCATTACATTTAAAACAAGCGTTACGCCTAGGTCCCCTGTCGTTGAAGTGATGTGAGTTGACAAAGTGGAAGACGCGAGGTGACCATCTTGGATTTTGACGTGGCGACCCAATTTTCAATAGCGTTCTTCCTTATGCGTAGATACACCCACACACCAGTTTAGAAGTTGGTACTTCGCTTATTTTTCAAGATATTCCGCTCACAAAGTTCAGACATACATGGCGGTGGCCATCTTGGATTTTGACGTGGCAATCCAATTTTCTATAGCGTTCTTCCTTATGCCTAGATACACCCACACACCAGATTAGAAGTTGGTACTTCGTTTATTTTTCAACATATTTCGCTCAAGTTTCAGACATATATATGGTGGCGGCCATCTTGGATTTTGACGTGACGACCCAATTTTCAATAGCGTTCTCCGTTATGCCGAGATACACCCACACACCAGATTAGAAGTTGGTACTTCGCTTATTTTTCAAGATATTCCGCTCACAAGGTTCAGACAAACATGGCGTCAGACATATATGGCGGTCGCCATCTTGGATTTTGACGTGGGTTGCACCCACACACCAAATTAGAATTCGGTCCTTCGCTTACGCACGGACGCACGTTCGCACGCACACATGGACGGAGGGGAAAACCATAGTCCCCCTTTCGCTCCGCGGTGCGACGGGGGACAATAATCGTATCCAGAACCAGATCTTCACCAAAATCTAATAATTTAGATTAATGAACAGGATTAAATAAAGAAATTGATATTTGTGTGAAAATTTTGCAGAAGACCTGGGTTCGATTTCTGGTCTGGGCATGTAATTTTCCCACATATATCAATTTAATTATTTAATCCTGTTCATTAATCTAATTGCTTCACTATGCCCCCAGCCTAGTGGTGTTTATAATAGAGGACATTGACTTGTCCCCCCCCCCATTGGAGAAAGACCCTCTTGTGTTCAGGCCATTGGTGCTCCTATTGTTGGCATTGAGTGCCCCGGAAGCATTGACCGAAAAGAGAGTGGCAATCATATGTGTGAAAAAATTGCATGCTCGGTTAGGGTTGCCCAGATAGCTCAGATGGCAGAGCACTGGTACGGTTTTCCAGAGAGCCTAGGTTCGATTCCTGGTCTGGGCATGTAAATTTCCCACATATATCAATTTAAAATCTAACCAATTTGTCTTTGTCACACACCCAACCTATCCACCAAATTTTGGCCGAATCCATCCACAACTCTTTGAGATATCCTGCTTATAGACAAACAAACACACAGACAGGGGTGAAAACATAACCTCTGCCCATCTTCGGTGGCGGAGGTAACAAGTGGTTGAGGACAAGACAGAAAAAAAGGAAAATTATTTGGGGAAATGTGTTGGCAGGCAGGGGGAGAGAATTGGGGGGACCTCGAGAGAACAATCACTGATTACCCCATTGCCAAAGCGTAAAGATCGTGTCTGTTGTCCTTCTCATCAGTGCAGATCTTCTGGACACGTCGTTCCAACGCCTGGCCAAGGTTGAGCACTTTGGGATAGTGCGGCAAAATCTTGGTCAGGACCACGAGGATGTTGCGGATGTGTGTAAACTCACCTGTCTCCAGACAATTCACTGAAGCCTTCCGTGTTGGAGGTGGCGGAGTTGGGGGATTTAAGGGGAGGGGTGGGCCAGGGTGTAGGATAGGGAAGACAAATAATATTTTGGGTAAGAAAGTCGTGCAAGATCGAGGTCTGCAAGTTCATCCTCAATCTGAGAAACCACAACTCGTGTAGTGTTCAAAGTCATATTGTTACCTTGGTTAGCTTGTAATGCCACTTGTACACAACATGTCGGAAGTTCTCATAGTCCAGCTGGTCGGCTTTGTTCGTGCCATCGGAGCCAGTGGCTCGGAGGATTGTGATGAAGCCTGGGAAGTTGCTGCATTCCTAAAATATATTGCAAATGGAGACCATAATAAAATCTACAGCAGAACAAACCCGATCAACCACTTCGCGGATCTTCAACCACCGAACAACTTGTGAAAAATAGCCTCATGGAGGACCGACGGTTATTTCCCCATTGTTTGAGTAGACCTTTAAACACATTTATTGAATTTGAGGTGAAGCCCCCATTTTCAGCCTCTTATAAGGGGCGGATTAGATTTGGATGCGGAGCACAACCCCACGAGAACATATTCTGATGTAACATACCACATTTGGTTCTGATGTATCGTACCAAAATACCACATTTTATCACCTTTCTGGGGGAGATATGACCATGAGGAGCACAACTTAAGGTTATGGCATGGTCCCGATGCCTGATGGCGAGTTTTGTCTGGATCTGTCAAGCAGTTTCTGAGAAGAGGATTTTTGAATGAAATACCAATATTTGTGGCAAAGCTCCTTCCTCCCCCTTTATAGAATGTGCATCCAGATGAGGAAAACAACCCCATGAGACCTTGCTGTCCTGATTCATCGTACCAAATTTGGTCCATATTGGTCGGGTAATTTGCGAGATGTTTTAGCCAAATGTTAACTGACATATGTGCGCACGTACGGACACCAGGACCCACTATATGAAGTTATTTCAGAGAAATGACCTAAAATGAAAAGACCCAATCAATTATGTGTTGGAGAGGGCAAGAGGCAAATAAGCAGTGCATCACCTTGTCGTAAGTTGCCTTGTCCTGATGCCAGGGTGTCACTGTGTCCAGCATGCTGCACAGGAAACGTCCGTATCGACTAGCCTCGTTCTCGGTGCAACTGGCAACAGTATAAATAATGTCCGAGAATACCTGCATTGAAATCCCATGCAAAACAAGACAGAAAAAAAGCACAAAGAGGGATTAACCCACACACGCGAAGCGAAAGGCACGGTCAAGCAATTGGTTCATTCTTGTCCATCTGTCTACAAACGTCAGTTTATGATCGAGGAACAACTTATTTAAATGGAATGTTATATTTTGAACACAAATTGGAACACAAACCCGTTTGCATTTTATTTCAATGGAATTGAACACTTGAAAAGTGTAGAACACAAGTCTCATTTTTGGCACTTTCAAAAATCTACCATTGAAAGCAGTGGGTACTTGGACAAAATATTACGGCATTTCACAGCCAATCAAATTTGCAGCTCACAGACCCCACACACGTCCTTTTTTCCTCCAGACTATGTGGGGTAAGGTATTCTAAGAACTCTCTAGTTATAAAGGTAATTGCAGTTGTACAATACCGAGCCATTCTGAATGCAAATGATCATGAAAACTATTATTCGATATACCTTTCAGAAATGTCTTTGTCCTTTTTATACGATTAAATCACGAAGGCAATATTTTTATTTGAGCTTTAGCAGAGGCAAGCAAGTGCTTTCGTCCAACTAACACGATTTATGATCAAAGAACAAAACAAAAACAGAGTGGGTGTGCAAAGATCCACTAAAGTAAAGTCTTGCCATTTGTCGGCGATGAATTATTAGCTCACCTGGAACGAAGTTCAGGGGAGCTTATGTGATGGCGCATCATCCGTCCGTCCGTACACACTTGCAACTTCTTCTCCGAAACCGCTTCAGGGATTGTGACCAAACTTGGCACAAATTATATTTGTTGTGTTGTGATTAAAGTTTATTCACGGCATTAAAAAAGTCAGGGTCTAGGGGGGGTTTACTGGGGTCAAAGTGGATCTAGGTTTGACCCCCCAAAATAGGGATTTGCTTTTTCCTCTGAAACTACACACACAATTTCGATAAAACTTGACCACAACCTTCACCACCTGTGATGTACCAAAGTTTGTTCACGGCCCTAAAAAAAAATTGCCCCTTTGGAGGTCTACAGGGGGGTTGCTCCCCAAAATAGGTATTTGCTTTCTTCTCAGAAACTACACATGCAATTTTGATGAAACTTTACCACGACCTTCATCACTCTTGATGTACCAATGTTTGTTCAAGGCATTAGAAAAACAAGGCATTAGAAAAATTAGGGTCTGAGCAGGTAGATGGAGTTGGGGGAGGGGAGGTTGCCCCCCAAAACAGGTATATTTCTGGTTTGTTTATAGTCTTATGATTATGTTAGTATGATTCTACATGCTGCTCTGTCTTCTAGCAACCATTGAAATTGGTTTAAAATACCTTTAGTCAGTGCAGTATACTGTTTATTCCACCAGGTGAGCGCCAGGGGTATTGCCCCATGTTTTAACTTTCCAGACCATTGTTCAAATAATATCGTACAAATTAAAACCTTACCTTCTTTCTTATCTACACTTGCCTACATGGAGCGTTGCACCTTGAAATTAAAATTGAGGAATGGCATGACATGACTGGGACCATCAGTCGATAAAGCTTTCACTCACTACCCATGTCCGAGCCTTTCAACAAATCTGAGGACCATTTCCAGTCATAGGCCGCATTAATGTCATTTGCCTTTACTCTAATGCTGCATTAACCCTTTTGGGGTTTGCAATTCTATAAACCACTTTGGTAATGTCAAACCTTACAATTTCCAGAATGTTACCCAACTTGAATTTTTCCTTAACATTTAGGCAAAGTTTTATCAAACGCTGTTTTATGATACAAAGTTTAATTGTCCCAATATAAACTTGTTCACCCACTCTGCTTGTGCTGGGCCTTGTCACTCTCATAATGCAAACACTTTCTCCAGTGGCCGTGATTACTCATATCTGCCCGATAGAGCACTGAATAAAACATCCCATCAGCTCCAGTCCAAACATGAAGTGCGGAGATGACAAGACCACACACCCTGTCATAGCACAACAGTGTAGAAAAGTTGTTGGTTTTCAGCTGATGCACCAGCTCGACAAACTTGGCACAGTAGGTAGCGTCACTGGCGGTGAAGACACACCGGGGAAATACGCAGAGCTGCAGGAACTTTGTGATCGTTTCATTCTTGGTCGATCCTATGGTGATATTGACACATAAACCCAATTAGTCAACACCCATGATTAAAGCTGCCATAATAGTTGCTAACCAAATTCGGTTAATTTGGGACAAGTCAGGACTTACTGCCGAGAAACCAAGAATCTTTTTCCTGTTTGAGGCGTGCAAAAACACGTAGCGTATGGTCTTGCTGCTTCTTCTCCTCATCACGGAGCTTGTCGATCAGTGCCATACATCGCTCCTTTTCCTTCTTTTTCTTGTTCATGGGCTGCAGAGTACAGAAATAAGATGTCAGAGTGGAATTTCTGGAAAGCAAAATCACTTGAATAATCAAATGTAACAAGTAGAGAGGAGAGGAAGAGGAAAGTTAAAAAAAAAAGATGAAGGCGAGAAGGCAGAAGGTAAGTGGGGAGGTCAGGAGGTCAGGAGAGGGATCGGGCTCTAGGGATGGAGGGGTGCACGGGGCTCACGGAAAAGTAAGGGATGTAAAGAAGCGGAAGTGAGAGCATCGTGAAAACCCCTCACCATGTCCTGAGTGTCTTCGATGACACGAAGCTGTGCCTCGAGCTTGCCGACCTCACGGCTATAGCTGGCTGTTGGCACGGCCAGGTCATACATAGCCAATGACCAGAAGGTCGCATAAAACTGAGGGCTCATGTCTTCCCAAACGCGTGACGGGTGCAGGCACTGGACTGCTTCCTGCACGGGTGCCATGATTGTCGCACTTGCCTGCATGTAGCGTTGCGCCTTTGTGGGCTTACTGCTCTTGTCGCTCTTCTTTGTCTCATCATACTTGGACTACAGTCAGCGTGGAGACGGGGTAGAATCAGTAGGATAACAGAACTACTTGCATGACGTAAACATCTTGTGTTTAAAGCCTGGACATATGGAAAACAAGTTTTGTTTTTTTCATATAAAATTACATTTTTGACTGAATATTTTGTAGGAGGATTAAAGCACAATTAACCAGAGGTAGTAGCATACAAAATAAACAAACAATAGTTTATAGCAATGAATAAAAAGTTTTAGCATTTCCAAAAAAATAAAAATAAATAGTTGTCACACTAAGGACCTTCAGGCTCTCATAGGATGAGTTTTGCTAACGAAACAATGAGCCCTAGATCTTTCACATATTTGAAAAATATTTGCATATATTTGAAAAACATTGAAGAAAGACAACGAACAAACATGGAACAGAACAATGTCCCACCTATAATGGAGCACGACTTAAATGCACGAGTCCATAAGTGCTGTGCACTCAATAAGTACTGCCAAGCATGCGAGGTAAGGTCACCTTAACTACTGTGTAAAAAGTGCACAAGCCACTGGATTGCCTCTCCTACAGTAAAACCATCTTGGCCACGTAGTTCGCAATATGTGCTAGGATGGACCACAGTCCTTAGCACTCCACTTTCACTACCCATGTAAGACAGTGTGGGTGTAACGGTACAGAAAGGCAATACAGCTCCGAGACGTGGCTCCTTGGTCCTCCAACCAACCTTGAATGTACTCTTGCTCTTGTGCTGAAACACAAATAGGAGGTCGTGGCAGGGATGTGGCCGTGCAGTTCCACCCGACATATCAGGCTGGAGTGAAGCATCTCGGCTACGGTAACTATGATAGACTACGTAAGCTATTGCTTGGGTTTAGGACGGCACCGACTTACCAGGATCTGATGGGCATACATGGGACGACACAAAAAGAAGGCAGCATCTGGCGGGGTGTGGAACTGCATGCACAGCACATCGATAGACGGCATGCGACGGGTGTAATCCTCCGTGCTCATGTTTGTGGCTAGGAAGCCGCCGAACTGTACAAGCGTGTCGTGGCACTGCATTGGGAGAGAAACGCTAAAACGTCAAGGAAGTGCAACATTTGTTACTTTTCCTATTAACAAGCTAATGAGCAGTTTTTCTCCCTTGTGCTCCCAAGCGGACGATCATACCTGATCGTAGAGCTTGCCAACGAGTTTGAGGTGCTTTTCCCCTCCCTCAAGAAAGATCACACCATTTCTTTGTTGTGCCATTAGCAGGCAAAGAGGCAAAGCCAGGTCATGGTCCAGCAATGTGTCCTTGAGGCGCTGGGAAGACTTCTTGGTGTTACGAATCTGACCAAAATAACCTCCCTGATAAAGAAGGAAGAAATGACATGACATCAGAAGAGAATTCCTATAAAGTCACCATTGCACACAGTCAACAAAACACAGGAAAAAGTCCTTTATCCCATCGTCGCTCGTGCCAAGTCCACTCCCAGCACTCACATTTTTTGTTGTGTACAAAATCCTGATACTAAGCAGTGCTCTTTAACCCAGGTGGAATGTGGTGGCGGTGAGGGGGAGAGACGAATAGAAGGAAGATGTTTTATCCTCGAAACTTCAAAAATATTTTGTAACAAAATTAAAAAATAAAAACTATGTTGAGGTTGCCGGGCGGGGAGGGGGCAGCTGGATGGTGGTTTAATTAACACGGAAGACATTGACGATCAGCAAGACCCACACGGATAAGAATCGGAGTTTTATTTTTAAATCAGAATATTCGTCCAATTCTATTTTAAACCAATATATTATCTCCACCATGTCCACCCTCCCCAAAAGAACATTCAATACATACACAAACAACTCTGTGTGAAAGTCGTTTTATTACTCAATTTTCCTCTCTTTTTGACTCTCCAGCTAGCCCCTCCCGCCCCCACCTTTCTAGTCCAATTGTTGTCCGTCCTATCGATACTAGAAGAGAGCTGCTTGTGTTTGTGTGTGTCTGCATGTGCGTGTCACCATTTTTCTCAGAGATGGTTGAACGGATCTTCAGAGGTTCATCACTAAGTGCTGTGAGGAGTGTTTTAGGCCAAAAGAAAAGTTTTTGTTGAAAAAAACAAACAAAAGTTTAATTTTTGGGGATTTATTTTTGTAAGGGTCACTCTATAGTGACTAAGCCTCTGTAGCTATGTGAAAGGGAATATTAAATTATCCCCGACCCCATTACTTAGTGGGTGTAGGGAAGTGTTTTAGGCACTCACAGAAAATAGACCGGGAAACACCGGGTATCCCTGCTAGTTCCTGATATGAAGAAAAAGCTTCCCGCATCTATTCATCGACATCTATCTTCAATATTTCAACGAGATACTCTGAATCGCCTCTTTTCTGATGTGAAAGCTCCAGAAATTAAAGTGAAAATGGCAGGCCGATATTGACAACGTCAAAACGTGCCCGCCACAGTCGATCAGTCCACATATCTACAAATTAATATCAGGGGTGTGCCGATTGGACTGACACAAATGACGTGCAAGACATCAGACCTCAGCCCTGAGTAACTCTCCGCCAGACAGGGCCTCCAGCTGCTCATTGGTGACGTCTTCCGTTATTTCAATGCCGGCCATTTTGTGCACCACTTCCTTCAGGATCAAGAGATCACAGCTGTGAAGAGTGCGAGTAGAGGCAGAAAGAAAGACAGGATGACGTATAGCTTCACTGCCTAAATGCCGAAGCACATCCTCGCTCACACAAACAAAATGGAGTAAAACAAGAGACGTCACATTGGATTTGCCAGTGAACACGAGTAAGGTCATTGGTAGCATGTGTCTAGCAACAGGACGATCAGGCAACGAAAGCAAAGTTTACCATATGAGCCACCTTTTGATAAGCTCACCTCTTGCTGGCCTTCAGCTGATTGGCCACATACTGGAGAATCCCGGTCAGCTCGATAGGATACTTCCTGAAGATGGCTCCACAGAAGCTTGCCAGGCCTGATGAACAAAACGGCCGACTTTATAATAATATTTTAGCATTTCATGTTGTGAGAATGTCAAACATAATGGAATATTCATTATTGACAGCAGAGTTAACCTTCTGGTGTTAACGCTTCATTTTCATTTCAAATGTTGATTAACCTGACAGGATTGACGAAACAAGACAAACTTTTTCATACCTTCTTTAGGAATTAAAGCCATGTAAGTCACGGCAAAACCTTACAATTTGGCTCTTGCAATGCTGAAGATAGTCAGAGCACCAAAAGCATCCCGAGAAGTAATATTTAGTGATTCTGATGTACCAGACTCTGTTACATAGTGTTAATGCTACCCAGGAGGTGTTATACTGGGTGGTTTGCCATTGCCATCACAGATGTAGTTTGTGCAGGAATTTGGGGCATGGCAATGGTGCCGGCAATAGCTTGCCTAATCTTCATGAATGACACCATGGGATCGTTAACATTCACCAACTAACGCCGATAGATGGGAATCCCAGTTTAAAATCCGTCCCAAGGACGGCACATGAATTAATGAATCAACCGACCTGTGAAAGATCAGGATGACAGTTTTTAGCTGGGTCAGGATTCAAACCCAGGCCAGACAGCTTAGAGGTGAGTGTGCTTACCACTAGGCCATCCTGCCAGCCCCAGTAACATTTATCCAACACAAAAGTCTTACTCTGGAGCCACAGGGAGATTGTTGTGTCATCATATTTCATTTTCTCCTTCTCCGGGTTGGCCAATGCTTCAATAATGCAGTCTGTAGGCCTCGAGTCATGGAAACATCCAAGTATCTGACCAAAAGCAGCCCCTTCTCCACGCCTCAAACAAATAAAAACCACCTTTTTATCCAAAACATTAACCCTACTGAATAAGGAAATGGATTGATTATTTATCTCACAGCATAGAACAAAGTAGAAAGGATACAGGCTAGAATGTCATAAGACAATGACGTGAGGTATTTTAAGGCATCGACGACAGGATTTATCAGGTTATCAAACTTCTGTATCTGGGAAAGAATCTGGAAAAAAGAAAAAGAAAAAGTAAGTCAAAACCACCATGGTGTTAAAAAAAAATTGTGCAACGTTCTCAGCGAATTGCACTGCTAGAGGAAACGTACATAGTCAAATAGGATCGTTGGATTGCAGTGACTGAGCTTCCCAATCTGCCGGCCCGATGGCTTCACATTCTCCTTCGTCAGCCGTCTGAAGGAAAACAAAATCCATTAGGCACAGAAAGCAGCGAACAGGTAGGATGACTTCAAAACCTAAAACGGTCCTCTGAACTCACTTCATGATGTACTTGGCCCTGTCTATGGTTTGAACTTTGATTCGGATGAGCTGCGTGTGCATGGCGTATGTTTCGTTCTTCCACTGCCCGTACAATCGGTACCTAAGACGTACAGAAAGAAGCTTTACTCAATGGGTTTGCGAGTACAATTGAACACCAACGATGAACATGACCGAGCACTTGTCCAAAACAAATGCAGAAATGGATGCATGGGCTGACTCACCGGTGTTCGTACGGAAAGGACCGAAAGAAACCCCACAGTTCCTCGGAAAGACAAGCATTACACTCCACAAGTGCAAGGGCCGGCAGAAGCACCTGGTCGGATATGCTGAGAAAGCAGCTAAACATAAACTCCTGTAAAGTGAGAGTGAGAGGCAGGAGCACATGAATATAACTACAGTAGAATGGACATGCCTGACATTTCCGATGGCAGCACGTAGAACTCGCGGTGGCCATCTTGGAATATGTAATTGCTACTATGACATCATCGATTGAGCAAGTTTTGTGCTGAAGATCTGAGCTGTTTTCCATCCAAAATCATCCAATTTGAGGTATCATGGCATAAATATAAACCCTGACTGGCGTTGTGTTACCACTCTTGATATCAGATGGGTAACTCGCAGGGTATTTGTTACCTTACAGTATATCGTTACGGATCCGTGATCTGGGTTTATCACGCAGTTCCTCAGATATTTACGCTATCTCCGGTCCTGAGGCCACCGGCCACAGATAACTCTGCGGTCTAACGGGTTTGCCAGGCAACCATGTCCTCTGATTAGAACCGCTGTGCCTAGCAGATTAGAACAACCCACACCATTTCTCTCTTTTGTAACTTAAAAAAATTACCTTCAACAACGAAGTTCCCAAATTAGAAGAGCAGCAAGCTCATAAACAAAGCAAGATCACAGCAGCAGCCTTTTTAGCTCACAGTATATGTCAAAATGTAAATAAATAGAGATTTAACAAATCTATTATACAAGTTGAGGTTTGGGTGTGTCCGTGCGTCAGTGGCTGCTTTCGGTGCTGCTTTTACTTTTCTAGCCTGGGTCTGAACCTTGCCCCAGCTATAAACTGCCATCGCAGGGTTTTACAGGCAGGGCGATTCATCAATGTGTGTGCTGTCTCTACGATGGACGTTAAGCGGGTATCCCATCACCGACATTAGTTGGTGGACGTTAAAGATCCCACGGTGTCCTTCACGAAAAGTAGACGAGTAATCACCGGCACCCTGGGCAAATGACAAATTCCTATCCCAACCTTAGTCAACCGTCACGCCTGACCAGCCGGTTCATGAAATAATTGGCCAAGCTTCCCCTGGCCAATCCCGCAATAACATGGGACTTCAAAAACAAGGCATAATGTGATCCTTCAAACGGCCATAACTCTTCAATCATGTAACGATGAGGAAGTGAGAACGAGCAGACGAGGGGTTTCGGTGCACTGTACTGTAAAAAAAATAAATTTTTATGGTAGAAACTCAGGCCCCTCAACGGACACTGAGGCAGTGGCCCCCCTGAACCTCCACCCCCCCTACCCCCCCGCCGCTCTCATTGGCCCTAATACCACCCACCATCAGTCCCAATCAATCAAATGCAATCACAGTCCCACTGGCTTTCATACGATCAGTTGTGTTGACAATAATAGCAGCTAGGCCGACCTAGTTGTAGCTGACTGATGTAGCAAGGCTGATTTGCCTGGCTGAATAAATAATGCAAATCAAGCTCATAACGGCTGAATACGGATCATCATATAAATGATGAATATAATCAATACTCACAGGTGAAAGCTCAGACTGCATTATTTTGCCCCAGTTCGGTAGTTTAGGCAGTTAATCGAAAAACATTCTGCCCCACTGCTGCTATGCGACCTCCTTGAAGGCGCGGTCATCATACTTATTCCAAGATGGCCGCCAGAAATTCTGTGCTGAACACTGGAATGTCCATTCTACTCTACATGTATTTCTATCAGCAAGTGCACCCAGAACAATTCAGGACAAAGTTTGGAGTGGGGGTGTACATAAATGGAGAAACAGACAGACACACACACAGAGACAGAAACAGATACAGAGCGACAGAAACAGACACAGAGAAGAAAGAAAGAGCAACGGACAGACACAGGGCAACGGACAGACACAGGGCGGCGGACAGACACAGAGCAACAGACAGACAGACAGAGCAACAGACAGACAGAGCAACAGACAGACAGAGCAACCGACAGACAGAGCAGACAGACAGACAGACAGACAGACAGAGCAACAGACAGACAGACAGAGCAACAGACAGACAGACAGAGCAACAGACAGACAGACAGAGCAACAGACAGACAGACAGAGCAACAGACAGACAGACAGAGCAACAGACAGACAGACAGAGCAACAGACAGACAGACAGAGCAACAGACAGACAGACAGAGCAACAGACAGACAGACAGAGCAACAGACAGACAGACAGAGCAACAGACAGACAGACAGAGCAACAGACAGACAGACAGAGCAACAGACAGACAGACAGAGCAACAGACAGACAGACAGAGCAACAGACAGACAGACAGAGCAACAGACAGACAGACAGAGCAACAGACAGACAGACAGAGCAACAGACAGACAGACAGAGCAACAGACAGACAGACAGAGCAACAGACAGACAGACAGAGCAACAGACAGACAGACAGAGCAACAGACAGACAGACAGAGCAACAGACAGACAGACAGAGCAACAGACAGACAGACAGAGCAACAGACAGACAGACAGAGCAACAGACAGACAGACAGAGCAACAGACAGACAGAGCAACAGACAGACAGAGCAACAGACAGACAGAGCAACAGACAGACAGAGCAACAGACAGACAGAGCAACAGACAGACAGAGCAACAGACAGACAGAGCAACAGACAGACAGAGCAACAGACAGACAGAGCAACAGACAGACAGAGCAACAGACAGACAGAGCAACAGACAGACAGAGCAACAGACAGACAGAGCAACAGACAGACAGAGCAACAGACAGACAGAGCAACAGACAGACAGAGCAACAGACAGACAGAGCAACAGACAGACAGAGCAACAGACAGACAGAGCAACAGACAGACAGAGCAACAGACAGACAGAGCAACAGACAGACAGAGCAACAGACAGACAGAGCAACAGACAGACAGAGCAACAGACAGACAGAGCAACAGACAGACAGAGCAACAGACAGACAGAGCAACAGACAGACAGAGCAACAGACAGACAGAGCAACAGACAGACAGAGCAACAGACAGACAGAGCAACAGACAGACAGAGCAACAGACAGACAGACAGAGCAACAGACAGACAGACAGAACAACAGACAGACAGAGCGACAGACAGAGCAACAGACAGAGCAACAGACAGACAGACAGAGCAACAGACAGACAGACAGAGCAACAGACAGACAGACAGAGCAACAGACAGACAGACAGAGCAACAGACAGACAGACAGACAGACAGAGCAACAGACAGACAGACAGAGCAACAGACAGACAGAGCAACAGACAGACAGAGCAACAGACAGACAGACAGAGCAACAGACAGACAGACAGAGCAACAGACAGACAGACAGAGCAACAGACAGACAGACAGAGCAACAGACAGACAGACAGAGCAACAGACAGACAGACAGAGCAACAGACAGACAGACAGAGCAACAGACAGACAGACAGAGCAACAGACAGACAGACAGAGCAACAGACAGACAGACAGAGCAACAGACAGACAGACAGAGCAACAGACAGACAGACAGAGCAACAGACAGACAGACAGAGCAACAGACAGACAGACAGAGCAACAGACAGACAGACAGAGCAACAGACAGACAGACAGAGCAACAGACAGACAGACAGAGCAACAGACAGACAGAGCAACAGACAGACAGAGCAACAGACAGACAGAGCAACAGACAGACAGAGCAACAGACAGACAGAGCAACAGACAGACAGAGCAACAGACAGACAGAGCAACAGACAGACAGAGCAACAGACAGACAGAGCAACAGACAGACAGAGCAACAGACAGACAGAGCAACAGACAGACAGAGCAACAGACAGACAGAGCAACAGACAGACAGAGCAACAGACAGACAGAGCAACAGACAGACAGAGCAACAGACAGACAGAGCAACAGACAGACAGAGCAACAGACAGACAGAGCAACAGACAGACAGAGCAACAGACAGACAGAGCAACAGACAGACAGAGCAACAGACAGACAGAGCAACAGACAGACAGAGCAACAGACAGACAGAGCAACAGACAGACAGAGCAACAGACAGACAGAGCAACAGACAGACAGAGCAACAGACAGACAGAGCAACAGACAGACAGAGCAACAGACAGACAGAGCAACAGACAGACAGAGCAACAGACAGACAGAGCAACAGACAGACAGAGCAACAGACAGACAGAGCAACAGACAGACAGAGCAACAGACAGACAGAGCAACAGACAGACAGAGCAACAGACAGACAGAGCAACAGACAGACAGAGCAACAGACAGACAGAGCAACAGACAGACAGAGCAACAGACAGACAGAGCAACAGACAGACAGAGCAACAGACAGACAGAGCAACAGACAGACAGAGCAACAGACAGACAGAGCAACAGACAGACAGAGCAACAGGCAGACAGAGCAACAGACAGACAGAGCAACAGACAGCCAGAGCAACAGACAGACAGAGCAAGACAGACAGACAGAGCAACTGACAGACACAGAGCAAAAGACAGACACAGAGCAACAGACAGACACAGTGGATAGAAAAAGAGCGGACAGAGCGACAGACACAGACATGCAACATATTATCACCCTCATCACAGCAGGTCCACCGTCTTGTTAAAATCTTTTAGCATTCTCATCTGGTTTTTAAACACTAACACTTTTGCAAACTAAGTGCATAAAGTCATTCAAATAAATGATAAAAACTACTCAAACTAGGCTACTTACCGATTTATCACCATTGCTTTTTGAATCAGAGTACTGCAAAGAGAATGGGGATTCAGTGCGAGTGATAAAGCAACTTAAATAGTTTCTTGTTGAATAAAATTAAGTTTGTCAAAAAAGAAAGAAAGAAGCAAATGTACAGTCTGCCAAAGTGATCTCATGTACTGCAAAAACATCCCGTATAAACAGGCCATGCTTACAATTCTCAAGTTAAGTGTATTAACGAGACTTTTACAAGTCAGCAAAACGTGAACAACGGCATACACTTTACAATTTCCACACGTAGCACATTTACTGTTCCACACAAAATAACGATCAGCAAATAAAACTTTTGAGAAATATCTCATCTCTTCAAAATGGTTTGGTCTACACCTGTTGCTACACATTCCACACATTGTGGTCGACTCTTATTGCCCTCAGGATTACTCTTATTGCCCTCAGGTTGACTCTTATTGCCCTCAGGTTGACTCTTATTTCCCTCAGGTTGACTTTTATTTCCCTCAGGTGGACTCTTATTGCCCTCAGGTCGACTCTTATTGCCCTCAGGTCGACTCTTATTGCCCTCAGGTCGACTTATTGCCCTCAGGTCGACTTATTGCCCTCAGGTCGACTCTTATTGCCCTCAGGTCGACTCACTGCCCTCGGGTTGACTCATTGCCCTCGGGTTGATTCTTATTGCCCTCGGGTTGACTCTTATTGCCCTCGGGTTGACTCTTATTGCCCTCGGGTTGACTCTTATTGCCCTCGGGTTGACTCTTATTGCCCTCGGGTTGACTCTTATTGCCCTCGGGTTGACTCTTATTGCCCTCGGGTTGACTTATTGCCCTCAGGTTGAGTTATTGCCCTCAGGTTGACTTATTGCCCTCAGATTGACTTATTGCCCTCAGGTTGACTCATTGCCCTCAGGTTGCCCTCAGGTTCTCATTGCCCTCAGGTTGACTCTTATTGCCCTCAGGTTGACTTAATGCCCTCAAGTTGACTCTTATTGCCCTCAGGTTGACTCTTATTGCCCTCAGGTTGACTCTTATTGCCCTCAGGTTGACTCTTATTGCCCTCAGGTTGACTATTATTGCCCTCATGTTGACTCTTATTGCCCTCAGGTTGATTCTTATTTCCCTCTTGAGTCTTGTTGGTACAAGGTGATATATCGCGATTTAACCGTAGTAGTTCAGGAACCAAACGTGGTAATTGAGGATGTTGACTTTACCACTGATGTGGAAGTTGCCTCATCAGATGTAAAATCGTAAAACCCAGGGGAATTGTGAATTTAACAACAGCAATAACAACATTAACTAGAACAGCACTTAGTAGATTGCATACCTCAACCAGGCTGAACAGTTTACGTTGTGTATCCCACTGATAGGCTGGATCGGGATTCGGACTTGAATCAAAATCGAATCAGCTTGGTCTTGTGGCCGGCCTAGCAAACGCATCCACCTAGTTTTGTCATAATCTGTCCACAACTTTTTGAGATATCATGCTATGCATAGTTTTTGGCCACACCTTTCAATGGCGAAGAATCCCTTTAAAAAATGAAAACAAAACCTCTCGTATGCGGATCTGGATGTTCACCAAAATCAAATTGATTTGTCCTTGTCACACACCCAACCAGTCAACCAAGTTTGGTCCGAATCCATCCACAACTTTTTGAGATATCACGCTGTATATCGGTTTTAGAGATACCACTCAATGGTAAAGAATCGCTTTAAAAAACAAGCGTAACGCCTAAGTCTCCCGTCGGTGAGGTGATGCGAGTTGACAAAGTGGAAAACGCAAGGCGGCCATCTTGGATTTTGACGTGGCGACCCAATTTTCAATAGCGTTCTTCCTTATGCCTCGATACACCCACACACCAGATTAGAAGTTGGTAGGTCGCTTATTTTTCAAGATATTCAGCTCACAAGGTTCAGACATTTACTTTTCAAGATATAGCACTCACAAGGTTTAGATATGGTGACAGCCATCTTGGATTTTGACGTGGCGACCTAATTTTCAATAGGGTTCTTCCACATGCCAAGTTGCACCCACACACCAAATTAGAATTTGGTCCTTCGCTTACTTTTATAAAGATATTGCAGTGCACGTACGCACACACGGACGGAGGGGAAAACCATAGTCCCTCTTTTGCTCCGCGGTGCGACGGGGGACAATAAAAAACAAGCGTTACGCCTAGGTCCCCCATCGGTGAAGTGATGCGAGTTGGCAAAGTGGAAGACGCAAGGCGGCCATCTTGGATTTTGACGTAGAGACCCAATTTTCAATAGCGTTCTTCCTTATGCCTAGATACACCCACACACCAGATTAGAAGATAGTAGTTCGTTTATTTTTCAAGAAATTTCGCTCACAAGGTTCAGACATATATATAGTGGTGGCCATCTTGGATTTTGACGTGCTGACCCAATTTTCAATAGCGTTCTTCCGTATGCCTCAATACACTCACACACTGGATTAGAAGTTAGTAGTTCATTTATTTTTCAAGATACCGCTCACAAGGTTCAGACATTTACTTTTCAAGACATCACACTCACAAGGTTTAGATATGGTGACCGCCATCTTGGATTTTGACGTGGCGACCTAATTTTCAATAGGGTTCTTCCATATGCCTAGTTGCACCCACACACCAAATTAGAATTCGGTCCTTCGCTTACTTTTATAAAGATATTGCAGTGCACATACACACGCACGCACGGACGGAGGGAGGGTAAAACCATCGTCCCCCTTTCGCTCTGTGGTGCGACGGGGGACAAAAAAACTCTGATCTGGATCCAGATTTGAATCTTCACCAAAATTTAATGAATTCTTCCTTGTCACACACCAAACCTCTACACCAAATTGTCAGAATCTGTCCACAACTTTTGAGATATCCTGTTCACAAACAGACAGACACACAGGGGTGAAAACATAACCTCCGCACACATTCGGTGGCAGAGGTAATAACAACATTAACGTAAACGAAACTTGATTAATTACACTTTCATATGCCAATTACAGTTTGTTTATCACGTGCACATCAAAAGTTAGAAAAGTGAAAAGTTGCACAAGGACTTTATGCCTATGGACACCCTGTGTGTTGTTAGACAACATGCCAGAGGACAATTCTTGTTTGGCTTGATAAAACCATGCCTGCTTTTCAGTAAAAGTTGATGTTAAATGAAAGGCAGAAAACCCCCCCAAAAAACTTTGCACAACACCTAGTGATACGAGACAACAACCGTAGAAATAGCCTGAGGGTTTACCGTTTTCATGAACGCCATTCCAAGGCGGACTATCTTGGAGAAGAGAATGCAGTCGTGATAAAGGTGAGGGCCCAAGTAAGTGAGCATGGGGAAGACATCCCGCCGAAGGTCGTCAAACACCTCGACTTGTTTGGGAGCTCCCTGATATGGCAGCGCCACATGGGGTGTTCCCTTGGCTGCCCTTAGCAGTCCAGCACTGGATGAAAACAGCAGCAAACACAAATTTGATGTCACAGATTGAACGGACACTTCATCGGAGTTGGTATAACCCTTTCAACGATTCCATTGCTGTTTTCTCAAGCAGCACAGGGGCTTTACCTCAGGCCATGATTTCCAAAAGAACATGGCAAGCTCCATATGTTTGAAAATATTGTAATTTCAAACAACGGCAACTTAGAGGAAAGCTGATTCACCTTTGAGCTGTCTCATCAAAGTTTGATTCTGGCCAGACTATAAACTTCCACCCTCGTGGTTCACATCCAGGGTATTGAATCAATGAATATGCAGTCCCTCAGGCTAGGGGACTTTAGGCTGGCTATCTGCAAACATTGCTTGAAGATGTTAAAAATCCCACAGAACCATTCAATAAGAGTAGGCCATTGTGTGCTGGTACCCAGGACAATATCTAAATTCCTGCCCTAATCTCTGGAGAAAAAAAGGCACCAGTGGCACACCCACCTCTAACTAATGATGCATCCAACAGAGATAACTCGTAATTAAATCCTGGTCAAAGATGCATTCACCAGTGACATTTTAAAACTGCCGCAACAGTGCAACAAAAGGCACGTGAATGCACGCGCACGCACACGCACTAACCGCCGGTGGAGTGGCTCAATGGTAATATGAATAAGGTTGCACAGCGCAGCCGCAATGGCCTTCTGTGAGGTAGTGTAGAAAGGAGGCAGTCGGTCCATTATAGCCCTCGCGTGATTCCAGTCCCCCACGTGAAGCAAAGCTTCCAGTAGTCCGAGCTTTTGAAGGCCTGGGAACTACATACATATAGACAACAAAGCACGGTGATAAATCATCGACAACTAGCAGGTTCACAGATAACGAAAAAACAATTCTTGAAAACAGAAGAACTAGAGAGTTCATAGAACACCTTACCTCGTGGTGTCTTGAGAAAAAGGAAGGACCATGGGCAGGTCTTTTAAACTCTTGCTTTGTGTTTCTGAGCAAAATCTATATTTGCTATGAAAAACAATTTTGTCTGAATCTCGATATTCCCCAATGCTGAGAGCACGAGCGGCACATTTGATTGGACGAGATGGCATAAATGGCATAATATTTTGTCCAAGTACTAGTAAACTGGAGGTTTTGAAAGTGCCAATAAGGCGATTTTTTTCTTTACTGTTTAATTATATCATTCAATTGAAATGAAAGAAAGGTTTTAAAAGTTATTGAAAAACATAAGCTTTTTTTTCTGGAATTTCTCTGCCGTTGGTGCACCATTTTTTTTTTATACACCACCCCATCTAACAAGTTACATTAGTTCTCCGTGCCTGTTTGGGTCCATTATGATGTCCCTAAAAACAGAAGGCTTGCTGTTGGGAATGATTTTCAATTTTGTTTGACTGCCAGATAGACTGACAAACTGTAACAATTGCCTTACTCCTCTGTGTGCTCGAGACGAGCTTCCGTACAATTTGCTAAATTCCGAGCCAAAGTTCTACTCAACGCAAATCTATCCCTTGAAACTCGATAAAATAGATACGATGTGTCTTTTTACTCCCGCCAGGGAGTAATGCATTCACCCGTGTTCATGTGTGTGTGAACAAGATATCTGGAGAAGTTCTGAACAGATTTGGATGAAAGTTGGTGGGATGATTGCCCTTGGGATAAGGAAGAATTGATTAGTTTTTGGTGAAGCTCAGGATATTATTCCCGATCCAGGAATTTTTTGAAGGATTTTTTTACCATTGGAAGATAGGGCTCATTTTTTTTTAACATTATCTTCTATATATTCTATATTTAACATTGTGATATGAAAATAGTTTTCATATTTGTTGTAAATGTAGTTTAAACTCGTGGTTATGCGTTAGAGCGGTGTATTTTTTTAGCAGCGTCGTCTTCAATGTTAATCTTTTTTTTTTTTTCTAATAAAGACATATTCTGTCATTTTAAAACCACCAAAGTGTGTATTAGGTTTCGCCGTTTCATAAAATGTATCGTTTGATACGTATAATGCTTTAAAAGTTTTTTTTTTTGGAACCTCAGAATCGATATCAACATTTAGCGCAGCGAATGTCATTCGCGGTGTCAGTATTTGATGAACTTATAAAGACTTAGTTCCAGATTTGTCAATGGCTGAGGTATATTAACAAACGAATAAAACAGATTTGGCAAAATTCCAACTTCTTTTTTAAAGATCGCATATTCACCCAGGGTTGTGAGAGGTTGAAGAAGAAACCTCACACGGGCTTCCCAGACCAAATAAATAATTCTGGTTCTGGCTCTGCGATTTTCAGGTTTATTACTCCCGCCAGGGAGTAACGCATTCGATCGTGGCCGTCCGTGTGTGTGTGTGTGTGTGTGTGTGTGTTCGTGAACAAGATATCTGGAAAAGTTCTGAACGGATTTGGATGAAAGTTGGTGGGATGATTGCCCTTGGGATAAGGAAGAATTGATTTGTTTTTGGTGAAGCTCAGGATATTATTCCGGATCCAGGAATAGTTTTCTAACCTCTAGTCTAATAGATCTAACCCCCGCTCTAGCAGGGAAAATGGCCTTTAAAATGCATGTTGTTGTTGTTGTATCCAGGAAATTTTTTTGGGAAAGATTTTTTCTGTTTTACTGCATTAAAGCTTTTATTCTTATTCTTAAATGACGTTTTTCTCCTCTAATTCCGAGATATATCAAAATTAATTATCTGACAGTTAGGGCCTACTTTATTTTTCATTTATTGTTTTGGGGAGAGGGGATGTCAAACAAAGCGTGTTATTCCAACTTGACCCACGGCGGGAGTATGCGTTCTACTGAGTGGCGTTCTAGCTTTCATATTCATCAACTGATCTAGAATGGCTGATATTTCATTAAAACAATAATTGTTATTTCCCGCTTCCTTACTACCTAGCAACAGTAATAGTCTATTAAATAATTGTGACGAGTCACTCGGAAGAAAACTAACATGAATGTGGACCCGATAACATCAGCCCGACCTCAGTCCAAGTTTATCTAAAGCATTTTAAATATTTTTCCTTCTCGTTCTTACTTTTTTTAACCTTAAG
This sequence comes from Myxine glutinosa, assembly GCF_964187855.1. Taxonomy (NCBI): domain Eukaryota; kingdom Metazoa; phylum Chordata; class Myxini; order Myxiniformes; family Myxinidae; genus Myxine; species Myxine glutinosa. The sequence continues at coordinate 98,165,472 of NC_136272.1, forward strand.
ATCCTCCTCTTAATCAAGTGCATTTAGCAACTCAATATACTCTCTATCTTCGTCTCTTTCCATATCAAGCGATATTATTACGTATTATTAGGGTTAGTATTATCAAGGTGATTAATGGGTCACTTTGGGCAATTATGTCACCACATGGTAACTGACGACCTTGAAAATAATTTCTCTGTAAACGTAGGTATCACTTCATATTGGTTGATAATACTGTTGTGGTTTTGGAAATAAAGACAACCCCCCTTTCGTTAGTTGCACCACAACATGTAGCCTCGCTTTAGTTCAGTTATTTCTTATTACATGTTAAGTGTAGTCTCCTTCCCAGTGTTAGTATGCGTTGACAGGTAAGCAAGGGTAGGTCTCACTGGGCCTGGAATACCATGTGCTGGGCCTGGGACAAGTCTAGGAGGCCCGAGGGAGGAGCTAAAGGGGAGTGGCCAACCACGACAGCCAATGGGAGCTAAAGGGGAGTGGCCAACAACAGCAGCCAATGGGAGCTAAAGGGGAGTGGCCAACAACGGCAGCCAATGGGAGCTAAAGGGGAGTGGCCAGCATCGGCGGCCAGGGGAGGTCCTTGGACCATTCTAGTGGGACTCCGGGGGGGGGGCTATAAAACCCGGACCCGGACCCCCAAACTCTCTCTCTGTCCCGGGATTCTGAAGCTCTCAAAGCTCTCTGCCCCCGAACTCTCGAAGCGAGAAGCTCTCTCTGTCCCGGGATTCTGAAGCTCTCAGCGCTCTCTGCCCAAGCTCTCTGCCCCCGAACTCAAGAAGCTCTCAGCGCTCTGCCCAGATCTCTGCGTTCTGCCCCTGCTCTCTGCTGCCCTGTTATAAACGCTCTCACAGGACGATCTCTTCCGTGGCCCTATACTCTAACGATCTCCCTGCCTGGGCTCCCTGCACGTGCGCATTTGCCTCGCTGACTTCGGGACACGCTGCGGAGTGTCCCGTGCGTGCACGACTGGAGGCTGACGTCCTTGCCGCGAACATCCTCGAGGGACACGCCCAACGAGCGGTCCGGGGCGAGCAGCACCAAGCGGCCGCGCTTTAAGCACGTCCTCTTCTTCCTTCCTTTCTCCGCGTGAGTGAGAGGGCCCTTGTCCGGGATTTAGGTTAAGAATGGTTAAGTTTCTATCCGGTCTCTCATCTCTTTGGCCATTGTACAAATTGTGAATAAACCTGTGTTTTGCTTCCAACTTGGCCGTATACGTCTTTTCCACCATTGGCCTCGCATTGCACGAGATAAAACCGCTCGATCAGGTTCATAATAATTAACGGCACGAGTCACGTGACACGCAAACCGCTCGGGCGTATCAACCCAGCGTGTCTCGTGTGAGGTTCAGCCCCCTTCCTCGCAGCGGCACGTGTATCGGAGGTACTCAGGTATTTTACAGGAAACCCTTCCGCGCGCTCGCTGCAGGGTTGGCGGCTGGAATTGCTCAGCAATCCGCCCCCACGAGTGTAAAGTGGGTAGCGGCCTCGTGGACTCGAAAGCTCGAGGGGGAGAAGGGCTTAATCCCCCCTTAGTACGTCAACGGGCTCGAGATCCGCAACAAATTGGTGTCAGGAGTGGGATTTTTGGACCTGGAGTGCGCTTCACGTACTCGAAATTATGAGCGGACGAAATTTAGTTTTAAACCAAATTAAATTGACCATGCAATGGCTGGCCAAGACGACCAAATGCCGGTGGGAGTAAGAAACGAGGAAGAAGTAATGGCCCAGGACCCGCAGGAAGAGTTGGTAGAAGGGGAAGCTGAAGAGGGTGCGGCAGTAGGGGAAGAAAATTGCGGCGCCTCACACGTGGCGGTGGAAGCCGAGCCCGCGGTGCCAAAGTACATGGGCCTTTTTATGGCGCAAATGACGGCATACATGAAGGAAATGAAGGATGGGTTGGAAAACAAAATGGATACCCAGGGGGACAAATCAAGAAGGGAAATGAGAGAACTGGGGGACAACTCCAGGTGCGACATGGAAAAGATGAGGGCAGAGTCAAGAAGGGATATGAAAAAGATGGGGGAGGAGATTGGGCGTTGGATGAGCGGGGAGGTCGCGGTGGTATGCGACGAGGTGAAGCGGTGCGAGGAACGCGTAGAAGGGGAGATTTCGGAACCGCACCAGGAAATAGAGGAGGTAACCCGGGTAGACGAAGTAATGATTGGGGTTGAAGAGACAGAAGAGAAAGGGAGCGAATCACGGGAGGAGGTGATGGAATGCGCACAAAGTTTGTGTTTGCACCGTGATGCCGTGCTTGATAACCCAATAAAAAGTTTGCAGGTGCTGGCGGAGAAGGAGGGCCCCGAAGTGAGTAATAATGGCGGGAATGTGTTTGGCGCGAACTGGTGCTCGGTGAGCTTGGGGATCGGGCGAGACCCGGGCGTTCACAAAGGGCCCATTGTGGGGTATGAGAGGGAGTGGGTGGAGCGAGAGGGTGGTACGGAGTGTGAGAGAGAGTGCGTACCGGAGTGCGTGGAGGGGGAGTGCGCACTGGAGTGTGAGCGGGGGTGCACACCTGGGTGTGTCAGAGAAGAATGCACACCGGAGTGTGCGAAAGGCATGAGTGCGCCTAGGTGTGCAAGTACGAGTACGGAGTGCGAGGGAAAGTGCACACCGGAGTGTGTGGAGAAAGAGTGCGTACTGGAGTGTGTAAGAGAAGAGTGTGCACCGGAGTGTGCGATGACGAAGTTTGTGGGGGGCGCGTGTGTACCTGGGTGGTGTGCACCGGAGTGTGCGATAGCGGAGTGTGTGAAGGGCGCGTGTGCGCTTAGGTGTGCGAGTGTGGAGTGGGTCGCGGGTCGTGAGGACGCGGCCCGGGCATCGACGCAGACCGGGGTAGAGCTTAGTGGGACGAGTAGCGTACGCGAGCCCCCGGTGAGTTGTGTGCCGCGGGGACCGGAGGGAATCGGTGCTGCGTCGGTCTCGCAAGGACCGGCGTGCACGATTCGTGCCTCCGGCCCCCGCACTGTATGGTTGGCGCCGTATGGCGGCAAGGTCGGGCGGCCGGGTTCGAGGGGAGGTATGGGTTATCGGAGCCACGCACCTTGTCGGGTGAGGTGCTCTGGTCGTGGCCGGTTGGGTCATCGTGCGTGGGACCGAAGGGACCCACGCAGGGATGGAGCCCGGCACCTGGGCCCATGGATTCCTCCCCCCTCGGATCGTCAATGCCGGACGGACACCCCATAAAGCCGACCAACCACCCGCATGGATCGCTCGGCCCTCCGAGGCCGAGCTGTGACAAAGTACCTCCATAGATGGGGGCTCGTAGTGTAGAGGACTGTGGATAGTAGTGTACCCCACGTGGGGGAATGGTAGTGTGACCATTCCTACCACGGGGGGGGGGGGGGGGGGGGGGGGCCCATGAGCACTAGTTTAGGGGGATGGCAGTGTTAGGCACATGGAGGGGCCAGCAATGGTTGCCTCCATGGGGCACCAAAGCTAGCCGAGGGAGGGCAAGGATATAATTGTTAGGGATTTAGAAGACCTTCGGGACAAGAGTTGAGTAGGACACCTGAACTGTAGAGGGGACGTAGAGAGTTTAGGTGGTTGTTAAAGAAAAAGGGTGTGCATAGTTTAAAGGGACGACGGGGAATCACGAGTTGTAGGGGAAATTAGGTAGATAGATGATGCTGTGTATTTGAGGAATTGTGTAATGGTGTGTAAAAGTAGTGGTGTGAGAAAAAAAATGGTGTGCAAGATAAATGGTGTGGAAGTAATTGGTGTGGAATGCATGGTGCAAAGGATTGAATGGGGGGGAGTGGAACCCATTCGTGAAAGCCCAGGGGGGGGGGGGGTAGTTTAAAGCCAGGTAGGGGGCATAAGTAAATTGCATGGATATTGACACCTGTGGTGCGGGTAGTAGAAAGTAGTGTTTTGTGGGGTGCAGGAGACGGTGGAATGGCTGGGCATGTGGCTTAATTGGTGAGTGTGGTTATTGAGGAAATCTGTCACTGGTAGCTTGTCGGCCAGGTAAGGCCGCAGGTAGGCTCTGGGAGCCGGTTAGGTGAGTGCGAGTGGGGCCCGAGGATCCAAGGGAAGGACCCGGGTTGCCCAATGCCGAGGTGGGCATCGAGGGGGTAAGTGCCAGGGAGGGCCTTCCCCGGTTCGTGTAGTTGTGAGGAATAACAGGAATTTTGGCGACCATGACCGCGTCCTCTTCTTCCTTCCTTTCCCCGCGTGAGTGAGAGGACCCTTGTCCGGGATTTAAGTTAAGAACGGTTAAGTTTCTATCCTGTGTCTCTTCTCTTTGGCCATTGTACAAATTGTGAATAAACCTGTGTTTTGCTTCCAACTTGGCCGTATACGTCTTTTCCACCATTGGCCTCGCATTGCACGAGATAAAACCGCTCGATCGGGTTCATAAAAATTAACGGCATGAGTCACGTGACACGCAAACCGCTCGGGCGTATCAACCCAGCGTGACCCGTGTGAGGTTCAGCCCCCGTCCTCGCAGCGGCACGTGTATCGAAGGTACTCGGGTATTTGACTGGAAACCCTTCCGCGCGCTCGCTGCGGGTTGGCGGCTGGAATTGCTCAGCAATCCGCCCCCACGAGTGTAAAGTGGGTAATGGCCTCGTGGACTTGAAAGCTTGAGGGGGAGAAGGGCTTAATCTCCCCTTAGTACGACGACGGGCTCGAGATCCGCAACAATACATTATTATGCTCTACATGGCTTAGTCCCTCAATAAAACAAATGTCAAAGTGAAACGTTTTAATACTATGAGGGTGGATGACGTCACCTTTGGGGATTGATATCAAGGTCATGGTCGCTCCCAAAATTCCTGTTATTGGTCATTTATTATATTCATGGGACCCTAACGGAAGATTTGAGAGCGATTTTACCCTTGCCATCTTTCACATAAATAAATGTCATTTTTCAGGCTCCTTATATGGTGTATTAAAGACTCCATTATTCCACTCAAGTGTTTCCATCACTAATTTTGTCTCCAATCGTTTCTTCACAATCCTACTGATCAGTTTCAACATACCAAGAACCTTTAGATTTGCTAATGATGGTCGAAATCAATAATGGAATCTGAGCTCAACATGTACGGTTCTCTATGTAAATCCGCCATTTGGATCAAGGCGAGTTCATCGTGTGATGTCACTGGCAAAATCGAAAAATGAATACTCCAGGGCTTTCTTTGACACTTTGTGATTGGCAAAAAAAAACAAAAAAAAACAAAAAAAAATTTCCCCTTCAAATTAAACCATGATTAATGATTTTCAGAAAAAAAAAGTGTGGGTTTCCCTTCAAACCCACCCTTTTGCTTCACTCATGGGATAAGACAACTACTCAAGTCACTCAAAGGCCTGATCAGGTAATGTAAAAATTATTCTGGTCCTGAAGAGGACTCATTAGCAACACCCTTTTGTCAAAAATGAAATCCTGTAATACAATTCACAAAACCCAATTAATAGTCCACAACGCTTTCATTATGCATCACATGCACGGGGTGTGTGACCTTTGACTCACCCACCCCAGAGATGTGGGATATGGCTCCAGAATACAGAACCGTGATTGGAAGAATTCATAGCCGGCGGGAAATAAAATTCTGGGCTTTTTCGAAGGGCTACTTGATGTGCTCTACTCAAACAACACGACGGCAGGAAGACTCCAGAAGGATTCAACAAAAAAGTTGATAAAACGAGGACAATAAACATCTGTCATCACATTAATAAATGAATAAATGAACAAACAAAGATCTACATTTAAATGAGGGAATTAATGTGAAAGGAACCCCAAGAAGGAAAATACATGACACCAATTAAAACAAGCGTTACGCCTCGGTCCCACGTCGGGGAAGTGATGTGAGTTGACAAAGTGGAAGACGCAGAAAACATGCTATGATATGATATTTCGCTCACAAGGTTCAGACATACATGGAGGCGGCCATCTTGGATTTTGACGTGGCGACCCAATTTTCTATAGCGTTCTTCCTTATGCCTAGATACACCCACACACCAGATTAGAAGTTGGTACTTCGCTTATTTTTCGAGATATTTCGCTCACAAGGTTCAGACATATATATGGTGGCGGCTATCCTGGATTTTGACGTGGCGACCCAATTTTCAATAGCGTTCTTCCTTATTAGTCCGGCAGCTAAGCTAAATATAGCATAACAATTGTGCATTTTGTGAGGAAAGCACCAAATTTGGCACACTAGTAGACTATCATATTATGAAAAGATCTGGATATTGGGCCATCTCAGATTCAGAGATTTGATTTTTGCAAGATTTGCAGATTTTCAAGCTGAGATTGCAACGCCATGGACGGCCGACTCCTTCCTGCGAGCTGCCCACGTCACCCGCACAAGAAGAGCTCATCAAATCACTGCAGCGGCACTGCACATCCTGCAACACCGTGCGTATGAACGCCACTGTATGACATATGCTGATGATGCAGAAGACCTGCCTGAGTTCGAAGACTGGTGTCACCAGAGAGAAGACATTCCCAACTTTCAGTACTGGGCAACTGTGCTGGAACTAGAGATGTTGGTACTGGTCTTCGTGCGTTCTCTGCGGCAGGCTTCATTCACGATGTACCTTGATGCCCTGACGGAACTGGTCCCAGGGTTCCATGCCTTAGACCACACACACTATGCCAGGTGGGTCCCTGTTCACCTGAGGGACATGGTTGCACTCCCAATGAAGCACCCAGATGTAGCCAGATAATTCAGGGCTGGCAACTTCACTGTACACAAGACGAAGAAGGTGTTCTCTTCGATCCCAATCGAATCGAAATCTTGCAAAAATCAAATCTCTGAATCTGAGATGGCCCAATATCCAGATCTTTTCATAATATGATAGTCTACTAGTGTGCCAAATTTGGTGCTTTCCTCACAAAATGCACAATTGCTATGCTAAGTTGCCCCACTATATGCCGAGATACACCTACACACCAAATTAGAAGTTGGTACTTCGCTTATTTTTCAAGATATTCATCTCACAAGGTTCAGACATACATGGCGGCGGCCATTTTGGACTTTGACGTGGCGACCCAATTTTAAACAGCGTTCTTGCTTGTGCCTAGATACACCCACACACCAGATTAGAAGTTGGTACTTCGCTTATTTTTCGAGATATTTCGCTCACAAGGTTCAGACATATGTATGGTGGCGGCCATCTTGGATTTTGACGTGGCGAACCAATTTTCAATAGCGTTCTTCCTTATGCCGAGATACACCCACACACCAAATTATAAGTTGGTACTTCGCTTATTTTTCAAGATATTCAGCTCAAGGTTCAGACATACATGGCATCAGACATACATGGCGGCGGCCATCTTGGATTTTGACGTGGGTTGCACCCACACACCAAATTCGAATGCGGTCCTTCGCTTACGCACGCACACCCGCACGCACACACAGACGGACGGACGGACACACGGACGGAGGGGAAAACCATAGTCCCCCTTTCGCTCCGCTGTGCGACGGGGGACAAAAAGAAAACACAATTGCCACAAGCCGAACAACAATATAGGGTGTGGTAGGGATAGATGAGGCCTATAAATGAATAAGCCACGGTAGAATAAAACAAGGGCGAATTGCTTTGCAATGCATGTCCCCTACTGGTCTGAATGAATGTTCTTGTTCCAAGCACTCAGCAATTGTGAGCCTTTATGCAGGAGGACAAATCATCTAAGGTATGCAAAGCGACATAATAAGTTACAGTTTCTGTAACTTATAATAAAGCCATGTACCAATATTCAGTTCAATATGTTAAAGGGTAAGGGAGAAAAGTCTGGAAAACGGACCCATGTTTACTAGCCCAACCCCGTGGAACATCCACGGAAGGGAGGATGTGGTGTATGGATAGAGTGTACCATTATGGATGGCATAGGGGATTTGCTTGTCCGAGTAAGAGATAGGAAGAAAGATGAGAATGAAGAGTGCGTATATGAACAACGTATTTATTGCAATCTACTTAAACTAGGGCATGCCCGTACTATATCTATATCTAAAATTATATCCCCCCCCTCTATTTACATGAAATGGTTTGGTCCAAAGCGAACGGCTTGCGAGTGGTGACAATCCCCCCCCTCTATTTACATGCAATGGTTTGGTCCAAAGCGAACGGCTTCCGGAGTTTGGTAAAGAAATCGCCATCGCGTGCACAAACGCGCAGGAAAGCGAATGAATCGCAAATTCGTTTTTATTAGTTGTAAAACATAGTTTAACGCCAACATAGTTTGCAAACGTGAAATAAATGAATACGCTCTCAAATGTGCCATCCGAGGCAGAGTGTGCCCGCCACGTTCGGCACACGCGATCGTTCGCTGCTCTCTGATTGGTTGAATCGTTTTTTGGACATAGCTCGGTAAGTAATTGTCCGATTAATATGAAACCTTGAAAAGGCACATCCTCGGGTCCCCAGCAATATACCTGGCAAGTTAAAAGTATATCGGACCCGTGGTTGTCGAGAAACAGCGGTCACAGACAAACGTACAGACGTACAGACAGACAGACAGAGATTACTGGAATTATAGATAGATGACAACGCTACGATATACTTTTGAAAAATGAATAGATTCGTAATAGGAATCGGCATAGCACCACTCTGGGATTGTCCACTCAGTGGACGGCTTGCTGTCGCCTTCGCCTGTCCAATCAGCGGACGGCTTGCTTAGTGTTGTGGATATGAGAATGTTTTTTTTTTGTTGTTGTTGTAGTGTAAATTGTGGTAAAATATCGCCCTCCTTACTCCAGTGTTGTATAAAGGTCAAAGGGCGTTCCCGTAGTTAGTTCCATAAAGCATACATGAAGGACACCATAATATCCCTGTTCAGTAGCTTATTTCCTTATTATGTGTATTAGGGTAAGGCCTTGTCTTCCATTAAGATGACACTCCATTGCACCAAGTGAAATAAGATACATTCCCTTTCATTCCCCATTCCCACTCCCAAAACTTATATTGCCAACTACAACAGCCGCCATTAAGCATGTGTTCAGCTCGGGGAAGAAGGGTGTGCCTGCCCATCGTCATCAAGGGTGGAGTCAGAGGGCCTGTGCCCACCAATCAGGGCGGAAGCGAGCTCACCGAGGGGCGTGTCCTGAAGGCCGGCGGCTTGATCGCCTGAGGCGCTATAAAAGCGCGCGCGCAAGGAGCGAGTTGGTTGGACCAAAAGGGAGACGTGAAAAGACGTGGTTGGACCAAGCGAGAGACGTGAAAAGAAAGGCGCGTCGGAACGTTGGTTGGTGGTTGGACTGAGCAGGAGTTGAGTACGAGAAGAGTTGAGTTGAGTTGAGAAGAGTTGAGTAAGGGATCCCGGAAAGAGCAGCTCCAGCCACCGCAAGTTCAGCCACAGCAGCTTCAGCCACAGCAGCAGCAGCCACAGCAGCTTCAGCCACAGCAGCTTCGGGGCCTTGACGGCAGTTTCGAACGGGGCCGCGAAGGAACGGCGGCTGCTAAACGCGCCGATCGAGAAAGGGGCGGCGGCTGCTAATCCCCGACCCGACCGTGCTGCGGGTCCAGCTGAACCTTCCTCCCCCTCCAGCCATCCACCTCCTGCCATTCCTATCATCATTCCCCGCGTGAGTCTGTCTTTGTTTGTTCTGTCCCTGGGTAATAATTAAGACTGTAGGTAAGCTAATAATTGCACTGTGTCTCTGATTCTTCTGTATATTAATTTATTATCCTTCCTTCTCCTTGGTTACTTTGAGCGTGTAAATAGTAGGAATAAATTTAGTAGTATTTCCAACCTTTTTGTCTTCTTCTTCTTCACATCCGTGTCGCCTTTGTCTTTTCCCTATTGAATACCTGTGGCGCGATCCGGCCAACGTTCGGGAATCGGGTTAGTCGGGGTAACTGTTAGGGCCGTGGTGCCATCCGCTCGGCCAAACAACATCTTGTCCGCGGTCCGTAACAATTGGTAGTCAGGAGTTGGGATTCGAACCTGGGACTAAATTTATTTAGCCCAAATTTTGGAACACCAATTGTACTATTGGCCATAACAATTGGTGTCTGGGCGTGAGATTCGAAGCCCGAACCAAATTTTTAAAACGTCTAAAAGGAAAAAATTTGGTCAAAATTTGGAGCGGCCGAAATTTGTTTTTTTAAAACCCGAACTTTGAAATCGCGCCATGGCTAGTCAAGGCGATCGGATGCCGGTGGGGGAACTAGAAGAGGGGTTAGGGGTAACCCAGGATCAGAGGGAAGAAATGGAGGAGAGCAATGAGGAGGTGGTTGAGGGAGTATCAGGCGCACAAAATGGCGCCTTTGCGCACGTGGTTACAGCGGCACCAAATTTAGCGGTGCCCGTGACCGTAGCAGCACCGGTGGATTTGAACCTTTTTATGATACAAATGGGGGCCCTTATGGAAAAAATGGGTGAGCGATTGGGAAACCAAATTAAAGAAATAATTGAGGAAATGGTGAGGGAGAGAGTCGCATATGAAGTAAGGGAAGCGGAGAGGGACAGAGACCGCGGGTTGGGCGAGCAGGTCCCAGGGGTGCACGAGGAGGTAACGCGGGTCGAGAAGCGCTGGTTGAGCTAAGTGTAGAAAAGCACGGGTAACTGGACCGGGGTAGAAATCGCGACCCGGGGTAAAGGGCAACCGGCGACCGTTGAGGTAGAAGAGGGAATTTTATTAAAGCCAGCGGTCATCGTGGTGAATAAAGAAAAAGAAGTGCTGGGAATTAAAATTGAAGAGATGATGGAGGTAGCCCGGGAATTGCAGGGAGAAATGGAAAATGTGCAACGTCCCTGCTCACATCACGATGCTGTGCTTAATAACACCAATGAAAGTTTGCAGGTGGTGTTGGAGCGAAGGAGGAGGATCCCCCAGGTGAGTCGTGCTGTGTATTGTGCGGGGAGATTTTGTAGAAGGATGTTTGGCGACAAAAGAATTTTCGCGCGATTGGGGTCAATATGGCACCCGGGCGTTGGTGAAGGGTCCCGTGTGAGTGGAAATGGCACGCGTGTAAAAAAAAAGTGTGCGTCGGCGAGTGAGCGTGTTATAAAGTGTGGGAGTGAAACCGAGTGCGAGCGAGAATGCACGTCGGGATGTACGGAGTGTGACATGAGGAGTGAGTTGGTGGTGGAGCGGGTGCGAGGATGCACGTATGGGATGAACGGCGAGGGTGTGCGAGAAAACACACCTGAGTTGGTTGTGGCGCGAGTGCGAGGGAGCACATCTCAGCGCGGTAGTGGGTGGATGCAAGAGTGCACGCCCATGGAGAGTGGTACGGAGTACGTACCGAGGGAGAGTGCGCAAGACGGTGCGCGAGGTGTGTTAAGAGAGTGTGCGCGAGAGGTGTGGTGTGTAACAGGGAGTGCGTTGGTGGAATGTACGGACGGCATTGGAACGCCGGGTTTTGTGAGTGTCAAAAGGGTCGCGTGTGCGTGTGGGCATGCGAGTAAAGCATCGACGTTGAACGGGGCAGCGTTTAGGGCGACGGATAGCCGATGCGAGCACTCGGGGCGCGGTGCGCTTTGTTGGATGCCAGGCCCGGCGCGGATCGATGCTGCGTCGCTTCTCTTCGAAGCGTCGTTGCCGATTCGGGCTTGGCCCCGCCCTGCACGGTCGAGTCCGGGCCTTGTCGGGCGAGGCGACCGGTCCGGTTCAAGGGCGAGTGGGAGGAAGCGGGACGGTGCCCCCTGGCGGGGACGGGGTTCCGACCGGGCGAGCCTCAGCCATCGGGCCCGGGACCGTAGGGTACCGAGCCGCGATGATGCGTGGAACCTCGGCCCGAGCATGCCTCCTCCCCAGAGTCGTGAATGCCGGACGGATCCAACTGCAGGCGACCAAACCACCCGAATTCATACAAGCCGAGTTTAATGATGTCATGACGCACCGAGCCTAGGATATAGCGGACGATGATGATGATACTGATAGTGTTTTTGATCCGAAATTTAGAAAAGTGAATAGAATTGGCAGTAATTGGAAAATTTTTGATTGGTTGCAATTGGATGAGCCAAATTGGTAGTGGGAGATACCCGATGTGGTGGGATGGCAACTCTGCCATCTCTCACACCGGGGGCAAAGGAGCACTAGATTTATGGGGTTTATGGCAGTGAAAACTAGCCCGGGAGGGTTAGGATATCGTGTGTAGGGATCTAGAGAAGATGACCTTAGGTAACGGTAAGATTAGGTAGTGACAATGATACCTGTAGTGGGGACGCAGGTAGATTAGAGTGGATGATAATGACGTGGTATGTGCTTAGTTTAAAGGGAAGACGGGGAGCACTAAGTTAGCAGGGCAACAGGTAGATTAGATGATGCCGTGTGTGTGGTTAAAAGGTGCGATTGCACAGGTGTGCAGCTGAACAGGTGGATGGAGCAGTGTATGAGAGTGATAGTGATGGGTTGTGCTGACCAAATGGTCCAGGAAGGAAGGAGGGTGCAGGTGGCACCAGGTGTGATTGCACAGGTGTGCAACAACAGGGGTATGAAAAAACAGGTTGTATGGAATAAATGGTATGGAGTATTGGAATGGATGGTCGTGGAGTGAGTATGGTGCAAACTGTGGAGTGGAGTGGATGGTGCGAAGTTGTAGATGGGGGAAAGGAGGATGAACCCCATCACGAATACCCGGGGAGGGTAGTGTAAGTGTTAGGTAGAGGGTACAGGTAAATTGTGGTTGGATATTGGCATCTGTGGTGCGTGGTGGAAGAAAGGTATTTGGATGGGTGCATTAGTGTTGTCGAAATGGCTGGGCGTGTAGCCTGTTAGTGTGTGTAGTTAAATGGGCACTCCACCACTGTGAGGATGTCGGCCAGGTGAGGCCGCAGGTGGGCTCTGGGAGCCGGTAGCGTTGTTGTGGATGGGGCCCGAGGATCCGGAGGACGGACCCGGGTAGCCCAGTGCCAGAGGGCACCGAGGGGTGACAGAGCCAGGAGGGGCCTTCCCCAATTAGATAGGTTAGGGTGAGGAGCTAGGTAAGCTCGGGTGGCAACTGCAGTGGTGGTGTGCAGGTGGGTAGGCCTGCTGGGAGAGCTACACGCCCCAGTCCTGAAATTGTGCAAGGGCACAGGGAGATGAATCGGGGGAGCGAGACCCCAAATTGAGAAGCACCACAGTTTGGTCAATGGGAATTGGTTTTTAGAACCCATAGTGTAAGTTGGCCAATGGATTGGCAGGGAAAGACCCCGGGTGTGTTAAAGTGTGTTAAAGGCATTTAGAGGATAGTTAGGATTAGGAATCTCCTCGCACCATCTACATCCACTCACCTGGGATGACGTACCTCCACACCATGCCATGGTTGTTTTTATTATTTTATTGTGCAGATGTTTGGAATGTGAGACGCATCATGACGTGGGTGTGACATTGTGCTGGTGTTCCATCTCTGCCTCCTTATGAGGATTGATGATGATTTGGGTGATGGCAAATTTTGGATAGAGGGATTGTGGAGACGAATTTGGTATAGGGGAAATATGGGGAAGACGGACATTAGCGACGAATTTGTAAATGTGTAGATGTTGTAAATATGGGGTAAGGGTAAGGGTAGAGTAGGTGACCGGGGGGGTGACGTACGGTAGGGACGAGCTTTCTCACTTCGCTCTCCGTACGCACTTCGCCTTGCATTGCCTTGATTGATGTGTACCCTTGTGACCTTACCCCTCGCTCATCTGTCTTTCCCCCTTTTGTCTCCCACATGAGGACCTGTGCGCCACTGGGCGCCGAGGGGAGCGGGCGTGAGTCCGCCATTGTGCGCCCGGAACTCCCAGAACCAGCTGTCTGCATCGATGCACCACCTTATGGACCACATGTCTGTGGCTGAGCACCACTTATGGACCCCGTGGGTTGGGGCATGGCCCCTCTGCTGGCACCGGCCATGAAGGCCCGAGATCTTCCTGGCGGACCTTGGGCACAGGGCACCGATGCCCCACAGGTGAACCACACTCGTCGGCCCTGTGGGCCATAAATAATAAAAAAAATGGACACGTTTTGTGCAAGTTTTATTGCAAGTAGGCCGCCAGCAAAGAAAATGACATCAGGAAGATAGTAATAGCCAGCAGAGGGAGCCGAAGAGCAAGAGACCACCAGCAGGGTTAGGGGTTTGTTTGTTGTTTTTATTTTCATGAACAGTGATGACTGTGCACCGATTGGTGCTTGAGGGTGTGTTGGTGCGTTTTGGGTGCTTTCAGGGTGCGTCGATGCAGAGCAGACTGTCTCCCCCCCAGAAAGAACAATCACAGGTCCTGGGTTAGTTTTGTAAATAAAAGCAGAGCCATTGTAAATAATGATCCCCACCGTCAATGTATAGTTTGAAGACCATTCCGCAATTCGGTTAGCTGTGGGCGTGAATCTGTTAGGCAGGGTGCAATGGAGCAGCGGGACATATTTATTTGTTTTAAAACTGTCGCACTCAGGGTCAGGTTAAATGTAGAGGGAACTACACCTACGTGCCACACTAAAAGTTAATGTTATAGGCCCGGGACGTGCCTAAGAGGAGGAGGGTGCAGTGTTGTGGATATGAGAATTTTTATTTTTTTTTGTTGTAGTGTAAATTGTGGTAAAATATCGCCCTCCTTACTCCAGTGTTGTATAAAGGTCAAAGGGCGTTCCCGTAGTTAGTTCCATAAAGCATACATGAAGGACACCATAATATCCCTGTTCAGTAGCTTATTTCCTTATTATGTGTATTAGGGTAAGGCCTTGTCTTCCATTAAGATGACACTCCATTGCACCAAGTGAAATAAGATAGATTCCCTTTCATTCCCCATTCCCACTCCCAAAACTTATATTCCCAACTACAATAGCCGCCATTAAGCATGTGCTCAGCTAGGGGAAGAAAGGCGTGCCCGCCCATCGTCATCAAGGGTGGAGTCAGAGGGCCTGTGCCCACCAATCAGGGCCGAAGCGAGCTCACCGAGGGGCGTGTCCTGAAGGCCGGCGGCTTGATCGCCTGAGGCGCTATAAAAGCGCGCGCGCAAGGAGCGAGTTGGTTGGACCAAAAGGGAGACGTGAAAAGACGTGGTTGGACCAAGCGAGAGACGTGAAAAGAAAGGCGCGTCGGAACGTTGGTTGGTGGTTGGACTGAGCAGGAGTTGAGTACGAGAAGAGTTGAGTTGAGTTGAGAAGAGTTGAGTAAGGGATCCCGGAAAGAGCAGCTCCAGCCACCGCAAGTTCAGCCACAGCAGCTTCAGCCACAGCATCAGCAGCCACAGCAGCAGCAGCCACAGCAGCTTCAGCCACAGCAGCTTCGGGGCCTTGACGGCAGTTTCGAACGGGGCCGCGAAGGAACGGCGGCTGCTAAACGCGCCGATCGAGAAAGGGGCGGCGGCTGCTAATCCCCGACCCGACCGTGCTGCGGGTCCAGCTGAACCTTCCTCCCCCTCCAGCCATCCACCTCCTGCCATTCCTATCATCATTCCCCGCGTGTGTCTGTCTTTGTTTGTTCTGTCCCTGGGTAATAATTAAGACTGTAGGTAAGCTAATAATTGCACTGTGTCTCTGATTCTTCTGTATATTATTTTATTATCCTTCCTTCTCCTTGGTTACTTTGAGCGTGTCAATAGTAGGAATAAATTTAGTAGTATTTCCAACCTTGTTGTCTTCTTCTTCTTCTTCTTCACATCCGTGTCGCCTTTGTCTTTTCCCTATTGAATACCTGTGGCGCGATCCGGCCAACGTTCGGGAATCGGGTTAGTCGGGGTAACTGTTAGGGCCGCGGTGCCATCCGCTCGGCCAAACAACATCTTGTCCGTGGTCCGTAACAGTATTTATTGCAATCTACTTAAATGACAACGCTACGATATACTTTTGAAAAATGAATGGATTCGTAATAGGAATCGGCATAGCACCACTCTGGGATTGTCCACTCAGTGGACGGCTTGCTGTCGCCTTCGCCTGTCCAATCAGCGGACGGCTTGCTTCGCCTTCGCCCAGCAGATGCCAATAAGATGGCGTCGTAAGATGGCGTCATATCGGCAGTTAATCGGATGCTTTTGGGCCCCAACGTCGGCTAATTCAGATTTTTCGAGTATGGCTGTACGTGATAAACAAAGAGCGCGGTTCGTAGATCGTAAATCCATTAGTGCCGTGGGCATCGGGTCACTGGGTGCGGCGTAAAAGGGATAACGAAGTCGAGTCCTTACGCTATTATTATATAGACTAGCCGAAACCCATGGAACATCCACGGAAGGGAGGATGTGGTGTATGGATAGAGTGTACCATTATGGATGGCATAGGGGAGCGCTCATGGGATCTTCTTCTTCCGTAAAGCTCCAATTTTTTCTCTTTAAGTTAAGTCCAATCAGTCTTCTCTGCTCGAAGTGCTCAGGCCATGCCTTCCCGCTCTCATACTTTTATTTCCGTTCGGTGTAGAAAGAGATTGACATATCGTTCGTCTGTTTCAGCTCGTTATCTTTAAGCTTCCTTACGTCTCACCACCTGCTACACCTCTCTGAGTTACGAGAGTGAGTTACTCTGAGTTATTTATGCAACGCACCCCGAGTATCGCAACGTCACTCCATTTAACTTTATTAAAATGATGATAAAGACGTTTCCTTATATATCCTAATTTAAAATGTTCAAGGGAATAAAAAGACCATTTGGTTCACACCACCCATGTTCACACCACTCGACTGTCCAATCAGCGGACGGCTCGCTTCGCCTTCGCCCAGCAGACGCCAATACGATGGTGTCGTAAGATGGCGTCGTATCGGCAGTTAATCGGATGCTTTTGGGCCCCAACGTCGGCTAATTCAGATTTTTCGAGTATGGCTGTACGTGATAAACAAAGAGCGCGGTTCGTAGATCGTAAATCCATGAGTGCCGTGGGCATCGGGTCACTGGGTGCGGCGTAAAAGGGATAACAAAGTCGAGTCCTTACGCTATTATTATATAGATGGTGAAAATCCCATGACTGGGAAAATCCCATTACAAGTTAGCTCGGTAACATAATCTTTACCGAACGAGACGTTTTACATTTTATCTTTTACCCAAAAAATCAAATTAGTTAATCTTTACGCACCTAACATAACCTCTGACCGTTTGACTTTGTGACCCCAAAATCAAAACAGTTAATCTTTACCTCAATATGCATACCTGCACCAAATTTGACTTGGATCCATTCAGCCGTTCTCAAGTTGTCATGGCAATGAAAACCTATAACGGACGGACGGATGGACAGCCCTAAAATATAATGCCTCCGGCGACTTCGTTGGCGGAGGCATAAAAACAATCAATAAACTTGCCCAAAACATTTAGTTGTATCAATTACGATGATAGAAACATTTAGGAGTTAAAATGATTTTAGGGTTATATATTATAAGGATGAAACTTAAAATTTTTAGGGTTATATAAAAATTGGGCTAACCCCTGCTCTAGCAGGGAAAATGGCAGATTGAATACAGATGGCAGATGCATGTTGTGTTGTGTGTATATTATAAGGATGAAGGCAGATTGAATACTGAACAGAACACGATTCGTAAGCCCGTCCACCCTTGTCGCGGGAGACAGTTTTGCATTTGTGTGTGTGTGTGTGCGTGTGTTTGTGTGTGAGTGCGGGCACATGTGTATGCACACGTGTCCAGGAAATAACATTTCTTTAACCATTTTAGCTTTTATCATCAAAAACTTTCGACAAACTCTTATTACGAGAATACAGAGAAGTCCAATTAATAATTGGGTCAAAATATCAAAGGGCAAAGTCACAGGGAGCAGAAATAGGACTTATTAGCCAATTTGCCACTGCCAGATTCTTGTTTTAATCGCCTCTGTTTATTTATTTACCATTTGAGCTTCAGTGTCTGTCCAGGCCATACTTTATTCATATTTATTAATTCATTATTTATATAATTATGACTGTCCAGACCAAAAATAATGGCCTATAAATAAGAGGCCTTTTTTTTAACCAATTGAGTTTTTGTCATCAAATTTTCAACAAACCTTTATTATGAGAACATGGAGAAAACTGGTCAATGAAATTTACATTTTCTTTTCAAAGCTGTTGTTTTAGTCCAGTTTCGATTGAGTTCAAAGCGGATGTGGATGGGCTTTGCGTTTTGAAATGCTTTCATGTTCACTCGTGCATTCATAACCGTCAAGCAATAAAAATATGGAGCAAGTGAAAACCCATTTCGGTCAATGTACCTTATCTTTCGGCACTTCCTCCCTTTCTTTTTCTCTCTCTTTCTCCTTCTCATCAGATTTTTCAGAAGACAGGACCACCAAGTTGATCTTCTTTAACAACTGCCGCGCGTCTGACACCTCATGCTTATGCTGTTCAATCATCTCGGAATCTGGAGGCATTAGCTGTAGACAAGCGGCAGCATGTTAGGGTATGAAATAAGGCAGGAAGAGAAAATGGAGCATGGGCATGCTCAATAAATGATAGATGACTCACGTGCACATATAGATCTTCAAGGTCTATCAACTGGTGCTGTAACAGCAGGGCCGTCACTCTGTACAGAGAGGTAGGGGTTTCCCTTCCGGGCTCCTGGCAAATAGGTACAAAGGAATGATCATAAGCAAGCAATGATCAAAAAGAAAGATATCCGGATAGTTTAAACACAACAGGTTGCTGGGAGTCCTAGAATTTTCTGGCAGATTTTCAAAGCAAACATTGTAATGTTTCACAATTACTAGCCGTGCCTCCCTATTGCTTCGCCGATGGGTTCAATCAAAATACAGCATGTTGTACTTCACAAACACATTGCATATCTATCTGTGAGTCTCAATGATGAGGTAAAATGAAGTGAAAAACAAAAAAGACATTTTGCAGCATTGTGTTGTTACCTACTCCACCAAAGGTGGACGAGGTTGTTTTTGCCCGTTTGTTTGTCTGTCTGTCTGTGAGAAGGATATCTCAAAACGTTATGGACGGATTCGGGCAAACTTGGTGGACAGGTTTGAGTGTGTGACAAGGACAAATCAATTCCATTTTGGTGAAGATCCCAATCTGGATGCAGATACTAAAACTTTAAAGTGATTATTTACCATTTCGAGATAGGGCCAATAAAGATATATAGCATATTTCCAAAAGTTATAGATGGATTATGACAAAACTTGGTGGATGAGTTGTTTAGGTGAGAAGAACAAGCCAATTCGATTTTGGTTCAGATCTGGATCCAGATCTGGCCTATCAGTGGGATACAAAACAAACTGTTCAGCCTGGTGGAGATATGCGCTGGTATTGCTGAGGTCATCGGCGCCGAGCGAGCAAGGCTTCCACTGCCGAAATCCAGCGCGGCTTGGGCGATTTTGCCCCAGTTTGGAGAACACCCAGCGAGGCCTTCATCGGGGCCAAGCGAGCAAGGGCGTGTCGGGACCTGGTTCGCGCCATTGACTGAGTGGTTCGCACCAACCGGAGCTGTTTTCGGATGACGTGCTGATGTCCTTGGACTTCGCGCCAGGCTCTGGGCCGACCGAGCCGCCGTGCATCGAAGTCCTTTCCAAGGGTGTGGTGCTGACCGGGCAAACGTGGCATGGTGCTGACGGGGCCCCCGCAGCCGTGATCCCCCCCCCCCCCGAATTTCCATGTTTTAAACGTTTCCCAGTGTGTACCCTGGATTAGAATAGGTACACCGTATCCCTGCGTGTCGTAAGAGACGACTAAGAGGGTTGGCGTCAGGAAGGGCATCTGGCCATAAAAACATTGCCTCAAAAAGAGAACCATGACAATTACAACTACATATGGGCAGGGTACAGCCTGAAGTGGAGATCGGTTTCTGAGGTTTGGGACATGGAATGTAGGGACAATGACAGGGAGATCAGGAGAAGTGGTGGAAGTATTGGTCAGAAGAAGAGTGGACATATGTTGTGTGCAAGAGACGAGATGGAAGGGAAGTGGTGTGAGAATGGTGAAGGGTAGGCAGGGACAGAAATACAAGTTTGTGTGGCAAGGGTGCCTGGAGGGTGTGAATGGTGTTGGTGTCCTGTTTTCTGAGGAGTTTGTAGACAGTGTGGTGAATGTGACTAGAGTGAGTGATACGTTGATGATGGTGAAAATGATGATTGGAAAGCTCTTGGTGAAAGTCATCTCGGGATATGCTCCGCAGGTTGGTCGGATCGATGAAGAGAAGGACAGGTTCTGGTGTGCGATAGAGAAGCTGATGGAAAACGTGAAAGATGAGGAAGTTGTTGTGGTAGGAGGAGACCTAAATGGACATGTGGGAAGGAGTATGGATGGTTTTGAGGGAGTTCATGGGGGTTACGGATATGGTGTGAGAAATGGAGAAGGTGAAAGGATTTTGGAGTTTGCTGATGAAGCTGATTTGTTGATTTTTAATACTCAGTTCCAGAAAGAGGATAATAAGCTTGTTACATACACGTCAGGTGGGTCGACGATAACCGTTGACTACCTGATGGTGCGTAGGCGAGATAGGGGGCACCTCCGGGACACAAAGGTGATCCGGGGGAGGAGGCTGTTTCACAGCACCACTTGGTTGTCTGCGACATAAGGGTGAAGGTGCGAGGAGAGCTCGGCGGGAGAAGTACCAACCGAGAATGAAGGTGTGGAGGTTGAAAGAGATGACAGTAAGGGAGGCATTAAAAGAGAGGCTGAGTAGGGTAGAGGATGATGTGGTTGAGCTTGAAAGTGGTTGGATGTCAATGAAAGCTCGTCTGTTGGGAGCCGTTGGTGAGGTATGTGGATGGACAAAAGGACCACCGAGGCACTCGGAAACATGGTGGTGGGATGATGACGTTGGAAAGAGGATTGACGAGAAGAGGAAGAAGTTCAAGGAGTGGCAGAAGGCGAAGGGTACAGGAGCAGAAACAGCAGAGCATGAAAGTTATAAGGCAGCCAAGAAGGCTGCAAAGAAAGAGGTAGCAAAGGCGCAGGAGGCATGTAGGAAAATGTTCGGAGAACGCTTGGATTCGGAAGAGGGTCAGAGAGCAGTATTCAGGATTGCAAAGCAGATAGCGAAAGAGAGGTGTGATGTGATGGGGGTGAGTTGCTTGAAGGATGAAGTGGGACAAATCGTTGTGGACCCAGATGGAATTAAAGGAAGATGGAAAAGATATATGGAAATGCTGTTGAATACAGAGAATGAATGGGATGGCAACATAGAGAGTAACCCAGTTTTAGGACCAGCAGAGAAGATAACTGAGAAGGAAGTTGAGGAAGCGATAAAAGCAATGAAGAGTAGAAAAGCGGGAGGGCCGACAGGAGTTGTGGGAGATATGTTGAAGGCAGCAGGAAGTTGGGGTGTGAAGAGAATGACAGAGATCTGTAATCTGGCGGTGAAAGAAGGCCGCATTCCAGTGGATTGGGAACCGAGTACCCTCGTCCCTCTATACAAGGGGAAAGGTGGACCCTCTAGAGTGTGGCTCGTACCGAGCGATAAAGTTGTTGGAGCATGGAATGAAGGTATTGGAAAGGGTGTTGGAGAGGAGGATAAGGAAGAAAGTGAAGATCGACGAAATGCAGTTTGGATTTATGCCAGGAAGAGGAACGACAGACGCGCTTTTTATTGTGAGGCAGTTGCAGGAGAAGTACATGGAGAAGAGGAAGAAGTTGTTTCTTGCGTTTGTTGATCTGGAGAAAGCATGGGATAGGGTTCCACGCAAGGTATTGACATGGGCAATGAGGAAGTGAGGAGTGGAGGAATGGTTGATCAGAGTAGTGATGGCAATGTACAAAAGAGCGCGCACAGCTGTAAGGACGAAGGACGGGAACAGTGGTGAGTTTGAGGTGAAGGCGGGAGTACATCAGGGGTCGGTACTAAGTCCACTACTATTTGTAGCTGTGATGGAGGTGCTGGCTCAGAACGTAAAGGAGGGTTTACCATGGGAGTTGTTGTATGCAGATGATCTGGTGTTGATTGCGGAAAGTATGGATGGACTGAAGGAAAAGATGAACAAGTGGAAGGAATGTATGGAGACAAAAGGTCTGAAGGTGAATATCGGAAAGACGAAGGTGATGGCAAGTGGTAAAGCATGTGGTGAGGTGGAAAGAACTGGGAAGTGGCCCTGTGCTGTGTGCAGGAAGGGTGTCGGAGTGAACTCCATTCAATGTACAATGTGCGCTGAGTGGGTTCATCAAAAATAATAATAATAATAATAATTCATTTATTTTGTATAGCGCTTTTCCAGAAGCCCAAAGGCGCTTTGACAGAGTGGAAAACATAATGCATAACAATACATGAAAACAACAATTGCAAAAAGACAAGAATCAAGAAAACAAACAGCAGCGATATACGGCATATATATAAGACAAGAATCAAAAAGACAAGACAAGAATCAATAGGGAAATATTTAAAGCAAAAGGAGGGAGAAGGAGAAGAGATAGTCAGGGGTTAAATGCTGTGGGTTGAATGTTGAATGCAGCGTTGAACAGGTGGGTCTTTAGTGATGTTTTGAATGTGGTGAGTGAGGAGGAGTCTCTGATGGTGTGAGGTAGTGAGTTCCAGAGGGTGGGAGCAGCGATGGAGAAGGCCCTGTCCCCCCAGGATCTGAATTTGGTCCGGATGGAGGGGGTCAGGAGGTTGGTACCAGCAGAGCGGAGGTTGCGGGTGGGAGTGTGTCTGGAGAGGAGGTCAGCCAGGTAGGATGGGGCCAGGTTATGGAGGGCTTTGTATGTCAAGAGGAGGATTTTGTACTGGATTCTCTGGGGGATGGGGAGCCAGTGAAGCTTGTAAAGGACGGGGGTGATGTGGTCACGGGTCCGGGAATGAGTGAGTAGACGGGCAGCGGAGTTCTGAATGTATTGGAGTTTATTGGTGATTTTTGAGGGTGAACCATAGAGGAGGCTATTGCAGTAGTCCAGACGGGAGGTGATGAAGGCGTGGATGAGGGTTTCTGCAGCCGTGGAGGAGAGGGATGAGCGGAGACGGGCAATGTTTTTCAGGTGAAAGAAGGCTGACTTTGTGATCTGTTTAGTGTATTTGTCGAAGGAAAGGGTTTGGTCAAAGATGACGCCAAGATTCCGGATGTGAGGGGAGGTGGATACTGGGATACCGTCGATGTTGAGGGCAAAGTTATGGGTGGATTTTGTGAGCGTTTTTGGGCCAATGATGATTATTTCAGATTTATCACAGTTAAGCTTGAGGAAGTTGATTTGAAGCCAGGATTTTATTTCAGTGATGCAGTTTGTCAGGATAGAGTGGGTGTCGGTGGAGACGGACTTGGTGGAGATGAAAAGCTGGATGTCAAATGGGGGTCATTAATAGTGGTCTGAGTCTGACCAGTCTGAATGGTCTGATGTAGTGGTCTGAGGGGGTCATTAACCAGTGTGGCAGCTACATTCAAATGTAAGGTGTGCACAGAGGGAGCTGCAGATGGAGGAAATGTTGAGTTGGATCTTGGAGACAGCGTGAAGCTGGAAGGTGTGAAAACATTTTGCTACCTCGGAGACATGCTGAATGGAGAAGGTGGATCAGACTCGGCAACGGTTGCTGGAGTGAGATGTGCATGGAAGAAGTTTCGGGAACTGAGTGACGTGCTGATGAGGAGGGGAGTGTCGTTGAAGCTGAAGGGAAAGGTGTATGCTGCATGTGTGAGAAGTGTTATGATTTATGGGAGCGAGACATGGGTAATGAACGTAGAGCAGCAACGAAGGTTGGAAAGGGTGTAAATGCGAATGGTTCGATGGATGTGCGGAGTATCGTTGAGAGAGAGGAAGACAAATGATGAATTGCGAAAAATGATGGGAATAGAGCCTGTGATTGATGCTGTGAAGAGGAACAGGTTGAGATGGTTTGGTCATGTGTTGAGGAAGGATGAAACTGACTGGTTGAGAAGTGATGGAAATGAATGTAGAAGGAAGTAGAGGACAGGGAAGACCGAGAAAGACTTGGCTAAAAATGGTGGAAGAAGAAATGCGGGCAAGGGGGTTAATAAGGAGAGATGCAGAAAATAGGGCAAGATGGAGAAGATTGTCATGGGGACCGCAAGGCTAACCCCCGCTCTAGCAGGGAAAATGGCCTTAAAATGCATGTTGTTGTTGTATTGCTGAGGTATGTTGCTGCTGATATTGAGGTGTGTTGCTGCTGTCATCAGGTCTGTGGTTGTTGTTCATGTGCACCTTCCATGTACTTTTATACATCTTTTTATTGCTTTGATAAGGATTAGTTTATACTCTTCATACTCTGTGTGGTTCTTCCATGTCCATCACGTGTTATTCTAAAGGGTTCCTGCTCTCGTGGAATAATAAAAACGTTACTGTTGGGATCACTGTATTAGGCTCCTAATCCCACTTCCTCTTCTTCAATGCCGTTAAGACGAACTTTTACAACAGGCAACTTTATGCTTAAAAGGACACGATGGACAGACAGATGGACGGACGCTTATTTTAGTAATAGACAACAACACAAACTGCATGCAATCAGAGCATCACATTTTCGTTTGAAATGTCGGAACGGTGGAGACGGCCGACAGATGAGTTAATTGGACAGCAGTCAAGAGGTTATAAGGTTAAATCTGGCTTAAGTTCGCAGTCCGAAGAATTTGGATTCTAAGCTTCTAAAAAGCGAGCTCGTCTGAGGAGAATCACTATGTTGCTTTCCGATTGCCAGTAAAATCCCCAGTTGGCTCACGAATGATCTTCATGCCGGAGATAATCTGCTTGCCCCACATGGTGTGGAGTACACATGATGCTACTCCACATTTTGTCGTTATCTCTTAATGCCCTCAGGGCAACTTGGGGGTGGGCACTGAAATGCCACCTATGAAAAGGGAGCACCATCCAAAATAGTTCAACCCAAATACTAAACTAATTATTCAGGTGATGTGAGAAATAAAATTTGCAGTTTACAAGTCATCCAATGACCTCCTTTGTCACACACATGATAAAATGGCTCGAGAGTCAGTATAAATTTGCATAGCATCTTTTTATCTTTCTTTGCAAAAAAATCCCCAAATTCACCAAATAAGCACAAATTAAATCTGTTTCAGAATTTCAAAAATAATAATCAAAAATTTCCGGTCTTGCCGGCGAGGTTTCGTTTATTTGCAGCTGTCCACGCTCTCCATTGAAATCGAAGTTGTCATTGTTCCCATTTGTATTTTCGTTAAAACTGTATTTATTTTATGGTGTGTGTACCTAAAGTGTGTCCCTTGGAAGATTCTCGGTGTAAATCTTTCATACCTGTATAGAAAATCGTGTTAATTCGTGTCGTGTCTTTTGAGGCCTTGTACTTGTAGGCTACCATGTCCGACCTTGAGGCTTTGTTTTTCTCTCAGCGGTCCGTCTTTTGTGCTCCAATAACTTTCGTTCTCTCAGTTTTCCCAGTGTTTTCACCCATAGCCTTCTTCCTTGTTTAAAATCTCACCTCAAAAAAAAAAAACCCCAAAAAAACATTTCCTTCTCTGTTCTTATTCGTTCATTCGTTGTTCTTATTCGTTCGTTCGTTCTTCGACCACGTGTTTCTCCCCCATTTCCCCAGATAGTTTTCACTGCTCAATTAAAAAATGTTTAAACTTTCCCCTGAAGTACTGTATTCTCTCATATATTATAACACCTTTTTCTTCTTCTTCTTTAAAAGGTTGCTTTCAACTTGCTCACCAAATCTATTCATCCCCCCAAAAAATTCCATCTCTTGCAGTGCCTCTTTTCTACATTCCCTAAACTCACCTGCA
Organism: Myxine glutinosa; assembly: GCF_964187855.1. Taxonomy (NCBI): domain Eukaryota; kingdom Metazoa; phylum Chordata; class Myxini; order Myxiniformes; family Myxinidae; genus Myxine; species Myxine glutinosa. The sequence continues at coordinate 98,190,937 of NC_136272.1, forward strand.
CTCCACCCCCCATCCAGCATCCTTAAACGTATTTTTAACTCGAAGGTCACAAGAAACTCATTTTGCAATAATTGTTCGTTTCCCATTAATCGGACACTTTCCAAAATCCAATCTCACCCCTCCCCTCCAAAACTTCCCCATCACCCCTCCCCTCCAAAACTTCCCCATCACTCCTCCCCTCCAAATCTTCCCCATCACCCATCCCTTTCAAATCTTCACCCCATGCCCCTCCCCTCCAAATCCTCCCCATCACCCATCCCTTTCAAATCTCCCCCCTTGTCCCTTCCCTCCTAAACTCCCCCCTCACCCCTCCCCTCCTAGACACCCCCTCAATCCTCCCCTCCTCGACTCCCCCCTCACCTCCAAATCTCCCCCATCTCCCATCCCTTTCAAATCCCTCCCCTTGTCCCTTCCCTCCCTAACCCCTCCCCTCATAAACTCCCCCCTCACCCCTCCCCTTCAAATCTCCCCACCCTCATTTCTTCTCCATGTCCCCACCCTTCTCCATTTCCCTGCTCCTCAAACCGTCCTCCCCGCTTCTTCCCCCTTCCAACTCTCACCTCCATCTCCCCCAACCTCCTGCTTCGCTCTTCCCCCTCCTCAAATAACACCTCATTGTGCCTCACCCAATCACCATCAATCTTTTTGTCTGCCCCATCCTTCCATTTCTCAGAGCTATTCTGAGAATCATCTGGACTGGTCTCCCATCTCTACCACCTCTGACATCAACTCATCCTGGAAATCCTTCCAAAGTAAATTGCTCTCTCTCTCATGTACAGATTTATCCCATCTCGTCTTCAGTTGTCATATCCTTCCTCCCGTCCATGGTACACGGAATCTTGTGGTGAGGCTGTTGCCCAGAAACAACTTGCCTTCGTCTCCTGGAAAGCAAATCCAACGGAAGGAAATCTTATTTCCTTTCACAAAGCCCGAAACAAGTGTGTGTCCACCCTCAGGAGAGCCAGGAAACAATATCTCTCCGTTCTCAAGACCGAACTCTCTTATCTGTCTCCCTCCTCCAAATCCTGGTGGCGTCTGGTCAAATCTGTTTCTGGTGTTTGTTCCCCCTCCATCACCTCCCTTACCTCAAACGGCAACACAGCTGACTCTGCACGTGAAAAAGCTGAATGCCTCAACTGTGTTTGCCTCTAAATCTTGTGTCCCAAACCCATCCCTCTCTGTACCCACGGTACCCAGTCGTACCCAGCTGCTCCTGGACTCTGTGTCCTTTCCTCCTGACAAGGTGGAAAGGTTTCTGTCAACCCTCAACTCTGATTCTGCAACTGGACCTGACGGCATCAGCCCACGGGTCCTAAAATCCTGTTCTTCCGCTCTTTCACTCCCTCTCTCTGTTCTCTTCACCCTCTCTTTTGCTCAAGGTCAACTGCCATCTGCTTGGAAATCAGCCAACATCACCGCTTTGCACAAAAAATGTGCCAAAAGAGATCCTAGCAACTACAGACCAATCAGCCTTCTCCCAATTATCAGCAAAGTCATGGAATCCATCATTGCTTCAGATATGAAATCTTTCCTCTTCTCCAATGGCTTGATCTCTGATCATCAATTTGGTTTCAGACCAGGTCACTCTACTCTGGACATGCTGCTTCTGCTGTCTCAACAATGGATGGAGGTCCTCAATGCCAAACAGGAAATTAGAGCCGTCTACCTCGACATATCACATGCCTTCGATATGGTCTGGCACCCCGCTCTGCTCACCAAACTCTCCTCCTTTGGTATCCATGGAAATCTCCACACATGGCTGGCGGACTTCCTCTCTAGTCGGTCAACGTGTGGCCCTGAATGGGTTTCTCTCATCTGCTCTTCCTGTTCAGGCTGGAGTTCCACAAGGCAGTGTTCTGGGCCCTGTGCTTTTTCTGGTCTTCATCAATGATCTCTCTGACTCTCTTGAAAATCCTCTGTATCTCTTTGCTGATGACTCTACTCTCTGTCGCTCCATTCTTCATCCCTCAGATCGGCAGTCTGCTGCCTCCTCACTCTCTGCAGACCTGGACAAAATCACAGACTGGGCAAACAAGTGGAACATGTCTTTCAATCCTGACAAATCTCACACTCTTACGATGTCTCTCCGAAAAGACCGACTGGACAACCCTCCCATCCACTTTCTGAATAATCCTCTCCAAGAAGTTCTGTCACTCAAGCTTTTGGGTCTCACTATCTGCCATGATCTTTCCTGGGAAAACCACATTTCCAATCTGGCCTCCTAAGCCAGTCACTGACTGGGCATCCTCCGTCCTTCCTTGGTACGTCTGAGCTCCTCACTACATACAAGGCTTTCATCCGCAGCTCAATGGAATACTGCTCTCCCCTCTGGGCTGGTGCTCCTGCCTCACACCTAGCTCGTCTTCATGCTGTTGAAACCAAAGCGTTCAGAATCATTGGAATCTCCCGTGATGAAGCTACCTCCGAGGGCCTTTCACTTACTCACCGCAGGCAGGTTGGTGGTCTTTCTGTCTTCGACCGACTCCTCTCCGGCCTTGCTCCTCCAGCTCTCTCTGGGCTCTGTCCCCCAAATATTCCTAAAGGTCACACAAGATCTGCCTGCAACCCTATGGTTAAACTGCCAAAATCAAGACTCTCTGCTCACCTTCACTCCTCTTTTCTCCCGCCTCTAGAACAAACTCTCCCACTCCCTTCAATCCTACTCCTCCCTCCAGGTCTTTAAAACAGCTGTTCACCACAATCTCTTCTCTTCCCCCATCCAAAACCTTGATCTTTTCTACCCCTGCTAATTTCACCCCAAATCCTCTTTTTTGAAATACCAACTTATTTCCTGGATGTCCTTGGTGTCCTTGTGTTAATACTTCTCCCACTCCCCCCCCCCCCCCTTCCCACGCCGCCTCCCTCCCACACATTCCCGATGTCCCTCACAAATGTTGTTTATGTGCTTCCCCTTCTCTCCCCATCTTGTCTACCGCTCCCCTTTTTATATACTTTGGTTCTTTGGTTCTTTGTCTGTTTGATTTGTTTGTGTGATAGATGTTAGCTCTTTCACGAGCCTCGATTATGTATACAAAAAGAAAATGTTTTTTTTTTTAAATCTCATTATGATTGCAAAATTGAAAAAGTCCTTTCGCCGATATATAGAAACGACAATGCGAGGTGGTGGGTTGGATGGCTGGTGGCGTATATGTGTAGGAGGAGGAAGAGGAGAACCATATGCTGTAATATGAGAGATAGGGGGAACAGGAAGCAATACGTTATGAAAAGCTGATTGGTACGTACACGATAGTAACGGAACTTGAAGCCCAGAATGTGGCAAAGTGTCTGTGGTTCACACATATACATGTTTGACTCGAGCAGGGGCAGGTAGAAGTCCTGGGCATGTTCGGGTCGGCACTCAAACGCCTCCAGTATCACATCCAACACCCGGTTTGGGTCGAGGTTGAAGCAACCTGAACAGATATTTGACAGAAGCGTGGATGAGCATGTGCATCAAAGCTATCGGGAGTTTAAAGTCAAATGTATTGAACTGAAGCTCGAATGAACCATGCAAAGACCAAACGGAAGCCGACGTGAGTGTGAAATTGAGGATGTTTGCTCACCAATCAAAGACTTGATGTTTTCCAACACGACGTCACTAGAAATGCCTCCACAGAGATCTTGGCAGAGCTCTGTGATGAGCTTGGCATAACCCTCATTCTCCTCTCGAAGAAGGTTGAATTTCTGTTGCTTGTAGCTGTGTGAGAATGGACAATGATCAGCTAAAACGTTTGGCAATTTTTAAATGTGAGATAAGAATCATGCAGTGAAATTTCAGAAGAAGCCAAGAAAAATTAATAAATTTAAAAAAAGAAAAAAAGATGCATTTTGAATTCAAAACGTACAACAGTTTGGTTTTGATCTTCACGGATTTCTGGTTGAACTGTGAGGCCTGTTTGATCAGACCCAGGGTTTCCAAGGTGTCAGAGTCTAAACGTTCTTTCAGCAGAACCTCGGAGGCCAAATGCTGTGTGAAAGGAAAATGGGAAGTCTGAATGTTAAGAAACCAAAACGATGCCCCGTGTGCTTTCAAGACGGGGGAGAAGAGGAGATGAGAGGTTGCTTCGCGAGCGATGCAATAGAAATTCAAAGGGCAGAAGATTTAACAACACAAATTACAAGCCTCATCATCTGGAATACATACAGTATTAAAGGATTTTTCTAAGGCGTTTCTGTGTAAACTTAACAACCTCAGCATGCATGTCATACTCACATTACATTACTTCGAAAAATTCCCACACTGCTCATACTAAAGGGACTCTTACAGTGAAAATTGTATATCCTGAATGGCACTTAGCTCAAAATATAATGATCAATGACCGACAAGCATCGGCGGTAGAAGGGTATGTGGACATTGGCAGGAATGGTGGGTATCTCGGTTATGGATCAGTAATTGTGATCTCTTTCTGAGGGCCTCGGCAAAAGGTGGATGCGCTGTCTGCGTTTGTTCATTTCTCACCCTACAACCGTCTGCACTTCCCCCCTCCAAAAAAAACCATGCAAAAAACAATAAATAAAAAAATAAAAAAATTGCTGTATAACATTTATATAATATAATACATACATATATATACATATATACATACATATCTATGTATATATATCCATATACATATATATATACACACATATCCATATATATATATATATATACATACAGTGCATTCAGAAAGTATTCAGACCCCTTCACTTTTTTCACATTTTGTTATGTTGCAGCCTTCTGCTGAAATCGTTTATATTCATTTTTTCCCTCATCAATCTACACTCAATACCCCATAATGACAAAGAGAAAACAGGATTTTAGAAAGTTTTGCAAATTTATTAAAAAGAAAAAACTGAAATATCACATTGACACAAGTATTCAGACCCTTTGCTATGACACTTGAAATTTAGCTCACGTGCCTCCAATTTCTCTTGATCATCTTTGAGATGTTTCTACACCTTGATTGGAGTCCACCTGTGGTAAATTCAATTGATTGGACATGATTTGGAAAGGCACACACCTGTCTATATGAGGTCTCACAGCTGACAATGCATATCAGAGCAAAAACCAAGCCATGAGGTCGAAGGAACTGCCTGCAGAGCTCAGAGACAGGATTGTGTCGAGGCATAGAGTTGGGGAAGCCTACAAAAGAAAATCTCTGCTGCATTGAAGGTTCCCAAGAGCACATTGGCCTCCATAATTCTTAAATGGAAGAAATTTGGAACAACCAGGACTCTTCCTAGAGCTGGCCGCCCAGCCAAACTGAGCAATCGGGGGAGAAGGGCCTTGGTAAGAGAGGTGACCAAGAACCCGATGGTCACTCTGGCTGAGCTCCAGAGATCCTGTGTGGAGATGGGAGAAACTTCCAGAAGGACAACCATCACTGCAACACTGCAACACTCCACCGATCTGGGCTTTATGGCAGAGTGGCCAGACAGAATCCTCTCCTCAGTGAAAGACACATGAATGAATGAATGATCGTTTTAAGGCCATTTTCCCTGCTAGAGCGGGGGTAAGCCTTGCGGGCCCCATGACAATCATGGTTCCCTGTTTGAGGCAATGTTTTTATGGCCGGATGCCCTTCCTGACGCCAACCCTTGGTCACGCTCTTTCGATGCGCAGGGATACGGTGTACCTATTCTAAACCGGGATACACACCGGGATCATTCATCCCAGCAAGCTGGTACTCAATTTGCCCACCTCGGAAGGATGACAGGCTGAGTCAACCCCCCTGGCGTTAATTCAGCGATCAACCGGGATTCGAACCCAGGACCCTAGGATCCCAAGCCTGTGCCCTAACCGCTAAGCCAACACCAGGGCTTGAAAGCCCAATAATCTTGTTTCTCACAGTCTGAGAGTCCTTTCGGTGCTTTTTTGCAAATTCCCAACGGGCTTTCATCTGCCTTTTAGAAATCCTAATTTTAGCGTGCATTCCTTTGTTACCGGCACTTCTTCAATAAAGCCTGTATCATTTTTGTACATTTTAAATCTGTCGGCTTGGAATTAATTATCGCAGGTTCGAAGACATCCGGTGGACCCGTGCAGGTAAGCGCTCGTGGCCCTTCCCCCACTCCCCCCCCCCCCCCCCCTTCTCGCAGGCCTCCACACCTGCATTATTCCACTCTGGGCCTGCCCCGTTGTCGACTCCGGGCCTGTCTTACTCTGCTGGGTTCACTGAGCACGTGGACATTTTGCTCTTGGCATGTCTCCCTCTCACAGGCCTCTCCACCTGCATTATTCCACTCTGGGCCTGTCTCTTGTGCACTCACAACATGTCTGCAAGATTGCTACACTCTGGGCCTGTATCGTTGTCGACTCTGGGCCTGTCTCACTCTGATGGGTTCACTGAGCACGTGTGCTCCACTCTTGGGGCCTGGATTGTTGACCTAGCATGTGTGCTCCTCTCTTGGCCTGGGTCACTCTGCCGTGCTAACGATCGACCTCACTCTGCCTGTCCGTGCTGGGATCATCATTAACTGTTCGTACTGCTCTGTGGCGACAACGGGAAAGGGCGGTGGGTTATTGCTAAGCACGGAGTTATTCGTGAGCGGCAACCGCAGGTCCGGTTAGTTCGGGAGAGAACGGAGGTTAACCACTCTGTTATAAACCTGAACCCCGGGCCGTAACTATATATATCTATATATATAAAGTAGAGTTGGCCTCTATCTATGATCTCTAAGATCTCGAGAACCCGTGGACGGATTTGCGAGCGGAAAGTACTGTTCGACTCGGGATGGTCCCAGGAATGTCACGGAGACATAAACATTTAAAAAATTTCGGGTTTTAAAATTAGCGTATTATTAGCACTAGCAGAAGAGAGAGGGATTCGAAGGGAGGGAGCGCAGCGCTTCTAGCGCTTCTGACTACAGCACACCTTAAAATTAAAAAAACTTCGGGTCTACAATCTCTAAGATCTCGAGAACCCGTGGACGGATTTGCGAGCGGAAAGTACTGTTCGACTCGGGATGGTCCCAGGAATGTCACGGAGACATAAACATTTAAAAAATTTCGGGTTTTAAAATTAGCGTAGCAGAAGCATTGCCGGCGCAGAAGCGGCAGAAGAGAGAGGGATTCGAAGGGAGGGAGCGCAGCGCTTCTAGCGCTTCTGACTACAGCACACCTTAAAATTAAAAAAACTTCGGGTTTTAAAATTAGTGTGTTACGCGTAATTAGCGCTAGCAGAAGAGGGAGGGAATCTAAGGGAGGGAGCGCAGTGCTCCCTCCAGCGCTTCTGTTAGCGTAATTAGCGTATTTCGGAACGTTAACCACAGACTAACGTCTACCGTCTACAACACCACTACCGTCTACCGGACCGCCTGCAACCCCACTTCCATTAACCAGCCCGCCGGCAACCCCACTACCGTCTACCAGGCCACCTACAACACCGGTAACAGGTGAGTTAACAATATTAACTTACAAAATATGTTAAGTGTTCAAGTTTTTGTAAATTTGCATCATTTAACAAGCCGCAATTTTACATTGTCAATTAAACCACCCAACCCCACTACCGTCTACTAGCCCGCCTACCAGTGTTCACAATAATCATAATTTTTAGAATTATGTATCCCGATAACGTCTGCCAGCCCGCATACACTCTCCACTACGCCCAGTTTTGACTTGCGCATTTTTTTTTTTACTACGCCGCTGAACTATTGTTGCTATAATCTCTGCTTAACTTAAGGCAGTTAAATTTAACATTTATGGTTATTGTTCACTTCAGATATGCCAAGAAAGAGGCCAGCTCTCGGACGCAATACGGCTGCCGCCAAAAGATTCCGTGCTGCGCGGGAAGCAGAACAGCCAGAGCAACGGCAAGTACGACTTGATGCAAATCGCCGTCGCAACGCCGCAGCTCTACAGACTTCACAAGCACGAGCCAGTGAGACCGTCGAGCAACACCGTCACTCCAATAGCATGGCCTTCACCACCTATGACCGCGGTAACCCAGTGAATTTTGCAAATGTTGGACAAATGAACGACAAGTGCAGGCATTGTGCAGCTATGAAGTTTAATGGAGAGACAAAAGGGGTGTGCTGCAGTGATGGCAAAGTCATCCTTACCCCTTACCCAGCCCTACCACCATTTCTCAATGAGCTCATCTCTGGTACAGATGCCACCAGCAGGCACTTCCTTGCCAACATCAGAAGGTACAATGGATCATTTGCGATGACAAGCTTTGGTCACAAAGACGCAGCAGTCCAGGGTTGGAACCCCAGCTTCCGCATTCAGGGCCAGGCCTTTCATCGCATTGGTTCCTTGCTACCACCTGAGGAGGGTCAGCCTAAGTTCCTACAAGTCTACTTCCTGGACTCTCATGCTGATGAACTGACAGCCAGGAACCACAGCAGCCTTAATCCACATATTCTTAGGAATCTTACCATCTGGTTTCATGACAACAATCACCTGATCCGACAACTCAAGACAGCTCATGATGTTCTTGCTGAGGGAAGCAACAATGAAGAGAGGCAGATCATCATCAGGGAGGACAAGAGGCCACACGGAGAGCATGCCCGTCGCTACAATGCCCAGTCAGCACCAGAAGTGGCCATCCTGATGGACAATGAGCCTACAAATCCCCGAGACATAGTCCTCAGGCTTCGAGATGGTGAACTCAAGAGGATCAGCGAGCTGCATGCATCCTATGATTCACTCCAGTACCCAATCATCTTCCCGTATGGCACAGACGGATACAGTGTGTATCTACAGGCCCGAACTGCTGCAGGACAGGATGGAGGGCGCAAGGTCAGCCAGCTTCAATACTACAGCTACCACCTCATGGTAAGAGAGGGCAACCACCTACTGCAAATGGGACGCCTCTTTCAGCAATTTCTGGTGGACATGTACTGCAAGATAGAAACTGAGAGATTGGGCTGGATCCGTCGTGAGCAGAAGACCTTGCGCGCTGATGACTATGTGAGCCTGCGTGACAGCCTGTTTGCTGGTGATGGAGATCCACACAATGTGGGACAAAGCGTTGTACTCCCAGCAACATACACTGGTGGCCCCCGCTGGATGCATGAAAAACAGAGCGATGCCATGGCCTATGTCCGCCGTTTTGGAAAGCCTGACTTCTTCATCATGACCACCAACCCCAAATGGACTGAAATTCAGGAAAACCTGCAGCCAGGACAAGAGGCACAAAACCGCCCTGACATCATAGCTCGGGTCTTTCGTCAAAAGCAAAAGAAGCTCATGGAACTACTCAAACGTGGAGCTTTCGGCAAGATGCAAGCCTTCCTGTACACCATTGAGTACCAGAAGCGTGGTCTCCCTCATGCACATATCCTTCTGTGGCTTGCTCCCGAGAGCAAGGTCAGACCTGATGACATTGACCTGGTGATCAGTGCTGAGATTCCCGACAAGGAGATAGATCCGGAACTGCACAAGATGGTCATGGCTCATATGATCCATGGCCCATGTGGACATCTCAATCAGAACAGTCCTTGCATGAGGGACCGCAAGTGCGCCAAGGATTTTCCAAAGCCATTCTTGCAGAGCACAGAGCAAGGAAATGACTGCTACCCCAAGTATCGGCGTCTCAAGCCAGAGGATGGTGGTCACATTGGGGAGATCAACATGCACCAGCTGGGAAGACAATTGGAGCAAGTGGTCAGCAACCAGTGGGTGGTACCATACAACCCATTCCTCCTCCGCCAATTCAACAGCCACATCAATGTTGAGATATGCTCCAGCATTAGTAGCATCAAGTACATAACCAAGTATGTGACCAAGGGGACTGACCAGGCTGTCTTTCAACTGCAGCGCATCGGGGCTGGAGACTGTCCAGTGGACGAAGTCACTCAGTTCCAGAATGCTCGCTATGTGGGTAGCAGTGAGGCAGTATGGAGGATCCTGGAGCACCCCATATCTCAGCACTTTCCCCCTGTTGTGGGACTTGCCGTGCACCTAGAGAATGGTCAGAGAGTCTACTTTAATGCTGAAAATGCCCTGGAAAGGGCACAGAGACCACCGCCAGCCACCACACTCACTGCTTTCTTTGATCTCTGCAGCCATGATGATTTCGCCAAGACACTCAAGTACCATGAGGTGCCACAGTACTACACCTGGGATAAGTCAAGCAAGAAGTGGACCAGGCGCAAGCAAGGAGGCGTGGTTGTTAGAGGAGATTTTACTGTCCACGAAGTTTCAGCTATTGGCCGCATGTACAGCATCAGTCCACGGCAAGGCGACTGCTACTACGTTCGCCTCCTTCTGACTGACATATGTGGTCCCACTTCCTTCAATGCCCTGAGAAGTGTAGATGGTCAAGAATTGTCCTTCCGTGAAGCATGCCTGGCAAGAGTGAAACATACAGGCTACATTTATTTGACGACAATGAGTTCCGACTTCCGACCTCGGTGGGATGACAGGCTGAGTCAACCCCCCTGGTGTGAAGGGGGAGGAGGAGGGGAGGGGGAAGAGAAGGGGAGGGGAACGAGGGGGAAGGGGATGGGAGGGGGGAGGGGAGGGGGAAGGGGGAGAGGGGAGGGGGGGGAAGGGGGAGGGGAGGGGGGGAGGGGAAAGGGGGGGAGGGGGAGGGGAGGGGCCCTTCTTCCCCTGGGCACCCCCGCACCCTTCCCTCCCCCCTTCCCCTCCCCCCTCCCCCACCTTCCCCCTCCCCCCCCATTCCCCTCCCCTCCTCTTCCCCCTCCCCTCCTCCTCCCCCGCTTCCCCCTCCCCCCTCCCCCCCCGTTCCCCTCCCCTCCTCTTCCCCCTCCCCTCCTCCTCCCACTCCCGTGCAAAGCCGGGTACCTCTGCTAGTATATATATATATATATATATATATATATATATATATATATATATATATATATATATATATATATATATATATATGTATGTGTAGCGGTTACCGCTGGATGCACACAATCGCCTTGCACCGGCCAGAACACGGCCAGACGCGCCTCTCCCGGGCATGCCCGGACTCACTGTTCCCGGGCACGCCCGAACCTCCCGGGCACGCCCGGTCTCGTCTTTCCCAGGCATGCCCGCTCTCGCCTTTCCAGGGCTCGCCCAGAGCATCCGGGCATGCCCGCTATCGCCTTTCCAGGGCTCGCCCAGAACGTCCGGGCATGCCCGCTTTCGCCTTTCCAGGGCTCGCCCAGAGCGTCTGGGCATGCCCGCTATCGCCTTTCCAGTGCTCGTCCAGAGCGCCCGGGCATGCCCAGCCTCGACT
>NC_136272.1:98207295-98322295 GCF_964187855.1 Myxine glutinosa
TGGTAGGTAGCATTCGGTCCTTGCTGCTCTCGAACCCGGGCTTGACCTCCTGCACCATGATTCCTCCAGCACTGTTTACAATGTTGCTGCCGTGCACACTGGTAGTGGTTTTATTCAAGTTGTCCCACTCACAGTGGAATACAAGGTTGCCCTCTCCTGTCACAATTTGTGGTGTACGATAAGTTGAGACTTCATCCAGGACCTTGGCGAGAGCAGTTTCCAACTCCAAGGCGAAATCGTAGCTCTCAGAGTGTCCAAGCCTGTGTAGTATTGTGGTGAGCTGTTTGCTTCGGAACAGGTGCCTTACAGTCACACAGAGGAGAATGTGCTTTGGTAACTTCCATTTTCCATCTGACACTGCACGGCACAGATCTTGTCCAATGGAGAAGACCAGACGCTTCACCTTTTCTGTCTCGATGCCCTCCTTGCCAGTCATTAGCACGCTGAGAAAGCGGACAAGGTCTGGAGGTAGGATGTCTTCAGGATTGAGCTCCATGTCTTCAGCTGTTGGTGGCCATGGTTGGTCTTTACACTCTCTGAAAGCCTGTAGAATACCCTGGCGAAGTTGGAGGGCAACATTTTGGTTCTTGTTTGTGCTTCCGAGTGTGAATGCTCGTGCGAGAGCATTGGAAACTGTTATGTTTGAGCTGTGCACAAGCCAGAAAGAAATGACATCACATTTGTCATGATCAACCTTCGTGAAGTGGATATGCTCCTTGATTGGGTCATTCTGTAGGCGTTTCAGTAGTTTCTCTGACCGATAATTTGAGTTCTCATATCCATTCAGTTTCAGTTCCTCGACATAGAGCAAGCGCAAGGAAGAAAGCTGTAGAACTTTATTCTGCTGGATGACCTGGGTTTGAATGTGTTCCAGTACTGAGTTGAATGCCTTTTCATGGGCGGCTGACATGCAAGCCTGCTCCTTTGGTGCTTCGGCTCTGTGAATCGCACGCTCATAGTTGTAGAATGCTGTGCGGAAAGCTTTAAAACATGACGGATGGTGTTTGGCCTCACATGCAAAGAGGTCTTTGTTTTTCACCTTTCGATGGAGTCGATAGAGACCCATTTTCTCAGCCCGTGTTTCGATTTGCTCCCATGCATTTTCTTTGTTTTTAAAGGATGGGAAGGTTGTAGGCCTCTCAGTATTGCGATGAGCATCTTTGGTCTCAACTTTCTCACAAAATATACACTCTGGCGGGAAGATGGGTTCAGCAGAACCTCCTGGTTTACGAGGAGAGTGATGCCATGATGAGGTTGATGGCCCTGGTTCTGTATCATCTCCCAGACGATGAAAGTGGCGGACAAAGTGCTTATAACACTTGCTGTGATATCCTACTCTTTCTAGGTCATCAGGAAGAGTTGCCGGGATCTGATCACATACTGATTGCATACGACATGGGGAGTCATGCGGTTGGTTGAGACGTCTATCCCGGATCTTTTGAAGCAGTTGCAGTTTTTCTGAAGCAGATCCTTTAATTTTACGGAGGGGCGTGAAATCCCCATGATCAGACATGGATGGTACATGAAGGATGCATGTAGGAGGAGAGCTTTGGGCTGCAGGTTCTACACTCCGTTTTCTTTTGGGCATGCTTGCTGTCGATGTCTACCATCACTGTTAAATGACAAATAAGAAATCACGAATGATGTTAAAAGTGCCTGTGAAAGGAGGCTCTGAGTTTTCAGTGAGGTAACAGAGGTTCTGAGTCATGTTCTACACTAGGGTACTTTTTAGCTGACTAAACCATGTTTAGTGGCATCAAAAGTGCTAATAGCTAAAACATCTAAATTCTTCCACACTAACGTTAGCTATCTAGGCCAATGAAACATTGTGCTAAGTTACTGTAGCTAGCTCAGCTGTCGTGCCTCTTTCTGGTTCAATTCATATACAGAAGTCAACAGATATGTCTCATGTTTGGCATTAACAAAAGTTTAAGTTACACCGACATTAGGAACATACTGTACATAGATGAGGCTAGCTTTAACGTTAGCTAACATGGTGCTAGCTGGCTCAGCTGTTATTCTGCCTGTTTATGATTTCATGCAGAAACTGAAGTCAAGAGTGTGAGTAACATTATAGTTAGCATCTTACCTGGCTAGATTGGAGGATGAATACCAAGAACAACACACAGATGGAATGGAAGACTGAACTTTCAACTGAGGTATTCAATAACATCAACGTTACCAATTGATACGAGCGCGCGACATTACCAATTGATACGAGCGCGCGAGCGCGCATGTTACATGGATGGAAATGTAAAATGGCAGCTATAGCAGCACTAATTTGGATCTCTAGTCTGTCATTTCTGCACTGTGATTGGATAACATAAAAAAATATGTTTGGGAGTTAACAGCAGGAGTTGGTAGATTTTACGTGGGCTGGGTGAGAAACCTTTAAATAAGCAAGTGAAAATCTCTCGCAATACAAAGTCAATGGTGGGAAGAAAAGTTGAGTGGTACCAATGTTACTGCCAATGTCCCGCCCCTATGCAAGACTCAGGAGCATCTTGTTGACATTTAACCTTGAAAATACCTGGGTTTAGACCCCTTATGTACCATGTTAAGTTATCTGCAGTATTAACGTATCCTTATCATTTGTAAAACTGATTATTTTGTAATTACAGCATTAATATGCATACTAGTATACCATAGACACATGTAATCATGTTATGAATAGTTCTATCATGATCTATGCCCTTCAAAACATGGGTCTAGACACCTTCATTTTTCAATTATCTGCAATATTGGCTGAGATATGTCAAAAATCGTTTTTTTGATAATGGCAGCAGTAATTTGCATAAAAATGGTATGTGGGACATTTTTTCAGCTTGGGGCCATAGCTAGTCATTTTCTACACATTTTTTCCAATCTAGAAACACTGATTAGAAGTATATCTCCAGGGGGTGCAGGGGGACCTAATCTTCCTACTAGACTAACAGACCTGTTAGTTTTTTCTTTAAGAAGCCCTCCCATTCTCCACTCATTACCTGTATTAACTGCACCTGTTTGAACTCGTTATCTGCATAAAAGACGTCTCCAGACCGTCTCCGACCACAAAGACTGCAAAGACCGACCGCAAAGCCGTCTCCAGACCTGTCCACACTCAGACTCCAACCTCTCCACAATGGGCAAGACCAGAGAGCTGTCTAAGGACATCAGGGACAAATTTGTAGACTTGCACAAGGCTGGGATGGGCTACAGGACAATAGGCAAGCAGCTTGGTGAGAAGGCAACAACTGTTGGCGCAATTATTAGAAAATGGAAGAAGTTCAAGATGACAGTCAATCTCCCTCGGTCTGGGGCTCCATGCAAGATCTCACCTCGTGGAGCCTCAATGATCATGAGAAAGGTGAGGGATCAGCCCAGAACTACACGGCAGGACCTGGTCAATGACCTGAAGAGAGCTGGGACCACAGTATCAAAGAAAACCATAAGTAACACACTACGCCGTCATGGATTAAAATCCTGCAGCGCACGCAAGGTCCGTCTGCTCAAGCCAGCGCATGTCCAGGCCCGTCTGAAGTTTGCCAATGACCATCTGGATGATCCAGAGGAGGAATGGGAGAAGGTCATGTGGTCTGATGAGACCAAAATAGAGCTTTTTGGTTTAAACTCCACTCGCCGTGTTTGGAGGAAGAAGAAGGATGAGTACAACCCCAAGAACACCATCCCAACCGTGAAGCATGGAGGTGGAAACATCATTCTTTGGGGATGCTTTTCTGCAAAGGGGACAGGACGACTGCACCGTATTGAGGGGAGGATGGATGGGGCCATGTATCGCGAGATCTTGGCCAACAATCTCCTTCCCTCAATAAGAGCATTGAAGATGGGGCGTGGCTGGGTCTTCCAGCATGACAACGACCCGAAACACACAGCCAGGGCAACTAAGGAGTGGCTCCGTACGAAGCATCTCAAGGTCCTGGAGTGGCCTAGCCAGTCTCCAGACCTGAACCCAATAGAAAATCTTTGGAGGGAGCTGAAAGTCTGTGTTGCGCAGCGACAGCCCCGAAACCTGAAGGATCTGGTGAAGATCTGTATGGAGGAGTGGGCCAAAATCCCTGCTGCAGTGTGTGCAAACCTGGTTAAGAACTACAGGAAACGTCTGATCTCTGTAATTGCAAACAAAGGTTTCTGTACCAAATATTAAGTTCTGTTTTTCTGATGTATCAAATACTTATTTCATGCAATAAAATGCAAATTAATTACTTAAAAATCATACAATGTGATTTTCAGGATTTTTGTTTTAGATTCCGTCTTCCACAGTTGAAGTGTACCTATGATAAAAATTACAGACCTTGTCGTGCTTTGTAAGTGGGAAAACCTGCAAAATCGGCAGTGTATCAAATACTTGTTCTCCCCACTGTATATATATATATATATATATATATATATATATATATATATATATATATATATATATATATATATATATATATATAGTTACGGCCCAGGGTTCGGATTTATAACAGAGTGGTTATATTAAAATATATATATATATATATATATACACAGAAAGACAAAGCTACCTATATATATATATATATATATATATATATATAATATATTGTTGCGGTTTTGAGTTTTGTACAGTCAGTATAATAAAGGTTAAATTTCCCTCTCATAGTTAATCACACAAGCAACATGTAGCCTCATGATAGTGTAGTTATCTCTTCGTATTTGTGAGCTTAGTCCTTTTCCTATGTTAGTTCTGCGTTGAGTAGAGTGAGGAGAATAGGTCCTACTTCTACTTCCATTGACTATCCCGCCTCCCGAGCCTCATGCCCCTTTGCGCTTCCTTTGGTTCATTTTGGCACGAATTAACACGAGGCCGGCTAGGAGGGTCGGGGCGGGACCGAATGAGGGCGGCAGAGGAGCTGACGGTAAGCGCGAGCCGCCAATCAGGGCTCAGAGGGTGTGGCGGCAGCACTGCATCACAGGGCGTGGTTGGAAGGTTCGAGACGGTTCGAGAAGGTTCGGGCGTATCAATATAAGCCGTTGCGCGAAGCCACCAGCAGTGGAGAGCGTCAAAGGACTCGAGAATTGAAAGAGCGCGTGAGCAGGACTCGGGAGGACTTGTGAGTGGAGAGTGTCAAAGGACTTGCGAGTGGAGAGCGTCAAAGGTCTTGCGAGTGGAGAGCGTCAAAGGACTTGCGCGCGGTGAGCAGTTGAGTAAGGACTCGCGCGAGAAGGACTGAACGTCAAAGGACTGATGAGAAAGGACTGAGCACCAGCAGTTGAGAGTTGAGTTCCAGCAGCGCGGTGAGTTACAGAGAGCTGAGAAGTTGAAGGAGCGCAGTGAGCCGAAGAGGACTTTGAGAGATACGCGAGTGGCGAGAGACGCGCATGAACCAGGATACGTGCTAATATAAAGCAACGCTCGGTTTGAGCTTGAAGCCGAGCCGCGTACAGTGCATCGAGTTACGCGAGTGATAACGGCTGTGTAACCGCCAGCCGAGCTGAGAAACGCGTATTTTCCTTCTTACCTCATCGGCTGCCTTTTGTTCGGGAGACGCGCTACGAGGATCCTTCCACCACCTGCTTGCCATCTTCGCGGGATGTGCTGGGGCCGTGGAGAGCTGGACGGGGCCGTTCCTTGACGACCACGTCGACGCGTTTGGCCGGAACATCAACCTGCCTGCAACCCCCTGTGTGAGTGTGACAGGCCCGAGTCTGGGAGTTAAGAATAAGACTGACTAAGTGCTGCTCTGTGTCTCTGCGTACCGATCATTGTATATACGAGTGGGAATAATAATTAAACCTGTGTTCTTCCTTTTCCATTCGATCGTTCTCGTGATTTCCTCATTGGCTAAGCGTGGTACGAGTAGAAACGCTCGAATCGGGTTCCGCTACTAAAGACTGCACGGACCACGTGGTACTCAATCCGCTTGGTGTACCCAAATCACACGTGGCTCATGCCAGGTTTGCTTCCCCGCTTCCGTGGCGGCGCAGGGATTTAGGTACGAGCGAGACTTGGTCCCGAAACCCTACCTTGCGTTTGTCCGGAAGAGGCGTTTCAAGTCTCTTGGTTCCGCCAAGCCCAGAAAGAACAAGGGGATTAATCCCCCCTTGGTAAGGGTAAGAGGGGCGGCGGAGAACCGTAACAATATATAATAATAATAATAATAATGCATTTATTTTATATAGCGCTTTTCAGGAAGCCCAAAGACGCTTTGACAGAGTGCAAAACATAATGCATAGCAGCGTCATATAGATATATATACGCATAGCAGCGTATATATATCTATATTGTTATGCTGGTGGGGTAGCAATATGTAGAGCTAGATCGATCTGTGTAGGTAACGTGCTTCGTCTGTCGCGGTAAGGAATCTACCTTGTAATAAGTTTCATGTGTCGGCGTTTTGTCGGTTAAGAGTACTAGGGCATGCCCGTACTATATATATATCTAAAATTATATCCCCCCCCCTATTTACATGAAATGGTTTGGTCCAAAGCGAACGGCTTGCGAGTGGTGACAATCCCCCCCCTCTATTTACATGCAATGGTTCGGTCCAAAGCGAACGGCTTCCGGAGTTTGGTAAAGAAATCGCCATCGCGTACACAAACGCGCAGGAAAGCGAATGAATCGCAAATTCGTTTTTATTAGTTGTAAAACATAATGCCCAATTATTCAATTAGCGCCAACGTATTTTGGCTGTTTGCAATTTAATCGCAAGGCAAAGTAGAAAGAGAAGAGGGAAAAAAAGAAAAGCCTTGCCTTGCTGCAAACAGCTGCTGCAAACAACAACAACATGTAAGGCTGCACTGTCCGGAAGTTGGCATATCGCAGTTACGATTATTTTAGTGTTAATGGCCAATTATTCAATTAGCGCCAACGTATTTTGGCTGTTTGCAATTTAATCGCAAGGAAAAGTAGAAAGAGAAGAGGGAAAAAAAGAAAAGCCTTGCATTAACGCATTAACGCTTGCATTGCATTAACGGTTCGGCACACGTGATAGCTCGCTGCTCTCTGATTGGTTGAAGCGTTTTTTGGACATAGCTCGGTAGGTACTTGTCCGATTAATTACAAACCTTGAAAAGGCACATCCTCGGGTCCCCAGCAATATACCTGGCAAGTTTCAAGTATATCGGACCCGTGGTTGTCGAGAAACAGCGGTCACAGACAAACACACAGACACACAGACACACAGACACACAGACACACAGACAGACACACAGAGATTGCTGGAATTATAGATAGATATCTGTGGACATACCAGGATGTTCGAGTGATAATTAGCGTAGGGATTAAAGAGTAGCGCCCCTGTGTATCACACCTGGTAGCTAAACCTTTGTCCCTTATGGCAATGCACACCACTTAGAAGGGGTCCATCTTCCCCATCCACTCCTTTCGCACCAACCACTCCACTCCACATATTCCACACTACTCACTCCACACTACTCACTCCACACCATCCATTCCATGCTCCATTCACTCCAGACCATTCATTTCATCCAACCATTCTCCATTCACCTGTACTTGCACACCTTGTGCCCACACACCTGGTGGCACTTGCACACCTGGTGGCACTTGCACCCTCCTTCCCTCCAGGACCATTCACTCAATACAATACACTCAACTCAATGCACAATCACACCTTTCACAATACTCTGCTCAATCACTTCCTGCACACACACTGCATCATCTGATCTAACTACTCCCTTCTGAAACTCGTGCTCCCCAGTCACCCCTTATACTATTGCACATCCCATGTCGTTATCATCCAAACTAATCTACCTACGTCCCCTACGACAGGTATGTCGCTACTTAAATCTACAGTTACATACTGTCATTTCTAAACCCTAACATTATAACCTAACCCTCCCGGGCTATTTTTCACAGCCATACCCCATAAACCCTATTGCTCCTTTGCCCCCAAGAATGTGAGAAATGTGAATGGTAAAACTACCATCCATCACTACATCATATTGCCATTACTATCACAATCCCTTAACTTGAGCCTCTCGGTACGTCGTTACATTTCCATCACAGCTCGGCTTCGGAAAGCCGAGCAATGAATTTGGGTGGTTTGGTCTACTGCAGGTTGGGTCCGTCCAGCATTCGGTTCAGGGGAGGAGGTTTCGTCGGGCCAAGGCTCAAAGCACCATCCCTACGCAGGGCTTTTCGCTCCCATGCGCGATGGCCCTGCCTTGCCCGGGTGGAGCGCCACCACCACAAGGGGGCGCCATTCCGACCCCTCCTCCTTCCTCTCGAACCGGGCCGCCCGCTTTGCCTGGCAAAGCGCGGACTCGACCGTGCAGGGCGGGGCCTGGCCCGAATCGTGCACGGCGCTCCGAAGAGGAGCGACGCGACACCGATCCCCGCCGCACACACCACCCGGCACGGACCGGGAGCTCGCGTCGGCTAAACGTCGGTCTGAACGCTGTCCCGGTTAACGTCGATGCCTTACTCGCATGCTCACATCCACACGCGTTCCGCTCTTTGCTCATACATCCCATACACTCCGTCAATTCCACCACCGCACTCTGTTACACACCACTCGCTGTTCGCACTCCATAACACACCTTGGCGCACACTCGTCGTTCTCACACTTCTCGCATGCACTCTCCCCCGTTACGTACTCCGTAAACACCACGGGCGTGCACTCTTCCGTTACATCCCCTGTAACACTCCCCATCACGCGTGCCACCACAAACTCAGGTGTGCCTCCTCGCACACGCTCAACCATTCGTGCATCCTCGCACCTGCTCCTCATCCATCTCACTCGTCGTTCCACTTCCACACTCCGATGTGCATTCACTCTCGCACTCGGTATCACTCCCATACTCTGTCACACACTCACTCTTTGACGCGCACTTTTTTCTGACACGCGTGCCATTTCTACTCACACCACGCGCAAGGGGCCCTCTACAAATGCCCGGGTGCCGTCTCGATCCCAAGCGCGCGAAAATTCTTTTCGCGACAAACTTTCCTGCAAAACGTCCCCGCACAATATACAGCCCGACTCACCTGGGCGCTTCTTCCTCCTCGCTCCAACACCTGCAAATCTTTATAAGGATTAAGCACGGCATCATGATGCGAACACGGACTCTGTGCATTTATCCATCTCTCCCTTCAATTCCTGGACTACCTCCGTCGTCTTTTCAATTTCAATTTCGACTATTTGTTCGATTGATTCGATTCTAATTTATTTTTCTTTAATTTCAATGTCTTTTCCCTCGATGACCGCTGGCTCTATTAAAATTTTCTCTACTTCGGCAGTCGCCGGATTCCCCATACTTCGGGTCGCGATCTCGACCCCGGTCCACATGACTTTGCCTTGCTCAACGTCACTTCTCCGGCGTTCCTCACACCGCGCCACCACGTCGCGTACAAGTGCGCTTTTCCCGCTTGACCTGCGGTCAAAGTCCTTCCCTAATGCTTTTATCTGGCCACCTATTCGGGTTCTAAACCCTTCAATTTGATTTCCTAATCCCCCCAATCTGCTTCCTAATCCCCCCAATTTGCTTCCCAAATCATTTCTCAGTCCGCCAATTTGGTCCCCCATATCATTTTTTAATTCCTCATTCCCCATTCGTATGGCGCCATAGATCTGCGCCATGAGGTCCTGCACATTCATTCCACCAATTTGTGCAGCAGGCGCGGCTACCGCGGCCACGTGCGAGGCGCCGCCATCTTGTGCGCCTGCAACCCCCTCTACCGCACCTTCTTCAACCTCCTCCTCTATCTCCCCCATCTCCTCCCTGGGGTCCTGGGTCGACTCTACCCCCTCTTCTATCTCCCCCACCGGCATCCGACCGCCTTGACTATCCATGGCACGACTATAATTTGGATATTATAATAAAATTTTGGCCGCTCGTAATTATTTTGACCACATTTTTTCCGATGGATTAAAATTTGGTTCGGGCTTCAAATCCCACTCCCCGACACCAATTTTTGCGGATCTCAGAGTACGGCACTCCCGTTAGCAAGGGGGGGGGGGGTTAATCCCCTCATCTTGTTAAGCTGGCCGTCTCCAGTCCTGGAACTATCCCGCTCCTTTGCGGGGTGAGATTGGCCAGGGTGATTGGTCAACGATTTCCCAAATACCTTCACCAATCTCTCCGCAAAGCAGGGAGATGAGTCCCTGCTCGAACCGCGGATGTGATGGTAATTGCCGAGCGGTTTAGCAATCCACGATCCAAGCCGTTAACAAAAGGACTGAACCCGATTAAAAGCGGTTGGCCAAATCGTGCCACAGGTACTCAATTGGGGACAGGACGCAAGCGATCGGATGAGAGGAACCAAAGATTTAGAAGGGTGAAGGAAGAACAAATATGATTTATTAACTACACTAAAAGAGGAAACGAAAGAAGGGAATATACAAGAAGAAGGAAATATAATGACGTAGGGCAGGCTTATCTAAACAGTCTTAACTTATCACGACCCCAGGACATACAAACAGACTCACACGGAATGGTAGCTGGTAGGGGAGGAAGGTCCAGGCAGATGGGATCCGTCCAGGCTCCGGGTCCGCGGGCGAAGAATGGCAGGCAGCTTCGCGTATCGTTGGCGCGCGACCGGACATTACATATGCGAGGGGCTGGAATGCTGCGTATGTATAGCGTGCCGAACGCTCTCAAAACCAAACGGCAGTTCGTATCAAACAATCCTCTGCGCAGTTCCTCATCAAAGGGCTTCCCTCGGATCAAAGGGACCAAGTTCTCTTGGTGTCTACCGATCATTCGCTCATCCCCCCCGCATCTGCCGAAATAGTCCGCGGCGGCGCTTTTATTACAAGCCTCGCGTATCAAGCTGCGTCCGCTTCGCTCCGCCTACTCGTGAACACGCCTCGGCCCGGATTGGTCGCGAGGGTTCATTGGTACCTCCCCTCGTGACGCGTTGATGGGGCCACGCCTATGTTCCTGGCGCTCCTCCCCCCTTCTCCCACTCTGCCACGTGGCTTATGGCGGCGGGCAGGAACAAACCAAAAGGCAGCGAACGCTGAGGCGGCTGCGGCTAGTAGAGTAGCGCAATATGATTTGGAGGGCAGATTACGCCGCAAAATGAATGGAATGGGAATTTGAGAAGGGGCCTAGGTTATTTGATTAATACAACGCAGATTCAACTATTGGAAACAGATCCTTACCTGAAACACATACTAATGAAATAACTAAAGAAGAAGCCTATGGTGCGATACGTGTTGCTCGTGGCCTAACTAGGGTGCGACCTTTGACCTTTATACCAAAAATGGGAGTATTTACAGGGGATTATTTATAAGGGAACATTTACAAAAATTTACCAGGTGGAGGGTTCTAAAAACCACAACAATATATATATATGCACAGGGTGATTCACATACGACGTACTATTTTGTTTTTGAATAACTGTGTTTGTGAACCGATTTACTTGTAATTTGCAGCACATAGACAAATGTTCCCCATTTATTATGTGAAAATTTCATTTAAAAATAATTGATACAAATTTAGTTATTGGTCTCGATATGGCGGCCGTCATTTTTGATGATGGGAAACAGCCTGACCTCTTGCCATGACATATGTCGATTAACATGTCGATTAAATTGCTCTTAAACGTCGATAATTATGGAACCGGTCTTAGAGTCAGCTTTAGACTTTTTAGCAGCATAACGTAAAGAAAAAATCAGCAATAATGGCAAGTTACAACAGTCAGGAGCGTGCAAAAGCTGCAACCTGGTATGAGGCCACAAAAAGCTTAATCGAAGTGAAACGACGTCTTCGAACGGAGTTTGGTCGAAGCTGGGTGCTGCCAAGCAATGTCCAAAGTGTACACGACTCGACCAAGAGACTTGCTGGAACTCAAGCACCGCATCAGGAATGCCTTCTGGGAGATCACTGATGAAATGCGGCAGAAAACCATGCTCGAATACAAGCAGAGACTGTTCCGAGTGATCGAAAATGACGGCCACCATATCGAGACCCATAACTACATTTGTATCAATTATTTTTAAATGAAATTTTCACATAATAAATGGGGAACATTTGTCTATAAGTGCTGCAAATTACAAGTAAATCGGTTCACGCAACACAGAGTTATTCAAAAACAAAATAGTACGTCGTATGTGAATCACCCTGCAAATCTTTATAAGGATTAAGTATATATATATATCTATATATATATCTATATATATATATCTATATATATATCTATATATATATATATCTATATATATATCTATATATATATATATATATATATATATATATATGTATATATATATATACACAACACCCTGGTCAGGTCTGTGCTTGCTCCACTGTACTCATCCCCAAAATATGCACGCACAGATGCACCACAAGATGGACGAACAGCTGGATGAAGGCACAGTCGGACAGACAATCTGAAAACATATTGTCTCCGGTTGCGGACGCATAAAAATGAGTACTCACAATGCACCCCTGTACAAGCTGGGTAAAATGTTCCCGCTGGATCTTGTCATCGAGACAGTTTATCTCTATATCTGAAATGGAAATCCCGAAAATGTAAAACTGTTTTATTATCGTGGAAGCAACACGAACAAAAAAAACTGAAAAGAGAATGAGAGAATTAAAAGGAGTTGGAACATACCGAGAATAGAAAACACGTCTGACAACACGGATGGCAAATCACTTCGGAATTCCTGGATGGAGAAACGGACAAAACATGTAAGATTAAAGGAGTTTATCAGCTATTTTTAGATTAAAAGTATGAAAAAGAGGCCATAGAGCTTACCATGATCTCTGCAAGCACCCCTGCAGCATGATCAGGCTTTAAGGTTCCTTTCACCACTTGCAACACCAGCTCATACAAAGCTCTCCGAATATCTGATTTTAAAAGGGAGAAGACCATGGCTTCAGGAAATAACTGGATAACATGCTAACTCTTTTTAAATCACGAAATCGATAGAAACAAAAATTATTCACAGAGAAAGAAGGATTTGTACCTTTCACCGACAAATCATCGGAGACTTCCTCCCCAAGGCTTCGACATAGTTTGAGGCTGGCAAGGACAAATAATGAACACAATATTATCCATGCTAAAGAAAGCATGATACAAGCAGCCGTTCCTTTGTTTGATCATCCACGATGGGTGTTAAAATGGTATGAGATATTCCAATGACACACACTGACACAAACACACTGACACACACACACACACTGACACACACACACACACATTGGTATGCACAGGTGAATCCTGTAGGCATGAGAAAATACATTATAAGGGATAATGAAGAAAATACATCCTATTGGATGGATTATTCTATGGAATAATGATTGAAAGTTCGGCCTCCTCCCCCTCCCGCTCCGTCACCCCCTCATTATCTGAGACATGCCGACGTGTATTTGTAGTAAGATTACGAACTCGTGGGTTTTGGAGAACTTTAGGCAGTCGAAGTAGAGGTGGGCAAGTGGCATAACTCGCCGGGAAGGCTGTCCAGCTGCATCGTGAAGGGCAAGAGGCTGATCTTGTCGTGTCGCTATAACCTTGATAGATGTAGATAGGTTGTGGCTGAAACCATGGCTCGTAAAAGGGGAGCTCCAGGAAAAATGTTGAAGGGCTCAGGTCAAGTGGCTTCTCAGCACCAAACAAGCAACCCATCAAGCGTTTTGGACAAATCATCCAAGGCCAAGACCAAAAAGAAACATACGGGCCTTTATATTGGCGTTGATGATGTGGTGGATCAGTTTGGAGGATCAGTTTGGAGACATGAAGGATGGAGAAACGCTGGCCCAGAACACCACCAATGCGGTGCAGGCTGCTGTGCAAGCAGCAATACTGGCTGTTATTCAGTCAAAGATACTTCTGTATCAAGAGACAAAGTGAATCATCTTCTCAGATCACAATTCAAGCAGGATGAACTTGAACTATATATATATATATATATATATATATATATATATATATATATATATATATATATATATATATATATATATATATATATATCTATCTATCTATATATATATATATATATATATATATATATATATCTATATATATATATATATATAAAACACAGTTTGTGTGTGTGTGTGTGTGTGTGTGTGTAATGTTACCGATAGACTCCTAAACGGAGGCTCACGTACTTGATATTTGGCACAGACATGGCCATTGAACCTGGTAAGAACATGGCCGACCGAAAAATTTATTTCATAATATTTTTTAACCATATTTTTACCTCAGCGCATTTCAGCGAGGCATATTATGCACAGAATCTGACCGGTCGCAGAGCAGCGCGCCGATTCGCTCAGAGCGATCACGTGATGTTGCCTGCCGCCATTAACTCAGTTACGCATTCGCACGTATTTCAGAGCGAAAAGCAATTGCCTTTTTTCACATTTAAGCGACGAACATTGCCATTCACACCACATAGGTTTTTTTCCCTTTCATCTTTAGATTCATATTTTTTGCCATAACATAGCGCATTATGGCTCTCTCGAGCTCGAGTTAGCCAATCACCTGGGAGGATGAGGCCACGTTGGCCACGCCCACGACAGGACGCAGAGTTGCAATCGATCGCTCAGAGCGATCACGTGATGTTCCTTGCCGCGTGACTATATATATATATATATATATATATATATATATATATATATATATATATATATATATATATATATATATATATATATATATATATATATATATATATATATATATATATATATATATATATATATATACATATATACATATATATACATATATATATATCACTCAGATCCCTCACAATCGACCACCACCACCTCCTCCTGCAATACTAAATATCACTCAGATCCCTCAAAATCGACCACCACCCCCTCCACCACCACCACCACCTCCTCCTGCAATACTAACTAGAACGGGCACTCGGTAGAGCGCATACCTTCGCCGCAGCTACTGTTCTGTACTTGGCATGGGAGTGTAGGGCACAGAACAAAAATACGATTTTGACCTTTTCGTGACCTTGACCTTGACCTTTGACCCGATTGCTCCCAAAATCTAATCAAATGTGTCCCGTATAATAACCAATCATCCCACCAAATTTCATGCAATTCGGTTGAATACTTTTTGAGTTATGCGAATAACATACACACACACACACAGACATACAAATAAATACACAGCGATCAAAACATAACCTTCCGCTTTTGCGAAGGTAAATATCACTCAGATCCCTCACAATCGACCACCACCTCCTCCTGCAATACTAAATATCACTCAGATCCCTCACAATCGACCACCACTCCCTCCTGCAATACTAAATATCACTCAGATCCCTCACAATCGACCACCACCACCTCCTCCTGCAATACTAAATATCACTCAGATCCCTCAAAATCGACCACCACCCCCTCCTACAATACTAAATATCACCCAGATCCCTTGGAATCGACCACCACCTCCTCCTGCAATACTAAATATCACTCAGATCCCTCACAATCGACCACCACCCCCTCCTACAATACTAAATATCACTCAGATCCCTCACAATCGACCACCACCACCACCTGCAATACTAAATATCACTCAGATCCCTCACAATCGACCACCACCCCCTCCTACAATACTAAATATCACCCAGATCCCTTGGAATCGACCACCACCCCCTCCTCCTGCAATACTAAATATCACTCAGATCCCTCACAATCGACCACCACCACCTCCTGCAATACTAAATATCACTCAGATCCCTCACAATCGACCACCACCCCCTCCTACAATACTAAATATCACCCAGATCCCTTGGAATCGACCACCACCCCCTCCTGCAATAGTAAATATCACCCAGATCCCTCACAATCGACCACCGTCCACCACCCCCTCCTACAATACTAAATATCACCCAGATCCCTTGGAATCGACCACCACCCCTCCTGCAATACTAAATATCACCCAGATCCCTCACAATCGACCACCACCACCTCCTCCTGCAATACTAAATATCACTCAGATCCCTCACAATCGACCACCACCTCCTCCTGCAATACTAAATATCACTCAGATCCCTCACAATCGACCACCACTCCCTCCTGCAATACTAAATATCACTCAGATCCCTCACAATCGACCACCACCACCTCCTCCTGCAATACTAAATATCACTCAGATCACTCAGATCCCTCACAATCGACCACCACCACCTCCTCCTGCAATACTAAATATCACTCAGATCCCTCACAATCGACCACCACCTCCTCCTGCAATACTAAATATCACTCAGATCCCTCACAATCGACCACCACCCCCTCCTGCAATACTAAATATCACCTAGATCCCTCACAATCGACCACCTCCTCCTGCAATACTAAATATCACTCAGATCCCTCACAATCGACCACCACCCCCTCCGACAATACTAAATATCACCCATATCCCTTGGAATCGACCACCACCCCCTCCTACAATACTAAATATCACCCAGATCCCTTGGAATCGACCACCACCCCCTCCTACAATACTAAATATCACCCAGATCCCTTGGAATCGACCACCACCCCCTCCTACAATACTAAATATCACCCAGATCCCTTGGAATCGACCACCACCTCCCCCTACAATACTATATATCACTCAGATCCCTTGGAATCGACCACCACCTCCTCCTGCAATACTAAATATCACCCAGATCCCTTGGAATCGACCACCACCCCCTCCTACAATACTATATATCACTCAGATCCCTTGGAATCGACCACCACCTCCTCCTACAATACTAAATATCACCCAGATCCCTTGGAATCGACCACCACCCCCTCCTACAATACTATATATCACTCAGATCCCTTGGAATCGACCACCACCTCCTCCTGCAACACTAAATATCACTCAGATCCCTCACAATCGACCACCACCCCCTCCTACAATACTAAATATCACCCAGATCCCTCACAATCGACCACCACCCCCTCCTACAATACTAAATATCACTCAGATCCCTCACAATCGACCACCACCCCCTCCTACAATACTAAATATTACTCAGATCCCTCACAATCGACCACCACCCCCTCCTACAATACTAAATATCACCCAGATCACTTGGAATCGACCACCACCCCCTCCTACAATACTAAATATCACCCAGATCCCTTGGAATCGACCACCACCCCCTCCTACAATACGAAATATCACCCAGATCCCTTGGAATCGACCACCACCTCCTCCTGCAATACTAAATATCACCCAGATCCCTTGGAATCGACCACCACCTCCTCCTACAATACTATATATCACTCAGATCCCTTGGAATCGACCACCACCTCCTCCTACAATACTATATATCACTCAGATCCCTTGGAATCGACCACCACCTCCTCCTGAAATACTAAATATCACCCAGATCCCTTGGAATCGACCACCACCCCCTCCTACAATACTAAATATCACCCAGATCCCTTGGAATCGACCACCACCTCCTCCTACAATACTATATATCACTTAGATCCCTTGGAATCGACCACCACCTCCTCCTGCAATACTAAATATCAGCCAGATCCCTTGGAATCGACCACCACCCCCTCCTACAATACTATATATCACTCAGATCCCTTGGAATCGACCACCACCCCCTCCTACAATACTATATATCACTCAGATCCCTTGGAATCGACCACCACCTCCTCCTACAATACTAAATATCACCCAGATCCCTTGGAATCGACCACCACCCCCTCCTACAATACTATACATCACTCAGATCCCTTGGAATCGACCACCACCTCCTCCTGCAATACTAAATATCACTCAGATCCCTCACAATCGACCACCACCCCCTCCTACAATACTAAATATCACCCAGATCCCTTGGAATCGACCACCACCTCCTCCTAAAATACTATATGCCTCCTACATACCTCCTACAATACTACAATCCTACAATATGACATCCAGCTTTTCATCTCCACCAAGTCCATCTCCACCGCCACCCACTCTATCCTAACAAACTGCATCACTGAAATAAAATCCTGGCTTCAAATCAACTTCCTCAAACCTAACTATGATAAATCTGAAATAATCATCATTGGCCCAAAAACGCTCACCAAATCCACCCATAACTTTGCCCTCAACATCGACGGTTTCCCAGTATCCACCTCCCCTCACATCCGGAATCTTGGCATCATCTTTGACCAAACCCTCTCCTTCGACAAATACACTAAACAGATCACAAAGACAGCCCTCTTTCACCTGAAAAACATCGCCCGTCTCCGTCCATCCCTCTCCTCCACGGCTGCAGAAACCCTCATCCACGCCTTCATCACCTCCCGTCTGGACTACTGCAACAGCCTCCTCCATGGTTCACCCTCAATAATCACCAATAAACTCCAATACATTCAGAACTCCGCTGCCCGTCTACTCACCCATTCCCGGACCCGTGACCACATCAACCCTGTCCTTTACAAGCTTCACTGGCTCCCCATCCCCCAGAGAATCCAGTACAAAATCCTCCTCTTGACCTACAAAGCCCTCCATAACCTGGCCCCATCCTACCTGGCTGACCTCCTCTCCAGACACACTCCCACCCGCAACCTCCGCTCTGCTGGTACCAACCTCCTGACCCCCCCCCCCCCAATCCAGACCAAATTCAGATCCTGGGGGGACAGGGCCTTCTCCATCGCTGCTCCCACCCTCTGGAACTCACTACCTCACACCAACAGAGACTCCTCCTCACTCACCACATTCAAAACATCACTCAAGACTCACCTGTTCAACACTGCATTCAACATTTAACCCACAGCATTTAACCCCTGACTATCCCTTCTCCCTCTCCTTCCTTTTGCTTTGATTATTTACCTATTGATTTCTGTCTTTTTGTACTTGTTTTTTGTACTCTGTCAAAGCGTCTTTGGGCTTCTTGAAAAGCGCTATATAAAATAAATGTATTATTATTATTATTATTATTATTATATATCACTCAGATCCCTCGGAATCGACCACCACCGCCTCCTACAATACTATATATCACTCAGATCCCTCGGAATCGAACACCACCTCCTCCTACAATACTATATATTACTCAGATCCCTTGGAATCGACCACCACCTCCTCCTACAATACTATATATCACTCAGATCCCTTGGAATCGACCACCACCTCCTCCTACAATACTATATATCACTCAGATCCCTTGGAATCGACCACCACACCCTCCTACAATACTATATATCACTCAGATCCCTTGGAATCGACCACCACCTCCTCCTACAATACTATATACGTAGTGTGTTCAAAAAGTATCTGACCTTTATTTTTCGTGCATAAAAAAAAAGAAGCTAGGGAGGCGTTGATTGGTGCACGTATGTAGGCGATCCTAATGCACACGCGTGAATTTTTTCACACCTGCAGAAGCTGTCATTCGACGGCAGACCGCCGATGAGTGAGGAAATGTAAGTGAGCGCCGTCGGATTTTCGTTTTTGACAAAATGACGGAAAAACTTGAACAACGCTACTGCATCAAATTTTGTGTTTCATCAAACTTGCATCAAAACTGCAACTTGGTTTCTGGGTCGTACCCATAAACCCAGGACTCATCGCCAGTGATCACTGTGTTGAGGAAGCTGGGATCGCTGTTCACAGTCTCCAGCATGTCCTGTGCGATCTCCAAACGGAGTTGCTTCTGCTCAATCGTTAGCAGCTTTGGTACGAACTTCGCTGAGATTCTCCTGAAGCCCAAATCCTCCTTCATAATGGAATGAACGGTGTTGAATCTTGCGGATCGTTTCCACTTGGGAATCGCCAAGCTTTACACAAAATTTGATGCAGTAGCGTTGTTCAAGTTTTTCCGTCATTTTGTCAAAAACGAAAATCCGACGGCGCTCGCTTACATGTCCTCACTCATCGGCGGTCTGCCGTCGAATGACAGCTTCTGCAGGTGGGAAAAAATTCACGCGTGTGCATTAGGATCGCCTACATACGTGCACCAATCAACGCCTCCCTAGCTTCTTTTTTTTTACGCACGAAAAATAAAGGTCGGATACTTTTTGAACACAGTAGTATCACTCAGATCCCTTGGAATCGACCACCACCTCCTCCTACAATACTATATAGTATATATCACTCAGATCCCTTGGAATCGACCACCACACCCTCCTATAATATATATATATATAAAACACAGTTTGTGTGTGTGTGTGTGTAATGTTACCGATAGACTCCTAAACAGAGAGGCTCACGAACTTGATATTTGGCACAAACATGGCCATTGAGCCTGGTACGAACATGGTCGACCTAAAATTAATTTCATAATATTTTTTAACCATATTTTTACCTCAGCGCATTTCAGCAAGGAATATTATGACCAGAATGGCAGAGCAGCGCGCTGATTCGCTCAGAGCGATCACGTGATGTTCCAACTTTGCCGCCATAATCTTACAGTTATGCGTTCGCACGTAATTCAGTTTTTTCACATTTCAGCGAGGAACATTGCCATTCACACCACATAGGTTTTTTTTTCTTTCATCTTTAGATCCATATTTTTAGCCATAATGTAGCGAACGTAGCGTAACGTCTTCGTAATTAATTAATCGTGTTCTGCTCCTCGTGTGTGGCCTTGTAGTTGTACCCCCGTCGGTGTTTTGTTAACTTAAGCGTGTTTTGCTTGGCTCTTGGTTTTTTCCCTTCTACCCCGAACATAATACTCTGTCTAACGTTCTAAATCCCCACTCCCCCCCCCCCCCCCCAAAAAAAAACAAAAAAACAAAAACATTTATTTTCTTTTCTCCACGTGTACTGTTGTCTCATCCTGTATTTTCTGTCCAGGTGTGCTGTTCGCCCCGCCCCCATTATCTCCTTGCCATCCACCGTTTGCCCTGTTCACGTGACTCGTGGTGGTCCCTCTCGGCTCTCCCCCCGTTGGTATTTTTGTGCATATAAGATTGTTCACGTTTCTGTTTAAATATTATTTAAATATGTTTAACCTTTCCCCTTC
The DNA here is from genome assembly GCF_964187855.1 of Myxine glutinosa. Lineage (NCBI taxonomy): Eukaryota > Metazoa > Chordata > Myxini > Myxiniformes > Myxinidae > Myxine > Myxine glutinosa. The sequence goes on from NC_136272.1 coordinate 98,228,160, forward strand.
TGTGTTTTATTCAGTGGTATATTACAACACGCTGTTTTTCTTCCTATTTAAAAGGCTTTTCTCAATTTCCTCTCCAACTCATTCCACTTCAAAAAAAAGAAATTCAATATCTTATACGTCTCCCTCACTACATGGTCTAAATTCACATTCATTCCATCCCTCCTCCATCGTTCTGAATCGGATTGCTAACTTGAAAATCACAACAAACCCAATTTGTTATCAATGTTCGTCTTTCATTAATCATCCACTTTCTAAACTCCCCTCTTGCCCCTCCCATCCAAATCCCCCCCCTTGCACCTACACTCCTAAACACCCCCCTTGCCCCTCCACTCTTAAACTCCCCCCTTGCCCCTCCACTCCTGAACTCCCCCCTTGCCCTTCCCCTCCTAAACTCCCCCCTTGCCCCTCCCCTCCTAATCCCCCCCCCTTGCCCCTCCACCCCTGATCTCCCCCCTTACCATTCCCCTCCTAAACTCCCCCCTTGCCCCTCCCCTCCAAATCCCCCCCCTTGCCCCTACACTCCTAAACTCCCCCCTTGCCCCTCCACTTCAAAACTTCCCCCTTGCCCCTTCCCTCCAAAACTCCCCCCTTGCCCCTCCCCTCCTAAACTCCCCCCTCACTCCTCCCCTTCAAAACTCCCCCCCAATCCCTCCCATTCAATTCTCCCCCCATACCATTCCTCTCCAATTCTCCCTCCTCCCCCTCCTCCTCCAAGCTGCCTCCTCCCCACTTCGTCTCCCTTCTATCTCATACCTCCACCCCCCCAAACCTTCTACTTTCCTCTGCCCCCCCCTCAAACAACCCCTCACTGTGCCTCATCCCTTCACCATCAAACCTTTCATCCTCCTCATCCTTCCCTTTCTTGGAACTCTTCTGCAACATCTGACACACTATCAACTGCTCTCCCTAACTCCCCCTCTCATCCTTCATCTTACCCTACTCCTCCCCTCCCCTGTCCTGTACCCGATGCTCCCCCTCTCTCTTCATTAACGGTATGGACCTCAAACATCCGGGGCCTTTGCTCAAACCTGACTGATCTCTCCATACAGGTTGCTTCTGACAATCCAGACTTGATCTGCTTAACAGAGACTTTCCTCCTTCAAGATGTCTCCGATTCCTTAATATCTCTTCCTGGTTACTCCCTCCTCCGGTATGATAGACCTGAGCCTCGGCCTAGTGGTGGGGTGGCTATCTATGTCAAAAACTCTCTTCCTCACTCTCCTTGCACCGTCCTCTTTCCTCCTCACCCGCAGGAGTACCTCTGGTTACGGCTTCCTCTCCGCTCCCACCTTTTGTTCATATGTGTTCTGTACCGTCCCCCAAACAGTGATGACTCCATCTACATTTTACTGTCTGACAACATGGACCAACTTCTATCCACTCATCCCAACTCTCTCTTCCTCTTATGTGGTGACTTCAACTGTCATCATGCCACCTGGTTGGGTGTGGGTTCCTCTCTCACCAGTCATGGCACCTCAGCAAAGGACTTCTGTGACTCACTGGGATTGACACAATCTGTCAATTTCCCGACCCAGATCTCAGCCAATGGAGCATCTTCTCTTCTAGACTTGGTTATGACAAACTTCCCTGCTAATGTCTGCTGCTCTTCTTCTGCTCCAATCGGTTCTTCTGATCATGTGCTTGTCAAAGTGGACATCTCTCTGGCCATTCTCAGAGAGCCTCCTCAGCGTCGACGAGTCTGGCATTTCACTCAGGCCGACTGGGACGGTCTTCAAGCAGCCATCAATCGTCTGGATTGTTCTCCCATCTCCACTGCCTCTGACATCAATTCTTCCTGGGAATTCTTCCAAAGCAAACTGATCTCTCTCATGCACAGATTTATCCCATCTCGCCTTCAGTTGTCTTACCCTTCCTCCCGTCCATGGTACACTGAATCTTGTGGTGAGGCAGTTGCCCTGAAACAACTTGCCTTTGCCTCTTGGAAGGCTAATCCAACTGAAGGCAATCTCAGTTCCTTCCACCAAGCTCGGAACAAGTGTGTGTCTACCCTCAGGAGTGCCAGGAAGCACTATCTCTCCTCACTCAAGAATGAACTCTCAAACCTGTCTCCTTCCTCCAAATCCTGGTGGCGTCTGGTCAAATCCGTTTCTGGTGTTTGTTCCCACTCCATCCCCTCCCTTACCTCAAATGGCCACACAGTTGACATCGCACGTGACAAAGCCGAATGCCTCAACTCTGTGTTCGCCTCAAAATCCTTAGTCCCAAACCCATCTCTCTCTGTTCCCAGTCGAACCCAACTGCTCCTGGACTCTGTGTCCTTCTCTCCTGACAAGGTGGAGGAGTTTTTGTCAAACCTCGACTCTGATTCTGCAACTGGACCACACGGCATCAGCCCACGGGTCCTAAAATCCTGCTCTGCCGCTCTATCTCACCCTCTCTCTGTTCTTTTCACCCTATCTTTTGCTCAAGGTCATCTGCCAGCATCCTGGAAATCAGCTAACATTACCGCTTTACAAAAAAAAGGTGCAAAAACAGATCCTTGCAACTACAGACCAATCAGCCTGCTCCCAATTATCAGCAAAGTCATGGAATCCATCATTGCTTCGGATATGAAATCTTTCCTCTTCTCCAATGGCTTGATCTCTGATCATCAATTTGGTTTCAGACCAGGTCACTCTACTCTGGACATGCTGCTTCTGCTGTCTCAACAATGGATGGAGGTCCTCAATGCCAAACAGGAAATCAGAGCTGTCTCCCTTGACATATCACGGGCCTTTGATACGGTCTGGCACCCAGCTCTGCTCACCAAACTCTCCTCCTATGGTATCCATGGAAATCTCCATGCATGGCTTGCGGACTTCCTCTCTGGTCGTAGTCAACGTGTGGCCCTGAATGGATTTCTCTCATCTCCCCTTCCTGTTCAGGCTGGAGTTCCCCAAGGAAGTGTGCTGGGCCCTGTGCTTTTTCTGGTCTTTATCAATGATCTCTCCGACTCTCTGGAAAATCCTCTCTATCTCTTTGCTGATGACTCCACTCTCTGCCGCTCCATACCTCTTCCCTCAGATCGGCAGTCGGCAGCCTCCTCACTCTGAAGACCTGGACAAAATCACAGACTGGTCAAACAAGTGGAACATGTCTTTCAATCCTGACAAATCTCACTCTCTTACTATGTCTCTCCGAAAAGATCGACTGGACAACCCTCCCATCTACTTTCTCAACAATCCTCTCCAAGAAGTTCTGTCGCTCAAGCTTTTGGGTCTCACTATCTGCCATGATCTTTCTTGGGAAAACCACATTTCCAAGCTGGCCTCCAAAGCCAGTCGCCGACTGGGCATCCTCCGTCGTGCGGTCCTTCCTCGGCACACCTGAGCTCCTCACCACATACAAGGCTTTCATCCGCAGCTCAATGGAATACTGTTCTCCCCTATGGGCTGGTGCTCCTACCTCACACCTGGCTCGGCTTCACGCTGTTGAATCCAAAGCTTTCAAAATCATTGGAATCTCCCGCGATGAAGCTATCTCTGAGGGCCTTTCACTCACTCACCGCAGGCAGGTAGGTGGTCTTTCTGTCTTCTACCGACTCCTCTCTGGCCTTGCTCCCCCAGCTCTCTCTGTGCTCTGTCCCCCAAATATTCCTACAGGTCGCACAAGATCTGCCAGCAACCCTCTGATGGTTAAACTGCCGAAATCTCGGCTCTCTGCTCACCTTCACTCTTTCATTCCTCTTTTCTCCCGCCTCTGGAACAAACTCCCACACTCCCTTCAATCCCTCTCCTCCCTCCAGGTCTTTAAAACAGCTGTTCACCACCATCTCTTATCTTCCCCCATCCAAAGCCTTGATCTTTTCTACCCCCACTAATTCACCCCAGATCCACCTTGTTTGAAATTCCAACTTCTATCCTGGCAGTGTCCATATGTTTATACCTCTCCCACCCCCCCCCCCCCCTTCACATGCCTCCCCCCCAAAGCCCTCTCCCTCCCACAGATCTCTCGATGTCTCTCGGTCCCTGCTCTCAAATGTTGTGTTTGTGTCCTTCCCCCTCTCTCCCCATCTTGTCTACCGCTCCCGATGTTATTTGTTTTATGTGTCTGTTTGTCTTTCTGTGTGATTAATGTTCGCTCTTTCACGAGCCTCGATCTTGTATACAAACAAACAAACAAACAAACAAACAAACAAACAAAACAAAAAAAAAAACGTAGCGTAGCTAACGTAGCGTTAGCATAACGTAGCGATCCTTGCTCAGGATCTTCGTCAGGTTCGCGAGCGAGTTAGCCAAAACGTAAAAGTGAAAATATATCGAATTTTTTATTCATAATTACCTCAGCGCATTTCAGCGAGGAACATTATACACGGATTCTCAGCTGGTCGTAGAGCAGCGCGCTGATTCGCTCAGAGCGATCACGTGATGTTCCAACTTTGCCGCCATAATCTCACAGTTATGCGTTCGCACGTAATTCAGTTTTTTCACATTTCAGCGAGGAACATTGCCATTCACACCACATAGGTTTTTTTTCACTTTCATCTGATATTTGTGATTTATTTCAAACAAACTGTATTTCCCATCGACACGGCCATGTATTCCTATTAACGTTATGTAAAGTACATAAATTGTGTGGATTACATCATTTGTGGATGTGATCAATTGCCAGTAACCATCTATATCCCTCCCCTCCCCTTCCCTCCTCCCCCTCCCTCCCCTCCCCCTACCCTTCCCCCTCCACCCTACCCTCTCCCCCTTCCCCCATTGCCCTTCCCTTCCCCCCCTACCCCTTCCCCATCCCCTTTCCCCCTACCCCTTCCTTTCTGCCCTACCCCTTCCCCACCCCCCCTCCCCTCCCCCCTCTTCTCCCCTCTCCCCCTCCCCCTCTTCTCCACCTTCCCCTCTTCTCCCCTCTCCCCCTCCCCCTCTTCTCCACCTTCCCCTCTTCTCCCACCCCCCCCCCTCTTCTCCCCTCCCCCCTGTTCCCCTCCCCTCCCCCGCCCGGCAATGCCAGGTACTTCTGCTAGTATATATACACAAAGAATTAAGTTAAGCACCCCGACACAACGAATTAAGGTAAGCACCCCCTAATATATATTCTTTGTGTATATGTATTCATTGGCATATATTCTAAGGTATGTGAGATCAAATAATGATTGGTATGACATTAGCAATTATCCATTGATGAAATTGAGTGATCAAAGTGAAAAAAAAGTGATTGGTTGAGTCAGTGATCCGATCACGTGGGTCCTACACACGTTATTGACGCAAAGATCGCTAGAGGTCTTCTCAGAACAATGACTGTACGTTAGAAAACATAAACGTCATCCACACTGTCCGTGATGGACCTATAGCTCCATACTTAAATTGAGGTGAAAATACGCCTAAAATTCCCAAAAAATTTCACCTTAAATTATTCAGAATAAAATATTGAAAACGGCATGATTGTTATGTTTTTATGTGACCATAATATCACTTCTCCAGAAAATATAGCAATATCATGGGTATATTACACTGTTTTTGACGACAACAAACTTGTAATGTGCGAGGTTGTAAAAAAAACGGGGGGGGGGGTGCTTAACTTAATTCTTTGTGTATATATATACATACAAACAGTCGTGGTCAAAGATATTGGCACCCTTGTACTTTTTTCAAATAATGCACCATTTCTTCCAGAAAATTTTTGAAATTAAACAATATTTTGGTATCCACATATGTATTCCTTTGGTTTGCAGTGGAACAAAACAAAAAAAGCTGAACAAATTATGAAATCTTAGCTTATTCCACACTGAAATCTTAAAATGGCCTCGACATTATTGGCACCTTTTATAAGTTGTTAGAAATAATTAGATTTCAAGCAGGTGATTCTTCTTTACTTTGGAATTGAATTGTGGTGAGTTGCAGGTGCTTGCAATATAAAAATCACTCATTCAACCACCAGTTTGAATCGAGAAAAGGAGTCATCCTGTTGTTTTGTGTCACTGTGTGCACCACAATGACCATGGGGGAAAAGAAAGAAAACCAGAGAATTGTCTGAGGAGGTCAGACACCTGATTGTAGCCAAGCTTGGACAATCTCAAGGCCACAAGTCCATCTCCAGAGACGTTGATGTTCCTGTGTCCACTGTATGCAATGTTATCAGGATGTTTAATGCCCATGCCACTGTAACCAACCTCCTTGGCCGTGGCCGCAAGAGAAAACTTGATAAAACATTGCAGCGAAGGATTGTTCGAATGGTGGAGAAAGCACTTCAAAGAAAGAAAGCAAATTCAAGCTGACCTTCAAACACAAGGTATGACAGTTTCAACTCGCACCATCCGTCGCCAACTCAATGAAAGGGGATCTATGGTAAGAGACCCAGGAGGACCCCACTGCTGAGAACCCCTGATGGGAGTTTTCCAAAACGCACCTGAACAAGCCAAAGTCCTTCTGGGAGAATGTCCTGTGGATAGATGAAACCAAATTAGAGCTAATTGGTGCAGCACATCATCTCCATGTTTACAGAAAACAAAATGAAGCCTTCAAAGAAAAGAACACCTTCCTGACAGTCAAACTTGGAGGAGGTCCAGTGATATTTTGGGGTTGCTGTGCTGCCTCTGGCACTGGGTGCCTTGAATGTGTGCATGGCATCATGAAATCAGGAGATTACCAAGACATTTTGGAGTGCAATGTTCAACTCGGTGTCAGAAAGCATGGTCTCTGCCAATCTGAAGTGGCCAGCAATGAGTCCAGATCTAAATCCCATTGAACACTGGTGGGGAGATCTGAAAACAGCATTTGGAGGAAGGCACCCTTCAAATCTGGGAGAACTGGAGCAGTTTGCACAAGAAAAGTGAGTCAAATTGCCAGTAGAGAGGTGTAGGAAGCTCATTCATGGCTATAGGAAGCACTTGACTGCAGTTATTTTGTCCAAAGGCTGTGCTACCAAATATTAAGTCTTAGGTGTCAATAATTTTGTCAATGCCATTTCTTTTTATGTTCTGATTTCAAAGGATATATTAAGTTCTGAATCAAAAACAATGAATGAATGAATATGGTACTGAATGAATCTGAATAAAAAACAATGGTTCTGTAATATTAACAGTGAAAGAAAGAATTGTGGAGACCAAATTTATACTTTTGTCAATTTCAACTTATTTTTATAGAAAATTGTGAGTTATTTGAAAAAAGTGCAAGGGTGCCAATATTTTTGGCCACAACTGCATATATATATATATATATATATATATATATATATATATATATATATATATATATATATATATATATATATATATATATACTAGCGGGGTCACCCGTGGGAATCCCACGGGCATGGATGTGTGTGACATTTCGACATATTGAGTTATATGCTGCACATTCATTTTTACAAAATGGTTACTGGCAAGTCATCAGATCCAGAAATGGTGTGAATTTAGTTATTTCACATAATATGTGACCCCTCACTCCTCTCCACCTGACACTCTCCTGTCTCCACCTGACACTCTCCTGTCTCCACCTGACACTCTCCTCTCTCCACCTAGCACTCCTCTCCTCTCCAAACCCTCACATCCCTCTCCTTTCCAATCCCTCACCTCTCCAATCCCTCACACTCCTCTCCTCTGCAATCCTTCACACGCCTCTCCAATCGCGCCTCACACTCCTCTCCAATCGCGCCTCACACTCCTCTCCAATCGCGCCTCACACTCCTCTCCAATCGCGCCTCACACTCCTCTCCAATCGTGCCTCACACTCCTCTCCAATCGTGCCTCACACTCCCCTCCAATCACTCCTCTCCAATCGTGCCTCACACTCCTCTCCAATCACGCCTCACACTCCTCTCCAATCGTGCCTCACACTCCTCTCCAATCGCGCCTCACACTCCTCTCCAATCGCGCCTCACTCGCCTCTCCAATCGGCTTTCCCCGTCTCGTTTCTCTCCTTTTTCTCCCGTCTCGTTCTTTTTCTTGCTCCAAATCGGCCCGTCGGAATCGGAAATCGGCCCGTCTCGCCCGTCGGAATCGGAAATCGGCCCGTCTTGCTTTTGTGCTTGTGCGTAAATAAATTGTGTTCATGACACCATTTCTGGTGTTGGGCTAGCGGCTAGGGTGCCGGCTTAGGATCCTGGGTTCGAATCTCGGTCGATCGCCGAATTAATGCCAGGGGGGTTGACTCAGCCTGTCATCCTTCCGAGGTCGGCTAATTGAGTACCAGTTCACTGGTAATTCCCTGTTTGTCGTTGAAGGCGGCAAAAAGGGTTGGCGTCAGGAAGGGCATCCGGCCGTAAAACATTGCTTCAAAAAGGGGACAAAAAAACAACAACTACCACGGTCCCCGAAAAGGCCAACCCCCGCTTTGCGGGGAAAAATGGCCTCTAAACGGTGGTTTTTACACCATTTCTGGATCTGATGACTTGCCAGTAACCATTTTGTAAAAATGAATGTGCAGCATCTAACTCAATATGTCGAAATGTCACACACATCCATGCCCGTGGGATTCCCACGGGTGACCCCGCAAGTTTGCATTGACGTTCGTCGATGGACTCGTTCGCCCGTCTCATTCGTTTTCTTGCTGCATCCTGTTCAAGTCTGCGTTCTTCATCGATCGTCTCATTCATTTTGGAAATAGAAGTTTCCACGCAGCGCATGAATTGTCACGATCCTCAAGAGGAATTTGTCTCGTAATCATCAAATGATAAATGGCAAGTAAATTATATTGTGGAAAATTAAAGATTTCAAATAAACCTATTTAAAGTGTATTCGCACATAACTAATTTTAAAAAACGAAGAAATATCTCTCGGTAATTTCCTGAAACATATTTTACTTCCGGCTAATAATGTTGAATTAAATAAAAACGAAGAAATATATGTCGGCATCATTGTTGACGTTTTTGTGACGACTGTCATCAAACGAAAAAGTAATATATCTTAACGGAAAAGTAAAAGCGAATTTTTAATATATATCGACACGTTGCCGTCGGTGTCATGTTGGGCGGTGTATGATACACCATGACGCGATTTTAAAAAATATATCTCTGCATTTTCCCGCGTGTGTGGAATGTTCTCAATTATTGCTGACACCGAGTCCAAAACCATCGATAAAAATGAAATCATATGGTGAGTTAGATTGGAGATAAAGGCGTGAGAGAGACTCAATGGCCTTGAAGTTGAAGTTACAGGCGTTTGAGAATTCATTTCGTTCTATAAACGGCAACTTTCATTGGATTTCCTTCCCGTTTTTTTTCAACCGAGTCGAAAACTATGTTAGCGACTGTGAAAAATGAAATGATATATCGAATTTTTAATATGTATCGACACGTTGCCGTCGGTGTCATGTTAGGCGGTGTATGATACACCATGACGCGATTTTAAAAAATATATCTGCATTTTCCCGCGTGTGTGGAATGTTCTCAATTATTGCTGACACCGACTCTAAAACCATCGATAAAAATGAAATCATATGGTGAGTTAGATTGGAGATAAAGGCGTGAGAGAGACTCAATGGCCTTGAAGTTACAGGCATTTGAGAATTCATTTCGTTCTATAAACGGCAACTTTCATCGGATTTTCTTCTCGTTTTTTTTCAACCGAGTCTAAAACTATGTTAGCGACTGTGAAAAATGAAATGATATATCGAATTTAAAATAGATATCGACACATTGCCGTCGGTGCCATGTTGGGCGGTGTACGATACACCATGACGCGATTTTAAAAAATATATCTCTGCATTTTCCCGCGTGTGTGGAATGTTTGTGGAAAATTAAAGATTTCAAATAAACCTATTTAAAGTGTATGCGCACATAACTAATAAAAAAAACGAAGAAATATCTCTCGGTAATTTCCTGAAACATATTTTACTTCCGGCTAATATGTTGAATGAAATAAAAACGAAGAAATATATGTCGGCATCATTGTTGACGTTTTTGTGACGACTATCATCAAACGAAATAGTAATATATCATAACGGAAAAGCAAAAGCGAATTTTTAATATATATCGACACATTGCCGGCGGTGTCATGTTGGGCGGTGTATGATACACCATGACGCGATTTTAAAAAATATATCTCTGCATTTTCCCGCGTGTGTGGATTGTTCTCAATTATTGCTGACACCGAGTCTAAAAGTAAAACCATCGATAAAAATGAAATCATATGGTGAGTTAGATTGGAGATAAAGGCGTGAGAGAGACTCAATGGCCTTGAAGTTACAGGCCTTTGAGAATTCATTTCGTTCTATAAACGGCAACTTTCATCGGATTTTCTTCCCGTTTTTTTTCAACCGAGTCTAAAACTATGTTAGCGACTGTGAAAAATGAAATGATTTATCGAATTTGATTTGAAATAAAACTGGGGGAGAGCAAGACACCACGGGCCTACAAAACAGGACTCAAAGCTATGCGAGTTAATAAAATGGTGGATATTTGTTTATAGCCACTCCCAGAATGGGTGGAGCTATGGGTGGAGCTACTCTGCAAACCGAGTAAGCCACACCCCGGACAGACACCCAACAGATAGACAGACAGACAGACAGAATCATCTACGGCTATTATAATATAGATATATATATATATATATATATATATATATAGTTGCGGTTTTGTAAATAAAGGCAAACCCCCCCCCCCCCCCCATAGTAAGGTACACCACAACATGTAGCCTCGCATAGTTAGTTATTTCTTATTAAATGTGAAGTATAGTCTCCTTCCCATTGTTAGTATGTGTTGAGGCAGGCAGGGTAATGGTAGGCCTCATTGCAGCCTAAAGTGCCTCGTCATGGGCCTAGGCCAGGCCTTGGAGGCCTGAGGGAGGAGCTGGAGGGCATGGCCGGTGAGCAGCGAGCAGCCAATGGGAGCTGAAGGGAGTGGCCGAGGGTGACCAATAAGGGGCTGTCACGACACGTGACCCCAGGCGGCCAATGGAGGTCTGTGGAACGTTCGGGTGGGTTGTCGGGGGGCTATAAAACCCGGCCCAGACCCCCGCCCCCCCCCCCCCCCCCGCTCTCTCTTGCAGGCGCTCCGATCTCTCTCTGCCTCACGCCAGGCTCCTGCATTTCGACTCTCTGCCTCGCTGATCCTGAGATACGCTGTTCTTCTTGTCGGGTTCCTGCTACGTGCACGTACTTGATCAACGTCCCTGCCGTGAACATCTCCGGTCGTGGTGTCCTGGGGTGGAGCGATCCTTGGGGGTTTCCGTCCAACGAGCCCGTCCAGGAAAACTGCACGAAGCAGCCGCGCTTTGTGCGCATTACACTCTTCCTTCCCTTCCCCGAACGAATCTGAGGGCCCTTGTCTGGGACCGAGGTAAGGCCGCTAAGATTCTTCGCTGTGTCCCTTTTCTGTGAATACTGTACATTGTAAATAAATCCTGTGGTTTGGTTTCCAACCTGGCCGTCATTGTCCTTTCAACATTGGCCTAGCATTGCCCGAATTAAAACCGCTCGATCGGGTTCAATAGTGTTAACGACACGAGTTACGCGACGCACACCCGCTCGGGCGTCCAGTACCAGCGTGACTCGTGCGAGGTTCAGTCCCCGTTCTCACAGCTGCGTGTGTCGAAGGTACTCGGGTCGTGACCATTAACCCTTCCACGCTTAGCTGCAGGCTCGGCGGCTGGAATTGCTTCGCAATCCGTCCACCACGAGTGTAGTGTGGGTGGCGGCCTCGTGGACTCTGAGTTCAAGGGGGAGTAGGGCTTAACCCCCCCCCTTAGTACGTCGACGAACCCGAGATCCGCAACAACATATATGTGTAGAGGTGCCATTCAATGTACAATGTGCGCTGAGTGGGTTCATCAAAAATGTAGTGGTCTGAGAGGGTCATTAACCAGTGTGGCAGCTACATTCAAATGTAAGGTGTGCACAGAGGGAGCTGCAGATGGAGGAAATGTTGAGTTGGATCTTGGAGACGGCGTGAAGCTGGAAGGTGTGAAAACATTTTGTTACCTAGGAGACATGCTGAATGGAGAAGGTGGATCAGACTCGGCAACGGTTGCTCGAGTGAGATGTGCATGGAAGAAGTTTCGGGAACTGAGTGGCGTGCTGATGATGAGGGGAGTGTCATTGAAGCTGAAGGGAAAGGTGTATGCTGCATGTGTGAGAAGTGTTATGATTTATGGGAGCGAGACATGGGTAATGAACGTAGAGCAGCAACGAAGGTTGGAAAGGGTGGAAATGCGAATGGTTCGGTGGATGTGTGGAGTATCGTTGAGAGGAAGACAAATGATGAATTGCGAAAGATGATGGGAATAGAGCCTGTGATTGATGCTGTGAAGAGGAACAGGTTGAGATGGTTTGGTCATGTGTTGAGGAAGGATGACAGTGACTGGTTGAGAAGAGTGATGGACATGAATGTAGAAGGAAGCAGAGGACGGGGAAGACCGAGAAAGACTTGGCTAAAGATGGTGGAAGAAGAAATGCGGGCAAGGGGGTTAACAAGGAGAGATGCAGAAAATAGGGCAAAATGGAGAAGATTGTCATGGGGACCGCAAGGCTAACCCCCGCTCTAGCAGGGAAAATGGCCTTTAAAATGCATGTTGTTGTTGTTGTAGAGTGAACCTGAGAATCACTGGTCTCACAGAGTCAGAGGAAGAGAATGAGTTAATGAGTTTTTGATGGAAAAAGGTTTGAAGGTAATAACAGACACAGAGGTAGAGCTCTCTCTTGCCGATATTTCCACTTGCCATCGTCTTGGCCAACCTCCAGAAGCAAATCAAGCCATTGCACCAAAACCAAGACAGACAATTGTATGTTTTCCCACCAGAAGAAAGAGAAATGAACTCCAAAACAATCGGTTCAAACTGAAGGTGAAGGAGGCATCAAGAGTCCTCATCAAGAAAGATCTTACTTTTATGAGATATGCTGTCTTGAGAGTGAAAAGGGGTCAGCCACAGGAATGGAAACATCATTTGAAAATTGACAGATGACTCCTACAAAACGCTGTACACTCTCGATGACTTGTTTGATGGCATTGAGGATGTGAAATATGAGGACTTTGGACTTCATTTAGAACAAGCATTCTGAGTATTGCGCTGCAATACATGTCCCCTACCGGCAGTCTGTCGTCCGGAAAACTGTTGGGGAAATTACCAAAGTTCAAAATGCCATAACTTTGTCAAAAATGATCGAAACGTCGTGAAGTTCGAACTTGATCTGTAACTTATCATGTGGAAACCATGTACCAAGTTTGAAATAATTAGCATTAAGAGTTTAGAAAAAAAGTCCGGAAAACTGTTCTTTGCGTGACGGGCTGACAGACGGAGGGACAGAGTGCAAACCTATAGTCCCCTCCGGTGTACACCGGTAGGGGATTAATAATGACTTCAGGTTACTCATGGGAATTAAATTGCTGTAATGCTGCAAGACGAGGAGGAGGTTTTGGAGCCTATATCCATTCATCAATTAAATATAGCATTTAAAAGGTGATGTTATGCACTCAGAATCGATTTGGTTTCAGACAGAAATTGAAAAAACAAGCATTCTGAGTATTGCGCTGCAATACGTGTCCTCTACCGGCATTGGGTAGCACTGTCATAGAAGACAGTATTATGTTTCGGGCTAATCATGGGGTGCTATTCACTAAAGGTGGTAAAGTGCCATAACTTTGTCAAAAATGATCGAAACGTCATGAAGTTCGAACTTGATCGGTAACTTATCATGAGGAAACCATGTACCAAGTTTGAAATCATTAGCATTAAGAGTTTAGAAAAAAAGTCCGGAAAACTGTTCTTTGCGTGACGGACTGACAGACGGACAGGACAGACAGACAGACAGACAGACAGACGGAGGGACGGAGTGCAAACCTATAGTCCCCTCCGGTGTACACCGCTAGGGAACTAATAAAGGCTATTATAGAAATTGTATATAGCAAACCAAATACAGATATGGTTGAATTTCAAAAGTTTGCTTTGTACACTACAAAATACAAAACAATACATTTTGATGGGTGATTTCAACATTAATATTCATAATCGAGAAAATTATGCAGAATTATTTCTTACATCTATCTATAATTCCAGCAATCTCTGTGTGTCTGTGTGTCTGTGTGTCTGTGACCGCTGTTTCTCGACAACCACGGGTCCGATATACTTTAAACTTGCCAGGTATATTGCTGGGGACCCGAGGATGTGCCTTTTCAAGGTTTGTAATTAATCGGAGAAGTACTTACCGAGCTATGTCCAAAAAACGCTTCAACCAATCAGAGAGCAGCGAGCTATCACGTGTGCCGAACGTGGCGATCAGACTCTGCCTCGGACGGCACATTTGACAGCGTATTCATTTATTTCACGTTGGAAAACTATGTTGCCGTTAAACTATGTTTTAAAACGAATTCAAACTGCGATTAAATTAAAACGATTCATCGTAACTGCGATTTGCGAACTTCCGGACAGTGAAGACTTCACTTCCGGCAGCCAATCACAGAACGCTTTGTTGCGTAGGCGTGGCCGATGTGAGACGAGCGGAGCTGAGCGCGTTACGAGCTGACCGCCATTACGGTACGTAATTCGATTTCTTATGCGCATTATTTCTCCCAATTCAGTCAGAGCGAAGGGCGGAAGCGAAGAGCGTTGTTTTTTTTGTTTACGGGCGTACGGGCGGGGTAGAGCGTACGGGTAGCGTTTTTTTTTTTTTTTGGCAAGGAACTGGCACCCACGTACGGGCAATGCCCTAGTTACTACAATGCGCGTGTCTGTGTGTCTGCCCGCTCATTTATACTTGCCTACAGGTCACAATTTAAAACCGATCTTCACAAAACTTCACCAAATGTTAGAGTTCGTGTTCCGACAAAATTCGATATATTTTTGAGGTCAAAATGTCAAAAGGTAAACATAGGCCAAAGGTCAACCACTTTTTTCTAATTTCTAAAATCCTCAATTTTCATCTGATTTACTTGAAATTTGAATAGGGTTTTCATATCAGCGAACTGAATTCAACCACCAACTATTTTTGAGATCAACATAGGTCACAAGGTCAACATATGCCAAAGGTCAACCACTTTTCTTTGAATTTCTAAATCCTCAATTTTCATCCGATCGACTTGAAATTTGAATAGGATTTTCATATCAGCAAACTGAATTCAACCACCAACTATTTTTGAGATCAGCATAGGCCAAAAGGTCAACATAGGCCAAAGGCCAACAACAATTTCAAATTTCTAAATCCTCAATTTTCATGAGATTCACTTGAAATTTGAATGGGATTTCCATATCAGTTAACTGAATTCAACCAACAACTATTTTTGAGGTCAACATAGGTTTCAAGGTCAACATAGGCCAAAGGATAACCACCTTTTCAAGTTTCTAAAATCCTCAATTTTCATCCGACTTTAAATTTGAATAGGATTTTCATATCAGCTAACCGATTTCATCCACTAACTATTTTTGACATCAACTTCGGTCATAAGCCCAACATAGGCCAAAGGTCAACCACTTTTTTCAAATTATTAAAATCCTCAATTTACATCCGATTGACTTGAAATTTGAATTGTATCTTCATGTCAGCTTCAGGACGAAGGACAGGAACAGTGGTGAGTTTGAGGTGATGGTGGGAGTGCATCAGGGGTCGGTACTAAGTCCACTACTATTTGTCGCTGTGATGGAGGTGCTGGCTCAGAACATAAAGGAGGGTTTACCGTGGGAGTTGTTGTATGCAGATGATCTGGTGTTGATTGCGGAAAGTATGGATGGACTGAAGGAAATGATGAACAAGTGGAAGGAATGTATGGAGACAAAAGGTCTGAAGGTGAATATCGGAAAGACGAAGGTGATGGCAAGTGGTAAAGCATGTGGTGAGGTGGAAAGAACTGGGAATTGGCCCTGTGCTGTGTGCAGGAAGGGTGCCGGAGTGAACTCCATTCAATGTACAATGTGCACTGAGTGGGTTCATCAAAAATGTAGTGGTCTGAGAGGGTCATTAACCAGTGTGGCAGCTACATTCAAATGTCAGGTGTGTACAGAGGGAGCTGCAGATGGAGGAAATGTTGAGTTGGATCTTGGAGACAGCGTGAAGCTGGAAGGTGTGAAAACATTTTGTTACCTCGGAGACATGCTGAATGGAGAAGGTGGATCACACTCGGCAACGGTTGCTGGAGTGAGATGTGCATGGAAGAAGTTTCGGGAACTGAGTGGCATGCTGACGAGGAGGGGTGTCATTGAAGCTGAAGGGAAAGGTGTATGCTGCATGTGTGAGAAGTGTTATGATTTATGGGAGCTAGACATGGGTAATGAACGTAGAGCAGCAACGAAGGCTGGAAAGGGTGGAAATGCGAATGGTTCGGTGGATGTGTGGAGTATCGTTGAGAGAGAGGAAGACAAATGATGAATTGCAAAAGATGATGGGAATAGAGCCTGTGATGGATGCTGTGAAGAGAAACTGAAAAGAGAAAATGTTTGAGATGGTTTGGTCATGTGTTGAGGAAGGATGAAAGTGACTCGTTGAGAAGAGTGATGGAAATGAATGTAGAAGGAAGTAGAGGACGGGGAAGACCGAGAAAGACTTGGCTAAAGATGGTCGAAGAAGAAATGTGGGCAAGGAGGTTAACAAGGGGAGATGCAGAAAATAGGGCAAAATGGAGAAGATTGTCATGGGGACTGCAAGGCTAACCCCCGCTCTTGCAGGGAAAATGGCCTTAAAATGCTTGTTGTTGTTGTTGTATCTTCATGTCAGCTAACTGACATGTTTCTAACTCATGTCAGCTAATTTCAACCACCAACTATTTTTGAGATAAATATAGGTCATAAGGTCAACAGGCCAAAGGTCAACCACTTTTTTCAAATTCCTAAAACCCTCAATTTTCATCCGATTGACTTGAAATTTGAAAAGGATTTTCACATCAGCTTAGTGAAACCAACCATCAACTATTTTTGAGGTCAACATATGCCAAGTTTCTAAAATCGTCAATTTTCATCCGATTAACTTAAACTTTGAAGACGATTTAAATATCAGGTCACTGAATTCAATTTAATTCAATTTGCATATCAGTCTGAATGAATCTCGCGAGATCTTGGAGACGGTGGCAGGGGTTTTTGACGGTCCACACGGTCTCCACGTTTTTCAAAGTTAAGTCTGTTCACAATTGTATTTTGTCGAAACTGTATTTATCGTTCGGTGTGTGAACTTATAGTGTCCCCCTTGGAAGTTTCTCGGTGTTTATCTTTCATAAATAAATCGTTTGTTTGCTGCGTCGCGAGCAAGGCCTTGCAGCCTCAGGCTTCCCCCTTCGAAGGTTGTTCCTTCCTTCGCTGTTTTGCTTGCTTTTTTGATTTCCCCTTCTCCACCAAGCTTCACCAAACATCTACTATTTGTCTAACGTTGTAACCCCCACACCCCCCCCCCCCAAAAAAAAACAAAAAAACAAACAAAACAAAAACTTTTATTTCCCTTTTTCCTCGTGTGCTTTTGCCTCTGCGCACGTGCGCTGTCTCGCCCCGCCCCCATTTTCCCCTTGCCTTCCACCTTTTGCCCTGTTCAAGTGACTCGTGGTCGTCGCTCTAGGCTTCCTCTCCCCATTGGTATTTTTGTGAATATAAGATTGTTCTTCACAGTTCTGGTTAAATATGTTTCAACTATCCCCTTCAGTGTTTTATTCAGTGGTTTATTACAACACGCTGTTTTTCTTCTTATTTAAAAGGCTCCTTTCAATTTCCTCTTCAACTCATTCCATTTCAAAAAAATATTCAATCTCTTACGATTCCAAATCACTCCATGCTCTAAATTCTCATTCATTCCATCCCTCCTCCATCGTTCTTAAACGAATCGCTAACTTGAAAATCACAACAAACCCAATTTGTTATATATGTTCATCTTTCATTTATCACCCACCTTCTAAACTCCCGCCTTGCCCCTCCCCTTCAAATCTCCCCCCCCAACCATCCCTCCCAAATTCTCCCTCCTCCCACCTCCTTCTCAAAGCTGCCTCCTCCCCACTTCCTCTCCCTCCTATGTCATACCTCCACCTCCCCCAACCTTCTACTTTCCTCTGCCCCCCCTCAAACAAACTCTCACTGTGCCTCATTCCATCACCATCAAACCTTTCGTCCTCCTCATCCTTCCCTTTCTTGTAACTCTTCTGTAATCTCTGACACACTATCAACTGCTCTTCCTACATCCCCCTCTCACCCTTCATCTGACCCTACCCTCCACTCCCCTGTCCTACACCCGATGCTCCCCCTCTCTCCTCACTAACGGTATGGACCTCAAACATCCAGGGCCTTCGCTCAAACCTGATTGATCTCTCCATTCAGGTTGCTTCTGAAAATCCAGACTTGATCTGCTTAACAGAAACTTTCCTCCTTCAAGATGTCTCTGATTCCTTAATATCTCTTCCTGGTTACTCCCTCCTCCGGTACGATAGACCTGATCCTCGTCCTGGTGGTGGGGTGGCTATCTTTATCAAAAACTCTCTTCCTCACTCTCCCTGCACTGCCCTCTCTCCACCCCACCCACAGGAGTACCTCTGGCTACGGCTTCCTCTCCGCTCCCACCTTTTGTTCATATGTGTTCTGTACCGTCCTCCAAACAGTGATGACTCCATTTACATTTCTCTGTCGGACAACATGGACCAACTTCTATCAACTCATCCAAACTCTCTCTTCCTCATATGTGGCGACTTCAACTGTCATCATGCCAGCTGGCTGGGTGTGGGTTCATCTCTCACCAGCCATGGCACCTCAGCAAAGGACTTCTGCGACTCATTGGGACTGACACAATCTGTCAATTTCCCGACCCGGATCTCAGTCAATGGAGTATCTTCTCTTCTGGACTTGGTTATGACTAACTTCCCTGCAAATGTCTGCTGCTCTTCTTCTGCTCCAATCAGTTCTTCTGATCATGTGCTTGTTAAAGTGGACATCTCACTGGCCATTCTCAGAGAGCCTCCTCAGCGCCGATGAGTCTGGCATTTCACTCAGGCCGACTGGCACGGTCTGCAAGCAGCCATCAATCAACTGGACTGGTCTCCCATCTATAATGCCTCTGACATCAATTCTTCCTGGGAATTCTTCCAAAGCAAACTGCTCTCTCTCATGCACAGATTTATCCCATCTCGTCTTCAGTTGTCTTACCCTTCCTCCCGTCCATGGTACACTGAAGCTTGTGGTGAGGCAGTTGCCCTGAAACAACTTGCCTTTGCGTCTTGGAAGGCAAATCCAACTGAAGGCAATCTCAGTTCCTTCCACCAAGCTCGAAACAAGTGTGTTTCTACCCTCAGGAGTGCCAGGAAGCACAATCTCTCCACACTCAAGATTGAACTCTCAAACCTGTCTCCTTCCTCCAAATCCTGGTGGCGTCTGGTCAAATCCGTTTCTGGTGTTTGTTCCCCCTCCATCCCCTCCCTTACCTCAAATGGCTACACAGTTGACACCGCACGTGACAAAGCCGAATGCCTCAACTCTGTGTTTGCCTCAAAATCTTGTGTCCCAAACCCATCTCTCTCTGTTCCCACCTTTCCCAGTCGAACCCAACTGCTCCTGGACTCTGTGTCCTTCTCTCCTGACAAGGTGGAGAAGTTTTTATCAAACCTCGACTCTGATTCTGCAACTGGACCAGATGGCATCAGCCCTCGGGTCCTAAAATCCTGCTCTGCCGCTCTATCTCACCCTCTCTCTGTTCTTTTCACCCTCTCTCTGTTCTTTTCACCCTCTCTTTTGCTCAAGGTCATCTGCCAGCATCTTGGAAATCAGCAAACATTACCGCCTTACACAAAAAAGGTGCAAAAACAGATCCTTGCAATTACAGACCAATCAGCCTGCTCCCAATTATCAGCAAAGTCATGGAATCCATCATTGCTTCAGATATCAAATCCTTCCTCTTCTCCAATGGCTTGATCTCTGATCATCAATTTGGATTCAGACCAGGTCATTCTACTCTGGACATGTTGCTTCTGCTGTCTCAACAATGGATGGAGGTCCTCAATGCCAAACGGGAAATCAGAGCTGTCTCACTTGACATATCACGTGCCTTCGATACGGTCTGGCACCCAGCTCTGCCCACCAAACTTACCTCCTATGGTATTCAGGGAAATCTCCACTCATGGCTTGCGGATTTCCTCACTGGTCGTAGGCAACGTGTGGTCCTGAATGGATTTCTCTCATCTTCCCTTCCTGTTCTGGCTGGAGTTCCCCAAGGTAGTGTTCTGGGCCCTGTGCTATTTCTGGTCTTCATCAATGACCTCTCCGACTCTCTGGAAAATCCTCTATCTCTTTGCTGATGACTCCACTATCTGCCGCTCCATTCCTCATCCCTCAGATCGGCAGTCTGCAGCCTCCTCACTCTCTGCAGACCTGGACAAAATCACAGACTGGTCAAACAAGTGGAACATGTCTTTCAATCCTGACAAATCTCACACTCTTACAATGTCTCTCCAAAAGGACCGACTGGACAACCCTCCCATCTACTTTCTCAACAATCCTCTCCAAGAAGTTCTGTCGCTCAAGCTTTTGGGTCTCACTATCTGCCATGATCTTTCTTGGGAAAACCACATTTCCAAGCTGGCCTCCAAAGCCAGTCGCCGACTGGGCATCCTTCAATGGCACACCTGAGCTCCTCACCACATACAAGGCTTTCATCTGCAGCTCAATGGAATACTGTTCCCCCCTCTGGGCTGGTGCTCCTGCCTCACACCTTGCTCGGCTTCACGCTGTTGAAACCAAAGCTTTCAGAATCATTGGAATCTCCTGCGATGAAGCTAACTCCGAGGACCTTTCACTCACTGACCGCAGGCAGGTTGGTGGTCTTTCTGTCTTCTACCGACTCCTCTCCGGCCTTGCTCCCCCAGCTCTCTCTGTGCTCTGTCCCCCCCCCCAATATTCCTTCAGGTCGCACAAGATCTGCCTGCAACCCTCTTATGGTTAAACTGCCAAAGTCTAGGCTCTCTGCTCACCTTCACTCTTTCATTCCCCTTTTCTCCCACCTCTGGAACAAACTCCCCCACTCCCTTCAATCCCACTCCTCCCTCCAGGTCTTTAAAACAGCTGTTCACCACCATCTCTTATCTTCCCCCATCGAAAACCTTGATCTTTTCTACCCCCAGCAATTCACCCCAGAGTCCTTGCAGTATTCATATGTTTTATTCCTCTCCCACCTCCCCCCAAGTCCTCCCAATGTCCCTGCTCTCAAATGTTGTGTTTGTGTCCCTCCCCCTTTCTCCCCATCTTGTCTGCCGCTCCCCTTGTTTTTTGTGTGTCGGTTTGTCTTTTTGTGTGATTATGTTAGCTCTTTCACGAGCCTCGATCTTGTATACAAAAAAAAAAGAAAGTCTGTCTGGATGTTTGTTTGTCTGTCTGTCCGCACAGGATAAATATGATTTTCTCTGCAACCGTTGGTCCGATTGACAGGAAATTTTCACCATTGATGCAACTCCACCTGTATAATTTTTAATGATAATTATGACGTCATAGGTATGGGCGCCATCTTGGAAAAGCTGAAAAAAATTGCACCTCTATATCTCCAAAAGCGCTGAATAGAAAAAAATTGAGACATGGCTCATTGTAAATAACTCTCCATGTGGAATAACATATGATAATGATGATGTCATAAGTGCCCCCATTATGATGTCATAATTCGACATGTACAAAACTTCATCCGATCAAGATGAAATTTCTTGAGCATCTAGGGATAATTTGGTGGAGAAAAAAAAATTAATGATGACGTCATCGGTCACGTTGTTCGGCCGCCATATTTGTTTTCACACAAAAGCCTTAAAAAACACTGAAAACATGTCCTGGCGAGCGTCTGCAATCTCTGATTGCTCTTTCTAGTTACAGATGTTTCTGATCATTTCCCAACCTTTTCCATTTTTTGAGAATAGATGAGTAGAAAGATGTAAAGAAAGATTACTTTACAGATTCTACAAACATTACAATAAAGAGTTATATTGCCAGGATCTTTCTGTTGAAACATGGCAAAGAGCAATGGAATGTATTGATGTGGATAAACCTTTTTCTTTTCTTTTTTAGAATATTTTTAAAAGATTTGCAAGTCATGCACCAATCGTACTGAGATGTATTTATCGGAAGAAGAATAAAAAGATGGGGTTTACAAAAGGTATTTTAAAAAAACAAACAATGAAGACGAAGCATAAGTTGCATTCTAAGGTCATAGCGTCTAACCATGATGAATAATATTTGGCTAGATTTAAGAGGTATTGAAATACTTTAACAACTGTCTTAAGGAATGCAAAGAGAGTATGCTATAGTGGGCTATTTATGAATCATAGAAAATATACCGGTCAGACATGGAGAACTATTAATGATCTGCTTCACAGTGGAAATCGGAGATCGAAAACCACTCATGCTGAGAAGTTACGTATAAAAAGACATGGGAGGAAGTATTTACATCTGCTACAGAAATAGGGGAAGCCTTTAATCACTTCTTTATAAATGTTGGTCCTAATTTAGCCAAAAAAGTCCCTGATACTGCTGTAAATGATAATTTCAGGAAATACCTTGGTAATGAAGTTGGATGCTCATTATTCTGGAAACCCATTATTCTGGACAAACTCACATCTTTCAGAGAAGACAGAGCATGTGGCTATGATAATATGCCAGCTACATTGATAAAATATGCAGCACATTTTATTGTAAAACCGTTAACATATATTTTTATTCAGTCTCTTTTGACGGGAAGATTTCAAGAATTAATGAAATAGTGAAGGTAACACCAATTTATAAGGACAAAAAGACAATCCAGGTAATTATCGACTAATACCTGGATTATCCGTTCTATCCAAGGTGTTTGAAAAATTGGTAAATGAAAGAATACTTGTTTTTGTTAGAAATGAATCATGTATTATATAAACAACAGTTTGGTTTTTGTAAACAACACAGTACTAAATTACCCTGAATGAATTTAGCAAATGATATGTTAAAATTTTTGGATGAAGCAACAATAACTATTGGGTTGTTTATAGATTTCCAAAAAGCATTCAATACAATTGATCATGAGAATTTGAGGACCGGAGTGTAGTCTCCATTGGCAATGTCGGTTGTTGTGGTTGAAGGGATCGAGTTCATGGCTGGCCGAGTGAATATAAAAACATGAGGGGAAATCACAGGCGGCAATTACACACTGGGGAATTAATCTTAAGCTGTCTAGTTAACACAAAAACCACACCCCTTATGGCGACATGCAAACACTCTTAACTTGATAGGTTCCCTACTTATTACATCGAGGGTTCTTCTTCTTCATGTCCACGGTCCATGCTAAAACCTATACATTCCTATCTCCATTATGGCAATTCGTCAACCTAAACCCCACAAGCATAACAATATTCTGATTTTGTATTCTTAATTAATTTTCAGAAATTTGTAGAATTTTTTTTTCACTTGGAAGCTGTGGGCTACGATGTGTAAATAAAGGTGTATAAAGGTGGAAAAAGTTTGGTTTAATGCAATTTAATTCCAGGCTACAAGGCATCACAAGGTGAAAATTTTGAGAGGGGTGCAGAGTTTCTACAGGCATTGTATAATGTATATATATCAGAAGGATGCAGAAGGGTGCAGATATCAGAAGGGTGCAGAAGGGTGCAGATATCAGAAGGGTGCAGAAGGATATATCATAAATATATCTGCAGAAAAACCATTGGATTGGAAGTTTACCACTGTTGATGCATTTGGGAAACACCGTCTTTTACACTACCTTGTTTAACACGTTAAATTAATTATTCGTGCCACGTAGACGCCGTACAATATTTCCACATTCGGAGCCAAAGTACATACTGCTAAACTGCAGGTGCAAACAAGCCGATTATTGTTCTACAAAGTTCAAAATATGAAATTCAACCATACCATAGTTCCTCGACCATACACTGACAGACACAGGCACAGTGAACCAATTGCTTTCCATCGCTTTGCACATCACGTGCACCTTAACCCTTTGAGTACAGGATTTTTTTGGATAAAAATACCCCCGGTACGGATTAATTTGGCATTTTGGTACAGGAATGCAACCACGTACTGACGATCTATTTATAGGTATAGTCGATGACGTGTAGTAACGTCATCCGTACACAAAACGGGTTAATTAAGACTGTGTCCTGTGGAACAGAGAAGAACGAATAAAAACACTTTTGTGGTCTCTCATCACACGATGGCTTCCTTGTCACATGGTCACAGCTAATGGCAATGAACAAGTCATGGAAATGTAAACACAATCCCATCGAGGCCTATGCGCATTGTTCTTGTAATTATAAATATAAACTGTGATTATTATGATCCTTGCAGCGTTTCATAGCAATAACATTGCTCATGGTAAGGCGGTGTGTCATTCAACACGAGCTTCTCTGGTTTCTACAAGACCAAACGCTATCTGTAGAAGGGCAATTCTGTAGTTGCAGCCACGACATTTGCCCATACACGTATTGCAGGTTGCGATTTCCACTCGAGTTTCTGCAGCAAAACTTTGCACCATGTACTTCTATAGCAGGGACATTAATTGCTCAGATATATACTGAACTAGAACGGCACTCAGTACAGAGCATACCTCCACCTGGTTCGCCATATCACTCAATGGTGAAGGATCATTTAAAAATTCTACTAGCCGGATCCAGATCCGAATCTTCATTAAGATCGAATCGATTCTGCCTTGTCTGACACTGACACACACTGACTGACACACACACACACACTGACTGACACACACACACACACACTGACTGACTGACTGACTGTCTCACACACACACACACACACACACACACACACACACACACACACACACACACACACACACACACACACACACACACACACACACACACACACACACACACACACACACACACGTTCCGTCCAATTCCGCCCATAACTTTTTGAGATATCCTGCTATGTATCGTTTTTGGCCCCATCTCCCAATGGTGGAGAATCATTTAAAAAATTTAACAATTCTCATATCCGAATCCATATTCAGATCTTCACCAAAATCGAATCGAATCGTCCTTGTCACACACCCAACCTGTCCATCCAGTTTCGCCCAAATCCGTGCACAACTTTTTGAGATATCCTGCTATGTATCGTTTTTGGCCCCATCTCCCAATGGTGAAGAATCACTTTAAAAATTCTAGTATCCGGATCCGAATCCGGATCTTCACCAAAATCGAATCATTTCGTCCTTGTCACATACGCTACATCTCTGCCAAATTTCGTCCGAATCAGTCCACAACTTTTTGAGATATCTTGTTGACAAACAGACAGACAGACAGGGGTGCAAACATAACCTCCATCCACCTTTGGTGGTGGAGGTAACAAACCCAAAATGTCCCCCTTTGGCACTGCACACCCATGTTTATAGGGTTGCGGATGCGACATCTAAAAATTACCTTAAGTGAACTCTTCCAGTCCATTATCACGATTCTGTGGATTCAATCATCCCACAACAAAGCAGTTATTTTCTACAGATAGATAACTTATAGACCCATGTTAGACGTCTCAGGTTCTGATGTACTGTACTCTGTTGGACTTGGAGTATCTATGAGTATGATGCAGACGGAGTTTCTTGACAAGAGTTATACTGGGTGGTTTGCCAGTGCCTTCCTAGCTGTAGCTAGGGCAGGAATTTGTAAATTTGTTCAGGGTGCCGGCGATAGCTCGCCCACTTTTTACGAAAGACACCGTGGGGTCTTTGTCTACCAACGAATGCCAGCAGACAGGACGCTCTGCTTCACGTCCATACGACGACACCACGTCCATTCATCCCTCGTATTACGAGGGATAAATCCCCCTGCTTGTGAGACACCAGGACGGCAGTTTGGAGCTGGTTCGGGATTCGATTCGAACCCGAATCTTAGAGACGCTTAGAAGCGAGCATCCTGTCAGCCAATCATACCATCGAATGTCCCAAATTTGAGAAGAGAAACTGAAGAAAATATTTCATCACCTTCCCAGGGCGGCAGATGTTAGATGGGAGAGCACAGCACACAATTAGTGCCGATCCCCAAGTGTAATCCCAGGTTCAAACTAGCAAAGCATTTATCATGATTTGCTGAATTTTACTTTTTTTAATCCGAAATTTTAAATCCTCAAATAAAAATTTAATAACCCACAAGTGCGCTCACGACAGATTTGAAATGATAACCCCGGTCCTGAATCAATTACATGGGGAAAACACGTCAGCTTCGAACGCAGAGCAAAGCCTAGGCCTGTTGTGCCTTATGGCGAAGAAGAATCACCGATTACAAACGACATTTACATTATGATTACTCCACGTATCTTCGAACATAATATAAAAATTTAATAACCCACAAGTGCGCTCACGACAGATTTGAAATGATAACCCCGGTCCTGAATCAATTACATGGGGAAAACACGTCAGCTTCGAACGCAGAGCAAAGCCTCGGCCTGTTGTGCCTTATGGCGAAGAAGAACAACCGATTACAAACGACATTATTAATATTATGATTACTCCACGCATTTTCGAACATAATATAAGTTCTCTGGGTTTACAAGGACTTCACGATCAATGTGCCGCACTTACAATTCAGCTCTGCCACACTTTTCCCAATTCTTACAAATCTCCAACGAGCACAACACGGCCGCCATTCCGCCGAGCTATGAATGACCCCACTTCCGGGTCGCGATTACGCTTCAACTATTTCCGGGTTATGAAAACCCTTGACGTTTCCAGGCTTGGTATGTTGTACGGAAAGTTTTTACGTTTCCATATGCATGGTTTCGTTTTCCCTTCAGCTGACTGAATCTACATTTATATTCTTATCTACGTTAGAATTGAAAGAAACCATATTCGTGTGTTTTACTTGTTTTTTGGCTTAATAACGAATAGCTTGTTAAAATTGATCTACCGTTTAGATATTAATGAACGATTCCATAAATAGAATGATCCAATATATGTTCATAATGATATGCTTTATGAGATAGTATTAAATCATGTACAATTCGGACCGCGAGTGACAAGCTCAATGAAAACATAATCTGAAACATTTTCCATTTTACCGCCGTCTACACCGCAACGAAAGCTATAGAAGGTTGAGTTTATTACCTCCGCCACCAAAGGTGGATGGAGATTATGTTTTCACCCCTGTCTGTCTCCTTGTTACTTAGCAAAAAAAATATTTTTTTTGGACAACTATGTTGATCACTCCGCTTTATGTGTGTGTTTGCTACTTGCCGGAAAAGATTCCGGCAAGTATGTTGATCTGTTCGTTTGTCTGTCTGTCTGTCTGTTTGTCTGTCTGTTTGCAGCACTGCGTCTACACGTTGCACGTAGAATCGCCAAACTTTGCACACGTATTTGTCTTGCCCTGGAATAGACTGTGCCCAATTGATGACGTCATCGGTCACGTGGTTTGGCCGCCACCTTGGAAAAACTGAAAAATTTTG
The DNA here is from genome assembly GCF_964187855.1 of Myxine glutinosa. Classification (NCBI taxonomy): domain Eukaryota; kingdom Metazoa; phylum Chordata; class Myxini; order Myxiniformes; family Myxinidae; genus Myxine; species Myxine glutinosa. The sequence continues at coordinate 98,255,404 of NC_136272.1, forward strand.
CACCTCCATATCTCCGAAAGTGCTGAACAGAAAAAATTGAGACATGGCTCATTTTAAAGAAATCTCCATAGGGAATAGAATATGTTAATGATGACGTCAAAGGTCACGTGGTTCGGCCGCCATCTTGGAAAAACCGAAAAACTTTGCACCTCCATATCTCCGAAAGTGCTGAATAGAAAAAAAATGAGACATGGCTCATTGTAAAGTACTCTCCATGTGGAATAAAATATGTTAATGATGACGTCATAGGTAACGTGGTTCGGCCGCCATCTTGGAAAAACCGAAAAACTTAACACCTCTATATCTCCAAAAGTGCTGAATAGAAAAAATTGAGACATGGCTCATTGTAAAGAACTCTCCATGGGGAATAAAATATATTAATGATGATGTCATGGGTCACGTGGTTCGGCCGCCATCTTGGAAAAAACGAAAAACTTTGCACCTCTATCTCCGAAAGTGCTGAATAGAAAAAATTGAGACATGGCTCATTGTAAAGAACTCTAGATGGGGAATAAAATATTTTAATGATGATGTCATAGGTGCCTCCATTATGACATAATAATTCGACAAGTACAAAACTTCATCGATCAAGACGAAATTGCTTGAGCATCATCAAGGAATAAATTAGTTTTGAAAACAAATAATGATGATGTCATCGGTCACATGGTTCGGCCGCCATATTTGTCCAAAATGGCCGATAAAAAAGTACCTTCCGGCAAGTCCTTGGTCTCTGACCGATTTTTCATTTGTCTGTCTGTCTGTCTGTCTGTCTGTGAGCAAGATATCTCAAAAGGTTGTGCATGGATTCGGATAAAATTTGGCAGAGAGGTAGTGTATGTGACAAGGACGAAATTATTAGATTTTGGTGAAGATCCGGATTCAGATCCAGCTAGTAGAATCTTTTAAGTGATTCTTCACCATTGGAGATCGGGCCAAAACGAACATATAGCAGGATATCTCAAAAAGTTGTGGACGGATTTGGACCAAACTTGGTGGACCAGTTGGGTGTGTGACACGGACGAATCGATTCGATTTTGGTGAAGATCTGAATATGGATTCGGATACGAGAAATATTTAATTTTTAAGTGATTCTTCTTCATTGAGAAATCGGGCAAAAAGCGATATATAACATGATATTTAAAAAAAGCTATGGATGAGTTATGACTAAACTTGGTGGATGAGTTAGTTTGGTGACAAGAACAAGCCGATTAGATTTTGGTTCAGGTCTGAATCTTGATCGGGCCTATCAATGGGATACAAAACATAAACTGTTCAGCCTGGCAGAGGTATGCCCTCTACCGAGTGCCGTTCTAGTTGGAAGTTGTGGTGGGAGGTTTTGGATGGAAAATAAGGTATTAGCAAAAGAAGAAAGTTGGTCCAATACGTGTGTTTTCCATTTATTACGGAACAAGGACTCTCCGTTTTCCCCAACCACTTTAATTGTGCATTTGTACTCCCTATGAGTGAAATGTCTTCACTTATTTGAAGGGCACAGTGGTAACTATATTTATAAAGACCTATAGTAGCCGCCGCTGGGGGCAAATACATAACTTTAGAAATGACGTATCTATCTATATATTGTTGCGGATCCGGGGGTCGGCGCTCCCTTTACCAAGGGGGGGTTAATCCCCTTGTCTTTTACACTGGCCGAGCCCCCAGCCCTGGAAATTACATGCTCCTTTGCGGGGTTGAGATTGGCCAGGGTGATTGGTCAAGATGGGCTCCCAAATACCTGCTTGCCAATCTCTCTGCAAAGCAGGGAGATAATTTCCGCTCGAACCACGGACAGATGGAAATTGCCGAGCGGTTTAGCAATCCGCGATTCGAGCCGTTAGCAATAAGACTAACCCGATTCTGAGCGGTTCTGCCAAATCGCGCCGCAGGTACTCAATTGAGGAAATAACGAAAGCGATCGGATGAGAGGAAACCAAAGTAAAGGAAGAACAGATATTTATTAATTATGGACAGGAAACCCGAAGAGGAAATGAAAGAAGGGCATATACAAGAAGAGGAAGAAGCAGATACACAGGGCAAGTTTAAACAGTCTTACTTATCACGCCCAGGACAACACAAACTGACTTACACGAAAAGGTGGTGGTGGGAAGGAAGAGAAGGGTCCAGGCAGATGGTAGGCGTCGAGGTCCGGCTCCAAGCTCGCGCCCCGGTCCACGCTTTGGGTTCAAGGCGAAACCCGGCAAACAGCTCCGTGTGTCGTTGGACGCGACCGGAAAATTATATAGCGGGGGAAAGCTGGTATGTTGCGTACGTAATTCAAATCTCTGCTGCTCTGCCGGTCAATCTCCGTGGCTCTCTCTCTCTCTGCCGCTCGCCTCCGTGGCCCTCTCTGGCTCATCTGCTTGCTCGTCTGCGGCTCCTCTTGGCTCATCTGCTGTGACGTCTCCTTGGCTCTCTCTCTCACATCTGCTTGTTCGTCTGCAGCGCTTTTTATTACATGATAAGTAATAAAAGGGGGGAGAGAAGGGGAAGCACACAAACAAACATTTGAGAGCAGGGACATCGGGAGATGTGTGGGAGGGAGAGGGCTTGGGGGGAGGAGGCGTGGGAAGGGAGAGGAGGTGGGAGAAGTATAAAACACAAGGACACCAAGGACTTCCAGGAAAGAAGTTGGTATTTCAAAAAAGTGGATTTGGGGTGAAATTAGTGGGGGTAGAAAAGATCAAGGTTTTGGATGGGGGAAGATAAGAGATGGTGGTGAACAGCTGTTTTAAAGACCTGGAGTGAGGAGTGGGATTGTAGAGAGTGAGGGAGGTTGTTCCAGAGGTGGGGGAAAAGAGGAATGAAGGAGTGAAGATGAGCAGAGAGTCTTGATTTTGGCAGTTTAACCATAAGAGGGTTGCAGGCAGATCTTGTGCGACCTGTAGGAATATTTGAGGGACAGAGCCCAGAGAGAGCTGGGGGAGCAAGGCCGGAGAGGAGTCGGTAGAAGACGGAAAGACCACCAACCTGCCCGCGGTGAGTCAGTGAAAGGCCCTCGGAGTTAGCTTCATCGCGGGAGATACCAATGATTCTGAACGCTTTGGTTTCAACAGCGTGAAGACGAGCTAGGTGTGAGGCAGGAGCACCAGCCCAGAGGGGAGAGCAGTACTTCATTGAGCTGCGGATGAAAGCCTTGTATGTGCTGAGGAGCTCAGGTGTGCCAAGGAAGGACTTCGTACAATGGAGGATGCTCAGTCGGCGACTGGCTTTGGAGGCCAGCTTGGAAATGTGGTTTTCCCAGGAAAGATCATGGCAGATAGTGAGACCCAAAAGCTTGAGTGACAGAACTTCTTGGAGAGGATTATTCAGAAAGTGGATGGGAGGGTTGTCCAGTCAGTCTTTTCGGAGAGGCATCGTAAGAGTGTGAGATTTGTCAGGATTGAAAGACATGTTCCACTTGTTTGCCCAGTCTGTGATTTTGTCCAGGTCTGCAGAGAGTGAGGAGGCTGCAGACTGCCGATCTGTGGGATGAGGAATGGAGCGGCAGAGAGTGGAGTCATCAGCAAAGAGATAGAGAGGATTTTCATGAGAGTCAGAGAGATCATTGGTGAAGACCAGAAAAAGCACAGGGCCCAGAACACTGCCTTGGAAAACTCCAGCCTGAACAGGAAGGGGAGATGAGAGAAAACCATTCAGGGCCACACGTTGACTACGACCAGAGAGGAAGTCCGCCAGCCATGCGTGGAGATTTCCATGGATACCAAAGGAGGAGAGTTTGGTGAGCAGAGCGGGGTACCAGACCGTACCAAAGGCATGTGATATGTCGAAGGAGACAGCTCTAATTTCCTGTTTGGCATTGAGGACCTCCATCCATTGTTGAGACAGCAGAAGCAGCATGTCCAGAGTAGAGTGACCTGGTCTGAAACCAAATTGATGATCAGAGATCAAGCCATTGGAGAAGAGGAAAGATTTCATATCCGAAGCAATGATGGATTCCATGACTTTGCTGATAATTTGGAGAAGGCTTCTTGGTCTGTAGTTGCAAGGATCTGTTTTTGCACATTTTTTGTGTAAAGCGGTGATGTTGGCTGATTTCCAAGCATAGGGCAGATGACCTTGAGCAAAAGAGATGGTGAAGAGAACAGAGAGAGGGAGTGAAAGAGCGGAAGAACAGGATTTTAGGACCCGTGGGCTGATGCCGTCAGGTCCAGTTGCAGAATCAGAGTCGAGGGTTGACAGAAACTTTTCCACCTTGTCAGGAGGAAAGGCCACAGAGTCCAGGAGCAGCTGGGTACGACTGGGTACGGTGGGTACAGAGAGGGATGGGTTTGGGACACAAGATTTAGAGGCAAACACAGAGTTGAGGCATTCAGCTTTTTCATGTGCGGAGTCAGCTGTGTAGCCGTTTGAGGTAAGGGAGGGCATGGAGGGGGAACAAACACCAGAAACAGATTTGACCAGACGCCACCAGGATTTGGAAGAGGGAGACAGATAAGAGAGTTCGGTCTTGAGAACGGAGAGATATTGTTTCCTGGCTGTCCTGAGGGTGGACACACACTTGTTTCGGGCTTTGTGAAAGGAAATGAGATTTCCTTCCGTTGGATTTGCTTTCCAGGAGACGAAGGCAAGTTGTTTCTGGGCAACAGCCTCACCACAAGATTCCGTGTACCATGGATGGGAGGAAGGGTATGACAACTGAAGACGAGATGGGATAAATCTGTGCATGAGAGAGAGCAATTTACTTTGGAAGAATTCCCAGGATGAGTTGATGTCAGAGGCGGTCGAGATGGGAGACCAGTCCAGATGATTGATGGCTGCTTGAAGACCGTGCCAGTTGGCCTGAGTGAAATGCCAGACTCGTCGATGCCGAGGAGGCTGTCTGAGAATGGTCAGAAAGATGTCCACTTTAACAAGCACATGATCAGATGAGCCGATTCGAGCAGAAGAAGAGCAGCAGACATTTTCAGGGAAGTTAGTCATAACCAAGTCCAGAAGAGAAGATGATGACTGAGATCCGGGTCAGGAAATTGACAGATTGTGTCAGTCCCAGTGAGTCGCAGAAGTCCTTTGCTGAGGAGCCATGGCTGGTGAGAGAGGTACCCACACCCAGCCAACTGGCATGGTGACAATTGAAATCACCACATTGATCAGAGTTGGGATGAGTAGATAGAAGTTGGTCCATATTATCAGACAGCGAGATGTAGATGGAGTCATCATTGTTTGGTGGACGGTACAACACACATATGAACAAAAGGTGGGAGCGAAGGGGAAGCCGTAGCCATAGGTATTCCTGGGGGTGAGGTGGAGAGAGGGCAGTGCAGGGTGAGTGTGGAAGAGAGTTTTTGATAAAGATAGCAACCCCACCTCCAGGACGAGGCTCAGGTTTATCATACCGGAGGAGGGAGTAACCCGGGAGAGATACTAAGGAATCAGAGACATCATGAAGGAGGAAAGTTTCTGTTAAGCAGATCACGTCTGGTTTGTCAGAGGCAACCTATATGGAGAGATCATTTAAGTTTGAGCGAAGGCCCCGGATGTTTGAGGTCCATACCGTTAATGAAGAGGAAGGGGGAGCATCGGATACAGAACCGGGGGGGGGGGTGGGGGTAGGGTAAGATGTGGAAGAGGAGGAAGAGGTAGGGAGAGCTGTTGAAGGTGTGTCAGAGATTTCAGAATAGCTCGGAGAAAGGGAAGGATGGGGCGGACAAAAGGTTTGATGGTGATTGGGTGAGGCACAGTGAGGTGTTATTTGAGGAGGGGGAAGAGCGTGGCAGAAGGTTGGGGGAGATGGAGGTGAGAGTTGGAAGGGGGAAGAAGCGGGGAGGACGCTTTGAGGAGGAGGGGTGAGAGGGGGGAAATGGAGAAGAAATGAGGGTGGGGAGATTTGAAGGGGAGGGGCGAGGGGGGAGTTTAGGAGGGAAGGGACAAGGGGGGGGGGATTTGAAAGGGATGGGAGATGGGGGAGATTTCGAGGGGAGGGGTGAGGGGGGAGTCTCAGAGGGGAGGGGCGAGGGGGAGTCTAGGAGGGGAGGGGTGTGGGGGGAGTTTAGGAGGGAAGGGGCAAGGGGGGAGATGGTGACAAGGTGAGTTGTTGTCTTGCTTTGTTTGGGATCATACTGCTTTGAGCTCCCAAGGTGAATCGCAACGAAACTTTCTACCGTCAGATTTTTTAACCACGATATACCTGAAAATGGGTTTTACATCTGAAAATGGGAAATATACCTGAAATATACCTGAAAATGGGAAAACCGTGACGGTGATGAGGATGTCATTTGACCTATTAATGTTGTTATTTCAGACCTATTGATTTTGTAAGACACTTTGGCCAATTTAGGACCATTTGGACACTTTTGAGCCCTTTTGCTCTTTCGTCCTTGGACACCTTCAGACCCCATTTTGCCCTTTAAGATCCGTGATTCTTTAAACACTTTAGATCCCTTTATGACCCTAAAACAACTTTAGACCCCTTCGATAATTCGAAAAAATTTCCTCCTAAAATCGGTTTTGACGACCCTTTCTGTGCACTATTCGCGTTGCATCACAAGTTGTGATGATGAATCTAAACTGATATCTCAAAGTGAAACTGATGTTGAAACGTGAAACTGAAACTACTGATCTGTGGATCATCGAATGGGAAACCAGAATGAAATTCTGTAGGAAATTGCTGAAAGCAAAGCTATGGGGAATTATAGAGAGAGGGGGAAGGTCGGAGCTGAAGAAACGATGTGGAGAGGGATAGGTGCCTGGAGATGGTCGGTTGGTATGGAAAGAACTTTGGTGATCTTCCATCAGGCTGTGGGCCCAAAACATGCCTAAACCCGCTTCCCAGCTGAGCTTTCATAATATCATCCTCACTTCTGAGCAGTACTTCGGCGGTACAACAAGCATGGATTGGAAATCTTCGCTGATATAATGGAACGAGGTTGTCGAGGTTTCTAGCTTACTAGCTGCACCCATTGCGACATTTGCTCACTGAATATTTACACTGAATTTCCATTTCTATCAATAAACACTCCAAAGGAAATTGCTAATTTCAGGTGAGACATTTATGCACCCCCCATCATTGATGGGTACCTTTGCTAGTCTATTATAAAAGGAGCTGTGTGTCCGTGTATGTGTCCTCCACCTTCCACCCATTGGTGGGGCAGTTTGCCTGGCTCCACCCACAATTCCTGTACTACGGGCGCCATATTTATACACTCCGTATAGGTTTGGCTATGAGGTTTCACATGTCTCTTTTTGTAAGGCTCATCCTTTTTGACTCTCACGGCTTTGTCTTAACTCAAATTCGATGTCTAATTTCATTTTTCATCGTGGCTAAGATTAGGACTCAGTTGTAAAAAAAACTGGAAAAAAATCGTTTGGATATTGATGTTTTAAAATAAAAAAACGCACTTTAATAGTTATTTCTGGTCGGGCGCGATGCAGGGAGGGTGAGAGGACAAAGTGAGGAGAGGGAGTGGGACTGACTGAGTGAGGGTATGGATGGGGGTCAGAGTTGTTGGCTCGTATGCAGCATGTGGCTGCTGGTTGCATCATTTTCTGGAAGCGATGCTATGCTGCTGATGCAGTACCCCTGTTTCTAGTAAGCTGGTACCGGTACTCATTTTTCCGATCTCGGAAGGATGAAAGGCTGAGTCAACCCACCTGGTGTTAATTCAACGGCGCAACAGGGGCTCCAACTCAAAACCCTAAGATCTTAAGCCAACCACCTTAACCGTTAAGCCAACACAAGGCTTGGGGATAGAGTGGGGAGGGGTGAGGAGTGGACAGAGTGAGGGGTCCAAAGTGAGGAGGGATATAGTAAGGGGGAATGAGTGAGGTGGTGGAAGGGGGAGAGGAGGGAGTTGGGATGGATAGGGGGAAAGGAGAGAGTGGTGGTGCAAGGGGCGAAAGAGGAGGAAGGGAGAGGGAGCAGGGGAGAGAAGGGGGAGGAGGGGAGAGAGAGGTTGGAGGAGGGGAGAGACGAAAGGAGATTTCCACCTGTCCCTGATCCTGTCCTATTATGCTTCAGGATATAGCCTACTCTTTTCTTATCCATTCTTCACTGGAATGTGCTACATTTAAAATCAATTACAGATCTACACTTTAAACTTTTAAAATATATATTTTGATCTCTTTAGCTGAGAAATACTTTGTAAAATACACATGTAGTAAACATTCATACTGTGTTCATCGTGCCAGGCTACACATACCTCACTCCGTGTGCACAACAGTAATGTGTTCAGAACTGCTTTTGATCTGCTTTGACACATGGACCATGCAACAGAAGGAAGATTAAAAGTCTATTTGGCTTCAGTACAGGGCTAAAGAAACGTTTAATATTGATTGCCTCTAAAACCTCCAATAAGGTCAAATGTGTTTGCAGCACTCTGCATGTGCACATTTACAGCAATGTGATGTACATGTAGTTGGTAAAATAGTGAACATTCACAAGCACTCCTCGTCATGCTAAACTTAAAATAGAGACCACTTCCTGTGTGTACTACAGTACTGTATTCAGATGTCTAATACTGTGCGATACGTCTCCAAAAGCCATATTTCATACGTTTTCTGTATAAATTGTTCTGCTTTGATCCATCAATATCAGAAGTGAGATTAACAGCGTATCATTCTGGCCTCAAAACAGCACTGAAATAACCAAATATTGTTTCCCATAAATGTAATAATTCCAATAAAGTGAGATGTGAGTGTTTGATCGATTGTCTTATTGCATGCATGTACAGGTATTGGACAAAAATTGGAAATACTAATTTAAAGTCACTTAATAGGGTGTTGGGCCACCTTGTGTGGCCAGTACGGCCCATATGGGTGCGATATAGAGTCCTCCAGAATCTGGAATTCCGCAGGAAGGATGCAGCACCATTCCATCAACTCACACCTGTTTGATGGAGGTGGAAAACGCTGTCTCAGGCATTGTTCCAGAATATCCCATAAATGCTCGATCAGGTTCAGATCTGGTGACTGAGAAGGCCATGACATATGGATAACATCAGTGTCATGCTCATCAAACCATTGGGCGACCATACGTGCTCTAGGGATGGAGGAATGTGGGAGAGGGGAGGGGGTCTCCTCTTGCAGCCATGCTAGGCATAATTATAGGCAACCAGGCCTGTTCAGCATTTATATGCCTCTGCTGACGAAGTCGCAGGAGGCATTATGTTTTCAGGATGTCTGTGCGGCTGTCCGTCCGACCGTGCATCTGTGATAGGTTTCCATTATCACAATAACTTAAGACCGGCTGAAGGGTTATAGTATGTATAATGATGTAAAGATAAACATATTAGATTGTGGGGTCAAGAGGTCAAAGGTCAAAGATCAGAGATCGTGTTTGGTAAAAATTATGTTACTGCACTAACTTCTGAACCAGTGATGGGATTTTGATCAAAGTTAGTGTAAGTATATATTGTTGCGGTTTTGAGAGTGTAAATATAACATCATTAAAGGTTAAAAGTTTGCCCCCCATAGTTAGTCCACAAGCAACACGTAGGCCCATTAGAATTAGTTATGTCATAGTATGTGTAAGAGTAGGCCTCTTTCACTAGTAAACATCTGCGTTGTGTAAAGAAATAATAAGCTTAGTTCCTTTTCATTTTGCGGCCACCCTCCAATTTCCATCATGGGCATAATCGATCCCGCGCCCCATTTGGCATCCCTCAATTTGTTACGCTTTGGGCTACCCACGGCAGTTTGTTACGCTTTGGCCGCCAGCAGCGTTCGCTGCCCTTGGTTTTGCTCGAAACTAGTCAAATGCCATGAGGTAGGCCTGGAAAGAGGGAGGAGCGTGAGGACGAGGTGTGGCCGTGTCAAGCAGCGCGTCAGAAGGCGGTGACGGTAAGGGCAACAGCCAACCAGAGCTCGGTGGGCATGGCTTAAGAGGGCGTGGCAAGGGCGCATCTAGCAAGTGCTGGAAGGTTCGCTGAGCAAGGCGATATAAGCCAGCACACAAAGCCCTTGGGGAGGGCTCGTGCAACAGGACTGGCTGGAGTTGAGCTGAGGAGAGGAGTTCAGATAAGAAGAGAGAGGCACTCGGCGAGTTCACCTGGGGTGAGAACGGAGTCACGCATCGTGAGCGAATTGTATTGAAGGAGCGCATTGATCTATGCAGTGAGATACTGAAGAGCGCATTGTTCGCGGTTATTGGAACTGTTCGCTTATTACATACGCGGCTGAGCCGCGAGTGTAACCGCCAAGGCCAGCCCACCGTTGCCCTGTGATAGTCCCGCACACGCCAAACGACACGCGGAGAGCTCCTGCCGTCTGTTTCATCTGCTTCGCGGTGTGAGTTGGAGCCCGGAGAGCGAGCTGCCTGGACGCGTCGCTGGACCATCGACCCGTTCGTCTGCAACCCCGTGTGAGTGTGTCTGAGTGTGACGGGCCCGTTTGTCCAGGGATAAGTTAAGACTGTATAAGGCTGCACTGTGTATTCTTCTTGATTGTACAAAGTGTAAATAAATTCTGTTATTCCTTTCTTCTAAATCCGACTGTTTCAGTCATTTCCATCATTGAGTAAGCGTGGCATGATTACGAACCGCTTGGATCGGGTTAGTCATTGCTAACGGCTCGGGTCACGGGTCGCTACCGCTTGGCATTTCCACTAACACCCGTGATTCGGGCGGGGCTTATTTCCTCGTTTCCGGCCAGCGTTAGTACTTAGGTAATAGCGAATTCATAGTCCTAAAACCCTATTTAAGGCTGTCCGGGAAGGACGTCATAGGTCCTGGGTCCCGTCGGCTAGTAAAAGACAAGGGGACTAATCCCCCCTTGGTAAGGGGAAAGGCCGGCGCTGAGATCCGCAACAATATTATGATGCAAAGATGAACTGATTCGATTTTGGCATCAGGGATCATGTAAAGTAAAACTGTGATACTTGAGAACACCTGAAGAGATTTAAATCAAACTTGTTACAAGCATGTATATTGATGTAATAATGTGGGTGGAGACATATTGGTCGACGTTGTGACATCAAGGGGGTGCTGTTCTAGTAATACATGACCCTAAGCATGCAATGCTATTTGCTTCATTACCATAATACATGGGCCACACCTGTGTGGAAGCGGTTGCTTGGTGTCCCTCATTTACCCAGTGGTTTGCATTTTTTGTCATATATATATATATATACTAGCGGGGTCACCCATGGGAATCCCACGGGCATGGATGTGTGACATTTCGACATATTCAGTTAGATGCTGCACATTCATTTTTACAAAATGGTTACTGGCAAGTCATCAGATCCAGAAATGGTGTGATGAACACAATTTATTTATTTCACATAATATGTGACCCCTCACTCCTCTCCACCTGACACTCTCCTGTCTCCACCTGACACTCTCCTCTCTCCACCTAGCACTCCTCTCCTCTCCAATCCCTCACATTCCTCTCCTTTCCAATCCCTCACCTCTCCAATCCCTCACACTCCTCTCCTCTCCAATCCCTCACATGCCTCTCCAATCGCGCCTCACACTCCTCTCCAATCGCGCCTCACACTCCTCTGCAATCGCACCTCACTCCTCTTCAATCGCGCCTCACACCCCTCTCCAATCGTGCCTCACACTCCCCTCCAATCACTCCTCTCCAATCGCGCCTCACACTCCTCTCCAATCGCGCCTCACACTCCTCTCCAATCGCGCCTCACACTCCTCTCCAATCATGCCTCACACTCCTCTCCAATCGCGCCTCACACTCCTCTCCAATCGCGCCTCACACGCCTCTCCAATCATGCCTCACACACCTCTCCAATCGCGCCTCACACTCCTCTCCAATCGTGCCTCACACTCCTCTCCAATCGCGCCTCACACTCCCCTCCAATCACTCCTCACTCTCCTCTACAATCGCTCCTCACTCGCCTCTCCAATCGCTCCTCACTCGCCTCTCCAATCGGCTTTCCCCGTCTCGTTTCTCTCGTTTTTCTCCCGTATCGTTCTTTTTCTTGCTCCAAATCGGCCCGTCTCGCCCGTTGGCCCGTCTCGCCCGTCGGCCCGTCGGAATCTGAAATCGGCCCGTCTTGCTTTCTTGCTTGCGCGTAAATAAATTGTGTTCATTCACCATTTCTGGATCTGATGACTTGCCAGTAACCATTTTGTAAAAATGAATGTGCAGCATCTAACTCAATATGTCGAAATGTCACACACATCCATGCCCGTGGGATTCCCACGGGTGACCCCGCAAGTTTGCATTGACGTTCGTCGATGGACTCGTTCGCCCGTCTCATTCGTTTTCTTGCTACATCCTGTTCAAGTCTGCGTTCTTCATCGATCGTCTCATTCATTTTGGAAATAGAAGTTTCCACGCAGCGCATGAATTGTCACGATCCTCAAGAGGAATTTGTCTCGTAATCATCAAATGATAAATGGCAAGTAAATTATATTGTGGAAAATTAAAGATTTCAAATAATCCTATTTAAAGTGTATGCGCACATAACTAATTTTAAAAAACGAAGAAATATCTCTCGGTAATTTCCTGAACCATATTTTACTTCCGGCTAATAATGTTGAATGAAATAAAAACGAAGAAATATATGTCGGCATCATTGTTGACGTTTTTGTGACGACTGTCATCAAACGGAAAAGTAATATATCTTAACGGAAAAGCAAAAGCGAATTTTTAATATATATCGACACGTTGCCGTCGGTGTCATGTTGGGCGGTGTATGATACACCATGACGCGATTTTTAAAAATATATCTCTGCATTTTCCCGCGTGTGTGGAATGTTCTCAATTATTGCTGACACCGAGTCCAAAACCATCGATAAAAATGAAATCATATGGTGAGTTAGATTGGAGATAAAGGCGTGAGAGAGACTCAATGGCCTTGAAGTTACAGGCGTTTGAGAATTCATTTCGTTCTATAAACGGCAACTTTCATTGGATTTTCTTCCCGTTTTTTTTCAACCGAGTCTAAAACTATGTTAGCGACTGTGAAAAATGAAATGATATATCGAATTTGATTTGAAATAAAACTGGGAGAGAGAGCAAGACACCACGGGCCTACAAAACAGGCCTCAAAGCTATGCGAGTTAATAAAATGGTGGATATTTGTTTATAATTATATGAAGCCACTCCCAGAATGGGTGGAGCTATGGGTGGAGCTACTCTGCAAACCGAGTAAGCCACACCCCGGACCGACGCCCAACAGACAAACAGACAGACAGACAGAATCATCTACGGCTATTATAATATAGATATACATGTAAAGTTATTGGAGCAATAAAGTTATTGGAGCATAACTTTATATTGGAGCATAACATAAAGGTCGGAGCGATAAAGTTATTGGAGCATGGAATGAAGGTATTGGAAAGGGTGTTGGAGAGGGGGATAAGGAAGAAAATGAAGATTGACGAAATGCAGTTTGGATTTATGCCAGGAAGAGGAACGACAGACGCGCTTTTTATTGTGAGGCAGTTCCAGGAGAAGTACATGGAGAAGAGGAAGAAGTTGTTTCTTGGGTTTGTTGATCTGGAGAAAGCATTCGATAGGGTTCCACGTGAAGTAGTGACATGGGCATTGAGGAAGTTAGGAGTGGAGGAATGGTTGATCAGGGTAGTGATGGCAATGTACAAGTAGAGCGAGCACAGCTGTAAGGACGAAGGACGGGAACAGTGGTGAGTTTGAGGTGAAGGTGGGAGTGCACCAGGGGTCGGTACTAAGTCCACTACTATTTGTAGCTGTGATGGAGGTGCTGGCTCGGAACGTAAAGGAGGGTTTACCGTGGGTGTTGTTGTATGCAGATGATCTGGTGTTGATTGCAGAAAGTATGGATGGACTGAAGGAGAAGATGAACAAGTGGAAGGAATGTCTGGAGACAAAAGGTCTGAAGGTGAATATCAGAAAAACGAAGGTGATGGCAAGTGGTAAAGCATTTGGTGAGGTGGAAAGAACTGGGAAGTGGCCGTGTGCTGTGTGCAGGAAGGGTGTCGGAGTGAACTCCAGCGTGTCGGAGTGAATTCCATTCAATGTACAATGTGCGCTGAGTTGGTTCATCAAAAATGTAGTGCTTTGAGACGGTTGTTAACCAGTGTGGCAGCTACATTCAAGTGTAAGGTGTACACAGAGGGAGCTGCAGATGGAGGAAATGTTGAGTTGGATCTTGGAGACGGCGTGAAGCTGGAAGGTGTAAAAACATTTTGTTACCTAGGAGACATGCTGAATGGAGAAGGTGGATCAGACTCGGCAATGGTTGCTGGAGTGAGATGTGCATGGAAGAAGTTTCGGGAACTGAGTGACGTGCTGACGAAGAGGGGAGTGTCGTTGAAGCTGAAGGGAAAGGTGTATGCTGCATGTGTGAGAAGTGTTATGATTTATGGGAGCGAGCCATGGGTAATGAACGTAGAGCAGCAACGAAGGCTGGAAAGGGTGGAAATGTGAATGGTTCGGTGGATGTGTGGAGTATCGTTGAGAAAGAGGAAGACAAATGATGAATTGCGAAAGATGATGGGAATAGAGTCTGTGATGGATGCTGTGAAGAGAAACAGTTTGAGATGGTTTGGTCATGTGTTGAGGAAGGATGAAATTGACTGGTTGAGAAGAGCGATGGAAATGAATGTAGAAGGAAGTAGAGGACGGGGAAGACCGAGATGGCTAAAGATGGTCGAAGAAGAAATGCGGGCAAGGGGGTTAACAAGGGGAGATGCAGAAAATAGGGCAAAATGGAGGAGATTGTCATGGGGAACCATGACATGAAACATGACATGGGGAACCATGAACATGTCATGTCAGAACCCCAAGGCTAATCCCCGCTCTTGCAGGGAAAATGGCCTTAAAATGCCTGTTGTTGTTTTGTTGTATATATATATGACAAAAAAATATACATATATATATATATATATGCATATATATATATATACATATACACACATGCTCACACACAAGTATTCTAAACACACATAATGTTGACCATTATGCTTCTCAGCCTCAACTCTATGATTATAGAAAACTCGAGCTGAATGGGCAGCCTGCGCTGGGCATTCAGCACAACATCATGGCAGCCGAGCTACTCAGAATGGCTGCTTGCAGCACGCTGTGTGCAGGCTGAAGAGAAGCAGCGGATTGGTGACTTTGTTTTCGCCTGTGATGCCAAGGCTGCCATGGTGAGTTACATGTGCTGCTGGCGCCAATGCCAATACAGTTGCTCACCGCCGAAGTGCAATGATTGACTTGTATCGCTTTGCATGTTTACTTTCTACACTGATAACGCTGCCAGTTTTCAACATTTTTTTGGCTTAAGACTATGGATCAATTATGTATGAGGGGGCTCATAGCTGATTACCACTTGAAGAACTGAAAACAAACATCCATTTTTACCTGTGACATGTCGCATGTCTACAAGAGCTTCACGTTGCTGTTGGGGTTCTTGTTAAGGGTCGATTTTTGAAATGTGCACTCATTGGTCAGACAGCTGCCGGGCCACACCCACATCTGTCGCTTGACTCCACCCACCATTATACCGAGACAAACTTTTATGGCCGGTATCTTGTTTTCCTAGTGGGCCTAACACATTAGGCCAGTAGGCCTTTGCTGATTATACACTGTCCAGCTTTGTTGCATCAGATTTCCATTGGCTTTCTTTGGGTCGAGTGTTAATTTACTAGTAAGATAAAATCAAGCCTGCGCACCTCCCCCCCCCCCCCCCCCCCCCAAAATAAGCATTATGTAATTTTTGAATGGCCCCAATATGCGCGTTAAATATGTTTCCCAATCGGCCCGTTACCGGATTTTTTAAAGACAATTCACTCGCGCGTAATGGCAAAGTCCTGTACCTCGAATGACCACGTATAGGTTTTATGAACAAAATATTTATTACCATAGAGAGAGAGCTGGAGGGCTGAAGAGAGAGAGAGAATTTGAATTTGAACACCGTTTATTTCCATAAAATGCACAAGCAGGTCAATTCATACAGCAGAGGGAAAAGCAGAAGTATTTACAAGAAAGGGGAAGAGAAAAAAAACAAGGTAAAACAAAAACAAAGCATCACACTCTTGATGCAATTCTTAAAACGTTACGACGAGTTTAGAGTCCTGAACCAACACAAGGCCTCGTTAATGCACCATTCCCATTCAAAAAGTTCAACATTCTCGTTGCTCATATGGTAATCAAATTCCAGCCTTATTCTTGCTGACACCAGCCCTTTAAACATGGGAATGACGTCATGACCATAACATTTATCAATCCTAATTTTCCTTGACTTATAAATTGCATATTTTGCAATGGCAATCAAGAAATTCAACAAGACACCAGCATTTTTACAAGAAGAAGTAAAGGGTACACCAAAAATAAACATATGTAAGGTAAAAATGAAAGATAATTTGTAAGAAAGGTGCGCAATCACAGAAAATAGAGGTGCTAACCTCCTACACTGGACATATGCATGAAAAAGATCCTCCTGCTCGCAGAAGGGGCAATTTACAGGCACCGAGGCATTAAGGTGTTGAATAAAAGTGTTTGAGGGGAGAGCCCAATGTGTTAGCCTCCATTGGATATCCGTTAGGAACCCATAAATGAGTGAAACAAACATATTATGCCACAGTGGAGTAGAAGGAGACCCCGGCCCTAAACGTTCTGACCACAAGGCCACACGCGTCGCTCCAGACAGGGATGAGACTTCTTTCCCCCTCACGAGTTTAAGACACCAGCCTTAGTTACCAAGTGAAAGGGAGAGGGAAAACCATCATCATTGGACTGGAAAGAGGGCAGCACCTTGATTTCAGGGAAAGAAAAACGAAAATCTTCGACAATTCCGGCGCCTTCCCAGCCAATGTTTAGCTGCCTGAGTTTTTTATGACTACACGTATGATTTGATGAACTCGAACAGACGCTACACATACACTTGTCACCACCACCCCAGCAGACCTCCACTTGGTTCCAGATGCATCCCTTAGGTCGCTCACTTTGCTTACGCCTCCTTGGATGAATTTTTGAATTAAGGCATGGCTACGAGGAATACATGGGAAAAAGCTGTTGTAGAAGAGAGGTTCTTGTGGTGAGGGCTGTAAGCAAAATGATGGGCACAGAGTGGACAAAAGCACCAAACTTTGTGGAGATGTTTGTTAGGTCCTGTAGCACAATTTTTGATATGTTCCACAAAATCAATCTCAGCTGATGTTCTTACGTGACATGTATCAAAAAATGATGACGCGACAAATGTAAAAAGTCAACAAAAAGTTTGTTCGGCTTGCTAATGGTTAATTTTTATTGATCAATTTGTCTAATTTTGACAAATTAAAGACACAGAAATCCAAACAGACTATCTACAAAGAATTTGTATGAAAGAAGAGAGAATGAAGAACATATTTATAAGTGAGCATGGTGTATGATGCAATGAAAATGAAAACGTTTGAGTTTAGCAAGTCAAATGTTTATATGAAATTGACATCTAATCCTTCATGCAGTTACACTTGCAAAGGTCTGTACATCTCCACTGGGCTTTTTTGCAAGAACATCTTCCAGTACAGCCAGCAGCAGCTTTGCAGCTACACTTGACAAGTTCACTACATACTTCTGAAGCAGTTGGTACAGTTGTCCACAGTGGAATCCAACAACAAGTGGTGGCGTCCATTTTCCAGCCCCATCTTTCTAGAGTTGGTATTTGCTGCTGAGATTGATCGCTTGTTGTCCAGATTCCAGCTTGGTAGACACAACGCTTTGTGTGTTGCAGGAGGGCACCTTGTGTGGGAGGAATAGTGTCCATGGTTTTGCTTTGTTGGCAAAACATTTCCCTGCGAGCCTCATTCACAGTCTCAAGTCCGCTTGTCTTCTGGTACATGAGGACGGTGAAGCGCTCCAGAAGTTTGAAGTTCTTATCACTGATGTCCACTTCTTTGAAAGGGTGACTGGCGATGTCATTGAAGGCCTTGGTCACATCAGGGAAAGATTTCCAAGTCTCCCAGGCACACCTTTTTCCCTTTCCAAGAAAGGCTGATACTGTATCGCAGCCTGTGAAGCTGTGGAAAACTGGCAGGGCAGTTGACATTTCTTTGCCAAGAGTTAGGGCCAGAGCATTGATATGAATGTAGGAAAAGCTCCTTCCTGTGCCAAACCCAACCCAAATGTTCAGTGTCGGGCATATGTCTTGCAGGTGGTAAAACTTGCCAATCAATATGATAATAACATCGGTGTCCACGGTGCGAACAAAGCAAGTCTTTGATTCTTGCTGTAATGCATCTTGCACATGGAAGAGTATTCTGGTATCGGCCTCTTCATGGTTGCAGGCAGGTATGACGTGGTCGCTTCCTCTGATGGCAACATTTTCTCCTTGTGTCACCACCACTGTTTTGCCAGGAGGAAATTCACTGCTTTCAATCTTCTTGGACAGAAATTCAAAGAATTCCTCCTTGTTTTCTGCATCACGCAGGAAGTCCTGCCACTGTCCTGGGATTTTGTTCTTGCCGGACACCTTTCTTCTCATGCCTTTTCCTCTCTTTTCTCTGGCAGAACCTTTGATGCTGTTTTTGAGATACCTGTCCCAAACAATGTCAACCCTGTCTGCAGTCTGAAGCTGATGCCGCACATGAGGCAAGAACACGTCGGCAGCGTAGTCCTCAAATGTCGTCATGCCAATAACAGGTAGAAGGTGCACCACAGCTGCGCCGTCAAGCACCTTCACATCAAAAGTATCGGGTAGATCTTTCTCACATGTTTTCTTCAAAGATGAGAGTAGCTCAGAAGGAGCGTCAAGGACTATCATTTCTGGATGTTGCTCCTCCAAGGCTTCTGCCAGTTCAGTTGTGTCATATGGCTGAACATCGTCCAGTAAGTGTGGAGCAGATGCCTCCACTGTCTTTGTTAAACATTTTATTAGATTAGATTTTTTTCCGAGACGAAGTTTTCCTCTGTCAGACAAAGAAGGAGGGAACAGGTGGTTTTCATGGCTGAAAAAGGAAGCCATATCAGACTCTCTGTGTTGTGCCACGATGTATAGTCTGGAGAAAAGGCTGACATCAGTCTTCAAATTTGCAATCTTGTCTGCTTGTTTGCTTTTGTCTTTAGGAGTTGGACACTTGAACAGGCGCAAAGAGTTCTTTTTGATGGGATCATGAATGGATCGTTCACAATCGGTCAGAACTGAGTTGCAGTAGTCGTTGTACTGGTGTTCGCCAAGATCCTCAATGGTGCGGACTGTATGTATGACAGAATCATTGAGGACATCATGAGAGTCTAATGTCAGTAATTCTCCACTGTCAGTCAAGAAAGGATTGCCCATTTCTTTGAACACTCTCGTAAGGCTGAGAGTTTGTTGTTTGAAACACTCTTGAGTTGACAAACCTTCTTCATGATGAGAGTGTTTTGCACAGTTTACTCTTGAACAGTCTTCAAACTCAGTCAGCATGCGTGCCTGTTCTGGACCTGCCAGTACCCATTTTCGGAGAGCCGATGGGTTTTCTGTAAGCCCTACTGCTCCACCAGTACCTTTCACCAAGTCATTATTTTGTTCATGAGCCATGAACCAGCCAGTTCAAGTTCATTATTTTGTTCAATGGCATAATCTAATGGCATACTTGAGAACTTGTTTGCCGTTTTTGAGACAACCCAATGACCATGCTCAACAAATTCTTCCAAGGTAGAAGGCGGCAGATTTTCCATGTCTCGAATGTGAACAGGAACCCAGCGGGCATAATTCGGATGGTCCACGGCAAAGAACCACTTGGCCAGAGCTTTCAGGGAACCCACATACAATGCAAAGTCAGCCTCACGATGTGCTCTGACAAACAGAAGAACAAGGAGTTCAAGTCTGAGTATGGTGTCCCAATACTGAAATGTGGGGCTCTTTCTCACCATTTCTTGTAGCCAAGCGTCTTCTGACTCTTCTTCTGCTTCCGGCTGCAAGGTGAGAAATGCTTCTTTTTGGAGTTGTCTCAAAACGACAGCGTTAACTTGATGGGCATGGCGTGTTCTGGTTACGTGAGAACAGCTCAGAAACGACTCTGCTGTGCCTGATGAAGCAATCCCTGCCTGTGTCAGTGCATTGGTCCACCCAGAGCAATCTAGGTAATCACCGACAGTCTTCCACAGAGCCATTTCAATATGCAAGCCCCCAAACATGACTACAATCTTTTCCTCAGCATGTGTTTCAGGCCATTTCCATTGGACGTACTTGGCAAGAGCAAACAGTGGAGCATCCATTGCAATCACCGGGATTTGTCCATTGTTAAGAAAATCTGTCGAACGACGCACAATGTCCATGCCGTGTTTGACCATTGCAGCTGTAGCTGCCTTTTCATAGAAGAAAGGCAACAGTTGGGACAAAGCAGGTGCTTTCTCCTTGAAAGATGACTCATCTTGCTGAGATGCATGATAAGCTGACCAAGCCACGCAGTCCCCCTTGTCCAGCTTGTCTTTCTCAATCAGATCCAGAGCTGTTTTAAGCCACAGTTTCTCCTTCTCCATGGCTGCCTCCATATTTGTCATGACAGTCTGACTGAGGTTCTTGTTTGGAATTTCGACTGCAGATGCTTTTAGGGATACAGCTGGCACAACACTGAAATTGTCCGGCAAGGAGAAATCTTTTTCTTCACTCTGTGGAAGAAGAGTGATGGCCTCTCTTTCCTGTCCTTTGTTGGAGGAAGTGGGCGACTGAAAGAGGCTTATCCCAGTTCCGTGAAAGGAACCTTTGGCTGTGGTGCTTGAAGGATTGTGGTCCAGATTATCCATTGCACCCGCAGTGAACAGTCCAATACGAAGCTGAGACGGACAGACAACGCCTTCTCTTTGTGCTTTCTGGCAAACTGCAGAGGCTAGTTGATTCTCAAGCTGAAGAATCCGGGAATAGCTGACACTGAGGCCCAAGTCATGCAAACGAGTGATCCCTTTTTTGGACCGCGTCAGTGTGTGTTCATTCAACCCTATGTACAATGGCAATGGGGGCTCAGAGGACAAAGAATGTCGCTGCTTTGCCCCACTCTTAGCCGTTTTTGTGCGGTTGAAGATTACTGTCTGACATATTGTAAGTGTAGCCTGTGATTCTTGAGTTTCTTGATTTTTCAAAGTAGGTCCTTTCAACATCATTGAGACAAGCATTTTCAGTGTTGTTGGTGTTGAGTCTTCTTGGCAATTTGGTGGAAAGGTTGCATCAAAATGAAATCCTTCAAACTTGAAAATGTCCTCTCTGATGATTTTGGCAGCTTTTGCCAAAATGGAAGCATCTCCTTCATAATCAGTGAAGGCTTGTTTCAGCATTTGCCTCATTCCTTGATCAAAAATAAGCACCACGTTTTTTCCATCATTTTGTTCTTGTGCTTTGGGAAAGAAGTGGAGAATTTGTTCTTTGAAGCGCACTTTGTTGACTTCTTTCTGAATTCCAAGTGCAGCTAGACGTGCTTCATACATGTGCCGCAACTCAGACAACTTGAAACAGAAAGTTCCATCTTCTACTGAAGTCTCTATGTAGCTTGTCAGCTCAATAAAAGGCCGAGCTTCTTTTTTCTTTTTTTCCATTTGACTCCCATCAGAATCTTTTTGTTTTCTTTGAACCCTCAAGAAAGTGCGATGGCGGTTCCGGAACTCAGTGAGACAGTTCAAATGGTACATGCCATCTACAGCTATTACATCTCCAGCAGCAATTCTTGAGAGTACTGCTGTATCCTGTAGGTCAGTTGCCATTCGTCTGATGTTCTGGTCAGCACCCATTGTCATAAATTCATGAAGCTGGCCGTCAGACTTTGAACAAAACATGCAATTGTTCTTTGTCACTGAATGACGAACCTTCTGTCGCTTTTCTTGCACACCTTCACCAGATGCTCCTGCTTCTTCAAACTCTCTTTTTCTTTTTGCTCGTTCTAACTTGCATTTGCTGAACTTGCCATAACAAGTTCTGTGCCACTGAGCCTGGTTATTGACCAGGTCGTCTGCTGTGATGCTTTCGTCAAAGGGAAGAGTCACAGGTAGCATGCGCAGTCCCCGAAATTCACTGACGATATTCAGAAAGTTTTTATATGGCTGCGACTTGTCTTGACTCCCATGGGCCTTCAAGGGGCAGTTCAACTTCTCACTAGTTGTTTGTTGGCAAATCAAACAAGCTTGCCAATCCATCCTTCATCCACTATAGGTCAACCCTGAAACAGAGTAAACTATAAAATTAACTTTTTTATAACACATAAACAATTACAAAATACAAAATACAAAATTACAAATACAAAATTAAAATTCTTAGTTTCTTTTAGTCCAGTGGCTTATTGGATGACTCATTTAAAATAATGAATCTATTCGAAGAGTCTTTTTTCATTTGATTAATGTCGGTTGTCAAAGACACGACCACAACCAATAATTTGTCCGCGGTCGCCACGCTTTGTGAATTAAATCGTCTGTTTCTCGGAAACTATTGCTGTGCTACCTTGGAACATATTAAAATCTGCAAGCATAAAGCATGTAGACCACCTAGAGAAAATATGGTACTTTTGTCCACTCTGTCCCCATCTCATCAAATAATGGGTCTTACATCGCGACAAAATTACGACAATTATATCCTTCAAGACAACGTTTAACCTCAAGGCCTTTCCATGCATCCAGCAAACTCCAATAAAAACCCGGAAGTGAAGCACTGTTGACACAAGGTCCACCAGGAAAAGGTGCCGATCATAGTTCAGTTCACCAACCTGTTGTAATAAAAAATGTGCAAATGGGCGCCAGGGCAGCTCCTCTGCATACAGTAGGTAGTCTCTGTACAGACTGAAGGCGAAAAGCCATAAGCCGACCAGAGACATCAATGACTCCATGACCCCCTTCCTTTCGAGGGTGGTACAGTATACTGGGCCACAGCCAGTGGTAGCCATTCCAAAAGAAGTCTATCAACTTCCTCTGGATGGCAGGGATCATCTCCTTGGGTGGGCGCAGGGTAACGACTTTATGCCACAATCTCGCTGCAATCAGGTTATTGATAACAAGAGCGCGGCCTCTATATGAAAGAGACCGCAGTAGTCATTTCCATGATTTTAAACGGTATGCAATTTGTTCCACACCTCTTTCCCAATTCCTCATTTCCATTTCATGGTTTCCAAGATAAACTCCAAGATATTTGACTCCGTCTGTTTTCCATACCAGATTTTGTGGAAGTGATGGTGGCGATGTGAATGAAGGGTTACCTGAACTACACCACAAGGCTACACTTTTGCTCCAGTTTATTTCACCAGAAGAGGCTGCAGAGAAGTCTTTTAAGCACTGCTGTACTGCAGCCAAACTGCTTGGGCCTTTAATTAAGACACAAACGTCATCAGCATAAGCTGTTATGACAAATTTTGACCCCTCTACCCCCATATCCTGAGACAATCGTTTCCTGAAAGATGCCAAAAGTGCTTCAAGGGCAATTGCATATAACAGTCCCGAGAGAGGACAGCCTTGGCGGTTACCCCATTGAAAGGGAAAGGGGGAACATAGGCAGTTATTTACTTTCATCATACAGAAAGTGTTTGTATATAAAAGTTTAACATATGATATAAAGGTTTCACCAAAAGCCATCCCCTTAAGAACCGAAAACAAGTATGCATGATCAACACGATCAAAAGCCTTTGTTTGATCCAGAAACAATAACCCAAAACTGGCAGGCACATACTTTTTACAGGAAATAATATCTCTTACCAGAAACAGATTATCATGCATGGACCGGCCAGGAATACAGTAGGTCTGATCTGGCTGCATGACAGAGCTAATCACCTCTTTCAGCCGGTTTGCTGACACTTTAGACAAGATCTCGTAGTCAGCACACAGTAAGGAAACAGGTCGCCAGTTCTCAATGAGTTGAATGTTCCCAGCCTTCGGCAAAAGGCATACGACTGCCCTTCTACAGGACAGAGGAAGTTCTCCAACACGAAGGCTTTCGTCAAGGACTTCAAGCAGATCGGGTCCCACAAGATTCGAAAATGTCTTATAAAACTTTCCAGGCAGCCCGTCAATCCCCGAGGCTTTACCATCTTTCAAGCCTCCATGGCTGCTTCAAGTTTATCAGGCGAAATTAACGATTCCAGTGTGTGTTGCTTGTCCTCCTCGACTTCTGGGAGCCCGGCAATCGGCTTCTGTATCGCCTCACTGCTGATACTCTGGGCAGAGTGCAAGTCAGAGTAAAACACTTTCAAGGCCGCCTTAATCTCCGGTTGGGAGGTAACCGTTGACCCGTTAGCAGTACAGAGCTTATGAATTTACTGAGAGTTTTTGACCGAATTCTCCAAGCTAAAGAAGTCCTTATTTGGCATATTCAAAGTCAAGTAACTCATCCTCATATGCACCAAGGTACCCATTGCCCGCTGCCGCACCATTTCGGTCAGTAACGACCTTTCTGTTTACAGTAACCGATCACATCCAAAGTCTTTTCCAGCCCCATTAAGATTCTGTTCCAATGCTGCAATTTCAGCCTTTAATGAGTCAATTGAGAGACTTTGCATTTTAGTAGTATACAGACTATACTCTTGACAAAACGATTTAACTTGACACTTTGCAAGGTCCCACCACATGCGAAGGTTGGCTTGCTCAAGCTTAGAGGACCGAATTTTCCCCCACACGGTTCGGAAGGCATCTTTAAATTTTTTATCACTTAACATACGAATATTGAGTGACCAGTATGTGATACCTCCTGATGTCAGTGGTAATTTAGAGGACATTGAGACTAAATTATGATCTGTAAACCCTGTTGGGAGTATTTGGCTAGTGGACACCACATTCAGCATTGGCTTATTGATATAGATCCTGTCCAGCCTTGCCCTTGATATGACGCCATCGTGACATCTGCACCATGTGTAGGCCCATGAAGTTGGATGCTGCAACCTCCACACATCCTCAAAACAATAGTTATTGATGAGGCTCGCTAACACCTTCGCAGAAGCACTGTGGGGTACATGTCCATTCCTGTCAACTGAAGGATCAATTGTACAGTTGAAATCCCCTGCGATACAGGTGAGAGCAGCTGGATCCAGTCCCTTTACAAAGTCCCGCAATGTGGAAAAGAATATTCTTCTTTCTATAGGTTCACTTGGTGCATACACATTTACTATAATAATATTTTGTGTATTGCAGTAGAACTGCACCGCTATCAAATGTGCCTTATAGACCTCCCTATAAACAACACTCTGAGTGGGAAGCCTGGGACTTAAGGCGATGGCAACACCAGCATTGGGTGTGGAAACCCCACTCAGCCACCATTGCCCTTTAAAAAGTTTACACCATTCAGCTGCCAAATTGTTTTTGGCATGGGTCTTTTGCAATAGAATG
The DNA here is from genome assembly GCF_964187855.1 of Myxine glutinosa. Lineage (NCBI taxonomy): Eukaryota > Metazoa > Chordata > Myxini > Myxiniformes > Myxinidae > Myxine > Myxine glutinosa. Next base: position 98,280,526 of record NC_136272.1, read on the forward strand.
ACATCTGCTTTTACTCTCTCCATTGCCTGGATTGCTTGAATTTTTCGTAAGGGGGCACATCCCCCATTAATGTTCAGGGAGGCAATATGTATTTCTCGCATTGTCATTCTAAGGTGCTAGCTCACCCTCCGCCTGCAATTCCTTATTCGCCCTTGTTACTGCTTTTCGAAGACGCTGAAATTGAGGCTCCGAGATTTCCATGGGATCATTTTTTTGTAAAAGAGGTTTTGTAGCCTTAATGAAAGCTTTAACATCAGGGAAATTATCTCTATTTACAACATGACGTTGTCTAAACGTTTCGTTGAAGAAGTCAATGACCTTCTCTTTTATCACCTCAGCTTGCCTCACCTGCTCCTTCTGAGACTCGCTCAGGGCAGCAAGACTACATCCTTCCTCGTCAGCCTCGACCCTACTCTCGCCTAGTAGTGTGTCAGGTACTGGCACCTCATCTATGTCATTGTCACCATGGTCTTTTTGTTGCATCTGCATGGCAACAACTACCTCATCGTTGTTGTCTACCACAGACTTATCAATCTTTGTCATCATCTTCCTTTGTGATGAGGGCCGAGCCACAATCACTGTTACCATTCGTCATCCTTAACTGCTCGTCGTATGGTGCAGGGTGTCCACCATCACACACGGTGACACACTCGGTAATGCTTCGATTCTCTTCATCCTGTGAAATGGGCAGATTCCCATCTCTACCTATTGCATTACCATTTTGCTCAAGGTCATCAGGTTGGTCTGTATTACCATCTGCCTGCACAAAAAACATTTTGTTTCCTTTTCCTCCATTCTCAACATTCGCAAAAGAGCGTTTCAAGTTTCTCCTCGAATCGGTCTCCATCAGCTGAACCTCCTCATAGTCCCTTTGTTCTTGAGGTTGCAGCCTCTGCTCCACGTCTAGTTGTTCCACTACCGTATAGGCCTTGCCACCAGCACCACTATTACCCGCACCCTGGTATTCCGGCATTGACCTTTTTGCTACACCTGGCTCGTCTACAGGGATGTTCAAGCCATTTACAGAGGGAGGTGCCCCAGCTACTGTGGCGTAACTCTTCCTCACATCAGGACAATACTGCCGAGTGTGTCTGTATGCCCCACATGTATAACAAATCAAGGTCTCAGTAGCTGCGAAGATCCGGTAATCATGATCTCCTATTTTAAAATTTATAGATATGTTCAGCTGTTTCGCCTCCTCCTTTAGTACGACGAAACAGAAACGTCTAAACTACTCTACATGCTTCAACCTTCCGTTCCTGGTTCGCCGAGGGACCGTGATAATTTGTGAGACGACAGTCCCATGCTCCCCTAATTTACGTAGGATTTCTTCATTTCTCAGAAAGGACGGAACATTACTTAAAATAACTTTAACAGCCGGCGTGTCCCTGGACGAGACTGGAATAGTGTAAGCTCTAGGGGGGAGTTCATGGCCATCGCAAAAGTACAAAGTCACCCATGATTTTATTGTTGTACATACCAAGACCTTTCAAAAAAATTTGGGTGACAAGCCCAAATCTGTATCGATTTTGCTACGGAGGGCGCTTTTCAAAATGGCCACCATAAGTGTTACTTTTGACCATATATTGGTCTGTGAGACTCATAGAGACATGATATTGGTGCCTAAACCTATGTTTTCAGAGTCAAGGAACTCAATAAGACCAATAACAATTACATTGGCTCCTTCGTTTGCGGTAGCCATCTTGAATTTCAAAATGGCCGCCATTCAAAATCGCAGTTGTCCATATATCAGTCATCAAAACACATAGACGCTTGATGTTGATGGCTATACTCATGCATTTAAGGCCAGGGAATCCACTGATAAGAGTATAATAATACAGTAGTATAATAATACAGTGGTTCACTGAAACCAGCAAAAATCTTCTTGAGTATATTCAGGTAACCTATAAATCCAACGTGGCGCCCATAACTATTATCACCCAAATCATGGGTGACTTTGTACTTTTGCGAAGGCCACGAACTCCCCCCTAGAGCCAGGAGTAGAACAAATTGGTCGTTCCCAAACGTTAGCCTGTTCTGCACAACGATGTCTGCAAGGCTTACTTGTGACACGAAAACCACCAATTCGTGGTTCATTCGAGACGCAGAACGGATGTTATTCACACCGATCAAATCCCCAATTGCAAGTAGAACATTGTCCATTTGTACGTCGGGACAGCCACGGCTCTATCTAAACTTATTCATTCACATGGGAACACGGGACACGTCGGGACAGCCACGGCTTTACCTATTATTATTCATTCACATGGGAACATGGACGGGACAGACATGGCTCTGTCTAATCTTATTCATTCACATGGGAACACAGGACAGACACGGCTCAATGTAATCTTAATCATTCACATGGGAACGTGGGACAAACATGGCTCTATCTAATCTTATTCATTCACATGGGAACATGGGACAGACATGGCTCTATCTAATCTTATTGATTCACATGGGAACATGAGAAAGATACGGCTCTGTCTAATCTTATTCATTCACATGGGAACATGGGACAGACACGGCTCTGTCTAATCTTATTCATTCACATGGGAACGTGGGACAGACACGGCTCTATTTAATCTTATTCATTCACATGGGAACGTGGGACAGACATGGCTCTATCTAATCTTATTCATTCACATGGGAACGTGGGACAGACACGGCTCTATTTAATCTTATTCATTCACATGGGAACGTGGGACAGACATGGCTCTATCTAATCTTATTCATTCACATGGGAACGTGGGACAGACATGGCTCTATCTAATCTTATTGATTCACATGGGAATATGGGACAGACATGGCTCTATCTAATCTTATTCATTCACATGGGAACACGGGATAGACATGGCTCTATCTAATCTTATTCATTCACATGGGAACGTGGGACAGACATGGCACTATCTAATCTTATTCATTCGCATGGGAACATGGGACAGACACGGCTCTATTTAATCTTATTCATTCACATGGGAACATGGGACAGACACGGCTCTGTCTAATCTTATTCATTCACATGGGAACATGGGACAGACACGGCTCTGTCTAATCTTATTCATTCACATGGGAACATGAGAAAGATACGGCTCTGTCTAATCTTATTCATTCGCATGGGAACGTGGGACAGACACGGCTCTATTTAATCTTATTCATTCACATGGGAACATGGGACAGACATGGCTTTATCTAATCTTATTCATTCACATGGGAACATGAGACAGACACGGCTCTGTCTAATCTTATTCATTCACATGGGAACATGAGAAAGATACGGCTCTGTCTAATCTTATTCATTCGCATGGGAACGTGGGACAGACACGGCTCTGTCTAATCTTATTCATTCGCATGGGAACGTGGGACAGACACGGCTCTATTTAATCTTATTCATTCACATGGGAACATGAGAAAGATACGGCTCTATTTAATCTTATTCATTCACATGGGAACGTGGGACAGACATTGCTCTATCTAATCTTATTCATTCACGTGGGAACGTGGGACAAACATGGCTTTATCTAATCTTATTCATTCACATGGGAACATGGGACAGACACGGCTCTGTCTAATCTTATTCATTCACATGGGAACATGAGAAAGATATGGCTCTGTCTAATCTTATTCATTCGCATGGGAACGTGGGACAGACACGGCTCTATTTAATCTTATTCATTCACATGGGAACATGAGAAAGATACGGCTCTATTTAATCTTATTCATTCACATGGGAACGTGGGACAGACATTGCTCTATCTAATCTTATTCATTCACGTGGGAACGTGGGACAAACATGGCTCTATCTAATCCTATTCATTCACATGGGAACACGGGACAGACATGGCTCTATCTAATCTTATTCATTCACATGGGAACACAGGAAAGACACGGCTCTATCTAATCTTATTCATTCACATCGGAACATGGGACAGACATGGCTCTATCTCATCTTATTCATTCACATGGGAACACAGGAAAGACATGGCTCTATCTCATCTTATTCATTCACATGGGAACATGGGACAGACATGGCTCTATCTAATCTTATTCATTCACATGGGAACGTGGGACAGACATGGCTCTATCTAATCTTATTCATTCACATGGGAACACATGAAAGACACGGCTCTATCTAATCTTATTCATTCACATGGGAACGTGGGCCAGACATGGCTCTATCTAATCTTATTCATTCACATGGGAACATGGGACAGACACGGCTCTGTCTAATCTTATTCATTCACATGGGAACATGAGAAAGATACGGCTCTATTTAATCTTATTCATTCACATGGGAACATGGGACAGACATTGCTCTATCTAATCTTATTCATTCACGTGGGAACGTGGGACAAACATGGCTCTATCTAATCCTATTCATTCACATGGGAACACGGGACAGACATGGCTCTATCTAATCTTATTCATTCACATGGGATCATGGGACAGACATGGCTCTATCTCATCTTATTCATTCGCATGGGAACACAGGAAAGACATGACTCTATCTCATCTTATTCATTCACATGGGAACATGGGACAGACATGGCTCTATCTAATCTTATTCATTCACATGGGAACGTGGGACAGACATGGTTCTATCTAATCTTATTCATTCACATGGGAACACAGGAAAGACACGGCTCTATCTAATCTTATTCATTCACATGGGAACATGGGACAGACATGGCTCTATCTCATCTTATTCATTCACATGGGAACATGGGACAGACATTGCTCTATCTAATCTTATTCATTCACATGGGAACACGGGAGAGCGAGGCCCCCATCTTGTTGCTGTTTTGAGAGTGAAGAGTCACTACGAATTTGGGCAGAAGACTACACAGCCTGAATTGGCATCAAGTTCAATGACAGAAAAGGTGCTCGGACACATTTTGGCACAATTGTTATCGAAAGGTGTGCACCATTGTGTGAAACAATGTCCAGGTAAAATGTGAAAGCTGAAAGACAAGCAAGGGAAGAACCACGAAAGGAAAATGTGGTTAGCACCAAAAACAGGAAACTCGATTCCCTCCTGAGGAGCATTCACCCATCGTACACATACTGGTATGCAACGTGTGTCAGACATTATTTACTCTCCAGACTCAGAAAGACGACTACACTCCGATCCTAACTGGTTAAAATTATTTCAAAATGGCAGTGAGATGATTGAAAGGAGCCGGATTTAATACAAGTTAATTTCACACCTTGGTTTATAACGATCATTGATGTCTTTGGCATCATCGTCAGTCTTTCGACTAGCCTCGGTGGTGTACTAGTGAGAACGTCTGGGGGGTCGGTGGTTCAAACCCCGACTGAGTCATACCAAAGACTTTTAAAATGCTACGGCCTTGCTTGACGCTCAGCATTTAAAAGGATATAGCACCAATAAACAACCATAGGTTGGTAATAATAGCGTAGGCTTTGATGGGCCTAATGGCCTCCTCCTGCGTTGAAGTTCTTTGTAAGGGACCTCGTGTTATTATTAGTCCCCTTCCCAGAGAGGACTATAGGCTTGCTCTCTGTCCATCTGTCTGTCCATCTGTCTGTCCATCCCACTTGTGGTTTTCTTGACTTTTTTCCCATACCCTTTAGAATATTCAACTGAAAGTTGGCACATGGCTTTATTATGAGAAGTTACAGAACATGTTTGTGTTTCGGGGCGTTTTCCCAATTTTTCACGGGGTTATGCCCTTTTGAACTAAGAAAATATCACACTATACATGGGTCATTTTTCAGCTGCCTTGACTCCACCCCACTGCTTTACACCCATTGGCTGGACAGGTGGACTGACTCCACACCAATTAAAATCACGCGCCACCATTCCATGAAGCAGCACAGATCGGAAACCCTCAGGCCTTATGCCTGGGTGTCAATCCATGGCCTAGTGCAATTGGAAAGATCCCAGGTATATAACCACAATGTATTATATATGCGCATAAGTCGTACGCATGTTTTTGCTTCATGTATGTACATCGGGTTATTTTTATTATGTTCAGCAGATCGGAAGGCCTTTGGCCTCGGTGATAGTCCATGGCCCAGTTCCAATAATCCCAGGAATATAACCAGGATATTTATATATGCACATAACTCCGAACACATGTTCGTGCTTCATGTATGTACATCGGGCTTTTTTGTACACCGCACCTTTCCTATGCCATCTCCAGGCATTGCCAATCGTCATTGCTGGGCACCGAAGGGGGCTCGGCAGTGACGCACGCTGAAAGGGAGTACTCAGTTTTCACTCTGGTTGTTTGTTTGTTTGTTTGTTTGTTTTCTTTCTTGTTTTCTTGTTTTCTTGCTTTCTTGCTTGTTTGTTTGTCTGGGCGATATCTCAGCCATCCTTTGAGCTAGGAAGCTGAAATTTCGGCACAGTAGTGAGCAAGTCCTTTGTCAAAAATGGTATTTTTTGTTTTTTGAATAAAATCAATTAATTGAGGAGTTATTTCATTATTAGCGATTAATTAAGTACTTATTTAATTAATCAAATTTCCTTTCTCTTCTGACCATTAACTCAGGCACCTTTTGAGTTAGGAAGCTGATATTTGGACATGCCAATGACCAGGTGATTTGGCTGCAAAGGCCATTTTTGATTTATTAATTAATCAATTAATCAATTAATCGATTAATTATTTAATTATTCGATTAATGACATAAAAAAAATTTTTTTTAAAGTTACAGATTCTGATGAAATGGCGGTGGTTTATGTGTTCTCTGACCGAATTGATTAATAATTTAATTTTTTTATGATTATTATTTATTTATTTTCATTATTAATCATTTATTTATTTTCTTTCTCATTTGGCCAATATCTCAGGCACCTTTTGAGCTCGGAAGCTAATATTTGGACATGACAGTGACCAAGTGATGTGGCTAGCAAGGATATTTTTGATTTATTGATTAATCATTTAATCGATTAATTATTTATTGATTAATCGATTAATTATTTATTGATTAATCAATTAATTATTTAATTTTTATTAATGACTTATTTAATTAAATTTCTAAAAGATACATCTTCGGATGAAGCACTAGTGGTTTAGTTATGCTATTAGCCAATTGATTATGAAAATATTTTGTGATAATCTTTTATTGATTTTAATTACACAATTAATCAATCAATTAGTGTACACCTCTCCCTCCCAATGCAGCCTCAATGAGCTGCACTGCGGTATTGCCGGGCGCCAGAGGCGCTCCGGCAATGCCGCGCTGTAGGATATTTAATTATTTGGCATGGGGGCGGTGTACTTTGAATGTATCTGTACTTGTTATTATTCTTTTTGACACCGAATGCGACATTATACACTGTCCAAATAAAGGGATGTGTTTACTGATATTGAACTGAAACTTGGTAAATGGCATGTATTGCAAAGCAGGCTCTTGTTATTAGTCCCCTACCGGTGTATACTGGAGGGCACTATAGGTATGCATGCCGTCCCTCCGTCCGTCAGTCTGTCAGTCCGTCCGTCCGTCACGCAAAGAACAGTTTTCCGGACTTGTTTTCTAAACTCTTAATGCTAATGATTTCAAACTTGGTACATGGTTTCCTCATGATAAGTTACAGATCAAGTTCGAACTTCACGACGTTTTGATCATTTTTGACAAAGTTATGGCACTTTGAACTTTGGGAATTCTGATAATTCTGATGATCCTTAACTCAGTGCCATTTTAAGTTTTAATTTCCTTTAAAAAAGATTGTCTCTGCAATAATAGGACCGATTGAGATCAAATTTTCACCATATGAGGGAATCGGTCTGTAGAATATTTTAATGGTAATTATGACGTCACAGGTCACGTGGTTCGGCCGCCATATTGTTTTTCGTGAAAACACAAAAACCCCTTTTTCTCTGCAACCGCTGAAAAGATCGAGGCCAAACTTTGCAGGCAGAATCACATACCCATGACGAACAAAAACGTCACCGGGCATGACGTCATGCGTCACATGGTTTCAGAGTTATGACGTTTTTAAGCATGAACCTTTAAAACCGAGCTCCTCCATCATTTTTGATCCAATCGAGGGGAAACTTCACAGATCTGTTCAGCATGTCAATCTACTAAAATGTGCTTTTGGAATTTGCGATAGGGCACGTGGTTTGGCAGATATCGTTAATTAAACGAAAATATTTTTAAAATGGACATCTCTTGTTTATTCGAGAGTTCTCCTCAAGCTGCACCGCACACCCTCAGCCTCATCTCACAAACGTCAACACCGCGACACAGCATGCGCTTTCCGGAGGGGCAGAGCCAAGCCGAGTATATACACATCGATCATTGATCGTGAACCGGAAAATATAATAAATTACTGATATTTAGCGACTCGAAAGGTTCTTTATCAACCACTTATTTTCTCGTGCTTCTGCTGACCTGTCTGCAAGGTGTATAAATCGAAGTCCCGAGTGCGAATCACAGGTGAGCCCGTCCTGAGGTAATTTGCGATTGGGAACGATTCAGAACCTGTGGATATTCAGAACCAGGTTCAACCTGTGGATAAATAACCCTTGGTAATTTCCCCAACAGTTTTTCGGACGACAGACTGCCGGTAGGGGACATGTATTGCAGCGCAATACTCAGAATGCTTGTTATCAGTGCCATCCAGGGGTGCTTGATGCCTGTGGCTGTCCTCCTCCACCCCGTACCCTGCCCTACCTCCCTCAGGCTGGCCGACTCCTTCTCCGCAAGCTCATCACTGAGGTTCTTGGCCTTCCCTGGAACGAGATTCGCCTAGTACGCACAAAGCGTGGTCGGCCCATGCTGTGCAGGAACCCTTCCACAGCAATCTTAGCAAGCAGACTTGCTGCTCCGGCTACTCCAGGCCACCATGGCCTAGATTTTAATGTTTCTCACCAGGGCGGATTTGCTGTTCTCGCCGCTGAAGAGCGACCTGTAGGTGTGGATGTCATGAAAACAGAGTTGAGAGGTGGGTAGTTTTTATCATTCATATCTTTATGCCACATACAAAATACCGATTTGTTATTAACTTGGCTGAAGTGGGGGTTGGAAAGGGCTTTTATATGTTTCTGGATATTTTTCTAATATTCGTTTTCCAAGAGCATAAGGTATCTGAATGCTCAATAAGAGTTAAATAATGCTGCAGCACAATCCAGCTGAGAAGGGTCAAATAATAAAGAAGTCAAGAAGATCTTCAAAATTTCCAAAATTTTACTTTAAAAACAGGTTTATGTCTTTAAATACCTTTTTTCTTGAATCAAGATGAACAAGCATTCTGAGTATTGCGCTGCAATACATGTCCCCTACCGGCATTGGGTAGCACTGTCATAGAAGACAGTATTATGACTTACCACACTCCAAATTATAGTCCGGAAAACTGTTGGGGGAAATTCCCAAAGTTCAAAGTGCCATAACTTTGTCAAAAATGATCGAAACGTCGTGAAGTTCGAACTTGATCTGTAACTTATCATGACGAAACCATGTACCAAGTTTGAAATCATTAGCATTAAGAGTTTACGAAAAAAGTCCGGAAAGCTGTTCTTTGCGTGATGGACTGACGGAACGACAGACTGACAGACGGAGGGACGGAGTGCAAACCTATAGTCCCCTACTGTGTACAGGAGGAGGTAGGGGACTAATAAGAGGGAGAATTGCTTTGCAATACATGTCCCCTACCGGTCCCAATGAATGTTGTTGTTACAAGCAAAAAGTGCATAGCTCCGTGAACTAATAAAACACATCAAAAAAATGAAAAAAAATCAAGAGTATCAAATCAAGGGAGTGAGTATCCTGGGACCGCCAACGATCCGATCGATCAACAATTTTGTTTTAATACCCAAACTCGAAAGGATCTGAAAATAAATGCAAAGCCAATCCGCATCCACTTTGAATTCAGACTTCTTCTTCTTACGTATTCTAAACGTAACGAAAACAGCTTTAAAAATACAAAAACTGACGCTTTTTGGGAACCTTGACCTTTCGACCTCAAAAGCCATAGGCTTCAGTGACCCAATATGCAAACCCTGCTTAAATGTCAAGTCAATTGGATGAAAATTGATGATTTTATGCAACCTTGACCTTCAACCTTTTGATCTAAAAAAAACCAATCGGCTTCTAAATTTTGATTGGTGGACTAATTAATTGACTCAATATGAAATTCTAAAAATTTCAGGTCAATTGGATGAAAATTTATGATTTTAGGTGATGCTGACCTTTGACTTTTTGGCAAAATTATTAATCTGTTTTCGCCATATTCTCACAATAACGCTTTGTTGAAAGTTTGATTCTATTTCAAATATCTCAAATGGTAAAAACGTTACGGCTTGGATAGACATGCAGACAGACAGACCGACAGACACACAGTAGTGATTGCAAAACCCTGTCTCTCGCTGTGCGGGGACTGGCTAACGAATGATCAGAATGTACAATGTACATGCAATATAGCAAATCACAGTCATTTAACAAAGCTTAGTCTGTTTCCACACTCATTAAGGTGGGATTTGAGGATAGCAAACGCATCAGACCAGGTGTTGATGGTAAAGCGGGTTTTCAATGTTACTTTTGGGGATGCCAATACATCTCTTCTCGGTGATCATGATGTAATGTTTCCTACTTGACTTAAAATTATTCTACCTCAACCCTCTTCACTGCCCAATTTCATGGCATTCCCCAATTTCCATTGTACTCTGTCAACTTAACTACAGTACGCTGCTTGATGAAGGCCTCAATATCAAATCTGTTCATTCTTATCTAATATCAATTCCTTTACAAGGAACTTCAATGCAGGAGGATGCTATTTTGCCCATCAACCCTGAGCAATGGTTGCCATCCTCTGGTTGGTTGTCCATGCTCCATCCTTTTTAAATGCTGAGCGTCAGGCAAGGAAGTATAGCACGTACCATTTTGAAGCCAGATATACTGTATGTTTTTAAGAATCAGAGTGGATGTCCTAACGTCGCACCATTACACCACTGAGTCTGGTCACTCTTTTCTCTGCAATTGAGCCATTGTATGCCCCGGAACTCTTTTTGTATTTATTCTATTTTAATTTTTACCTCTCCTTTGAGTATACATGCAGCCTAAAGAAAAGAATTCACAATGGAAAGGTGTTTCCACATTTCGTTTTGCTATTGAATGTAAAGAAACAACGCTATCTTCCAAATATAATTAGCGGTGGCAGAATCCAGCTGAGACCGAGTTGGACACTGTGATGTATTCTTTGCTAAACAAAAGAGATTGACTTTGTATGAAGCTAATTTATTCAACCATGAAAGCCCTGACTCGTATTTATCATTGTGCGCTTTGCCTAAGCTAATTGCGATCGAAGAATGCTCAAATCACACGAAGTGCACACGTCCGCCATAGGAGGTGGAGCAGGAAGGGATTTGCTGCAGTTAGGGCAGTGACGTGGTGCGGTAATCGGCTGCTGATGTGAGAAATTAATTCCTTCATTTGTTTTCTTGTATATTCCAGTAATTCACCTTGGCGATCCACAGGATTAGGTGAAAGGGTATAATTTATTAACACAAACTTAAGGAGCTCCTCGATTGGAAATTGAATCCACAGAGAAATCAAAAGTTGCTGCTCTACCTCCGGTGCATTCAGATTTGGCTCATCAAAAAAATTCAATACTGAACAGCTGGAGTCTCGTAATGGAAGCAGCATCATGCCCAGGCTTTCCATCAGTCTCTGTCTCTGTCTCTGTCTCTCTCTCTCTCTCTCTCTCTCTCTCTCTCTCTCTCTCTCTCTCTCTCTCTCTCTCTCTCCCTCTCTCCCTCTCTGCTGGCTGGTGCGTTGGGTGCAGTGTCATGGCGGCTTCCCGCTTCGTGTCGTGAGTGCTCTGTCTTGGTTGTTTGCCCTACCCCCCGCCCCCCATTTCTCTCCTTCGTGTCCTTGTTTCTGTTTGTAAAGCTTCCCTGTGTTTCCCTTCTATGTTGAGACGAGAGAGAGAGCCATAGAGCACACTTATCATGTAGGTTACGGTAATTGTAGGAGTTGCGGACAACGAGAGGGCGAGACACTTCTTGGCTTGTTCAAAGCTCCTTTATTCCAAAAGAACTAAATCGCGATCGGAACTCATGCATCTTTTATAACACCAATCACTCTTAAGGGGGCGTGGCTCCAACCACCGAGCGCACGCCACGCCCATACCATCAATAGCCCCACTGGTCCCGTGCCTGTGGATTATGTCTCAATGGGGTAACCCCCACATGCGCCCCCCCAGAATTCACTCGCACGGGCAATGTCAGTTTTCGGGGGGCCTTAACCACCCGGCCGAAACGACTGAGGACCCGAGCAGGGACTGTTAGCGGCTTGGCGGTGGGCGGGCGAACCGGGGACTTACCCGACGGGGACGGCCCTGCCATGGGGGTTGAGCCAACCGAGGGGGCTGGTCTAGGTCCAAATGAGCCGGCTTGAGGCGGTCCACCGAAAGGTGGTCCGGTTTGCCGCCGATGTCGACCATGAAGGACTTGTGTTACGTGGTCCTCCTGGTGACTACCTGGTCTCGGTGACCCCCAGACCATGAGAGGAACCCCGCCAGAAAGATATATGATTTATACGCTTTCGTAACGCAATCAATATGAATTCCAGTCAATACGAAACCCCACACCAAGGATCCGGATTAAGCAATAATATATTCACAATCAATCAACAACAATCAACAATCAATCAACAATATTACTAAGATGGCCATCTCATATATTTCCCCCCTTGCCCCACTCACGACACCCTCAATAGTCACTGTCCCTCACAATGTCTCTGGACCCCTCCAGACCAAGGTGAAGGTCGACTTCTCCGCACACGGGCGGTTGAACGGACCCCTGGCTGACGTGCTCCAAACGTGCACGTCACGTACCGGGAACAGCTGCTGCAGCGGACACCTCCTCGGGACACCACCGGGGTCGGAGCCCGTGATCGCGGCCTCTGGGCTGTGAACGGCTCGCAAAGCTCGCGAGGCCCAAGGTGCGACCCGTACACGCCCTCGTAGGCGTCGAGGCGAACAGTGCCGGACGCTTGGTTCCTTCCAGGAACCCACGGCAACCTGACACGTAACAGGCAATCACCCCGCGCAGGTAACTCCTCTCGCCAGACGGGCTTTTCAAACGCAGCGTTCCAAAGCGGATAAAGATCGACTCGGCTCGCGTCGGAGCTGGTCGAGGATCAAGATGGCCGCTTCTCTCTCGACCTTGTCTTTTTCTTCTTCCGGTTCACCATCCCGTTTCCGGTCTCCTGTTATCAGGAGCGCTTCTAACCATTTAACCACAACAACCTTTAATAGAATAAACATTAATAAGCAATGACCTGAATAGTAATTCACATAAATCCGGAATCCGGAACACTTGTCCCCGGCCTCCAGAACGCGGAAAGGCCCATCGTAAGGCGGCCGAAGCGGCCCCTGGTGTGCGTCATGACGAACAAAGATGTACTCCGCTGTATGTAGATCCGGCAGGACGTGGGCCTGAGGCAAACCATGTTGAGATGTGGGCACTGGTGCAAACATCTTGGCATTCTCCCGGAGAACCGACCGCTGACGGGCAGCGGACCAGGGGCTTGTGGCGTCAGGCATGAACTCCCCGGGAACCCGCAGCGGCTGGCCATAGACGAGCTCAGCGGATGAGGACTGGAGGTCTTCCTTAGGGGCTGACCTGAGGCCCAACATGACCCACGGGAGTCTGTCGGCCCAACTGTCATCCCGGAGGCTGGCCCTGAGAGCAGCTTTCATAGAGCGATGGTACCTCTCACACAATCCATTAGCCTGGGGATGATATGCAGTGGTGCGATGGAGCTTTACCCCCAACCCCTAGACGACAGCACCCCAGAGCTCTGAAGTGAACTGGGGCCCCCTGTCTGAAGAGATGTCCGAGGGGATGCCAAAACGGGCAACCCAAGTGCCGATGAATGCCCGGGCCATATCCGCGGACGTTGTAGATGTGAGCGGGACGGCCTCTGGCCACCTGGTGGTCCTATCGATCATTGTGAGGAGGTGGGTGAATCTCTGCGAGGGGTCCTACCAGGTCCACGTTAACATGGTCAAAGCGTCGCTCGGGAACTGCGAATGGCGCCAATGGGGCCTGGGTATCGCGATGCACCTTCGAGCGTTGGCACTCGGCGCAGGTTTTGGTCCAGTCGCACACATCCTTCCTGAGCCCGTGCCAAACGAACTTTGCCGCCACCAACTTTTGCGACGCCTTCCTTCCCGTGTGAGAAAGACCGTGGACGGCGTCGAACACCAGCCGTCTCCAGCTGGTGGGTACAACGGGGCGAGGCTGTCCCAAAGATACGTCGCACAGTAGCGTGGTGCTCGTGTCCTTGAACGGCACATCAGACAGTCGAAGCGCCGTGACCGCCGCCCTGCAGGCCTGGACATCTGGGTCAGAGATCTGATTGGCCGCCATGCGGGCGTAGTCGATGCCAAGGTGAACCGCGCCAGCTATGGACCAGGAGAGACAATCGGCGACTGTATTATCTTTCCCAGCAACATGTTGGATGTCCGTCGTGAACTCGGAAACGAAGGAGAGCTGGCGTTGTTTACGGGCAGACCATGGCTCCGAGACCTTGGCCATGGCAAAAACCAGGGGCTTGTGGTCCACAAACGCCGTGAACGGGCGGGATTCCAACAGGTAACGGAAGTGTCGGACAGCTAGGTAGAGGCCTAGGAGCTCACGATCGAAGGTACTGTACTTTCGTTCGTTAGGGCAGAGCTGCCGGCTAAAAAAAGCAAGCGGCTGCCAGGCCCCGTTGACCCACTGCTCGTGCACGGCGCCAACCACGTAGTCCGAAGCGTCCATGGTGAGAGCAATCGGTGCATCGAGCGACGGATGCGCCAGCATGGTTGCACTGGCGAGGGCCAGTTTAGCATCCACGAAAGCCTTGGCCATCTCCTTGGTCCAGTCAATGGTGCGTTTGGTAGGCTTGCCCTTGAGGGCCTCATAAAGGGGCCGCATCAGCTGGGCCGCCCGGGGCACGAAACGATGGTAAAAGTTCACCATGCCAAAAACTCCTGCAAGGTCCTGACGGTGAGAGGGCGCGGAAAACCCTTCACAGCATCTACCTTAGACGGCAGTGGGACGGCCCCCTCCCTCGTGATGCAGTGGCCGAGAAAGTCAATTGAGGCCACCCCGAACAAGCACTTGGCCGGGTTAATGATCAGGCCGTGCTGACTGAGGCATTCAAAGAGCGCTCGGAGGTGAAGCATGTGCTCCGTCCTGGAAGTGCTGGCGATGAGGATATCATCCAGGTAGACGAACAGAAACGGCAAATCCCGCAACACGCTGTCCATCAGGCGCTGGAAAGCCTGGGCCGTGTTCTTGAGCCCAAAAGGCATATGGAGGAATTCGAAAAGTCGGAACGGTGTAATCCGTGGTCTTAGGAACGTCCTGCAGCCGGATGGGGACCTGGTGGTAACCACGAACGAGGTCCACCTTAGAAAAAAAAACTTTACCGGCCAAGCGGGCAGAAAAATCCTGGATGTGCGGGATTGGGTAGTGGTCAGGGGTAGTGGCATCGTTAAGGCGGCGATAATCCCCGCACGGGCGCCAACCGCCACCCGGCTTCGGCGCAATGTGGAGAGGCGAGGCCCATGTGCTGTCGGACCGTCGCACGATGCCAAGACGCTCCAACGTGTTGAACTCCGCCTTTGCGATAGCGAGTTTCCCCGGGTCGAGGCGTCGAGCCCGGGCAAAGACAGGTGGGCCGGTGGTCAGAATGTGATGCTCCACCGCGTGCTTGACGGCAACAGCCGAAAAGGTGGGCTGTGTAAGGGCCGGGAACTCGGTGAGGAGGCGGGCAAACTCATCAGAGGTCGAGAGCGTGCACGCAAGCCTCGTCGAGGCGGACCTGCTCAGCGAGCATGGAAGAGAACCGAATGTCTCCACATTAATGAGCCGCCGATTTTTAACTTCCACCAATAGGCTGTTGGCGCAGAGGAAATCAGCGCCCAGCAAGGGAGTGGACACCCTCTCCGTGACAAAATCCCATGTAAACCGCTGCCCGCCAAAGCACAGTGCCACGGTCCGTTTGCCAAAAATCTGAATAGCACTGCCGTTGGCGGCTTCCAGGGCGGGGCCGTGACTCCCGGCCTCCCGGTCCGATGCCGATGCAGGTAGAACGCTCACCTGGGCACCTGTGTCGCAGAGGAAACGACGTCCGGAGTCGGTGTCCGAAATGAACAACACACTGCCCGAACGGCCGACGCTCATGGCAGTTAACGAGCACCGGTCACCCCGTTTCCCGACTCGCTGAAGCTGCAGGGTGGCCGGCCTGCCTTGGCCTTGGGCCCAAACCTTGCGTGGTAAAAGCACAAGCCTGGGGCCTTCCGCCGCTGGGCCGTAATGGCGGCCACAACGGTTTCCGCCCGCGGCGTAGGCTCGACGGGGCCGGGGTCCCATGCAGCTGCACTGCATTGCTGTCTGGCGGAGAAAAACTTGTCTGCTTCCCTGGCCAGGGCGTGGAAATCCTTAACGGGCAAGTTGGCCAAGGCTGACCGTACCTGTCCTGGCAGCTGCTGCAGGATCAGCTCCATGAAGAGGAAACATGGCCGGTTGCTGCCCAGGAGAGACAACATGTGGTCCATCAGCTCCGACGGCTTGGAGTCGCCCAGCCCGGGTAGAGAAAGTAGCTGGCGGGCGCGCTCAGCCTCAGTGAGCTCGAAGGTTTCGAGCAGCAGCGCCTTTAGCGTCTTGTACTTGCCGCCCTTCGGAGGATCCTGGAGAAGGCTCACCACTCTGGTCGCAGTGCAGCCGCTGTGCGCAGACACGACATAATAATACTTCGTGTCGTCAGCAGAAATGCTCCGAATGGCGAATTGGGCCTCAGCTTGTGTGAACCAAACGGCAGCTTGTCGTTCCAAAACTCCGGCAGTTTAATCGAAACTGCGCTTGTCGCCATGTTCGTTTGAAGCTCCGAAAACGTTCAAGAGCAAGACGGGGTCACCAGTGTAGGAGTTGCGGACAACGAGAGGGCGAGACACTTCTTGGCTTGTTCAAAGCTCCTTTATTCCAACAGAACTAAATCGCGACCGGAACTCATGCATCTTTTATAACACCAATCACTCTTAAGGGGGCGTGGCTCCAACCACCGAGCGCATGCCACGCCCATACCATCAATAGCCCCACTGGTCCCGTGCCTGTGGATTATGTCTCAATGGGGTAACCCCCACATAATCGTCGTTTTTGGGCGGTTCCGTGTTCTTTTTTCCCCAACTTATTTTCTTCACTTCAAACATTTTTTTCTCGCTTATATTTCCTTAGTTTGTTTTTTTAACGCGCCCTTTCCCTAAGCTGGGAAAGTCGGAGTGCATTACTAACTTCCTCTTCCCGAGCTGGGAGGACGAGGTCGAGCCTCGTGTGTTCAAACATGGTGGCTGCTCACTCGCAGCGATATGCAGCGTTTGAGAAATTATCACGCCACCGTGGCATTGCGTGTTCTCCACCCGAGGGTGTTTCAGTAAAAGCTATTGTTCTCATGATCAGGAACATGATCGGATTTGATAAGGTACGTGCGGCGTCGCGTATGAACAAACGGGTTATCGTGTTTGTGTCCGATGTAGAGCACATTGCTCTCATCGTACAACAAGGTTTGTCCCTCGACTCCGGACATTTTGTTATGGTTTATCCCTTGGATACTCCTGCTCAGAAAGTGGTTATTTCGAACGTACCACCATTCCTGGATAGCGATACCATCCTTGCAGCGCTGCAGCGATATGGTCAATGTGTGTCCCCATTAATAATGCTCCCTTTGGGCTGTAAGGATGAACGTGTCAGTCACGTGATGAGTTTCCGTAGACAGGTATTTATGGTTCTCAAAAAGGAATATCCCTCCTTGAATGTTGCTTTAAAAGTCACTTCAAATGGTCGCGATTACCAAGTGTATATCACCACCGACACCCTAAAGTGCTTTGGTTGTGGTGCAGTGGGACACATGAAACGGTTTTGCCGCCTTCAGAAGGAACAGCCTAACATGGTCGAAACGGGTAACAATGACTCACAGATTAATGTTAACGTTTCCTGCTCGACAAATATGCAGGATAAACCAGGTAAACAAATGGACACGCCCCCTCCCGTTTAACCAATGGACAGCGCAAATGAGAGGTTTGTTACCGTTTTCAAAGTTAAACTAGAGGTTCCAGGGAACCTGAACTCAACTGGTCTATAGCAATATGGTTAGAATATGCATAATAGAACCACAAACTATATAGTTTATATGTGCTAAAGAGGTACAGTAACGTTGAAGGTATCTCATGTTTAAACAGGAAACTAGAAAAAATTGAGTTTTAAGTGAGGCATGAAAAGTAAAACATTTACTTTTCTCAGATTTCAGACTTGAATTTATTATATGGGTTGAAGTTTGTTACATACTGTCTGCACACCAAGTTTCAGCCTTCTAGTTACATTAGGAAGTACCAGATTGACAAAAAATGATTTTTCAATATGGCCACCCTGCCACGGCCATTTTTGGCATGCCCAAATGCAATCCCAAACTAGTTTATGTCTTAAAGATGCTGCATAACAAATTTCATCAAATTTAATCAATATTTGTGACTTTTAGAGCGTAGACGTCGAATTGTTTACAGACGACAGACAGACAGACAGAGAGACAGACAGAAGACAGACGGACGACGGACACTGGGTGTCGACAAAAACTCAGCTGGACATAGTCCAGTTGAGTTAAAAACGTAAATCGGCTGTAAGAAGTGCGTCACCTTCTAGGAAAAGGCAAATCAGTGAAAACTCCATCACTGGAATTCAATGTGATAACAGGTTTGCCTTATTAAGACGGGTTTTCACGGGACACGCGAACGGTTCGCGAAGGATGCGAATGTCGAAAAAATGGCAAAGTCCAACATTCGTATTTTAGGCTCCAAAAGTTCGCCAAACATGCGCGGGGGTTCGGAAGCGTCGTCAATTGTTCGCAGGAGTCGTTTTTTGTTCGGCGGGTATTTCAAAAATGTTTGAAATGCTGATGATGCAAATGCTGAGTATGCTGATGATGTATGTGTTGCTGTTCGCAGCAGTAATGACATTGCTCTGCTATTTGAGTGTATACGGGTATACTCTCAACCATGTACAACGCAAATTAATTGGTCGAAATGCAAAGCAGTTTGGGTCGGCGGTGCACCACCTTCTGCCCTTCCAATTCTCCCTATGAATTTGACATGGGAAAAAGAAGGTGTGAAATACCTCGGTGTTTATCTTGGAACCCCTGGTTTTGTCAAAAGGAATTGGGATGGTTTGCTCCACAAAATTAGCAATAAATTAAACAGATGGAGAGGAATTTTGTCAACCTTGTCTTTTTGAGGTCGTGCCCTGGTCATTAACAACCTGGTGGCCCCTCTCTTATGGCATAAAATGATTGCCTTGCAGCCACCTGCAACGTTGGTGTCCTCAATCCAAAAATGCTTACTTGACTTATTTTGGGATGGCAAACACTGGCTAAAGCCAGAGACTATTCGCCTTCCACTGGCGGAAGGGGGTCATGGACTTGTGGACATTCTTTGTCGGGTGATGGCCTTCCGAGTCTCTACAGCTCGTCGTTTTATATTTCTGGAGGCCTTGCCCTGGAAATCGACTGCAAACTGTATACTAAAACAAGCCGGCATGCTTGGGTACAATTGTGAACTCTTTTTCATGGAGCTGCCACATGTCGATGCTTCGCTGCTCCCTGACTTTTACCAAGATGTCTTGCACGTCTGGCGGTCCATTTCAGTAACTCGGCAAATGGGGACGTACAACAGTGAAAGGTTCCTCCGGGAACCCGTTTTCTACAATGCCCTCTTTCCTGCTATTCCTCACTCACGTGCTTTTGTGCAACGTTTTTTGAGTGCTGGCGTGAAAACGACTAGGGAACCTTCGTGACTGTAACAGGAATAGTTGGTTCTCCGCAGGACATCTTCAAGTAAGAACTGGTATCAGATCTTTGAGGAGCGTAGCCAAGGTCCTACAGGAAATCCTGTGTGTTTTTAGACACTTGGGCCTGAGCTCAACCGCCAACATTGGTGACCACCATACACCACCACAGATCTGTGCTAGCTCTAGCCTACGAGCTGATAGCGCCACAACATCTATCTTGTTATCCTCATCACCACTTTCCAGCAAGGATAAAAAGAGACTATCGTTTGTGTATTTCAATCCGGTTTCCCTTGTTACAGCCGGTTTCTTTTGGGGCTCGATGGAAAGTGAAACTGCCTTCTGGGTCTCCCTCCCATCCGCAATGGTCTGCAATGTATGTTTCACCGATTGTTAAAAGGACTGGTGATATTGCTTGGAGACTCGCCCATATGGTGTTGCCCTCCAATATTTTATTACATCGTTTTAATGAGGACAATTCCGTGGAATGCCCTTTTTGTATGATTTCTGAAGACCTTTTCCATGCTTACGTAGATTGTGCAAGACTCTCTCCCTTCTTTGGTTTTTTATCAACTTTTTTTAATCGTATGAACTTTTCTTTTTCTACACGGGTTTTTATTTTTGGAATACCACTTAGTTACAAAAAACGCTCTGAGACTGCTCTTGTTAATTTCTTAATTTCTATTGGAAAATTCGCAATCTACAAAACAAGAAAAGCAAAGCTCCTGGCAAATGCTGATATTTTATGTGATGTGGTAATTGTGGTTAAGGCTCTGGTCATGGCAAGGTTATGCTAGGAATTTTCCTTTTGCCAAATGAAAGATGATTTACAAACCTTTGTGAAAAAATGGTGTGCAAAGGGTGGGTTTTGTAAACTTGATAATGGTTTGTTAAATTTTTTATTTTAGTGTTTGGTGTTTTTATTGTTGTTGTTTGGCTGCACATGTTTGGAATTGTGGTGACTTTATTATTTGCATGACTTGTGTGGTTTTCTTACCTTTATAATAAAAGAGCTTCAAAAGTCAGTCTCTCTCTCTGCCTCTCTAGCTCTCTCTATCACCATTTGTCCCTCTCCAGCTCACTCTCTCTCCCTTTCCAGCTCTCGCTCTCTCTTTGCCTCTCTAGCTCTCTCTATCACTATTTGTCCCTCTCCAGCTCACTCTCTCTCCCTTTCCAGCTCTCGCTCTCTCTCTGCCTCTCTATCTCTCCCTCCCCAGCTCTCTCCCTCCCTCCCCCAGCTCTCTCTCTGCCTCTCTCTCCCTACCCAGCTCTCTCTCTGCCTCTCTCTCCCTCCCTACCCAGCTCTCTCTCTCTCTGCCTCTCTATCTCACTCTCACTCTCTCTCTCTATCTCACTCTCTATCACTCTTTCTCCCTCTCCAGCTCTGTCTATCACTATCTCTCTCCCTCTCCAGCTCTCTCTCTCCCTTCCTCTCCAGCTCTCTCTGTCACTATCTCTCCCTCTCCATCTCTCTCTCTCTCTCTCTCTCTCTCTCTCTCTCTCTCTCTCTCTCTTCCTCTCTTCCTCTCTTCCTCTCTTCCTCTCTTCCTCTCTTCCTCTCTTCCTCTCTATCTCACTCCCACTCTCTCCCATTATCTCCCCCTCCTTTCTCTCTCCTGGACAGCTAGAGTCTTTCAAGAGAGGAAACCAGTCAAAAACGAAAGAAGGGAATCCAAAAAATAAAAATGAAATTGAATACAAAGATCAAGAGGTGATGGTTGCTGAAAACAAACTGAAAATAGAGATGATCGCAAGGAAGAAAAAATAAATGCAAATAAGTCAATATCGGGAGAAAACAAAATCAGATGTTTGAAAATAACCAGAAAAATTATACCCCAAATGACGGAAACACAACGAAAAGGTACACTACATGACCAAAAGTATGTGGACACCCGAACATCGAACATCTCATTCCAAAATCATGGGCATTAATGTGGAGTTGGTCCCCCCCTTTGCTGCTATAACAGCCTCCACTCTTCTGGGAAGGCTTTCCACTAGATGTTGGAAAATTGCTGCGGGGATTTGCTTCCATTCAGCCACAAGAGCATTCGTGAGGTCGGTCACTGATGTTGGACGATTAGGCCTGGCTCGCAGTCGGTGTTCCAATTCATCCCAAAGGTGGGGTTAAGGTCAGGGCTCTGTGCAGGCCAGACAAGTTCTTCCACCACCGATCTTGACAAACCATTTCTGTATGGACCTCCCTTTGTGCATGGGGCCATTGTTGTGAAAATCAACCAAATCCACAACTCGTCCCATAGATAGGTTTAATTTCAATTAGATCGTAACATCATCCTGTAAAATACACCATGCAACATATATGTCAGGATCAAGGCATCATATGAGAAAGATTGGATATATCAGTCAATGCAAGCAAGCCTAGAATATAAGTGGGTACGTACCATTCAATTCTACATGTCATTGTATAAAGTCGCAGGAGTGGCCTCGAGTCGCGGACGTCCCGAGGTCTTATAGACACCGCCCAGTGGTTTAAGTGAGCGTCACACCTGGGTTCAACTTACATTTTCACCACATTCTCCCCGCCGTTAGAACTATGCTGCCACTAGGCAGGAAGCGAGCGCGCGTCAGCATTAATGGGTAGAGGAAGTCATTATATCATTATTAGGGTGTCAAAGAAATATCCCTATTGATTCTTGTCTTTGCGCCATTGTGTTATGTTTCGCACACTGTCAAAGCGTCTTTAGGGCTTCCTGGAAAGCGCTATACGAAACAAATCCATTATCAGTAGTACAGGTCAGTCGGTCCATCCGTAGAGGTCAGTGTGGCGAATTACCCTGCCAGCACAGGTTCGGAAACTACCGGGTACGACGTCCCCAAATCCGGAGTCCCCTGCTTCGGAGTAGCCGCTGGAGGCAGGTGTCGGAGGGGCACCTCAGTGCCCTCACCGCTTCAGGCAGGGGTGTATCAGGCGAAGGGAGGGACGGCAGATGTTCTCTAGGCGCACTCATAGCCTGGTTAGCAAACATGTCCGATACTGGCAGACGATGAGCCTGTGGGTCACAATAGTCTAGTCTCACAGGCCTATGTGCTGGATAAGGTGTACCTTTGCGATATGCAACTCATTACATAAGGTGTACCTTGTCGAAGAGCGAATGTCCATTCGTCGCAATGCAACGCATTTCAGGCAGATGTGTCGATGTGGAAGATGTGTAAACCAGTAAGCCATGTCTATTCGTCGCAGGGCAACACATTACAGGAAGATGTGTCGATGTGGAAGATGTGTAAATCAGTAAGCCTCTTTACAGTAAGCTGTAACAGTAAGTAAGATTACATGACAGGAGGCCATGACAGTGTAAGTCAATTACAGTAAGTCTGTACCGGCCTAGGAGTTGTAACAGTAAGTAAGATGACATGACAGGAGGCCATTACAGTAAGTCCATTACAGTGAGTCTGTACCTGCCTTGGCTCCCAAGGGTACATGGTCGATCCACATTAGATCCATGTCATGGAATTGCCGAGGGAGAGAACCGACGAGAGCCATAACGAGAGTTACGCGATACCCCAGAGTCCCCCTGTTTTGAAATCACGAGACTCGAGCGCTCTCTGACGGCAGCGCGTACGAATTACAAGCTCCGGCAAATAGTTTCAAGCAAAACGTTTGCCACGAGTGCCCTCCGTAGGCTGCCCGAACGACCGGCATGGCAGTTACGACGACGCACAAAACGACCGAAATGCACCTTCCCAGGGAAGCGCGCAGAATCTCCCGACCTGCAGCACAGCGCGCAGAGGATCCGAGAAGATCGGCTATACCGGCTACCGTCCCGGAGGGATTGTCCCGGAGAGAAAACGTCGAGATCGAGAAATGGAAAACGTCCCGGATGGATCGACATCCAAGAGAATGGCCCGGATGGATGGATCGACATCCAAGAGGATGGCCCGGATGGATGGATCGACATCCAAGAGGATGGCCCGGATGGATGGATCGACATCCAAGAGGATGGCCCGGATGGATGGATCGACATCCAAGAGGATGGCCCGGATGGATGGATCGACATCCAAGAGGATGGCCCGGATGGATGGATCGACATCCAAGAGGATGGCGCAGATGGATGGATCGATATCCAAGAGGATGGCCCGGATGGATGGATCGACAGTCAAGAGGATGGCCCGGATGGATGGATCGACATCCAAGAGGATGGCCCGGATGGATGGACCATCATCTCACCCCCTCACTCATCCATCCCCCCCCTCCCCCCCCCCCCCCCCCATCGTGAAGTGTGAGATAACAGCCGCGCACCGCGCACCGAAGTCGAGCGACCTTCACAGTCTGGGTCAGAGGGAACGCAATCAGGCAGCGGCCGGGCGAGGCGTCTCGCAGTCTCGAAATGTGTGGAGGCGAGCCAGGAGACCTGTCCTAGAAGCAACAAGCCCAGAGTCAAGGGCGATCCGGCGGGCCGGTGCCCACGTGGCTTGCTCAGGAGACGAGGGAGTCGGGCGCAACGCTCAATGTCACCGTGTCATGGGGTCACCGTGCACCCCCAAATGCCCCATGCCTTATCGATTAACGGCATAAGTCCGCGATGTTGGCTAGTCGCCCTCGAAGGCCGCCACGTTATGACACGCACTTTCGGGCAGGGGCGGTCAGATTGAGTATTTCTGCTATCTGTAGAGGTACCCAGGTAGACGAACTCTGATGACGCAAGCGCGGGAAACAGTTAAATGGCGCTGTAAAGCAAACGTGTGATTTAGTCGATGACGTCATCAATTGGTTCGGGCGCGTGCGGGCGGGTTTGACGGCGAGTTCCAGCTGAGCGGTATCCCCAGACGGAGTAAAGTAGCACTCCGAAATCTAAAGTCTCGCGTCCATTGGGCAGCAGCATTCGAGCGGGCTCGAGATCGGTGTACGGAATACGAACCCGGCCGACGAGCGAAAAGTATTATCTAGGGCGCACCGCGTACGAGGGAAACCGAAAGTTGAGCTCGGCCCATTGAACCAGTGCGGCTTCGCCGAGTCGAGAGGGCGAGCACGCCGAGTCGAGAGGGCGAGCATGCTTGGCAGCGATAGACTGCACGACCTGAAGTAGCGTCTCGTTTGTTTAGCTGTCGGGTCAAAGGATCGAATACATATCACGCCCTGAAGTAGCATCTCGTTTGTTAGCTTTCGGGTCAGAGGATCGAATACATATCACGCCCTGAAGTAGCGTCTCGTTTGTTAGCTTTCGGGTCAAAGGATCGAATACATATCACGCCCTGAAGTAGCATCTCGTTTGTTAGCTTTCGGGTCAGAGGATCGAATACATATCACGCCCTGAAGTAGCGTCTCGTTTGTTAGCTTTCGGGTCAAAGGATCGAATACATATCACGCCCTGAAGTAGCGTCTCGTTTGTTTAGCTTTCGGGTCAAAGGATCGAATACATATCACGCCCTGAAGTAGCGTCTCGTTTGTTAGCTTTCGGGTCAAAGGATCGAATACATATCACGCCCTGAAGTAGCGTCTCGTTTGTTTAGCTTTCGGGTCAAAGGATCGAATACATATCACGCTCTGAAGTAGCGTCTCGTTTGTTTAGCTTTCGGGCCGTGTTTTGTCCGGTGTTTTAGACATAGTTAGTCATATAGAATACACATGGTATACGATCATCTATCATAAGCATAAGCCCGAGTGTCGTGAAAGGCTATGAAGGTCCCGCTCGACGTCCTTAGAAACTCATCCGTGCTGCGGCGAGTCCTCGCATGGTGCCAAGCGAGCCTCCATTGAGGCGATTCCGGGCAGCGGAGTTCGCCGGCCTCGTTGAGTAGCCACATGTAGGTGGGATTTCGACGAGCCGCGATCAGAATCGCCGGCCTCGCAGAGTGGTGCCCGCGAAGGGCGCAGTGCACGATTTGCGCGTAGGAGGTGATTCCACCGAGCAGCGATTGATCGGGTTGTGCCCGCGATGGGGCAGCGCGCGATTCGCGCGTAGGAGGTGATTCCGACGGGCAGCGATTGGAATCGCCGGCCTCGCAGAGTGGTGCCCGCGTTGGGCGCAGCGTGGCTTCGCGTGGGAGGAGGTGATTCCGACGTGCAGCGATTGGAATCGCCGGCCTCGCAGAGTGGTGCCTGCGTTGGGCGCAGTGTGGCTGCGTGTAGGAGGAGGTGATTCCGAGCAGCGATCGGAATCGTAGGCCTCTCATAGGCCTCACAGAGTAGTGCACGCAACGGATGCAGCGCGCGCGATTCGCGCGGGGAGGTGCTTCCGAGCAGCGATCGGTCGGGCACAGAGTAGTGAACGCGACGGGTGCAGCGTGCGGCGTCGCGTAGGAGGAGGTGATTCTGAGCAGCCGCGCGTGGAGGTGCTTCCGAGCGCGGCATGACAGTCAAGGGAGTCGTGAACACTCGCGTGGTCATCTCATCTCGGGCCGAGGCACGCAAATCAGTTGGTCGGGCCGTCGGCTCCAAGCGGGTCCGTCGTTCCGACGGGGTTTCGGCTGCAGGACGTTGCCCAGTAGCATCGTTCTCCAGGCGTCTTGCCGGAGTCCGTCATGCCTGCTCCGGCGTTCGGGCCTCAGGAGAGCAGTTTGCATTTTGACGACGCGGTCCCGCAAAAGGCTTGTGAGGTCCCCATCGCATCCGGTCCTTTTGAGGCAGACCGGCGGCGAGAATAGTCGGAGCTCCGTAGCTGGAGCTAGCTCGACGGGTCCTCCGCCTGTCATTCTTCTCCGAGGTGGGCCTCGCAGGAGCGCGGAGAATGTCGGGAACGCTCGTCTGTGATCTGCGTTCATCCGGCCATCGCAAGACTCGTGTCCCGCCATTTCCGAAGATCATAATTGAAATTAAGTGTTGTGAAAATCAACCAAATCCACAACTCGTCCCATAGATAGGTTTAATTTCAATTAGATCGTAACATCATCCTGTAAAATACACCATGCAACATATATGTCAGGATCAAGGCATCATATGAGAAAGATTGGATATATCAGTCAATGCAAGCAAGCCTAGAATATAAGTGGGTACGTACCATTCAATTCTACATGTCATTGTATAAAGTCGCAGGAGTGGCCTCGAGTCGCGGACGTCCCGAGGTCTTATAGACACCGCCCAGTGGTTTAAGTGAGCGTCACACCTGGGTTCAACTTACATTTTCACCACAGCCATTGTCATGCTGAAACAGGAAAGGGCCTTTCCCAAGCTGTTGCCACAAAGTTGGAAGCACGCAATAGTCTTGAATGTCATTGTATGCTGTAGCGTTAAGATTTCCCATCACTGGAACTGAGGAGCCGAGCCCGAACCATGAAAAACAGCCCCAGACCATTATTCCTCCTCCACCAAACTTTACAGTTGGCACTATGCATTCAGGTAGGTAGCGTTGTCCTGGCATCCACCAAACCCAGATTAGTCCGTCGGACGGCCAGATGGTGAAGTGTGATTCATCACTCCAGAGAACGCATTTCCACTGCTCCAGAGTCCAATGGTGGCGAGCTTTACACCACTCCAGCCAACACCTTGCATTACGCATGGTGATCTTAGGTTTCAGTAAACAGTGATTTTGGTCAAACTAACGCAGAAATCAAGAAAATGACCAAGTACCAAGACCTCAAGAATGAAGTGAAAATATCCTGGAAGCTGAAGAGCACAGAAATTGTACCAGTGATCATTTGAGCAACGGGAATGATAAAGAAGAACCTCACAAACTCAAATCAAATCCACTTCCTTGCAGACGAGTCTCCAAAGCGTACCATGCCGTCTGAAGTTTGAAACACTCCCTGATCTGTTCTCGGATTCACATATCAAAGCTGACAAAAAAGAGCAACTGTCACATTTTGTTTGACATTCAAATGGTGTTTATTCCCAAATATCTCACCCCTGCATTGCCTTCCAGAATATCCTCTCTCGTTTTATGAGTCACCTCGGCCTGACAACATAATCCTTGAGCTGCGTTACAGACATAGAACACGTTATGTCAAAGGGCCTTTTCATCATTTATTTCTAAAGGAAAATTTGGCAAAATGCCTTCGACGCACAGTTGGATGGAAAAGCTTGTTATTATTCTGTTTTGATGTTTTGCATGTAGCACTTTCCTTTCACACTTTCCACTTGTATGATAGATGTGTTGAAATTCCATGCCTCAGGGATGTTTACACACGTCATTGCTTTTATTTATTATATTTTATTCTTTTTTTGACATGCTGTATTTTTAACTTTGTGAAAGAATTGTTCTTTACCCCAGGTCACCACGAACTTCGAAGAAGATGCTCCAAATGTTGCCTCCGTTGGTCAATCACTTCAGATGTTAAGCCTGGTGTTGGCTTAACGGTTAAGGTGGTCTTGAGTTTGAGGTGGTGGTAAAGGTGATCTTGAGCCCAGGTTTAAGATCTTCGTGTCTTGAGTTTGAGCCCCTGTCGTGCCGTTAAATAACACCAGGTCGGTTGAGTCAGCCTGTCATCCTTCTGAGGTCACCAAAATGACTAGCAGCTTATGGGGGGCACAGCATCAGCGGCACACCTGTGCTCCCAGCAATGATGCAACCAGCGCCCTCTGTTATGATCATAGTGCATTTTTGCCTTATATTTCAAAAGACAACAACTAGCAAGTTGCCTGTGCCCACATGGGATTCTAAACGGGGTTGGGATGAAGGTGGCAAAAATGCAAATGGCATGTTCTGTCACGAAAGGTTCTGTCACGAAAGGTTCTTATCACGAAAGGCCTTTCCTATGTTGTAGCGATAACTCGAGAAAAGGGAGGTTTGCAGACTGATGATGGAGGGTTGAGAAAAGGAGGATATAAGTGTAAGGGCTGGGAAGGGAAGTACTTGGAACATAAGGGTAAGAGGACATTCCACCGTTTTTGAATATTCCACCGTTTTTTTCCATAATCTTTTCTCTCCATAGTAATGTCTCCGTTGCTTCTTTGACGGCCCACATTATTCCCACGTTCTTGTGAAGTTGGCCGGGGAAAGTATTTGGTCGAATCTTTAACGAACCGGCTTGCCAGATCAAAACAATTGACTCAAGGTTAGTTTGGCAGGGGTTTGGAATTTGTTCAGAATGTCGGCGATTACTCACCTGCTCTTCATAGAAGACACCGTAGGGCGTAGAGTCTTTATTGTTCAGAATGTCGGCGATTACTCACCTGCTCTTCATAGAAGACACCGTAGGGCGTAGAGTCTTTAACATCCACCAGGTAATGCTGGAAGATGGGACATCCAGCTTGATGTCCATCCGAGTGACGACACACTTTGTGATGTTGCCCTCCATGTGAAGCACCAAGCCGACAGTTTATAGTCAGGATGAGAATCAAACCTAGACTAGACAGCACAAAGGTAAGTGCGCTACCTGCGTACCATCTTATCATGTCTGTATGTTTCTGCTTATTGTGTTTCCCGTTTGTTCCTTGCTATTTCCCTTCTGCTCCATTGTTGATGTATCGGCCTTGCACCTCTTTGTTGTCAGCTCTTCCCTGAGCCTCAATCTCTGTTTAGAATCCAAAGACACATAACACTTGGATGTTTCTATATTCAACATTTTCTTAGAAGCCTTTTGCTGAACACCAATTGGACCAATTGCATTCTTTATTTAAATTGTCTCTTTCTTCCCACATTCTCAGTTTCTTTGTCCATCACTTTCCCACACCCTACCTTGCACCTTATATGTATTTCACAGGGAGGGGCTCTTTGCATGACTACTTCCAAACGATGTCACGACAGTTCACATCACTGGAGTGGGAAACCATCAAAGGACCTGCCAGTGATGTGAAGAAGTTGGAAATGTTCTACCGACACTGGGTATGTTGGAAGGTTGATTTGTACCGAGGAAAGTCATACATGTGCAACAAGGTGATTGTTGAAGGCATGCCATGAACCAAGTCAAACGTACCTCACTTCCGCCATTTGCTGGATTTCCTCCAAAATCGTTAGATATTTATGAAGAATAGATCTTCCTGCAAACACCATTATGCTTGGAATTTTTGTTTTCATATTGTTACGTTTGTGGGGGTAGGGGATGAAATACCCTAGTACAGATAGGATTGTGTAGTATTAGCATGGATGTAGGAAGTGCGAGGTTAGTGTTAACTAATTCATTAATTGGAAGTTAGTGCGAGTAGGAAACCCATCTCGATGTATGTAGGTAGAAAAACTGTGAGCTTAAGATTGTTTATGTGTTCTTCACATGGGGAGGAGGGGGTGAAGACATGCTAATTATCTCTAGGGTTTAAGATTAATCTCTCCAGTATGTGATTGCCTCCTGTGATTTCCCCTATGTTCTTACAATTGTAACAAGCCGGCACAAAAACCCACATCTTTACAATTACACCAACAACAATAACAACGAGCGCTCCATTAAACCACAACTACCGGCATCCGACAGAAACCCGAACATTCCCGATCGGGCTGAACCCTGCCCCACCAACCACCGTCGACAGGATCCGAACATTTCGATCGACAAAGTAAATCCCGCCTCCAAGGAATCGTAATAGAGAATTAACCCCGCCCCACCAACCGACTAAGGAAAAAGGCGCCGCCTAGTAGATGCGGAAAATCGGTGGGCGATCCAGAGGGCCGTGGGGCCCTGCCCCCGAAGTGCATGATTGGTCAGGGTGACATCATCGAGAAACTTCGAGAACGGAGGGGGAAGAATCTCTCTCTCTCTTTCTTTCTTTCTCTCTCTCTCTCTCTCTCTCTCTCTCTCTCTCTCTCTCTCTCTTTCTCTTTCTCTTTCTCTTTCTCTTTCTCTTTCTCTCTCTCGTTCTGGCTATCGGCTCGGGTGGTCGCTCTTTGTCCTTTGTCCCTGGCTTGGCTGTTTCTGGCTCGTGTGCGATCGTGGAGAGGAGAAAGAAGAAGAATTGCTCAGGCTCTCACTCGGCCATTTTTGTCCCTGGCTTAGCTGTTCCTGGCTCGTGTGCGATCGTGGAGAGGAGAAAGAAGAAGAATTGCTCAGGCTCTCACTCGGCCATTTTTGTCCCTGGCTTGGCTGTTCCTGGCTCGTGTGCGATTGTGGAGAACAGAGGAGAAAGAATCTCTCTCTCTCTCTCTCTTGTTCTGGCTTTTGTCTCGGGTGGTCGCTTTTGTTCTGGGTGCGATCATGAGGAGAACTTTTCAGAGCACAGAGAACCTTGCAGCGTTGGAGCCAAGGGTGTTGTTTGACTCGGTGCTCTTCGGGGGAGCTTGGACAGTGTTGTGCTGGCTGGCCCGGGATCGAGCGGGAAAGGTTTGGCTGCCTGCTGCATGACTCGGTGTGCTGGCGTGATTGACCGGCACCATTGCTTGGGCGCTTCGACGTGCGGTCCTCTTGTCGACTGACCCCCACCAAAGTGCTCATCGAGACCAAGGGGGGATTTTCTTTTATTTTCTTTCTTCATTCTCCTGTCTGTTTTCGTGTCTCAGTGGAGACGTCTCAAAATTAGGAAACCAGTTTTTACCTCACCGTTCATTTTTGGTTCTTTGATTTACTTCATTAAATTCCTTACTGTGCATTTTCTTTGCTGTGCCTTGTTTGCATGGTGTTGGGTCCGAGGATAATCCCGTGTGGCTTTCGTCCATGCAGATAAGCATTTTGGTCCCGTCCCGCGCGTGCCAAAAAGTACCGCCAATTTTTGCCTTGATCGCCTCGATCAAGTCGAATTGTCGGTAAAGACCGACTGGCCAGTCCAAGGCTGGTTTTTATTGGCCGCGGACTTGATAATATGATTTGTCAATTTTATCAATTTCCCATTTTTTTAATTCTTCAATGTTTTTGTTTTTTTCATTATTCGTTGTTTGATTATTTAATTTTTTTCCACTTTTAATGAAAGTGTTAAACAGCGAGAATGGATATGGTGTAGTTAATGAATAGTTATTGAGTTATGGATGGAAAGTAACAGATTTGCATTGCTCTGCACGTAGTGCTTGAAGGAAAGCTACCTGAAGGGCCTCGGTGTCGGACTGGGTTGGGACCTTCAGCGTCTTGAGTTTCGCCTCCCAACGCGGGATCTGCGAGTAGGGGCCATCACCGGTGATACGACGCTTCTGCTCGATGGGACAGAACAAAACAATTGGGAGTTCCAGGTAGAACTGTGGGTTATGCCGTATGTGCAATATTTACCTCCGCCCCCAAAGGTAGACGGAGGTTATGTTTTCACCCCTGTCCATCTGTCTGTGAGCAGAATATCTCAAAAAGTTGTGGACAGATTCGGGTGGATCTTGGTGGATAGGTTGGGTGTGTGACAAGGATGAATTGATTCGATTTGTCTGTTGTTCTCGGTCTGCTGATTTGAAAAACAAATGTGACTCGGACGAGGAAAAAAGTAGGCCTGAAAAATGCGGCACAAGAAATCCGACGAATACTTACAAAATATGCAAAAGTAAAAAAATATATATATATTTTTGTTTTTTGGGGTCGAGGCGAGGGTCTGCAAACTAAACACGTTGTGGCGAGGATTGCTCTTTCTTGTTTAGGTTTGCATTGTAACTGGTGTACCAAAATGTCATCAATATTTCTGCATATTCTCATTCATTATGGTCACTCCTCCCCATTAGAAATGCAATTTTCTCCATGCAATTGCAATTTATGGGTCTTTTATGGCTCATTATGTGAAAAAATACTTTGAATATTGAATTTGCAAAAAGCCTGTCAAATCCAATTTATACTAAAATCTCTGCCTGTGCTGCTCACGGCAGAAAGCGATCTATCTAATTTGAAGTGGCATTCTGCTAAGATTTCAGCAGTGATTTTGAGGGATTAAATACATTTGGAGAGAGCTATAGTTAATGTACTCCTTACCAAAGTTTTTTTTTTTTGACACTGAACTCAATTTGAAACTTTAAACATGAAAATTGAAAGTTGCTGTTGAAACGTCATGTTGCTACTTTAGATATTTGCTACTGGATATCAGAGACTGCTTCCCAAACTAGGATAGACTCCCCTTTGCATTTTTCGCTTTCTACCAATTAGTTATCTAGTTCCATCAAATTGTGTCCGACCTCTGGTGGCATTCATGATCAGACTTCTTCAAACATCCCGATCCTGCACTACTTCCTGGATGTACACAGGATAGAAGCAAAATGTAAATAACATAAAAATAATATAAAAATTCCCTTTTTTAAGGCTATTTTTCCCTGCAAGAGCAGGGGTTAGCCTTGTGGGCCCCATGACAATCATATCATCATGGTTCCCTTTTTGAGGCAATCTTTTTATGGCTGGATGCCCTTCCTGACGCCAACCCTTTAGTCACCTCTTACGAGGGATCTGCGAGTAGGGGCCATCACCAGTGATACGACGCTTCTGCTCGATGGGACAGAACAAAACAATTGGGAGTTCCAGGTAGAACTGTGGGTTATGCCGTATGTGCATTAGTCACAGAGATATGGTGTATCTATTCTAAACGAGGGCACACACCAGCACATTCATCTTCAACCACATTCATTCTCCGAATCTCGGTCGATCGCTGAATTAAAGCCAGGGGGGTTGACTCAGCCTGTCATCCTTCTGAGGTCGGCAAATTGAGTACCAGATCACTGGTAATTCCCTGCGTGTTGCAAGAGGCGACTCACAGGGTTGGTGGCAGGAAGAGCATCCGGCCGTAAAATAATGCTTCAAAAAGAGGACCATGGTGCCCGAAAAGGGCCAACCCCTGCTCTGTGGGGAAAAATGGCCTCTAAAGGTGGTTCATATGCTCAGCTGCAGAAATCAAGTCTCTGGCTTAATTATTGGTTGTATGTTGTCTCAAACAGGAAATATTCTTACATTTGAATCTTCTTCATGAAGGCTAGTGTCGGTCCGCAATTGGCAGAAAAGTTAGACAATGAATGTTATCAAATAAAGGCTGATAAATAGTATATTCACTGCCACGGGAAGTTGGGGGTCAAACATGGAAGGGACCAGGGTAAAGAAAAGTCGAAGGTCGATGACTTTTTGTCCCTAAATGCAGATTTTAACCCTCGATCCTTACTCAGGTGCCACCAATGTGCCACACAAGAACAGAAACTACCAGGAAGGAGGTTGATGCATTTAAATGATGCTTAATCGCGCATTTTTTCATTTGAGGGCGTGAAGTGTGAACGTCTGATAATGATCAAATCTAGTAATTCTCAGCTTTTGAAATTTGGGTTGAGTCTTGCTTTCACATCAAACAAACTTTGAAGATTTAGAAAACTTTTGAACGCGTTATTTGTGGATATACCATAACGGAGACTCATACCTCTTGACAGGGCCATGGGATGTTCAAACGATACGTTAAGAAACATTTCAGGGTTAGAAGAACTGATCCTGGATAGATAACCACTCCTGGACAATCCAGAAGGTAGCAGAAATTTCTCTTCCGTTCAGGATGCTGGTAATAACTCACCTAATCTTCGCTAAAGACACCTGGAGACCTTTAATAACCGCCATAGATCATTGCTGGCAGACAGGTTAGCCGGCTTAAAGTCCATCTGATGAATGGTGCACACATTGATGCCTGATCCTGCATGTGAAAAACCGGAATGACAGTTTATAGCCGAGTCGGGATTCAAACCCAGGTTAGAGAGCTCAGAGGCGAGTGCGCGTACGTCAAGGTTCCTGACAGCCACACTTTGGTTTGTATCGTCTTCAAATATATTCTTGGATTTCATTTCTTGAACACAGTTGTGTCCCCACCAACAAGTGATGCCACCGGCGCCGCCATGTGCTACCTACAGAAGGAGAAGAAGGAGGAGAAGGTTGCCTTTTAAATATTCACTTTCTCGACTTTATGAAATCAACCTAAAAACTTTATCATTAGATATATCTGAAATACTCAAGAGCTCAATTGAAGCAGGAGTGTATGAACTTACTGAGTCGGAGCATTGAACGCATGTGTGGAGAGGAAAGTTAATATGTTATCATGTACAGAACTTGGAATGATAGCAATCGGCTCATATTTTCGACACAGTTTCAACGTATCATCCGGTTATCTTCCTTTTTCACAAGTTCATAATTATCGGCAGATTATGGAGCTCGAGATTCACGTTGAATGTGAAGTAGTCGAGTTGGAATTACCGGGCCCTATGAAGACCATTTTGTCTTGCCAAACAGACGATGGACCTATGCCGTCCTGTGTACCTTTTGCCAAGGCCTGTCTGAGATGAATACACCCAGCACAGTAGACTTGTTCATCCAGCCCAAAATCAGAAACAGGCCAACCGTGGAGTGCAGGAAAAATACTCTCGTCTCAGGGAGCAGCACAGACCGGAACAATGTGGATTATTTCTTTAATAAATAAATAAAAAGACGAGTCTAAGGCACATAGAGGGGCTGTTATGTAAATCGCGCACACACTTGCAGACAGGGACGTTAGATAACAGCGCGTCTGATTTCAGACAGACGAAGCTGGTGACCTTGGGGGAAGTGACCTAACTTCCCATGGAGCTGTGGCCACCTGGTGCTAGCTCGAGACGTCTTTTCTCTCTCTGCACTGAGCGGGCCAATTAGTTGGAAACCTCTGCCCTCTCCTCACAAACCCCCAAATGTGATGCCAACCTACATCGTTAATCTCTGCCCTGTCCTCTAAATGTGGAGCCGCAAACGAGACGGCTCATTCCATTTCTCAAGGTCAGACTGCGAGAGGCTCGAACCGTAGTGTTTCTGTTATTTTCCCCAAAAACACATCTGTCAAAAATCAATTTATGTCCAGAAGCCAAATATCAACAAAAGAAGCCAAGCCACCTGTTAGTCTTGAGAGCAGCTGTTGTACCTGTGTGTGCATTGTTTGTTGTTTCTTTACAAATATTGATTTTGTCCTTGCGTGGAAGGCCTGAAGGTTGTTTGCATTAATGACAATCAGAACCCACCCACTCCTGTCTCTTGTTCCTCATCAAATAATGTGTCATTCTCATTGCTTTTTTTGCAGGAGACGATGTTAGACGAGACTCATTTTGTGGCTGTGGCCATTGGGCCTATGACGGCCGACACACAGGTAATTATATATTTTTTTACCATCAGGCTTTTGGAATTGCAATCTTACAATAGTGCTTGCAAGTTTTTGTTTGCAAGCGTCTTTTTCATCCCCCCACCCCCTCCTAATCCACTTAACCCCCAACCCCACCCCAATATTCCGGGTAAAAGTTCTCATGAAGTAATGACATGCTGCTTGTGTTCTCCAGGAGGTTCCGCAGCAATCTGTATGGAAAGTTGCTTCGGCTGCGCCTCGATTCAGCACTCTATCCTTCCGAGACCTCGTGGCATCGGCAATTCCCATGTTCCCTGAAGATCCAGAGTTCTGGCAAAACTTCCAAGAGAAGCTGAAGGCTCAAAGCACGCGTGATGGAGAGCGCTGAAGCAATGAGGATTGAAATAATGCCAAGCTGAGCAACACTGTATCCAGAGTCCACAGTAGTGATGGCCTTATGGACCTTGTGATGCATTTTGTGACATCAATCCCACAGCAATTTGTGGGTTTGGTCATTATGGACATGACGAGAAAATTTATATTTGTGTTTCACGAGTGGATTATGGGGCTGGCAGTATGGTCGAGACTAGAGTCCCTGTATAAAGAGAGTTGCGCCATGCGCTGACCCGAGATTTCTGGTCACGTGATTTCGTGGCGCCATTTTGTGTCTAACTTCACTGTGCGTGAACGTCAGCTTGGTACGGGAATGTTGTTTATTGCCAAACAAAATGACTGGTTGTTCTGCTTTTGGTTGTTCAAACCAATCTGGGAAATATAAGATGTATAGATTTCCAAGTGATAAAGTCAGAAGACAAATTTGGGACATTTTTGGGAAATTAAACAAGTTATGGTGAATACGACGTCTTATCTGTGCTTTTCCATATCTGTTCGACTAGACGAACCGTGCACACTGCAGGTATTTTAAAAAGTTTTTTCTCTGTTTAATTACGGCTTGGCGCAGTCGAAAATTAAGTATTAATTAAGTCGCCAGCTCTGAAACATTAATCGATCAGGCAATATCCATCAGAGTTCTGGGCAAGGGTGTAGTAATAAATGAACGTTTCAATCTTACTAGATGCCGATGACGTTTTCCTTATGTCAGAGACAGAAGCTGACTTGCAGCTTGTTAAATCATTACAATGGAAATTGAATATAAATGTCGATAAAACTAAAGTTGTACACTATAGAAATATGGCAATACCACGTACAGAATTTGTTTTAAGTGTGTTAGACTATATGTCGGCTGGAAGTCCTACACCGGAATTGCTCTCGGCACCCTTTAAAAAATATTGGATATGCCCACACTCCTTTCTAAAAGTTATTAAAATTCAGAGAACGACAGCATTGGTTTGTCTTACTTATAATGTTAGCTCTTATATGCAGTGTTGGCTTGTAATATGCATTGCCATACCACTTTTAATATCACCACACAGCTCTTTTTCACGGCAATAGCTGAGTTTTTGACAAAACAAATATCACCTGTATGTAATAATAAGACTAAATATGTGTAGTAAATTTTTTTTTTAGCAGGTTTAGAATATATCACCCCATATCGCGAATGTACATGTATATCTAATCCGACACACTTAGACACAAAATGGCGTCCAAATTTGAGTTGACACAACTCTCTATATACAGGGACTCTAGTCTAGACTAGAGTCTAGACTCCAGAGGTATACGCGCTCATCCCTATGCTGTCCAGCTTGGGTTCGAATCCTGACCCAACTATAAACTGTCGTCCTGGTATTTCATCGGCAATGGGTTTTACTGTTCCTCGGAATTACTGTTCCTCGGATGGACGTTAAGCTGGGCGTCCTATCTGCCAGCATTAGTTGTTGGACGTTAAAGATCCCACAGTGTTTTTCGCGAAGAGTAGACGAGCTATCGCTGCTACCATGAAAAAAATTCCAAAATTCCTGTCATGACTTCCTGAATCGGAATGGTGACCTGATCAATATTGTAGCCGAATAACTGCTTCGGCAGCACCAATGCTCTGCATAGGACATAGTACATGATGATGATGATGAATGGCTTATCGGCATCTACATGTTATCTCTGCACCTACGAAGGAGGTTGCTGGACGACGTTGATAGTAACGTCAAGGAAAAGGAAGGGATGGGAAGAGGTTAAATCGCACGTTGCCAAAATTTCAGCTGATCTACAACTATGGAATTCGAACTACATGATGCTTTGCACACTTCACCACCAAGTTGTACATGCGAGGGGGAGAGGTTAGAGGGGCTGAAATATTCCGCCACTTTGTGTACATAATATGTAGATGCCATAACGGATATTACAACCGAATAGTTCAATCCCATCTTTTCCCTGCATTACTGATTGGTAATCTATCTATAATTCCAGCAATCTCTGTGTGTCTGTCTGTGTGTCTGTGTGTCTGTGACCGCTGTTTCTCGACAACCACGGGTCCGATATACTTGAAACTTGCCAGGTATATTGCTGGGGACCCGAGGATGTGCCTTTTCAAGGTTTGTAATTAATCGGACAAGTACCTACCGAGCTATGTCCAAAAAACGCTTCAACCAATCAGAGAGCAGCGAGCTATCACGTGTGCCGAACCGTTAATGCAATGCAAGCGTTAATGCGTTAATGCAAGGCTTTTCTTTTTTTCCCTCTTCTCTTTCTACTTTTCCTTGCGATTAAATTGCAAACAGCCAAAATACGTTGGCGCTAATTGAATAATTGGCCATTAACACTAAAATAATCGTAACTGCGATATGCCAACTTCCGGACAGTGCAGCCTTCCATGTTGTTGTTGTTTGCAGCAGCTGTTTGCAGCAAGGCAAGGCTTTTCTTTTTTTCCCTCTTCTCTTTCTACTTTTCCTTGCGATTAAATTGCAAAAAGCCAAAATACGTTGGCGATAATTGAATAAATGGGCATTAATAGATAGATAGATAGATATGCGATATGCGAACTTCCGGACAGTGTGCGCGTTACGAGCTGACCGCCATTACGGTACGTAATTCGATTTCTTATGCGCATTATTTCTCCCAATTCAGTCAGAGCGAAGGGCGGAAGCGAAGAGCGTTGTTATTTTTTGTTTACGGGCGTACGGGCGGGGTAGAGCGTACGGGTAGCGTTTTTTTTTTTTTTTGGCAAGGAACGGGCACCCACGTACGGGCAATGCCCTAGTACAGGTAAAGATTGGTCAAAGGGCTTGGCCTGTTTGGGCCTG
Source organism: Myxine glutinosa (assembly GCF_964187855.1). NCBI lineage: Eukaryota > Metazoa > Chordata > Myxini > Myxiniformes > Myxinidae > Myxine > Myxine glutinosa. Next base: position 98,319,327 of record NC_136272.1, read on the forward strand.
TTTGGTATTCCCAACCGAGCATTTAGCTCATCATGCGAGGAATGCAGGTTCATATCCTGTACACAGTAGGCCTATATAACATGTCGATTTATTCATTGTCTACTGACATCTTTGTTATTCATGGGAAATCAAAATGATCCTTGCTCAGCGTGTGAGATATGTGCAGCTTCCTCCATGATACTCGTACCTTAAAAAGCAACGTTACATTTGTTTTCCCATTGACGTATTTACACCGCATGCGCCATTGCTTCCACTGGCTGCCTCTGGTGTGAAATCATAATTATAGAGAGTGAGTGTTGCCAAGATCACACCAATGCATGCCCATTGTGCCCTCACAACATCATTTTCCTCCCTACGAATGTGGGCTTTCCGAATGAGGAGACGCTTTGATCATATATATGCCAATTAGGAAGATAAGGATGTAATTACAGCAAAGACTTTTTCATCAAACTGCTTATCACGATGATACCGCGATGCAATTTTGCCCTCTGCACAGTGGTGACCTTACAACGGCGAAGGTTGTCTGCATTCAAAAAAAAACCTGTGGAGCTGTTTTCATACAGCTCCACATGTATACCGCATCCCTGCGGTATGCATGTGGAGTTTTCACCTACCCTGCGGTATACATGTGGAGTTTTCACCTACCCTGCGGTATGCATGTGGAGTTTTCACCTACCCTGCGGTATGCATGTGGAGTTTTCACCTACCCTGCGGTATACATGTGGAGTTTTCACCTACCCTGCGGTATGCACGTGGAGTTTTCACCTACCCTGCGGTATGCATGTGGAGTTTTCACCTACCCTGCGGTATGCATGTGGAGTTTTCACCATCCTGCGGTATACATGTGGAGTTTTCACCTACCCTGCGGTATACATGCAGAGTCTTCACCTACCCTGCGGTATACATGTGGAGTTTTCACCTACACTGCGGTATACATGCAGAGTCTTCACCTACCCTTCGGTATGCATGTGGAGTTTTCACCTACCCTGCGGTATACATGTGGAGTTTTCACCGACCCTGCGGTATGCATGTGGAGTTTTCACCTACCCTGCGGTATACATGCAGAGTCTTCACCTACCCTGTGGTATGCATGTGGAGTTTTCACCTACCCTGTGGTATACATGTGGAGTTTTCACCTACCCTGCGGTATGCATGTGGCGTTTTCACCTACCCTGCGGTATGCATGTGGCGTTTTCACCTACCCTGCGGTATACATGTGGAGTTTTCACCTACCCTGCGGTATGCATGTGGCGTTTTCACCTACCCTGCGGTATACATGTGGCGTTTTCACCTACCCTGCGGTATGCATGTGGCGTTTTCACCTACCCTGCGGTATACATGTGGAGTTTTCACCTACCCTGCGGTATGCATGTGGAGTTTTCACCTACCCTTCGGTATGCATGTGGCGTTTTCACCTACCCTGCGGTATACATGTGGCGTTTTCACCTACCCTGCGGTATACATGTGGAGTTTTCACCTACCCTTCGGTATGCATGTGGAGTTTTCACCTACCCTGCGGTATGCATGTGGCGTTTTCACCTACCCTGCGGTATACATGTGGCGTTTTCACCTACCCTGCGGTATGCATGTGGCGTTTTCACCTACCCTGCGGTATGCATGTGGAGTTTTCACCTACCCTGCGGTATACATGTGGCGTTTTCACCTACCCTGCGGTATGCATGTGGCGTTTTCACCTACCCTGCGGTATACATGTGGAGTTTTCACCTACCCTGCGGTATGCATGTGGAGTTTTCACCTACCCTGCGGTATGCATGTGGAGTTTTCACCATCCTGCAGTATACATGTGGAGTTTTCACCTACCCTGCGGTATACATGCAGAGTCTTCACCTACCCTGCGGTATGCATGTGGAGTTTTCACCTACCCTGCGGTATACATGTGGAGTTTTCACCTACCCTGCGGTATGCATGTGGAGTTTTCACCTACCCTGCGGTATACATGCGGAGTCTTCACCTACCCTGCGGTATGCATGTGGAGTTTTCACCTACCCTGCGGTATGCGTTTGGAGTTTTCACCTACCCTGCGGTATGCATGTGGAGTTTTCACCTACCCTGCGGTATGCATGTGGAGTTTTCACCTACCCTGCGGTATGCATGTGGAGTTTTCACCTACCCTGCGGTATGCATGTGGAGTTTTCACCTACCCTGCGGTATGCATGTGGAGTTTTCACCATCCTGCGGTATACATGTGGAGTTTTCACCTTCCCTGCGGTATACGTGCAGAGTCTTCACCTACCCTGCGGTATGCATGTGGAGTTTTCACCTACCCTGCGGTATACATGTGGAGTTTTCACCTACCCTGCGGTATGCATGTGGAGTTTTCACCTACCCTGCGGTATACATGCGGAGTCTTCACCTACCCTGCGGTATGCATGTGGAGTTTTCACCTACCCTGCGGTATACATGTGGAGTTTTCACCTACCCTGCGGTATGCATGCAGAGTCTTCACCTACCCTGCGGTATGCATGTGGAGTTTTCACCTACCCTGCGGTATGCATGTGGAGTCTTCACCTACCCTGCGGTACATGCGGAGTCATCGACCCTGTGGTATACATGCAGAGTTTCACGTCTATCCTGCAGTACATACATGCGGAGATGCAGCCAAGGGTGATACACATGCCATCTCATGATGAGGCTACCAATGAAAGACATTTCATTCGTATCCTTGTTGCCACTAACAGGTCGATTTCCTTTTAGTGGCAATGACAGGTAGCTGTAGCCTCGATCGATCGTCTTTTTCTCAGACAATCTACTCGGTAGCTATTGCATGAACTGAATTGCCATCAGCACTTGGAAATCAAAGTGGAGCAGAACTTTTGTTTGACGCATCGACATTTAAAAAAAAATAAAAAATAGTGGTGCCCACAATGCCGTGAAGCTTTCATGATGGATTTTCCTGTTAAACCAATAAAACTTTTTTGTGCAATTTAAAGCAATTGCATTTGTACGTA